>NW_028136351.1:0-600000 GCF_964662115.1 Mustela nivalis
TATGGCAGGCCCAATCTACAAACCATGAGAAGAACTCTTCAGGATATGAAGAAAGAGCGAGTCTGAGGCGCTTGCTCAGGCTTTGGTCTCTGGATTTTGTTCAACGATGGCCGTGGAATGTGGGAGGCCTCATGGGCCATGGACGAATCTTCCTCTCTGTGGATTTGGATCGGTCCCAATTGTTTTTCGTCAATCTGTGGGATGGGAGGTCTCCTTTCAGGTTTGTTACCTCAGGTGCCCAACCAAAGAGGAATTCCAAAGCAGAGCCCTGGGGAAGAGTGAAGGGACAACCCAAACTATGGTTCAAATTTGGGGCCTAGGGGCATGGCAGGCCCCATATGCTGTCTCATCATCCAGCCACTGAGAGGCCTTACTTGAGGACTGGGCTCAGGCTGAGGGTTACAATGTGTTTTTGTGACCATTGTGGCGCGCGAGCATGGGCGGGGCCCCATGGGCCACACTGGTTTCATCTACACTGAACTTTGGACAACATGCCAATCACAAGGTCTCTTGCCATGGGGAAGGAGTTCTGATTTCTGCATCATTTTCAAACCTGAGCAGTGGTTGGAGATAAGGTCTAGGTCGGAAGCCTGAAAACCTCTGTTGGGAAGAGATGATGGCCTAAGGCCATGGTGGGTCTGATGTGCTCAGTGTGAGGTCAGCTGCCTGGTTGTTGGTCAGGAGGTTCGGGCTCAGGTTGTGTCAGACAGTGCATTAGTGCCCAGGTTAGACTGTATAATTTGAGTATAGTCGAGTGCCGTGTATGTTGATCCTCATTTGACGGGCCTGGGCAGCTCATTAGGCAAGATATTTTTTCTAGAGGGCTGGCAGAGTGCTGCATTGTGGGTCCGGAATTGCCAAACTTGAGGGCTTCTGGGCCAGTAGTGTGAGGACAGAAGTCTGAGAACACAAGCTAGACTTGGGCTTCAGGCCGAGGCAAGGCAGGTACCCCCTGCACATCTGAACCAATATCTCATGCTTCTGAAGTCACGGCGAGAATCAGACGTTGGCTCAGGTTGTAGTTTCTGTGCATGACTGCCCCTTCATGAACGGAGAGGAATCTCAAGGCCATGGAGGTTTTCCCACGTTGGGAGTTGTGGGATGCCTTCTTCAAGGATTCCTTCTGCGGGACAATTGAGACATGTTGGCAGCTCCAACACATCCCATATAGAATGACTTCAGAGCACCGTTCGAGGATGGATGCCAGGGAAGCCCGCCTCGCATTCCATTTGTCTCCTAGCAACAAGACAGTTGATATCGGATGGCTCTGCGGGAGCAACCGGGGTGGCTGAGTTGAAATGGACTTTTCTGTGCATGGGGCCTAATGTGTGTTTGTGTCCATGAGGACCTTGGAATGGGGCGGTGGCACCGGGACTCTGAAGTATTCTCCTAATATTTTGACATAGGTCCCATGCACAAGTTTCCTCATGGAGACGAGATGTTGTCTGATGGGTGCCTCAGGAAACCCCCTATGCTGGTATAGGAATCCATGATTTTGTGGATTCATGCCTGTAAACCAAAGCAATGGATCCGATTATGGCTTCCGGTCCTGTCTGGTTCCATCTCCTTCTCTGGGGACATCCATCTATGGTATGAGTGGAGGTAGATGCTCAGCTGGTGTCAGACCGACCTTGTTTGTCCACAGAGACCTAGTATTGGGATGGCTTCGGGGATTTTGGCGGGTTCTCCTAATTTGTACAATTTTGGACAACGGAATGGGCAGAATTACCATACATGGGGTAGGCACAGTCCTAATGTGTGGCTCCAGGGGCCCCAGCCTGGAGGGTGTGTCCCAGGACTTTGAGGACAGAAGTCTGAAAACACAAACTCAGCTTAGGTTTGGGGACGTAGGTATGGCAGGCCCAATCTACAAACCATGAGAAGAAGTCTTTAGGTTATGAAGAAAGAGCGAGTCTGAGGTGCTTGCTCAGGCTTTGGTCTCTGGATTTTATGTCAACGATGGCCGTGGAATGAGGGGAGGCCTAATGGGCCATGGACGAATCTTCATCTCTTGGCATTTGGCCCGGTCCCAATTGTTTTTCGTCAATCTGTGGGATGGGAGGTCTTCTTTCAGGTTTGTTACCTCAGGTGTCCCAACCAAAGAGGAATTCCAAAGCAGAGCCCAGGGGAAGAGTGAGGGGACAACCAAAACTATGGTTAAAATTTGGGGCCTAGGGGCAGGGCAGGCCCAATATGCTGTCTCTTCATCCAGCCACTGAGAGGCCTTACTTGAGGACTGGGCTCCGGCTGAGGGTCACAATGTGTTTGTGACCAATGTGGCCCGCGAGCATGGGCGGGGCCTCATGAGCCACACTGGTTTCAACTACACTGGTCTTTGGAAATCATGCCAATCACAAGGTCTCTTGCCATGGGGAAGGTGTTCTGATTTCTGCATCTTTTTCAACGCTGAGAAGTGGTTGGAGATAAGGCCTAGGTTCTGAACCTGAAAAACCGCAGTTGTGATGAGATGACGACCTAAGGCCATGGCGGGTCTGATATGCTCAGTGTGCTGTCAGCTTCCTGGGTGTTATTCAGGAGTTTCTGGCTCAGGTTGTGTCAGACAGTGCTTTAGTGCCCAGGTTAGGCTATAAAATTTGGGTAGAGTCGAGTGCCGTGAAGTTTTATCCTCATTTGAGGTGCCTGGGCAGCTCATTAGTCAAGATATTATTTATAGAGGGCGTGCAGAGTGCTGCATTGTGGGTCCGGAATTGCCAAACTTGAGGGCTTCTGGGCCACAGATGTGAGGATAGAAGTCTGAGAACACAAGCTAGACCATGGCTACAGGCCGAGGGCACGGCAGGTACCCCCTGCAGATCTGAACCAATATCTCAAGCATCTGAAGTCACGGCGAGGATCAGACGTTGGCTCAGTTTGGAGTTTCTGTGCATGACTGCCCCTTCATGAACGGAGCAGAAACTCAAGGCCATGGAGGTTTTCCCACGTTGGGAGTTGTGGGATGCCCCCTTCAAGGATTCCTTCTGCGGGACAATTGAGACCTGTTGGGCAGCTCCAGGACATCCCATATGGAATGACTCCAGAGCATCGTTGGAGGATGGATGCCAGGGAAGCCCGCCTCGCATTCCAATTGTCTCCTAGCAACAGGACAGTTGAGATTGGATGGCTCTGCGGGAGCAACCGGGATGGCTGAGTTGAAGTGGACTTTCCTGAGTATGGGGCTAATATGTGTTTGTGTCCATGAGGGCCTTGGAATGGGGCGGTGGCACCGGGACCCTGAAGTATTCTCCTAAGCTTTTGACGTAGCTCCCATGCACAAGTTTCCTTGAGGAGACGAGATTTGTTCTGATGGGTGCCTCAGGAAACCCCTTATGCTGGTATTGGAATCCAGGCTTTTGACGAGACATGCCTGAAAACCAAAGCAATGGATCCGATTATGGCCTAGGGTCCTGTCTGGTTCAATCTTCTTCTCTGGGGATATCCATCTATGGAATGAGTGGAGGTAGATGCTCAACTGGTGTTAGACCGCCCTTGTTTGTCCCCGGAGACCTACACTATTGGGATGGCCTCGGGTACTTTGGAGAGTTCTCCTAATTTGTACGATTTTGGACATCGGAATGGGCAGAATTCCCATGGATTTGGTAGGCACAGTCCTAATGTGTGGCTCCAGGGGCCCCAGCCTGGAGGGTGTGTGGCACAGGACTTTGAGGACAGAAGTCTGAAAACACAAACTCAACTTAGGTTTGGGGACGTAGGTATGGCAAGCCCAATCTACAAACCATGAGAAGAACTCTTCAGGATATGAAGAAAGAGCGAGTCTGAGGCACTTGCTCAGGCTTTTGTCTCTGGATTTTGTATCAACGATGGCCGTGGAATGTGGGGAGGCCTCATGGGTCATGGACGAATCTTCCTCTCTGTGGATTTGGACCGGCCCCATTGTTTTCGCCAATCTGTAGGATGGGAGGTCTCCTTTCAGGTTTATTACCTCAGGTGTCTGAAAAAGAGGAATTCCAAAGCAGAACCCTGGGAAAGAGTGAAGGGACAACCCAAATTATGGTTAAAAATTGGGGCCTAGGGGCATGGCAGGCCCCATATGCTGTCTCTTCATCCAGCCACTGAGAGGACTTAATTGAGGACTGGGCTCAGGCTGAGGGTCACAATGTGTGTTTGTGACCAATGAGGCACGCGAGCATGGGCGGGGCCTCATGGACCACACTGGTTTCAACTACACTGAACTTTGGACAACATGCCAATCACAAGGTCTCTTGCCATGGGGAAGGTGTTCTGATTTTTGCATCATTATCAAGCCTTGGCAGTGGTTGGAAATAAGGTCTTGGTTCTGAAGCCTGAAAAACCGCAGTTCTGAAGAGATGACGACCTAAGGCCATGGCGGGTCTGATATTCTCAGTGTACAGTCAGCTGCCTAGTTTTGGTCAGGAGGTTCTGGCTCAGATTGTGTCAGACAGTGCATTAGTGCCCAGGTTATACTATATAATTTGGGTACAGTCGAATGCCGTGTAGGTTTATCCTCATTTGAGGTGCCTGCGCTGCTCATTAGGCAAGATATTTTTCCCAGAGTGCAGGCAGAGTGCTGCATTGTTGGTCCGGAATTGCTAAACTTGAGGGCTTCTGGACCACGAGTATGAGGACAGAAGTCTGAGAACACAAGCCTGATTTGGACTTCAGGCTGAGGGCACGGCAGGTACCCCCTGCAGATCTGAACCAATATCTCAAGCATCTGAAGCCACGGCGAGGATCAGACGTTGGCTCAGTTTGGAGTTTCTGTGCATGACTGCCCCTTCATGAACGGAGCAGAATCTCAAGGCCATGGAGGTTTTCCCACGTTGGGAGTTGTGGGATGCCCCCTTCAAGGATTCCTTCTGCGGGACAAATGAGACCTGTTGGGCAGCTCCAGGACATCCCATATGGAATGACTCCAGAGCACCGTTCGAGGATGGATGCCAGGGAAGACCACCTCGAATTCCAATTGTCTCCTATCAACTAGACAGTTGAGATGGGTGGCTCTGCGGAGGCAACCGGGGTGGCTGAGTTGAAATGGACTTTCCTAGGATGGGGCCTAATGTGTGTTTGTGACCATGAGGGCCTTGGAATGGGGCGTTGTTACCGGGACCCTGAAGTATTCTCCTAAGCTTTTGACGTAGCTCCCATGCACAAATTTCCTTGTGGAGACGAGATTTGTTCTGATGGGTGCCTCAGGAAACCCCTTATGCTGGTATTGTAATCCAGGCTTTTGACGAGACATGCCTGAAAACCAAAGCAATGGATCAGATTATGGCCTAGGGTCCTGTCTGGTTCAATCTTCTTCTCCGGGGATATCCATCTATGGAATGAGTGGAGGTAGATGCTCAACTGGTGTTAGACCGCCCTTGTTTGTCCCCGGAGACCTACACTATTGGGATGGCCTCGGGTACTTTGGAGAGTTCTCCTGATTTGTACGATTTTGGACATCGGAATAGGCAGAATTCCCATGGATTGGGTAGGCACAGTCCTAATGTGTGGCTCCAGGGGCCCCAGCCTGGAGGGTGTGTGGCCCAGGACTTTGAGGACAGAAGTCTGAAAACACAAACTCAGCTTAGGTTTTGGGACGTAGGTATGGCAGGCCCAATCTACAAACCATGAGAAGAACTCTTCAGGATATGAAGAAAGAATTAATCTGAGGCGCTTGCTCAGGCTTTTGTCTCTGGATTTTGTATCAACGATGGCCGTGGAATGTGGGGAGGCCTCATGGGTCATGGACGAATCTTCCTCTCTGTGGATTTGGCCCGGCCCCATTGTTTTCATCAATCTGTAGGATGGGAGGTCTCCTTTCAGGTTTATTACCTCAGGTGTCCGAAAAAGAGGAATTCCAAAGCAGAGCCCTGGGAGAGTGAAGGGACAACCCAAATTATGGTTAAAAATTCGGGCCTAGGGGCATGGCAGGCCCAATATGCTGTCTCTTCATCCAGCCACCGAGAGGCCTTACTTGAGAACTGGGCTCAGGCTGAGGGTCACAATGTGTGTTTGTGAACAATGTGGCCCACGAGCATGGGCGGGGCCTCATGGGCCACATTGGTTTCAACTACACTGGACTTTGGACAACATGCCAATCACAAGTTCTCTTGCCTAGGGGAAGGTGATCTGATTTCTGCATCATTTTCAACCCTGGGCAGTTTTTGGAGTTAAGGTCTAGTTTCTGAACCCTGAAAAACCGCATTTGGGAAGAGATGACAACCTAAGGCCATGGAGGGTCTGTTATGCTCAGTGTGCAGTCAGCTGCATGGGGTTTGATCAGGAGGTTCTGGCTCAGATTGTGTCAGACAGTGCATTAGTGCTCAGGTGAGACTCTATATTTTGGGTACAGTCGAATGCCGTGTAGGTTTATCCTCATTTGAGGTGTCTTGGCAGCTCATTAGGCAAGATATTTTTGCCGAGGGCATTCAGAGTGCTGCATTGTGGGTCCGGAATTGCCAAACATGACGGCTTCTGAGCCACGAGTGTGAGAACAGAAGTCTGAGAACACAAGCCTGATTTGGGCTTCAGGCCGAGGGCACGGCAGGTACCCCCTGCAGATCTGAACCAATATCTCAAGCATCTGAAGTCAAGGCGATGATCAGACGTTGGCTCTGGTTGGAGTTTCTGTGCATGACTGCCCCTGATGAACGGAGCGGAATCGCAAGGCCATGGAGGTTTTTCCACTTTGGGAGTTGTGGGATGCCCCCTTCAAGGATTCCTTCTGCGGTTCCATTGAGACCTGTTGGGCAGCTTCAGTACATCCCATATGGAATGACTCCAGAGTACCATTGGAGGATGGATGCCAGGGAAGCCCGCCTCGCATTCCAATTGTCTCCTAGCAACAAGACAGTTGAGATCGGATGGCTCTGCGGGAGCAACCGGGGTGGCTGAGTTGAAATGGACTTTCATGAGGATGGGGCCTAATGTGTGTTTGTTTCCATGAGGGCCTTGGAATGGGGCGGTGGCACCGGGACCCTGAAGTATTCTCCTAAGCTTTTGACGTAGCTCCTATGCACAAGTTTTCTTGTGGAGACGAGATTTGTTCTGATGGGTGCCTCAGGAAGCCCCCTATGCTGGTATTGGAATCCAGGCTTTTGAGGAGACATGCCTGTAAACCAAAGCAATGGATCCGATTATGGCGTAGGGTCCTGTCTGGTTCAATCTTCTTCTCTGGGGATATCCATCTATGGAATGAGTGGAGATAGATGCTCAGCTGGTGTCAGACCGCCCTTGTTTGTCCCCGAGACCTACACTATTGGGATGGCCATGGGGACTTTGGAGATTTCTCCTAATTTGCACGATTTTGGACAATGGAATGGGCAGAATTCCCATGATTGGGTAGGCACTGTCCTAATGTGTGGATCCAGGGGCCCCAGCCTGGAGGGTGTGTTGCCCAGGACTTTGAGGACAGAAGTCTGAAAACACAAACTCAGCTTAGGTTTGGGGACGTATTATGGCAGGCTCAATCTATAAACCATGAGAAAAACTCTTCAGGATATGAAGAAAGAGCGAATCTGAGGCGCTTGCTCAGGATTTTGTCTCTGGATTTTGTATCAACGATGGCCGTGGAATGTGGGAAGGCCTCATGGGCCATGAACGATACTTCCTCTCTGTGGATTTGGCCCAGTCGAAATTGTTTTTCGTCAATCTGTGGGATGGGAGGTCTCCTTTCAGGTTTGTTATGTCAGGTGTCCCAACTAAGAGGAATTCCAAGGGAGAGCCCTGGGGAAGAGTGAAGAGACAACCCAAACTATGGTTAAAAATTGGGGCCTAGGTGCATGGCAGTCCCAATAGCTGTCTCTTTTCTAGCCACTGAGAGTCCTTACTTGAGGACTGGGCTCAGGCTGAGGGTTCCAATGTGTGTTTGTGACCAATGTGCCCCGCAAGCATGGGCCACACTGGTTTCAACTACACTGAAGTTTGGACAACATACTAATCATAAGGATTCTTGCCATGGGGAAGGAGTTGTGATTTCTGCATCCTTTTCAACCCTGGGCATTGGTTGGAGATAAGGTCTAGGTTCTGAAGTCTGAAAACTACCGTTGGGAAGAGATGACGACCTAAGTCCATGGCGGGTCTGATGTGCTCAGTGTGCGGTCAGCTGCCTGGGTGTTGGTCAGAAAGTTCGGGCTCAGGTTGTGTCAGACAGTGCATTAGTGCCCAGGTTAGACTCTATAATATGGGTACAGTCGAGTGCCGTGTAGGTTGTTCCGCATTTGAGGTGCCTAGGCTGCAAATTAGGCAAGATATTATTTCTAGACGGCAGGCACAGTGCTGCATTGTGGGTCCGGAATTGCCAAACTTGAGGGCTTCTGGGCCAGGCGTGTGAGGATAGAAGTCTGAAAACACAAGCTAGACTTGGGCTTCAGGCCGAGGGCACGGCAGGTACCACCTGCAGATCTGAACCGATATCTCATGCATCAGATGTCACAGCGAGGTTCAGACTTGGCTCAGGTGGAGTTTCTGTGCATGACTGCCCCTTCATGAACGGAGCGGAATCTCAAGGCCATGGAGGTTTTCCCACGTTGGGTGGTGGGATGCCCCCTTCAAGCATTCCTTCTGCGGCACAATTGAGACCTGTTGTGCAGCTGCAAAACATCCCATATGGAATGACTCCAGAGCACCGTTCGAGGATGGATGCCAGGGAAGCCCGCCTCGCATTCCAATTGTCTTCTAGCAACAAGACAGTTGAGATAGGATGGCTCTGCGGGATCATCGGGGTGGCTGAGTTGAAATGGACTTTCCTGAGGATGGGGCCTAATGTGTGTTTTTGTGCATGAGGACCTTGGAATGGGGCGGTGGCACCGGGACCCTGAAGTATTCTCCTAAACATTTGACATAGCTCCCATGCACAGTTTCCTTGTGGAGACGAGATTTGTTCTGATGGGTGCCTCAGGAAACCCCCTATGCTTGTCTTGGAATCCAGGCATTTGAAGAGACATGCCTGTAAACCAAAGCAATGGATCCGATTTTGGCCTAGGGTCCTGTCTGTTTCCATCTCCTTCTCTGGGGACATCCATCTATGGTATGAGTGGAGGTAGATGCTCACCTGGTGTCAAACCACCCTTGTTTGTTCCGGGAGACCTACACTATTGGGATGGCCTCGGGGACTTTGGGGGGTTCTCCTAATTTGTACGATTTGGACAATGGAATGGGCAGAATTCCTATTCATTGGGTAGGCACAATCCTAATGGGTGGCTTCAGGGGCCCCAGCCTGGATGGTGTATGGCACAGGATTTTGAGGACAGAAGTCTGAAAACAAAAACTCAGCCTAGGTTTTGGGGACGTAGTTATGGCAGGCACAATCTACAAACCATGAGAAGAACTCTTCAGGATATGAAGAAAGAGCGATTCTGAGGCGCTTGCTCAGGCTTTTGTGTCTGGATTTTGTATCAACGATGGCCGTGGAATGTGGGGAGTCCTCATGTGCCATGGACGAATCTTCCTCTCTGTGGATTTGGCCCAGTCCCAATTGTTTTTCGTCAATCTGTGGGATGGGAGGTCTCCTTTCAGGTTTGTTACCTCAGGTGTCCCAACCAAAGAGGAATTCCAAAGCAGAGCCCTGAGGAAGAGTGAAGTGCCAACCCAAACTATGGTTAAAAATTGGGGCCTAGGGGCATGGCAGGCCCCATATGCTGTCTCTTCATCCAGCCACTGAGAGGACTTAATTGAGGACTGGGCTCAGGCTGAGGGTCACAATGTGTGTTTGTGACCAATGTGGCACGCGAGCATGGGCGGGGCCTCATGGACCACACTGGTTTCAACTACACTGAACTTTGGACAACATGCCAATCACAAGGTCTCTTGCCATGGGGAAGGAGTTCTGATTTCTGCATTATTTTCAACCCTGGGCAGTGGTTGGAGATAAGGTCTATGTTCTGAAGCCTGAGAAATTGGGAAGAGATGACGACCTAAGGCCATGGCAGGTTGTTGTGCTCAGTGTGCGGTCAGCTGCCTGGGTGTTGGTCAGGAAGTTCGGGCTCATGTTGTGTCAGAAAGTGCATTAGTGCCCTGTTTAGTCTGTATAATTTGGGTACAGTCGAGTGCCTGTAGATTGTTCCGCATTTGAGGAGCCTGGGCAGCTCATTAGGCAAGATATTTTTCTAGAGGGCAGGTAGAGTGCTGCATTGTGGCTCCGGAATTGCCAAACGTGAGGGCTTCTGGGCCAGGAGTGTGGGGACAGATGTCTGAGAACTCAAGCTAGACTTGGGCTTCAGGCCGAGTGCCCGGCAGGTACCCCCTGCAATCTGAAACGATATCTCATGTATCAGAAGTAACGGCGAGGATTAGACATTGGCTCTGGTTGGAGTTTCTGTGCATGACTGCCCCTACATGAACGGAGCGGAATCTCAAGGCCATGGAGATTTTCCCACGTTGGGAGTTGTGGGATGCCCCCTTCAAGGATTCCTTCTGCGGGACAATTGAGACCTGTTGGGCAGCTCCAGCACATCCCATATGGAATGACTCCAGAGCACCGTTCGAGGATGAATGCCAGGGAAGCCCGCCTCGCATTCCACTTGTCTCCTAGCAACAAGACAGTTGAGATCGAATGGATCTGCGGTAGCAACCGGGGTGGCTATTAAAATGGACTTTCCTGAGGATGGGGCCTAATGTGTGTTTTTGTCCATGAGGGCCTTGGAATGGGGCGGTGGCACCGGGACCCTGAAGTATTCTCCTAAACATTTGACATAGCTCCCATGCACAGTTTCCTTGTGGAGACGAGATTTGTTCTGATGGGTGCCTCAGGAAACCCATTATGCTGTTCTTGGAATCCAGGTATTTGAGGAGACATGCCTGTAAACCAAAGCAATGGATCCAATTTTGGCCTAGGGCCCTGTCTGTTTCCATCTCCTTCTCTTGGGACATCCATCAATGGTATGAGTGGAGGTAGATGCTCAGCTGGTGTCAGACCGCCCTTGTTTGTCCCGGGAGACCTACAATATTGAGATGGCCTCGGAGACTTTGGAGGGTTCTCCTACTTTGTACGATTTTGGACAATGGAATGGGCAGAATTCCTATTCATTGGGTAGGCACAGTCCTAATGGGTGGCTTCAGGGGCCCCAGCCTGGATGGTGTAAGGCTCAGGACTTTGAGGACAGAAGTCTGAAAACCCAAACTCAGCTTAGGGTTTGGGGACGTAGGTATGGCAGGCCCAATCTACAAACCATGAGAAGAATTCTTCAGGATATGAATTAAGAGCGAGTCTGAGGCGCTTGCTCAGGCTTTTGTGTCTGAATTTTTATCAACGATGGCCGTGGAATGTGTGGAGGCCTCATGGGCCATGGACGAATCTTCCTCTCTGTGGATTTGGCCCAGTCCCAATTGATTTTCGTCCAAATGTGGGATGGGAGGTATCCTTTCAGGTTTGTTTGTGGCTTGCAGGCATGGGCGGGGCCTCATGGGTCACACTGGTTTCAACTACACTGAAGTTTGGACAATATGCCAATCACAAGGTCTCTTGCCATGGGGAAAGAGTTCTGATTTCTGCATCATTTTCAACCCTGGGCAGTGGTTGGAGATAAGGTCTAGGTTCGGAAGCCTGAAAACCGCAGTTGGGAAGAGATGATGACCTAAGGCCATGGTGAGACTGATGTGCTCAGTGTGCGGTCAGCTGCCTGGTTGTTGGTCAGGAGGTTCGGGCTCAGGGTGTGTAAGACAGTGCATTTGTGCCCAGGTTAGACTCTATAATTTGGGTATAGTCGAGTGCCGTGTAGGTTGATCCTCATTTAAGGTGCCTGGGCAGCTCATTAGGCAAGATATTTTTTCTAGACGGCAGGCAGAGTGCTGCATTGTGGGTCCGGAATTGCCAAACGTGAGGACTTCTGGGCCAGTAGTATGAGGACAGAAGTCTGAGAACACAAGCTAGACTTGGGCTTCAGGCCGAGGGCAAGGCAGGTACCCCCTGCACATCTGAACCAATATCTCATGCATCTGAAGTCACGGCGAGGATCAGACGTTGGCTCAGGTTGTAGTTTCTGTGCATGACTGCCCCTTCATGAACGGAGAGGAAACTCAAGGCCATGAAGGTTTTCCCACGTTGGGAGTTGTGGGATGCCCCCTTCAAGGATTCCTTCTGCGGGACAATTGAGACCTGTTTGGCAGCTCCAAAACATCCCATATGGAATGACTCCAGAGCACCGATCGAGGATGGATGCCAGGGAAGCCCGCCTGGCATTCCAATTGTCTTCTAGCAACAAGACAGTTGAGATCAGATGGCTCTGCGGGAGCAACCGGGGTGGCTGAGTTGAAATGGACATTCCTGAGCATGGGGCCTAATGTGTGTTTGTGTCCATGAGGAACTTGGAATGGAGCGGTGGCACCGGGACTCTGAAGTATTCTCCTAAGATTTTGACATAGGTCCCATGCACAAGTTTCCTCGTGGAGACGAGATTTTTTCTGATGGGTGCCTCAGGAAACAACCTATGCTGGTATTGGAATCCAGGATTTTGAGGAGACATGCCTGTAAACCAAAGCAATGGATCCTATTATGGCCTAGGGACCTGTCTGGTATCATATCCTTCTCTGGGGACATCAATCTATGGTTTGAGTGGACGTAGATACTCAGCTGGTGTCAGACCGCCCTTGTTTGTCCACTGAGACCTACATATAGGGATGGCCTCGGGACCTAGGAGGGTTCTACTAATTTGTACAATTTTGGACAATTGAATGGGCAGAATTCCCATGCATGGGGTAGGCACAGTCCTAATGTGTGGCTCCAGGGGCCCCAGCGTGGAGGGTGTGTGGCCCAGGACTTTGAGGACAGAAGTCTGAAAACACAAACTCAGCTTAAGTTTGGGGACGTAGGTATGGCAGGCCCAATCTACAAACCATGAGAAGAACTCTTCAGGATATGAAGAAAGAGGGAGTCTGAGGCCCTTCTCAGGTTTTGGTCTCTGGATTTTGTGTCAACGATGGCCGTGGAATGTGGGGAGGCCTATGGGCCATGGACAAATCTTCCTTTCTGTGGATTTGGCCCAGTCCCAATTGTTTTTCGTCAATCTGTGGGATGGGAGGTCTCCTTTCAGGTTTGTTACCTCGGGTGTCCCAACCAAAGAGGAATTCCAAAGCAGAGCCCTGGGGAAGTGTGAAGGGACAACCCAAACTATGGTTAAAATTTGGGGCCTAGGGGCATGGCAGGCCCCAATGCTGTCTCTTCATCCAGCCACTGAGAGGCCTTACTTGAGGACTGGGCTCAGGCTGAGGGTCACAATGTGTGTTTGTGACCAATGTGGCTTGCGAGCATGGGCGGGGCCTCAAGGGCCAAACTGGTTTCAACTACACTGAACTTTGGACAACATGCCAATCACAAGGTCTCTTGAAATGGGGAAGGAGTTCTTATTTCTGCATCATTTTCAACCCTGGGCAGTGGTTAGAGATAAGGTCTAGGTTTGGAAGCCTTAAAACCGCAGTTGGGAGAGGTGATGACATAAGGCCACGGTGGGTCTGATATGCTCAGTGTGCGGTCAGCTGCCTGGTTGTTGGTCAGTAGGTTCGGGCTCAGGTTGTGTCAGACAGTGCCTTTGTGCCCAGGTTAAACTCTATAATTTGGGTACAGTCGAGTGCCGTGTAGGTTGATCCTCATTTGAGGTGCCTGGGCAGCTCATTAGGCAAGATATTTTTTCTCGAGGGCAGGCAGAGTGCTGCATTGTGGGCCCGGAATTGGAAAACTTGAGGGCTTCTGGGCCAGTAGTGTGAGGACAGAAGTCTGAGAACACAAGCTAGACCATGGCTACAGGCCGAGGGCAAGGCAGGTACCCCCTGCACATCTGAACCAATATGATCATGCATCTGAAGTCACGGCGAGGATCAGACGTTGGCTCAGGTTGTAGTTTCTGTGCATGACTGCCCCTTCATGAACGGAGAGGAATCTCAAGGCCATGGAGGTTTTCCCACGTTGGGAGTTCTTGGATGCCCCTTCAAGGATTCCTTCTGCGGGACAATTGAGACCTGTTTGGCAGCTCCAAAATATCCCATATGGAATGACTCCAGAGCACCGTTCAAGGATGGATGCCAGGGAAGCCCGCCTCGCATTCCAATTGTCTCCTAGCAACAAGACAGTTGAGATCGGATGGCTCTGCAGGAGCAAACGGGGTGGCTGAGTTGAAATGGACTTTCCTGAGCATGGGGCCTAATGTGTGTTTGTGTCCATAAGGACCTTGGAATGGGGCGGTGACACCGGGACTCTGAATTATTTTTCTTAGATTTTGACATAGGTCCCATGCACAAGTTTCCTCGTGGAGACGAGACTTTTTCTGATGGGTGCCTCAGGAAACCCCCTATGCTGGTATTGGAATCCAGGATTTTGAGGAGACATGCCTGTAAACCAAAGCAATGGATCCGATTATGGCCTCGGGTCCTGTCTGGTTCCATCTCATTCTCTGGGGACATCCATCTATGGTATGAGTGGAGGTAGATGCTCAGCTGGTGTCAGACCGCCCTTGTTTGTCCACAGAGACCTACATATTCCGATGGCCTCGGGGAATTTGGAGGGTTATCCTAATTTGTACAATTTTGGACAATGGAATGGGCAGAATTCCCATGTATGGGGTAGGCATAGTCCTAATGTGTGGCTCCAGGGGCCACAGCCTGGGGGGTGTGTCCCAGGACTTTGAGGACAGAAGTCTGAAAACACAAACTCAGCTTAGGTTTGGGGACGTAGGTATGGCAGGCCCAATCTACAAACCATGAGAAGAAGTCTTCGGGATATGAAGAAAGAGCGAGTCTGAGGCGCTTGCTCAGGCTTTGGTCTCTGGATTTTTTGTCAACAATGGCCGTGGAATGAGGGGAGGACTAATGAAACATGGACGAATCTTCATCTCTTGGCATTTGGCCCGGTCCCAATTGTTTTTCGTCAATCTGTGGGATTGGTGGTCTCCTTTCAGGTTTGTTACCTCAGGTGTCCCAACCAAAGAGGAATTCCAAAGCAGAGCCCTGGGGAAAAGTGAGGGGACAACCAAAACTATGGTTAAAATTTGGGGCCTAGGGGCATGGCAGGCCCCATATGCTGTCTCTTCATCCAGCCCCTGAGAGGCCTTACTTGAGGACAGGGCTCAGGCTGAGGGTCACAATGTGTGTTTGTGACCAATGTGGCCCGCGAGCATGGGTGGGGCCTCATGGGCCACACTGGTTTAACTACACTGAACTTAGGACAACATACCAATCACAAGGTCTCTTGCCATGGGGAAGGAGTTCTGATTTCTGCATCATTTTCAACCCTGGGCAGGGGTTGGAGATAAGGTTTAGGTTCGGAAACCTGAAAGACGCAGTTGGGTAGAGATGATGACCTAAGGCCATGGTGGGTCTGATGTGCTCAGTGTGCAGTCAGCTGCCTGGTTGTTGGTCAGGAGGTTCGGGCTCAGGTTGTGTCAGACAGTGCATTAGTGCCCAGGTTAGACTATGTAATTTGGGTACAGTCGAGTGCCGTGTATGTTGATCCTCATTTGAGATACCTGGGCAGCTCATTAGGCAAGATATTTTTTCTCGAGGGCAGGCAGAGTGCTGCATTGTGGGTCCGGAATTGCCAAACTTGAGGGCTTCTGGGCCAGTAGTATGAGGACAGAAGTCTGAGACCACAAGCTAGACTTGGGCTTCAGGCCGAGGGCAAGGCAGGTACCCCCTGCACATCTGACCAATATCTCATGCATCTGAAGTCACGGCGAGGATCAGACGTTGGCTCAGGTTGTAGTTTCTGTGCATGACTGCCCCTTCATGAACGGAGAGGAATCTCAAGGCCATGGAGGTTTTCCCACGTTGGGAGTTCTGGGATGCCCCCTTCAAGGATTCCTTCTGCGGGACAATTGAGACCTGTTGGGCAGCTCCAACACATCCCATATGGAATGACTCCAGAGCAACGTTCGAGGATGTATGCCAGGGAATCCCGCCTCACATTCCAAATGTCTCCTAGCAACAAGACAGTTGAGATCGGATGGCTCTGCGGGAGCAACCGGGATGGCTGAGTTGAAATGGACTTTCCTTAGCATGGGCCTAATGTGTGTTTGTGTCCATGAGGACCTTGGTATGGAGCGGTGGCACCGGGACTCTGAATTATTCTCCTAAGATTTTGACATAGGTCCCAAGCACAAGTTTCCTCGTGGAGACGAGATGTTTTCTGATGGGTGCCTCAGGAAACCCCCTCTGCTGGTATTGGAATCCATGCTTTTGAGGAGACATGCCGGTAAACCAAAGCCATGGATCCGATTATGGACTAGGTTCCTGTCTGGTACCATCTCCTTCTCTGGGGACATCCATGTATGTTATGAGTGGAGGTAGAAGCTCAGCTGGTGTCAGACCGCCCTTGTTTGTCCACAGAGACCTAGTATTGGGATGGCCTCGGGGACTTTGGAGGGTTCTCCTAATTTGTACAATTTAGGACAATGGAATGGGCAGAATTACCATGCATGGGGTAGGAACAGTCCTAATGTGTGGCTCCAGGGGCCCCAGCCTGGAGGGTGTGTGGCCCAGGACTTTGAGGACAGAAGTCTGAAAACACAAACTCAGCTGAGGTTTGGGGACGTAGCTGTGGCAGTCCCAATCTACAAACCATGAGAAGAACTCTTCAGGATATGAAGAAAGAGCGAGTCTGAGTCGCTTGCTCAGGCTTTGGTCTCTGGATTTTGTGTCAACGATGGCCGTGGAATTTGGTGAAGCTCATGGGCCATGGATGAACCTTCCTCTCTGTGGATTTGGCCTGGTCCCAATTGTTTTTCGTCAATCTGTGGGATGGGAGGTCTCATTTCATGTTTGTTACCTCAGGTGTCCCAACCAAAGAGGAATTCCAAAGCAGAGCCCTGGGGAAGAGTGAAGGGACAACCCAAACTATGGTTAAAATTTGGGGCCTAGGGGCATGGCAGGCCCCATATGCTGTCTCTTCATCCAGCCACTGAGAGGCCTTACTTGAGGACTGGGCTCAGGCTGAGGGTCACAATGTGTGTTTGTGACCAATGTGGCCCGCGAGCATGTGTGGGGCCTCATGGGCCACACTACTTTCATCTACACAGAACTTTGGACAACATGCCAATCACAAGGTCTCTTGCCATGGGGAAGGAGTTCTGATTTCTGCATCATTTTCAACCCTGGGCTGTGGTTGGATATAAGGTCTAGGTTCTGAATCCTGAAAACCACAGTTGGGAAGAGATGATGACCTAAGGCCATGGTGGTTCTGATGTGCTCAGTGTGCAGTAAGCTGCCTGGTTGTTGGTCTGGAGGTTCGGGCTCAGGTTGTGTCAGACAGTGCATTTGTTCCCAGGTTAGACTCTATAAATTGGGTACAGTCGAGTGCCGTGTAGGTTGATCCTCATTTAAGGTGACTGGGCAGCTCATTAGGCAAGATATTTTTTCTGGAGGGCAGTCACAGTGCTGCATTGTGGGCCGGAATTGCCAAACTTGAGGGCTTCTGGGCCAGTAGTGTGAGGACAGAAGTCTGAGAACACAAGCTAGACTTGGGCTTCAGGCCGAGGGCAAGGCAGGTACCCCCTGCACATCTGAACCAATATCTCATGCATCTGAAGTCACGACGAGGATCAGACGTTGGCTCAGGTTGTAGTTTCTGTGCATGACTACCCCTTCATGAACGGAGAGGAATCTCAAGGCCATGGAGGTTTTCCAACGTTGGGAGTTGTGGGATGCCCCCTTCAAGGATTTCTTCTGCGGGACAGTTGAGACCTGTTGGGCAGCTCCAAAACATCCCATATGGAATGACTCCAGAGCACCGTTCGAGGATGGATGCCAGGAAAGACCTCCTCGCATTCCAATAGTCTCCTAGCTACAAGACAGTTGAGATCGGATGGCTCTGCGGGAGCAACCGGGGTGGCTGAGGTGAAATGGACTTTCCTGAGTATGGGTTCTAATATGTGTGTGTCCATGAGGACCTTGAAATGGGGCGGTGGCACCAGGACTCTGAAGTATTCTCATAATATTTTGACATAGTTCCCATGCATAAGTTTCCTAGTGGAGACGAGATTTTTTCTGATGGGTGCCTCAGGAAACCCCCTATGCTGGTATTGGAATTCAGGATTTTGAGGAGACATGCCTGTAAACCAAAGCAATGGATCCGATTACGGCCTAGGGTCCTGTCTGTTTCCATCTCCTTCTCTGAGGACATCCATCTATGGTATGAGTGGAGGTAGATGCTCAGCTGGTGTCAGACCGCCCTTGTTTGTCCACTGAGAACTACATACTGGACGGCCTCGGGGACTTTGGAGGGTTCTCCTAAATTGTCCAATTTTGGACAATGGAATGGGCAGAATTTCCATGCATGGGGTAGGCACAGTCCTAATGTGTGGCTCCAGGGGCCCCAGCCTGGAGGGTGTGTGGCCCAGGACTTTGAGGACAGAAGTCTGAAAACACAAACTCAGTTTAGGTTTGGGGACGCAGATATGGCAGGCCCAATCTACAAACCATGAGAAGAACTCTTCAGGACATGAAGAAAGACCGAGTCTGAGGCGCTTGCTCAGGCTTTGGTCTCTGGATTTTGTGTCAACGATAGCCGTGGAATGTGGGGAGGCCTCATGGGCCATGGACGAATCTTCCTCTCTGTGGATTTGGCCCGGTCCCCATTGTTTTTCGTCAATCTGTGGGATGGGAGGTCTCCTTTCAGGTTTGTTAACTCAAGTGTCCCAACCAAAGAGGAATTCCAAAGCAGAGCCTTGGGGAATAGTGAAGTGACAACCCAAACTATGGTTAAAATTTGGGGCCTAGGGGCATGGCAGGCCCCATATGCTGTCTCTTCATCCAACCACTGAGAGGCCTTACTTGAGGACTGGGCTCAGGCTGAGTGTCACAATGTGTGTTTGTGACCAATGTGGCTCGCGAGCATGGGCGGGGCCTCATGGGCCACATTGGTTTCAACTACACTGAACTTTGGACAACATGCCAACCACAAGGTCTCTTGCCATGGGGAAGGAGTTCTGATTTCTGCATCATTTTCAACCCTGGGCAGGGGTTGGAGATAAGGTCTAGGTTCGGAAGCCTGAAAACCGCAGTTTGGAAGAGATGATGACCTAAGGCCATGATGGGTCTGATGTGCTCAGTGGGCGGTCAGCTGCCTGGTTGTTGGTCGGGAGGTTCGGGCTCAGGTTTTGTTAGACAGTGCTAGTGCCCAGGTTAGACTCTATAATTTGGGTACAGTCGAGTGCCGTGTAGGTTGATCCTCATTTGAGGTGCCTGCGCAGCTCATTAGGCATGATATTTTTTCTAGAGGGCAGGCACAGTGCTGCATTGTGGGTCCAGAATTGCCAAACTTGAGGGCTTCTGGGCCAGTAGTGTGAGGACAGAAGTCTGAGAACACAAGCTAGACTTGGGCTTCAGGCCGAGGGCAAGGCAGGTACCCCCTGCACATCTGAACCAATATCTCATGCATCTGAAATAACGGCGAGGATCAGGCGTTGGCTCAGGTTGTAGTTTCTGTGCATGACTGCCCCTTCATGAACGGAGAGGTATCTCAAGGCCATGGAGGTTTTCCCACGTTGGGAGTTGTGGGATGCCCCCTTCAAGGATACCTTCTGCGGGACAATTGAGACCTGTTGGGCAGCTCCAACACATCCCATATGGAATTACTCCAGAGCACCGATCGAGGATGGATGCCAAGGAAGCCCGCCTCGCATTCCAATTGTCTCCTAGCAACAAGACAGTTGAGATCGGATGGCTATTGGGAGCAACCGGGGTGGCTGAGTTGAAATGGACTTTCCTGAGTATGGGATCTAATATGTTTGTGTCCATGAGGACCTTGGAATGGGGCGGTGACACCGGGACTCTGAATTATTCTCCTAAGATTTTGACATAGGTCCCATGCACAAGTTTCCTCGTGGAGACGAGACTTTTACTGATGGGTGCCTCAGGAAACCCCCTATGCTGGTATTGGAATCCAGGATTTTGAGGAGACATGCCTGTAAACCAAAGCAATGGATCCGATTATGGCCTCGGGTCCTGTCTGGTTCCATCTCCTTCTCTGGGGACATCCATCTATGGTATGAGTGGAGGTAGATGCTCAGCTGGTGTCAGACCGCCCTTGTTTGTCACAGAGACCTACATATTGCGATGGCCTCGGGGAATTGGAGGGTTATCCTAATTTGTAAAATTTTGGACAATGGAATGGGCAGAATTCCCATGTATGGGGTAGGCACAGTCCTAATGTGTGGCTCCAGGGGCCACAGCCTGGAGGGTGTGTCCCAGGACTTTGAGGACAGAAGTCTGAAAACACAAACTCAGCTTAGGTTTGGGGACGTAGGTATGGCAGGCCCAATCTACAAACCATGAGAAGAAGTCTTCGGGATATGAAGAAAGAGCGAGTCTGAGGCGCTTGCTCAGGCTTTGGTCTCTGGATTTTTTGTCAACAATGGCCGTGGAATGAGGGGAGGACTAATGAAACATGGACGAATCTTCATCTCTTGGCATTTGGCCCGGTCCCAATTGTTTTTCGTCAATCTGTGGGATTGGAGGTCTCCTTTCAGGTTTGTTACCTCAGGTGTCCCAACCAAAGAGGAATTCCAAAGCATGCCCTTGGGAAGAGTGAGGGGACAACCAAAACTATGGTTAAAATTTGGGGCCTAGGGGCATGGCAGGCCCCATATGCTGTCTCTTCATCCAGCCCCTGAGAGGCCTTACTTGAGGACAGGGCTCAGGCTGAGGGTCACAATGTGTGTTTGTGACCAATGTGGCACGCGAGCATGGGTGGGGCCTCATGGGCCACACTGGTATAAACTACACTGAACTTAGGACAACATGCCAATCACAAGGTCTCTTGCCATGGGGAAGGAGTTCTGATTTCTGCATCATTTTCAACCCTGGGCAGGGGTTGGAGATAAGGTTTAGGTTCGGAAGCCTGAAAGCCGCAGTTGGGAAGAGATGATGACCTAAGGCCATGGTGGGTCTGATGTGCTCAGTGTGCGGTCAGCTGCCTGGTTGTTGGTCAGGAGGTTCGGGCTCAGGTTGTGTCAGACATTGCATTAGTGCCCAGGTTAGACTATGTAATTTGGGTACAGTCGAGTGCCGTGTATTTTGATCCTCATTTGAGGTGCCTGGGCAGCTCATTAGGCAAGATATTTTTTCTCGAGGGCAAGCAGAGTGCTGCATTGTGTGTCCGGAATTGCCAACCTTGAGGGCTTCTGGGCCAGTAGTGTGAGGACAGAAGTCTGAGAACACAAGCTAGACTTGGGCTTCAGGCCGAGGGCAAGGCTTCAGGCCGAGGGCAAGGCTTCAGGCCGAGGGCAAGATATTGCACATCTGACCAATATCTCATGCATCTGAAGTAACGGCGAGGATCAGGCTTTGGCTCAGGTTGTAGTTTCTGTGCATGACTGCCCCTTCATGATCGGAGAGGTATCTCAAGGCCATGGAGGTTTTCCCACGTTGGGAGTTGTGGGATGCCCCCTTCAAGGATACCTTCTGCGGGACAATTGAGACCTGTTGGGCAGCTCCAACACATCCCATATGGAATTACTCCAGAGCACCGATCGAGGATGGATGCCAAGGAAGCCCGCCTCGCATTCCAATTGTCTCCTAGCAACAAGACAGTTGAGATCGGATGGCTATTGGGAGCAACCGGGGTGGCTGAGTTGAAATGGACTTTCCTGAGCATGGGGCCTAATGTGTGTTTGTGTCCATGAGGACCTTGGAATGGGGCGGTGACACCGGGACTCTGAATTATTCTCCTAAGATTTTGACATAGGTCCCAAGCACAAGTTTCCTCATGGAGACGAGACTTTCTGATGGGTGCCTCAGGAAACCCCCTATGCTGGTATTGGAATCCAGGATTTTGAGGAGACATGCCTGTAAACCAAAGCAATGGATCCGATTATGGCCTCGGGTCCTGTCTGGTTCCATCTCATTCTCTGGGGACATCCATCTATGGTATGAGTGGAGGTAGATGCTCAGCTGGTGTCAGACCGCCCTTGTTTGTCCACAGAGACCTACATATTGCGATGGCTTCGGGGAATTTGGAGGGTTATCCTAATTTGTACAATTTTGGACAATGGAATGGGCAGAATTCCCATGTATGGGGTAGGCATAGTCCTAATGTGTGGCTCCAGGGGCCCCAGCCTGGAGGGTGTGTCCCAGGACTTTGAGGACAGAAGTCTGAAACCCAAACTCAGCTTAGGTTTGGGGACGTAGGTATGGCAGGCCCAATCCACAAACCATGAGAAGAAGTGTTCGGGATTTGAAGAAAGAGCGAGTCTGAGGCGCTTGCTCAGGCTTTGTTCTCTGGATTTTTTGTCAACAATGGCCGTGGAATGAGGGGAGGACTAATGGGACATGGACGAATCTTCATCTCTTGGCATTTGGCCCGGTCCCAATTGTTTTTCGTCAATCTGTGGGATTGGAGGTCACCTTTCAGGTTTGTTAACTCAGGTGTCCCAACCAAAGAGGAATTCCAAAGCAGAGCCCTGGGGAAGAGTGAGGGGACAACCAAAACTATGGTTAAAATTTGGGGCCTAGGGGCATGGCAGGCCCCATATGCTGTCTCCTCATCCAGCCCCTGAGAGGCCTTACTTGAGGACAGGGCTCAGGCTGAGGGTCACAATGTGTGTTTGTGACCAATGTGGCCCGCGAGCATGGGCGGGGCCTCATGGGCCACACTGGTTTAAACTACACTGAACTTAGGACAACATGCCAATCACAAGGTCTCTTGCCATGGGGAAGGAGTTCTGATTTCTGCATCATTTTCAACCCTGGGCAGGGGTTGGAGATAAGGTTTAGGTTCGGAAACCTGAAAGCCGCAGTTGGGAAGAGATGATGACCTAAGGCCATGGTGGGTCTGATGTGCTCAGTGTGCGGTCAGCTGCCTGGTTGTTGGTCAGGAGGTTCGGGCTCAGGGTGTGTCAGACAGTGCATTAGTGCCCAGGTTAGATTATGTAATTTGGGTACAGTCGAGTGCCGTGTATTTTGATCCTCATTTGAGGTTCCTGGGCAGCTCATTAGGCAAGATATTTTTTCTCGAGGGCAGGCAGAGTGCTGCATTGTGGGTCCGGAATTGCCAAACTTGAGGGCTTCTGGGCCAGTAGTATGAGGACAGAAGTCTGAGACCACAAGCTAGACTTGGGCTTCAGGCCGAGGGCAAGGCAGGTACCCCCTGTACATCTGACCAATATCTCATGCATCTGAAGTCACGGCGAGGATCAGACGTTGGCTCAGGTTGTAGTTTCTGTGCATGACTGCCCCTTCATGAACGGAGAGGAATCTCAAGGCCATGGAGGTTTTTCCACGTTGGGAGTTCTGGGATGCCCCCTTCAAGGATTCCTTCTGCGGGACAATTGAGACCTGTTGGGCAGCTCCAACTCATCCCATATGGAATGACTCCAGAGCAACGTTCGAGGATGTATGCCAGGGAAGCCCGCCTCGCATTCCAAATTTCTCCTAGCAACAAGACAGTTGAGATCGGATGGCTCTGCGGGATCAACCGGGATGGCTGAGTTGAAATGGACTTTCCTGAGCTTGGGACCTAATGTGTGTTTGTGTCCATGAGGACCTTGGTATGGAGCGGTGGCACCGGGACTCTGAATTATTCTCCTAAGATTTTGACATAGGTCCCAAGCACAAGTTTCCTTCTGGAGACGAGATTTTTTCTGATGGGTGCCTCAGGAAACCCCCTCTGCTGGTATAGGTATCCATGCTTTTGAGGAGACATGCCTGTAAACCAAAGCCATGGATCCGATTATGGCCTAGGTTCCTGTCTGGTACCATCTCATTCTCTGGGGACATCCATGTATGTTATGAGTGGAGGTAGATGCTCAGCTGGTGTCAGACCGCCCTTGTTTGTCCAAAGAGACCTACATATTGGGATGGCCTCGGGGACTTTGGAGGGTTCTCCTAATTTGTACAATTTTGGACAATGGAATGGGCAGAATTACCATGCATGGGGTAGGAACAGTCCTTATGTGTGGCTCCAGGGGCCCCAGCCTGTAGGGTGTGTGGCCCAGGCCTTTGAGGACAGAAGTCTGAAAACACAAACTCAGCTTAAGTTTGGGGACGTAGGTGTGGCAGTCCCAATCTACAAAGCATGAGAAGAACTCTTCAATATACGAAGAAAGAGCGAGTCTGAGGCGCTTGCTCAGGCATTGGTCTCTGGATTTTGTGTCAACGATGGCCGTGGAATGTGGTGAATCTCATGGGCCATGGACGAACCTTCCTCTCTGTGGATTTTGCCCGGTCTCAATTGTTTTTCGTCAATCTGTGGCATGGGAGGTCTCCTTTCAGGTTTGTTACCTCAGGTGTCCCCACCAAAGAGGAATTCCAAAGCAGAGCCCTGGGGAAGAGTGAGGGGACAACCAAAACTATGGTTAAAATTTGGGGCTTAGGGGCATGGCAGGCCCCATATGCTGTCTCTTCATCCAGCCACTGAGAGGCCTTACTTGAGGACTGGGCTCAGGCTGAGGGTCACAATGTGTGTTGGTGACCAATGTGGCCCGCGAGCATGTGCGGGGCCTCATGGGCCACACTGGTTTCATCTACACAGAACTTTGGACAACATGCCAATCACAAGGTCTCTTGCCATGGGGAAGGAGTTCTGATTTCTGCATCATTTTCAACCCTGGGCTGTGGTTGGATATAAGGTCTAGGATCTGAATCCTGAAAACCACTGTTGGGAAGAGATGATGACCTAAGGCCATGGTGGTCCTGATGTGCTCAGTGTGCGGTCAGCTGCCTGGTTGTTGGTCAGGAGGTTCAGGCTCAGGTTGTGTCAGACAGTGCATTAGTGCCCAGGTTAGACTATATAATTTGGGTACATTCGAGTGCCGTTAGGTTGATCCTGATTTGAGGTGCCGAAGCAGTTCATTAGGCAAGATATTTTTTCTAGAGGGCAGGTAGAGTGCTGCATTGTGGGTCCGGAATTGCCAAACGTGAGGGCATCTGGGCCAGTAGTGTGAGGACAAAAGTCTGAGAACACAAGCTAGACTTGGGCTTCAGGCCGAGGGCAAGGCAGGTACGCCCTGCACATCTGAACCAATATCTCATGCATCTGAAGTCACGACGAGGATCAGACGTTGGCTCAGGTTGTAGTTTCTGTGCATGACTGCCCCTTCATGAACGGAGAGGAATCTCAAGGCCATGAATGTTTTCCCACGTTGGGAGTTGTGGGATGCCCCCTTCAAGGATACCTACTGCGGGAGAATTGAGACCTGTTGGGCAGCTCCAACACATCCCATATGGAATGACTCCAGAGCAACGTTCGAGGATGGATGCCAGGGAAGCCCGCCTCGCATTCCAATTGTCTCCTAGCAACAAGACAGTTGAGTTCGGATGGCTATTGGGAGCAACCAGGGTGGCTGAGTTGAAATGGACTTTCCTGAGCATGGGGCCTAATGTGTGTTTGTGTCCATGAGGACCTTGGAATGGGGCGGTGGCACCGGGACTCTGAAGTATTCTCCTAAGATTTTGACATAGGTCCCATGCACAAGTTTTTCGTGGAGACGAGATTTTTTCTGATGGATGCCTCAGGAAACCTGCTATGCTGGTATTGGAATCCAGGATTTTGAGTAGACATGCCTTTAAACCAAAGCAATGAGTCCGATTATGGCCGAGGGTCCGGTCTGGTTCCATCTCCTTCTCTTGGTACATCCATCTATGGTATGAGTGGAGGTAGATGCTCAGCTGGTGTCAGTCCGCCTTTGTTTGTCCACAGAGACCTACATATTGGGATGGCCTCGGGGACTTTGGAGGGTTCTCCTAATTTGTACAATTTTGGACAATGGAATGGGCAGAATTCCCATGCATGGGGTAGGCACAGTCCTAATGTGTAGCTCCAGGGGCCCCAGCATGGAGGGTGTGTGGCCCAGGACTTTGAGGACAGAAGTCTGAAAACACAAACTCAGCTTAGGTTTGGGGACGTAGGTATGGCAGGCCCAATCTACAAACCATGAGCAGAACTCTTCAGGATGTGAAGAAAGAGCGAGTCTGAGGCGCTTGCTCAGGCTTTGGTCTCTGGATTTTGTGTCAACGATGGCCATGGAATGTGGGGAGGCCTCATGGGCCATGGACGAATCTTCCTCTCTGTGGATTTGGCCCGGTCTCAATTGTTTTTCGTCAATCTGTTGAATGGGAGGTCTCCTTTCAGTTTTGTTACCTCAGGTGTCCCAACCAAAGAGGAATTCCAAAGCAGAGCCCTGGGGAAGAGTGAAGGGACAACCCAAACTATGGTTAAAATTTGGGGCCTAGGGGCATGGCAAGCCCCATATGCTGTCTCTTCATCCAACCACTGAGAGGCCTTACTTGAAAACTGGGCTCAGGCTGAGGTTCACAATGTGTGTTTGTGACCAATGTGGCTTGCGAGCATGGGCGGGGACTCATGGGCCACACTGGTTTCAACTAAACTGAACTTTGGAGAAGATGCCAATCACAAGGTCTCTTGCCATGGTGAAGGAGTTCTGATTTCTGCATCATTTTCAACCCTGGGCAGTGTTTGGAGATAAGGTCTAGGTTCGGAAGCCTGAAAACCGCAGTTTGGAAGAGATGATGACCTAAGGCCATGGTGGGTCTGATGTGCTCAGTGTGCGGTCAGCTGCCTGGTTGTTGGTCAGGAGGTTTGAGCTCAGGTTGTGTCAAATAGTGCATTGGTGCCCAGGTTAGACTATATAATTTGGGTACAGTCGAGTGCCGTGTAGGTTGATCCTCATTTAAGGTGACTGGGCAGCTCATTAGGCAAGATATTTTTTCTAGAGGGCAGGCACAGTGCTGCATTGTGGGTCCGGAATTGCCAAACTTGAGGGCTTCTGGGCCAGTAGTGTGAGGACAGAAGTCTGAGAACACAAGCTAGACTTGGGCTTCAGGCCGAGGGCAAGGCAGGTACCCCCTGCACATCTGAACCAATAACTCATGCATCTGAAGTCACGGCGAGGATCAGACGTTGGCTCAGGTTGTAGTTTCTGTGCATGACTGCCCCTTCATGAACGGAGAGGAATCTCAAGGCCATGGAGGTTTTCCCACGTTGGGAGTTGTGGGATGCCCCCTTCAAGGATTCCTTCTGCGGGACAATTGAGACCTGTTGGGCAGCTCCAAAACATCCCATATGGAATGACTCCAGAGCACCGTTCGAGGATGGATGCCAGGAAAGACCTCCTCGCATTCCAATAGTCTCCTAGCTACAAGACAGTTGAGATCGGATGGCTCTGCGGGAGCAACCGGGGTGGCTGAGGTGAAATGGACTTTCCTGAGTATGGGTTCTAATATGTGTGTGTCCATGAGGACCTTGAAATGGGGCGGTGGCACCGGGACTCTGAAGTATTCTCATAATATTTTGACATAGTTCCCATGCATAAGTTTCCTAGTGGAGACGAGATTTTTTCTGATGGGTGCCTCAGGAAACCCCCTATGCTGGTATTGGAATCCAGGATTTTGAGGAGACATGCCTGTAAACCAAAGCAATGGATCCGATTACGGCCTAGGGTCCTGTCTGTTTCCATCTCCTTCTCTGAGGACATCCATCTATGGTATGAGTGGAGGTAGATGCTCAGCTGGTGTCAGACCGCCCTTGTTTATCCACTGAGAACTACATATTGGACGGCCTCGGGGACTTTGGAGGGTTCTCCTAAATTGTCCAATTTTGGACAATGGAATGGGCAGAATTTCCATGCATGGGGTAGGCACAGTCCTAATGTGTGGCTCCGGGGCCCCAGCCTGGAGGGTGTGTGGCCCAGGACTTTGAGGACAGAAGTCTGAAAACACAAACTCAGTTTAGGTTTGGGGACGCAGATATGGCAGGCCCAATCTACAAACCATGAGAAGAACTCTTCAGGACATGAAGAAAGAGCGAGTCTGAGGCGCTTGCTCAGGCTTTGGTCTCTGGATTTTGTGTCAACGATAGCCGTGGAATGTGGGGAGGCCTCATGGGCCATGGACGAATCTTCCTCTCTGTGGATTTGGCCCGGTCCCCATTGTTTTTCGTCAATCTGTGGGATGGGAGGTCTCCTTTCAGGTTTGTTACCTCAGGTGTCCCAACCAAAGAGGAATTCCAAAGCAGAGCCTTGGGGAATAGTGAAGTGACAACCCAAACTATGGTTAAAATTTGGGGCCTAGGGGCATGGCAGGCCCCATATGCTGTCTCTTCATCAAACCACTGAGAGGCCTTACTTGAGGACTGGGCTCAGGCTGAGTGTCACAATGTGTGTTTGTGACCAATGATGCTCGCGAGCATGGGCGGGGCCTCATGGGCCACATTGGTTTCAACTACACTGAACTTTGGACAACATGCCAACCACAAGGTCTCTTGCCATGGGGAAGGAGTTCTGATTTCTGCATCATTTTCAACCCTGGGCAGGGGTTGGAGATAAGGTCTAGGTTCGGAAGCCTGAAAACCGCAGTTTGGAAGAGATGATGACCTAAGGCCATGATGGGTCTGATGTGCTCAGTGTGCGGTCAGCTGCCTGGTTGTTGGTCGGGAGGTTCGGGCTCAGGTTTTGTTAGACAGTGCTAGTGCCCAGGTTAGACTCTATAATTTGGGTACAGTCGAGTGCCGTGTAGGTTGATCCTCATTTGAGGTGCCTGCGCAGCTCATTAGGCATGATATTTTTTCTAGAGGGCAGGCACAGTGCTGCATTGTGGGTCCAGAATTGCCA
Organism: Mustela nivalis; assembly: GCF_964662115.1. Lineage (NCBI taxonomy): Eukaryota > Metazoa > Chordata > Mammalia > Carnivora > Mustelidae > Mustela > Mustela nivalis. The sequence goes on from NW_028136351.1 coordinate 28,512, forward strand.
AACTTGAGGGCTTCTGGGCCAGTAGTGTGAGGACAGAAGTCTGAGAACACAAGCTAGACTTGGGCTTCAGGCCGAGGGCAAGGCAGGTACCCCCTGCACATCTGAACCAATATCTCATGCATCTGAAATAACGGCGAGGATCAGGCGTTGGCTCAGGTTGTAGTTTCTGTGCATGACTGCCCCTTCATGAACGGAGAGGTATCTCAAGGCCATGGAGGTTTTCCCACGTTGGGAGTTGTGGGATGCCCCCTTCAAGAATTCCTTCTGCGGGACAATTGAGACCTGTTGGGCAGCTCCAACACATCCCATATGGAATTACTCCAGAGCACCGATCGAGGATGGATGCCAGGGAAGCCCGCCTCGCATTCCAATTGTCTCCTAGCAACAAGACAGTTGAGATCGGATGGCTATTGGGAGCAACCGGGGTGGCTGAGTTGAAATGGACTTTCCTGAGTATGGGATCTAATATGTTTGTGTCCATGAGGACCTTGGAATGGGGCGGTGACACCGGGACTCTGAATTATTCTCCTAAGATTTTGACATAGGTCCCATGCACAAGTTTCCTCGTGGAGACGAGACTTTTTCTGATGGGTGCCTCAGGAAACCCCCTATGCTGGTATTGGAATCCAGGATTTTGAGGAGACATGCCTGTAAACCAAAGCAATGGATCCGATTATGGCCTCGGGTCCTGTCTGGTTCCATCTCCTTCTCTGGGGACATCCATCTATGGTATGAGTGGAGGTAGATGCTCAGCTGGTGTCAGACCGCCCTTGTTTGTCCACAGAGACCTACATATTGGGATGGCCTCGGGGAATTTGGAGGGTTCTCCTAATTTGTAGAATTTTGGACAATGGAATGGGCAGAATTCCCATGCATGGGGTAGGCACAGTCCTAATGTGTAGCTCCAGGGGCCCCAGCATGGAGGGTGTGTGGCCCAGGACTTTGAGGACAGAAGTCTGAAAACACAAACTCAGCTTAGGTTTGGGGACGTAGGTATGGCAGGCCCAATCTACAAACCATGAGCAGAACTCTTCAGGATGTGAAGAAAGAACGAGTCTGAGGCGCTTGCTCAGGCTTTGGTCTCAGGATTTTGTGTCAACGATGGCCATGGAATGTGGGGAGGCCTCATGGGCCATGGACGAATCTTCCTCTCTGTGGATTTGGCCGGTCTCAATTGTTTTTCGTCAATCTGTTGAATGGGAGGTCTCCTTTCAGTTTTGTTACCTCAGGTGTCCCAACCAACGAGGAATTCCAAAGCAGAGCCCTGGGGAAGAGTGAAGGGACAACCCAAACTATGGTTAAAATTTGGGGCCTAGGGGCATGGCAGGCCCCATATGCTGTCTCTTCATCCAGCCACTGAGAGGCCTTACTTGAAGACTGGGCTCAGGCTGAGGTTCACAATGTGTGTTTGTGACCAATGTGGCTGGCGGGCATGGGCGGGGACTCATGGGCCACACTGGTTTCAACTAAACTGAACTTTGGAGAAGATCCAATCACAAGGTATCTTTCCATGGTGAAGGAGTTCTGATTTCTGCATCATTTTCAACCCTGGGCAGTGTTTGGAGATAAGGTCTAGGTTCGGAAGCCTGAAACCCGCAGTTGGAAGAGATGATGACCTAAGGCCATGGTGGGTCTGATGTGCTCAGTGTGCGGTCAGCTGCCTGGTTGTTGGTCAGGAAGTTCGGGCTCAGGTTGTGTCAAACAGTGCATTGGTGCCCAGGTTAGACTCTATAATTTGGGTACAGTCGAGTGCTGTGTAGGTTGATCCTCATTTAAGGTGACTGGGCAGCTCATTAGGCAAGATATTTTTTCTAGAGGGCAGGCACAGTGCTGCATTGTGGGTCTGGGATTGCCAAACTTGAGGGCTTCTGGGCCAGTAGTGTGAGGACAGAAGTCTGAGAACACAAGCTAGACTTGGGCTTCAGGCTGAGGGCAAGGCAGGTACCCCCTGCACATCTGAACCAATATCTCATGCATCTGAAGTCACGGCGAGGATCAGACGTTGGCTCAGGTTGTAGTTTCTGTGCATGACTGCCCCTTCATGAACGGAGAGGAATCTCAAGGCCATGGAGGTTTTCCCACGTTGGGAGTTGTGGGATGCCCCCTTCAAGGATTCCTTCTGCGGGACAATTGAGACCTGTTGGGCAGCTCCAAAACATCCCATATGGAATGACTCCAGAGCACCGTTCGAGGATGGATGCCAGGAAAGATCGCCTCGCATTCCAATAGTCTCCTAGCTACAAGACAGTTGAGATCGGATGGCTCTGCAGGAGCAACCGGGGTGGCTGAGTTGAAATGGACTTTCCTGAGTATGGGCCCTTTATGTGTGTGTCCATGAGGACCTTGAAATGGGGCGGTGGCACCGGGACTCTCAAGTATTCTCATAATATTTTGACATAGTTCCCATGCATAAGTTTCCTAGTGGAGACGAGATTTTTTCTGATGGGTGCCTCAGGAAACCCCCTATGCTGGTATTGGAATTCAGGATTTTGAGGAGACATGCCTGTAAACCAAAGCAATGGATCCGATTACGGCCTAGGGTCCTGTCTGTTTCCATCTCCTTCTCTGAGGACATCCATCTATGGTATGAGTGGAGGTAGATGCTCAGCTGGTGTCAGACCGCCCTTGTTTGTCCACTGAGAACTACATATTGGACGGCCTCGGGGACTTTGGACAATGGAATGGGCAGAATTCCCATGCATTGGGGAGGCATTGTCCTAATGTGTGGCTCCAGGGACCCCAGCTAGAGGGTGTGTCGCCCAGGACTTTGAGGACAGAAGTCTGAAAACACAAACTCAGTTTAGGTTTGGGGACGCAGATATGGCAGGCCCAATCTACAAACCATGAGAAGAACTCTTCAGGACATGAAGAAAGACCGAGTCTGAGGCGCTTGCTCAGGCTTTGGTCTCTGGATTTTGTGTCAACTATAGCCGTGGAATGTGGGGAGGCCTCATGGGCCATGGACGAATCTTCCTCTCTGTGGATTTGGCCCGGTCCCCATTGTTTTTCGTCAATCTGTGGGATGGGAGGTCTCCTTTCAGGTTTGTTACCTCAGGTGTCCCAACCAAAGAGGAATTCCAAAGCAGAGCCTTGGGGAATAGTGAAGTGACAACCCAAACTATGGTTAAAATTTGGGGCCTAGGGGCATGGCAGGCCCCATATGCTGTCTCTTCATCCAACCACTGAGAGGCCTTACTTGAGGACTGGGCTCAGTCTGAGGGTCACAATGTGTGTTTGTGACCAATGTGGCTCGCGAGCATGGGCGGGGCCTCATGGGCCACATTGGTTTCAACTACACTGAACTTTGGACAACATGCCAATCACAAGGTCTCTTGCCATGGGGAAGGAGTTCTGATTTCTGCATCATTTTCAACCCTGGGCAGGGGTTGGAGATAAGGTCTAGGTTCGGAAGCCTGAAAACCGCAGTTTGGAAGAGATGATGACCTAAGGCCATGGTGGGTCTGATGTGCTCAGTGTGCGGTCAGCTGCCTGGTTGTTGGTCGGGAGGTTCGGGCTCAGGTTTTGTTAGACAGTGCTAGTGCCCAGGTTAGACTCTATAATTTGGGTACAGTCGAGTGCCGTGTAGGTTGATCCTCATTTGAGGTGCCTGCGCAGCTCATTAGTCATGATATTTTTTCTAGAGGGCAGGCACAGTGCTGCATTGTGGGTCCGGAATTGCCAAACTTGAGGGCTTCTGGGCCAGTAGTGTGAGGACAGAAGTCTGAGAACACAAGCTAGACTTGGGCTTCAGGCCGAGGGCAAGGCAGGTACCCCCTGCACATCTGAACCAATATCTCATGCATCTGAAGTCACGGCGAGGATCAGGCGTTGGCTCAGGTTGTAGTTTCTGTGCATGACTGCCCCTTCATGAACGGAGAGGTATCTCAAGGCCATGGAGGTTTTCCCACGTTGGGAGTTGTGGGATGCCCCCTTCAAGGATACCTTCTGCGGGACAATTGAGACCTGTTGGGCAGCTCCAACACATCCCATATGGAATTACTCCAGAGCACCGATCGAGGATGGATGCCAGGGAAGCCCGCCTCGCATTCCAATTGTCTCCTAGCAACAAGACAGTTGAGATCGGATGGCTATTGGGAGCAACCGGGGTGGCTGAGTTGAAATGGACTTTCCTGAGTATGGGATCTAATATGTTTGTGTCCATGAGGACCTTGGAATGGGGCGGTGACACCGGGACTCTGAATTATTCTCCTAAGATTTTGACATAGGTCCCATGCACAAGTTTCCTCGTGGAGACGAGACTTTTTCTGATGGGTGCCTCAGGAAACCCCCTATGCTGGTATTGGAATCCAGGATTTTGAGGAGACATGCCTGTAAACCAAAGCAATGGATCTGATTATGGCCTCGGGTCCTGTCTGGTTCCATCTCCTTCTCTGGGGACATCCATCTATGGTATGAGTGGAGGTAGATGCTCAGCTGGTGTCAGACCGCCCTTGTTTGTCCACAGAGACCTACATATTGGGATGGCCTCGGGGAATTTGGAGGGTTCTCCTAATTTGTAGAATTTTGGACAATGGAATGGGCAGAATTCCCATGCATGGGGTAGGCACAGTCCCAATGTGTAGCTCCAGGGGCCCCAGCATGGAGGGTGTGTGGCCCAGGACTTTGAGGACAGAAGTCTGAAAACACAAACTCAGCTTAGGTTTGGGGACGTAGGTATGGCAGGCCCAATCTACAAACCATGAGCAGAACTCTTCAGGATGTGAAGAAAGAGCGAGTCTGAGGCGCTTGCTCAGGCTTTGGTCTCTGGATTTTGTGTCAACGATGGCCATGGAATGTGGGGAGGCCTCATGGGCCATGGACGAATCTTCCTCTCTGTGGATTTGGCCCGGTCTCAATTGTTTTTCGTCAATCTGTTGAATGGGAGGTCTCCTTTCAGTTTTGTTACCTCAGGTGTCCCAACCAAAGAGGAATTCCAAAGCAGAGCCCTGGGGAAGAGTGAAGGGACAACCCAAACTATGGTTAAAATTTGGGGCCTAGGGGCATGGCAGGCCCCATATGCTGTCTCTTCATCCAGCCACTGAGAGGCCTTACTTGAAGACTGGGCTCAGGCTGAGGTTCACAATGTGTGTTTGTGACCAATGTGGCTGGCGGGCATGGGCGGGGACTCATGGGCCACACTGGTTTCAACTAAACTGAACTTTGGAGAAGATGCCAATCACAAGGTCTCTTTCCATGGTGAAGGAGTTCTGATTTCTGCATCATTTTCAACCCTGGGCAGTGTTTGGAGATAAGGTCTAGGTTCGGAAGCCTGAAACCCGCAGTTGGGAAGAGATGATGACCTAAGGCCATGGTGGGTCTGATGTGCTCAGTGTGCGGTCAGCTGCCTGGTTGTTGGTCAGGAAGTTCGGGCTCAGGTTGTGTCAAACAGTGCATTGGTGCCCAGGTTAGACTCTATAATTTGGGTACAGTCGAGTGCCGTGTAGGTTGATCCTCATTTAAGGTGACTGGGCAGCTCATTAGGCAAGATATGTTTTCTAGAGGGCAGGCACAGTGCTGCATTGTGGGTCTGGGATTGCCAAACTTGAGGGCTTCTGGGCCAGTAGTGTGAGGACAGAAGTCTGAGAACACAAGCTAGACTTGGGCTTCAGGCCGAGGGCAAGGCAGGTACCCCCTGCACATCTGATCCAATATCTCATGCATCTGAAGTCACGGCGAGGATCAGACGTTGGCTCAGGTTGTAGTTTCTGTGCATGACTGCCCCTTCATGAACGGAGAGGAATCTCAAGGCCATGGAGGTTTTCCCACGTTGGGAGTTGTGGGATGCCCCCTTCAAGGATTCCTTCTGCGGGACAATTGAGACCTGTTGGGCAGCTCCAAAACATCCCATATGGAATGACTCCAGAGCACCGTTCGAGGATGGATGCCAGGAAAGATCGCCTCGCATTCCAATAGTCTCCTAGCTACAAGACAGTTGAGATCGGATGGCTCTGCAGGAGCAACCGGGGTGGCTGAGTTGAAATGGACTTTCCTGAGTATGGGGCCTAATATGTGTGTGTCCATGAGGACCTTGAAATGGGGCGGTGGCACCGGGACTCTCAAGTATTCTCATAATATTTTGACATAGTTCCCATGCATAAGTTTCCTAGTGGAGACGAGATTTTTTCTGATGGGTGCCTCAGGAAACCCCCTATGCTGGTATTGGAATTCAGGATTTTGAGGAGACATGCCTGTAAACCAAAGCAATGGATCCGATTACGGCCTAGGGTCCTGTCTGGTTCCATCTCCTTCTCTGAGGACATCCATCTATGGTATGAGTGGAGGTAGATGCTCAGCTGGTGTCAGACCGCCCTTGTTTGTCCACTGAGAACTACATATTAGACGGCCTCGGGGACTTTGGACAATGGAATGGGCAGAATTCCCATGCATTGGGGAGGCATTGTCCTAATGTGTGGCTCCAGGGACCCCAGCTAGAGGGTGTGTGGCCCAGTACTTTGAGGACAGAAACCTGAAAACACAAACTCAGCTTAGGTTTGGGGACGCAGGTATGGCAGGCCCAATCTACAAACCATGAGAAGAACTCTTCAAGACATGAAGAAAGAGCGAGTCTGAGGCACTTGCTCAGGCTTTGGTCTCTTTATTTTGTGTCAACGATGGCCGTAGAATGTGGGGAGGCCTCATGGGCCATGGACGAATCTTCCTCTCTGTGGATTTTGCCCGGTCCCCATTGTTTTTCGTCAATCTGTGGGATGGGAGGTCTCCTTTCAGGAATGTTGCCTCAGGTGTCCCAACCAAAGAGGAATTCCAAAGCAGAGCCTTGGGGAATAGTGAAGTGACAACCCAAACTATGGTTAAAATTTGGGGCCTAGGGGCATGGCAGGCCCCATATGCTGTCTCTTCATCCAACCACTGAGAGGCCTTACTTAAGGACTGGGTTAGGCTGAGTGTCACAATGTGTGTTTGTGACCAATGTGGCTCGCGAGCATGGGCGGGGCCTCATGGGCCACATTGGTTTCAACTACACTGAACTTTGGACAACATGCCAACCACAAGGTTTCTTGCCATGGGGAAGGAGTTCTGATTTCTGCATCACCTTCAACCCTGGGCAGTGGTAGGAGATAAGGTCTAGGTTCGGAAGCCTGAAAACCGCAGTTTGGAAGAGATGATGACCTAAGGCCATGGTTGGTCTGATGTGCTCAGTGTGCGGTCAGCTGCCTGGTTGTTGGTGGGGAGGTTCGGGCTCAGGTTTTGTTAGACAGTGCTAGTGCCCAGGTTAGACTCTATAATTTGGGTACAGTCGAGTGCCGTGTAGGTTGATCCTCATTTGAGGTGCCTGCGCAGCTCATTAGTCATGATATTTTTTCTAGAGGGCAGGCACAGTGCTGCATTGTGGGTCCGGAATTGCCAAACTTGAGGGCTTCTGGGCCAGTAGTGTGAGGACAGAAGTCTGAGAACACAAGCTAGACTTGGGCTTCAGGCCGAGGGCAAGGCAGGTACCCCCTGCACATCTGAACCAATATCTCATGCATCTGAAGTCACGGCGAGGATCAGACGTTGGCTCAGGTTGTAGTTTCTGTGCATGACTGCCCCTTCATGAACGGAGAGGAATCTCAAGGCCATGGAGGTTTTCCCACGTTGGGAGTTGTGGGATGCCCCCTTCAAGGATACCTTCTGCGGGAGAATTGAGACCTGTTGGGCAGCTCCAACACATCCCATATGGAATGACTCCAGAGCACCAATCGAGGATGGATGCCAGGGAAGGCGCCTCGCATTCCAATTGTCTCCTAGCAACAAGACAGTTGAGATCGGATGGCTATTGGGAGCAACCAGGGTGGCTGAGTTGAAATGGACTTTCCTGAGCATGGGGCCTAATGTGTGTTTGTGTCCATGAGGACCTTGGAATGGGGCGGTGGCACCGGGACTCTGAAGTATTCTCCTAAGATTTTGACATAGGTCCCATGCACAAGTTTTTCGTGGAGACGAGATTTTTTCTGATGGATGCCTCAGGAAACCTGCTATGCTGGTATTGGAATCCAGGATTTTGAGGAGACATGCCTGTAAACCAAAGCAACGGGTCCGATTATGGCCGAGGGTCCGGTCTGGTTCCATCTCCTTCTCTTGGTACATCCATCTATGGTATGAGTGGAGGTAGATGCTCAGCTGGTGTCAGTCCGCCTTTGTTTGTCCACAGAGACCTACATATTGGGATGGCCTCGGGGACTTTGTAGGGTTCTCCTAATTTGTACAATTTTGGACAATGGAATGGGCAGAATTCCCATGCATGGGGTAGGCACAGTCCTAATGTGTAGCTCCAGGGGCCCCAGCATGGAGGGTGTGTGGCCCAGGACTTTGAGGACAGAAGTCTGAAAACACAAACTCAGCTTAGGTTTGGGGACGTAGGTATGGCAGGCCCAATCTACAAACCATGAGAAGAACTCTTCAGGATGTGAAGAAAGAGCGAGTCTGAGGCGCTTGCTCAGGCTTTGGTCTCTGGATTTTGTGTCAACGATGGCCATGGAATGTGGGGAGGCCTCATGGGCCATGGACGAATCTTCCTCTCTGTGGATTTGGCCCGGTCTCAATTGTTTTTCGTCAATCTGTTGAATGGGAGGTCTCCTTTCAGTTTTGTTACCTCAGGTGTCCCAACCAAAGAGGAATTCCAAAGCAGAGCCCTGGGGAAGAGTGAAGGGACAACCCAAACTATGGTTAAAATTTGGGGCCTAGGGGCATGGCAGGCCCAATATGCTGTCTCTTCATCCAGCCACTGAGAGGCCTTACTTGAAGACTGGGCTCAGGCTGAGGTTCACAATGTGTGTTTGTGACCAATGTGGCTGGCGGGCATGGGCGGGGACTCATGGGCCACACTGGTTTCAACTAAACTGAACTTTGGAGAAGATGCCAATCACAAGGTCTCTTTCCATGGTGAAGGAGTTCTGATTTCTGCATCATTTTCAACCCTGGGCAGTGTTTGGAGATAAGGTCTAGGTTCGGAAGCCTGAGAACCGCAGTTGGGAAGAGATGATGACCTAAGGCCATGGTGGGTCTGATGTGCTCAGTGTGCGGTCAGCTGCCTGGTTGTTGGTCAGGAAGTTCGGGCTCAGGTTGTGTCAAACAGTGCATTGGTGCCCAGGTTAGACTATGTAATTTGGGTACAGTCGAGTGCCATGTATGTTGATCCTTATTTGAGGTGCATGGGCAGCTCATAGGCAAGATATTTTTACTCGAGGGCAGGCAGAGTGCTGCATTGTGGGTCGGGAATTGCCAAATTGAGGGCTTCTGGGCCAATAATGTGAGGACAGAAATTGAGACCACAAGCTAGATTTGGGCTTCAGGCCGAGGAAAGGCAGGTAACACCTGCACATCTGAACCAATATCTCATGCATCTGAAGTCACGGCGAGTATCTGGCGTTGGCTCAGGTTGTCGTTTCGGTGCATGACTGCCCCTTCATGAACGGAGTGGAATCTCAAGGCCATGGAGGTTTTCCAACGTTGGGAGTTGCGGGATAACCCCTTCAAGTATTCCTTCTGCGGGACAATTGAGACCTGTTGGGCAGCTCCAACACATCCCATATGGAATGACTCCAGAGCACCATTCGAGGATGGATGCCAGGGTAGCCCGCCTCGCATTCCAATTGTCTCCTAGCAACAAGACAGTTGAGATCGGAGGGCTCTGCAGGAGCAACCGGGTTGGCTGAGTTGAAATGGACTTTCCTGAGCATGGGGCCTAATGTGTGTTTGTGTCCATGAGTACCTTGGAATGGGGCGGTGGCACCGGGACTCTGAAGTATGCTCCTAAGATTTTGACATAGGTTCCATGCACAAGTTTTCTCGTGGAGACGAGATTTTTTCTGATGAGTGCCTCAGGAAAGCCCCTATGCTGGTATTGGAATCCAGGATTTTGAGGAGACATGCCTGTAAACCAAAGCAATGGATCCGATTATGGCCTAGGGTCCTGTCTGGTACTATATCCTTCACTGGGGACATCCATCTATGGTATGAGTGGACGTAGATGCTCAGCTGGTGTCAGACCGCCCTTGTTGTCCACTGAGACCTAGATATTGGGATGGCCTCGGGGACATTGGAGGGTTCTCCTAATTTGTTAAATTTTGGAAAATGGAATGGGCAGAATTCCCATGCATGGGGTAGGCACAGTCCTAATGTGTGGCTCCAGGGGCGCCAGCCTGGAGTGTGTGTTGCCCAGGAATTTGAGGACAGAAATCTGAAAACACAAACTCAGCTTAAGTTTGGGGATGTAGGTATGGCAGGCCCAATCTACAAACCATGAGAAGAACTCTTCAGGATATTTAGAAAGAGCGAGTCTGAGGCTCATGCTCAGGCTTTGGTCTCTGGATTTTGTGTCAACGATGGTCGTGGAATGTGGGGAGTCCTCATGGGCCATGGACGAATCTTCCTCTCTGTTAATTTGGCCCGGTCCCAATTGTTTTTCGTCAATCTGTGGGATGGGAGGTCTCCTTTCAGTTTTGTTACCTCAGGTGTCCCAACCAAAGAGGAATTCCAAAGCAGAGCCCTGGGGAAGACTGAAGGGACAACCCAAACTATGGTTAAAATTTGGGGCCTAGGGGCATGGCAGGCCCCAATGCTGTCTCTTCATCCAGCCACTGAGAGGCATTCCTTGAGGACTGAGCTCAGGCTGAGGGTCACAATGTGTGTTTGTGACCAATGTGGCTCGGGAGCATGGGCGGGGCCTCATGGGCCACACTGGTTTCAACTTCACTGAACTTTGGACAACATGCCAATCACAAGGTCTCTTGCCATGGGGAAGGAGTTCTGATTTCTGCATCATTTTCAACCCTGGGCAGTGGTTGGAGATAAGGTCTAGGTTTGGAAGCCTGAAAATCGCAGTTTGGAAGAGATGATGACCTAAGCCATGGTGGGTCTGAAGTGCTCAGTGTGCGGTCAGCTGCCTGGTTGTAGGTCAGGAGGTTCGTGCTCAGGTTGTGTCAGACAGTGCATTAATGCCCAGATTAGACTATGTAATTTGGGTACAGTCGAGTGCCGTGTAGGTTGATCCTCATTTGAGGTGCCTGGGCAGCTCATTAGGCAAGATATTTTTTCTCGAGGGCAGGCAGAGTGCTGCATTGTGGGTCCGGATTTGCCAAACTTGAGGGCTTCTGGGCCAGTAGTGTGAGGACAGATATCTGAGACCACAAGCTAGACTTGGGCTTCAGGCCGAGGGCATGGCAGGTACCCCTTGCACATCTGAACCAATATCTCATGCATCTGAAGTCACGGCGAGGATCAGACGTTGGCTCAGGTTGTAGTTTCTGTGCATGACTGAAGGTTGAGACGGACAGGCCCTTAGGCCCTAATCTCAACTCTTGCTTTGTTTTCCAGGTGTCACTCCTCAGAGGCTTTGGTTCGAAGAACATGATATGGGGCTTTCCTGAGGCACTGAACAGAACTTCTCTCGTCTCCACATGGGAAGCTTCCTTGTTGGAGCCGTGTCAAACACCTCAGGTTGGAGAATCCTGCAGAGTCCCTGAGCCACCTCCACATTCCAAGGTCTCCCAGGCCACCAAGCCACAGTAGGACTCATCTTCAGGAGAGTCCATTTCAACTCTCCCCTCTGGGTAGCTCACCCAGGAGCCCGCAGATTGAGCCTGCCTTGTCCTGACTAAAGAGTGGGAATATGAGGTGCGTTCCCAGGCATCCATGCTTAGACACCTGCTCTCGAGTCTTTCCGTATGGGGCCTCCTGGAACCATCCAATAGCACTCGACTGTCGTGCAGAAGGAAACCTTGAGGTTTGGAGTAGTTCACAAATCCCATCGTAGGCAAACCTCCCTGGCCTCATGAAGCCCCCACACCCTTCAGGAAGAGGCCATGCTGGACAAAAACTCTAGCCTGAGGCACGTCTCAGAGTTGACATGACCTCAGTGCAGGAGATCTCGATTCAGCCTCTCAGAGTGGGCCTGCCGTGCCATCGGTCCCAAACCTCACGCTAGCTTGTGTTTTCAGACTTCCTTCCTCACACTCCTGGCAAACAAGCCCTCCGGACTAGGAACTCCAGAACCACAACCCAGCCCAGGGTCTGCCCAAGGGAAGAAAAACGTTTCCCTGTGGGGCTCTCTCCAGAAAACCCAGATGAGGATCAACCTGCTCGGGCCTCGACGGTACCCGAACTGGATAGGCTGCTCTGGGCACTCATGCTTGTCTGACACAGCCTGAAGGCCGACGTCCATACAGACAAGGAGACAGCTGGCCGCACACCCAGCACTACGGACACGCCATGGTCTTATGCCGTCACCTTTTCCTAACCTTGGTTTTCAGATATCTGAACTTAGACATTATATCAGTTCTCCACACAGCTGGGTATTGCAAGCACAACACAGAACTCCTCCTTCCCCGTGGCTGTAAAGCTTGCTCTTGGCATGGAGTCACACCTTCAGGGTGGGAGAAACCATCCTGGTTCCTGATGCCACGCCCAAACTTGAGTGCTGCTTGGGCACAAATTCACACTCTGACCCTCAGCATGAGCCCCATGTCAAAGAAAGGCCTGTCAGGGCCTGGGCCAAGAGCCCGCATATGGGGCTTGCCAAGCCACTATGCACCCAATCCTCACCAGTGTTTGAGTTTTCCAGTCGCCCAGCCCGTACCTGGGGCTCTGCTCTGGAATACCTTTCTTGGAGAGACACATGAGCCAGACAACACTTTTCCACCCTTCCCACAAAATGACCCCAAACTCTTGGGAGCTGGGACATATCCCCAGACAGAGATACTCGTCCACAGTCCCTGAGGCCACCCCTCCAATCCACGGCTATCCCGGACACAACATCCAGAGACAAAAGCCTGAAGGAACGCCTCCCACTCGCCCTTGTTTCAGAGGCCCAGGAGCTCCCTCTCGGGCTGTACATCCGGCCTGCCATACCCTAGGCGCCACTCATAAGCTGAGTTTGTGTTTTCAGACTTCTGTGCCCACAGCCTGGACCCACACAACCGCCAGGCTAGGGCCTCTGGAGCCACAGCGAAAGATTGTGCCTGCCCTCTCCAAGGAAATTGTGCCCAATCCATTGACCACAACCCTACAAGTTAGGGAAAAGCTCCAAGGCCCCTGAGGCCATCAATAGTGTAGGCCACCCTGGACTAAGAGGGGCTCTCTGACACCAGCGGAGCAACTATCTCCACTTAGACTCTCAGACAGTGTCCCCAGAGACAGAAGGTTGAAATGGACAGGCCCCCAGGCCCTAATCTGAACCTTAGCTTTGGTTTCCATGTGTCCGTCCTCAGAGGTCTGTTTTCGTAGACCAGCACACGGGGCTTTTCTGAAGCACCAAACCAAACCTCTCTCGTCTCCACATGGGGAGCTTACTTACTGGGGATGTATCAAACCCTTCAGGTAGGAGAGTTCCGCAGGGCCACTGAACAACCAGCACATTCCAAGGTTTCCATGGACCCAAACGCACATTATGACGCATCCTCAGGAGAGGCCATTTCAACTCAGCCCCCTGGTTAGCGTGCCCCAGAGGCAGCAGATCAAACATATCTTGTGGCTAATGGCCAATGGGAATGCGAGGCATGCTGTACAGGGATCCATCCTTCGAACCGTGCTCTCCAGTCCTTCCGTATGGTATGTCCTGGAGCCATGCAAAAGGACTCGAATATCCCACAGAAGGAAACCTGGTGGTTTGGGGCAACCTCGAAACTCAGCGTGGGAAAACTTCCTTGGCCTCATGAGGCCCCCGCTTCATGAAGGTGCCATCATGGACACATACTCCAGCCTCAGCCAACGTCTGATCCTCAGCCTGACTTCAGATGCAGGAGATTTTGATTCAGCCTCTGCCTAGTGGGCCTGCTCTGCCCTTGGCTCCAATCCTCACTTTAGCTTGTGTTCCTAGACTTCCGTCCTCACACTCCTGGCCCACAAACCCTCCCTACTGGGAATTCTGGGGCCACAATGAAGCACTCCGCCTGCCTCCCAGGAGAAAAACTTTGTCTATGGTGCTGCCCAGAAACCCCAAATGAGGATCAAACTGCTTGGCCCTCGGCAACACCCCAATTGCATAGGCTACCTTAAACACTGATGCTCTGTCGCAAATAGCCTGAGCCCAGACCTTCCAACAGACACCGACACAGCTGGCTGCACACCCAGCACATTGGACCCGCCACTGCCTTAGGCCACCATCCATTCCCAACCTGGGTTTTCAGTCATCAGAATCTAGACCTTATCTCCAATCCCTGCACAGGGGGGAACCTGATGCACAAGTCAGAACCCCACCTTCCCCATGGCAAGAAACCTTGCTGCTGGCAGTGAGTCAAACCTTCAGTGTAGGAGAAAACGGCATGGCCCATGAGGCCACGCCCATGTATGAGGGCCGCCTTGGGCACAAACACACATTGTGACCCTCAGCGTGAGTACCTTATTCAAGTAACGCCTCTCAGTGATTGGACCAAGAGCCCGCATATGTGGCTTGCCATGCCCATAGGCACGCAGGACTAACTAGATGGTGTGTATTCCAGTTGAGGGAACCCACTGCTGTGCTCTAGAGTCCCTCTCCTGGGGGGTCCCCTGTGGCAGAAAACAGTACTCTTCCCTTCCCACAGAATGAACCCAAACACTTGGGAGCTTGGACAATCCCCCGAGAGGAAGGCTCTTCCTCGGCCCCTGAAGCAACCCCTACCCTGAACGGCCACTGTGAACGCAACACCCAGAGACAAAAGCCTGAGCGACTGCCTCCCACTTGCCCTCCTTTGATATCTAGAGGATCTCCCCTCTCGGACTGGAGATCAGGCCTGCCATTACCTTGGCCCCTACCTGAGCCAAGTTTGCTTTTTCAGACATCTGTCCCCACAGCCCTGGCAAACACAGCCTCTAGGCTGGGTCCTCTGGAGCCATACCACAGGACCGTGACTGCTCTCTCCTGGGAAACTCTGTCCATTCCTTTGGCCACACACCTCCAGAATATGAGAAACCTCAAGTCCCCGAGGACATACCATTACCGGGAGCCTCCCTGCACACACAGGGGCCTTCGGACACAAGCTGAGCTGCTACCTCCTTGAAGGCATGCACACAGATGTCAACAGAGATAGAAGGTTGAGCCGGACAGGCCCTTAGGCCCTAATCTCAACTCTTGCTTTGTTTTCCAGGTGTCACTCCTCAGAGGCTTTGGTTCGAAGAACATGATATGGGGCTTTCCTGAGGCACTGAACAGAACTTCTCTCGTCTCCACATGGGATGCTTCCTTGTTGGAGCCGTGTCAAACACCTCAGGTTGGAGAATCCTGCAGAGTCCCTGAGCCACCTCCACATTCCAAGGTCTCCCAGGCCACCAAGCCACAGTAGGACTCATCTTCAGGAGAGTCCATTTCAACTCTCCCCTCTGGGTAGCTCACCCAGGAGCCCGCAGATTGAGCCTGCCTTGTCCTGACTAAAGAGTGGGAATATGAGGTGGCGTTCCCAGGCATCCATGCTTAGACACCTACTCTCGAGTCTTTCCGTATGGGGCCTCCTGGAACCATCCAATAGCACTCGACTGTCGTGCAGAAGGAAACCTTGAGGTTTGGAGTAGTTCACAAATCCCATCGTAGGCAAACCTCCCTGGCCTCATGAAGCCCCCACACCCTTCAGGAAGAGGCCATGCTGGACAAAAACTCTAGCCTGAGGCACGTCTCATAGTTGACATGACCTCAGTGCAGGATATCTCGATTCAGCCTCTCAGAGTGGGCCTGCCGTGCCATCGGTCCCAAACCTCACACTAGCTTGTGTTTTCAGACTTCCTTCCTCACACTCCTGGCAAACAAGCCCTCCGGACTAGGAACTCCAGAACCACAACCCAGCCCAGGGTCTGCCCAAGGGAAGAAATACGTTTCCCTGTGGGGCTCTCTCCAGAAAACCCAGATGAGGATCAACCTGCTCGGGCCTCGACGGTACCTGAACTGGATAGGCTGCTCTGGGCACTCATGCTCTGTCTGACACAGCCTGAAGCCAGACGTCCAGACAGACAAGGAGACAGCTGGCCGCACACCCAGCACTACGGACACGCCATGTTCTTATGCCGTCACCTTTTCCTAACCTTGGTTTTCAGATATCTGAACTTAGACATAATATCAATTCTCCACACAGCTGGGTATTGCAAGCACAACACAGAACTCCTCCTTCCCCGGGGCTGTAAAGCTTGCTCTTGGCATGGAGTCACACCTTCAGGGTGGGAGAAACCTTCCTGGTCCCTGATGCCACGCCCAAACTTGAGTGCTGCTTGGGCACAAATTCACACTCTGACCCTCAGCATGAGCCCCATGTCAAAGAAAGGCCTGTCAGGGCCTGGGCCAAGAGCCCGCATATGGGGCTTGCCAAGCCCCTATGCACCCAATCCTCACCAGTGTTTGTGTTTTCCAGTCGCCCCGCCCGTACCTGGGGCTCTGTTCTGGAATCCCTTTCTTGGAGAGACACATGAGCCAGACAACACGACTCCACCCTTCCCACAAAATGACCCCAAACTCTTGGGAGCTGGGACAAATCCCCAGAGAGGGATACTCGTCCACAGTCCCTGAGGCCACCCCTCCAATCCACGGCTATCTCGGACACAACATCCAGAGACAAAAGCCTGAAGGAACGCCTCCCACTCGCCCTTCTTTCAGAGGCCCAGGAGCTCCCTCTCGGGCTGTACATCCGGCCTGCCATACCCTAGGCGCGACTCATAAGCTGAGTTTGTGTTTTCAGACTTCTGTGCCCTCAGCCTGGACCCACACAACCGCCAGGCTTGGGCCTCTGGAGCCACAGCGAAAGATTGTGCCTGCCCTCTCCAAGGAAATTGTGCCCAATCCATTGACCACAACCCTACAGGTTAGGGAAAAGCTCCAAGGCCCCTGAGGCCATCAATAGTGTAGGCCACCCTGGACTAAGAGGGGCTCTCTGACACCAGCGGAGCAACTATCTCCACTTAGACTCTTAGACAGTGTCCCCAGAGACAGAAGGTTGAAATGGACAGGCCCCCAGGCCCTAATCTGAACCTTAGCTCTGGTTTCCATGTGTCCGTCCTCAGAGGTCTGTTTTCGTAGACCAGCACACGGGGCTTTTCTGAGGCACCAAACCAAACCTCTCTCGCCTCCACATGGGGAGCTTACTTACTGGGGATGTATCAAACCCTTCAGGTAGGAGAGTTCCGCAGGGCCACTGAACAACCAGCACATTCCAAGGTTTCCATGGACCCAAACGCACATTATGACGCATCCTCAGGAGAGGCCATTTCAACTCAGCCCCCTGGTTAGCGTGCCCCAGAGGCAGCAGATCAAACATATCTTGTGGCTAATGGCCAATGGGAATGCGAGGCATGCTGTACAGGGATCCATCCTTCGAACCGTGCTCTCCAGTCCTTCCGTATGGTATGTCCTGGAGCCATGCAACAGGACTCGAATGTCCCACAGAAGGAAACCTGGTGGTTTGGGGCAACCTCCAAACTCAGCGTGGGAAAACTTCCTTGGCCTCATGAGGCCCCCGCTTCATGAAGGTGCCATCATGGACACATACTCCAGCCTCAGCCAACGTATGATCCTCAGCCTGACTTCAGATGCAGGAGATTTTGATTCAGCCTCTGCCTAGTGGGCCTGCTCTGCCCTTGGCTCCAATCCTCACTTTAGCTTGTGTTCCTAGACTTCCGTCCTCACACTCCTGGCCCACAAACCCTCCCTTCTGGGAATTCTGGGGCCACAATGAAGCACTCCGCCTGCCTCCCAGGAGAAAAACTTTGTCTATGGTGCTGCCCAGAAACCCCAAATGAGGATCAAACTGCTTGGCCCTCGGCAACACCCCAATTGCA
The DNA here is from genome assembly GCF_964662115.1 of Mustela nivalis. Classification (NCBI taxonomy): domain Eukaryota; kingdom Metazoa; phylum Chordata; class Mammalia; order Carnivora; family Mustelidae; genus Mustela; species Mustela nivalis. Next base: position 46,242 of record NW_028136351.1, read on the forward strand.
TAGGCTACCTTAAACACTGATGCTCTGTCGCAAATAGCCTGAGCCCAGACCTTCCAACAGACACCGACACAGCTGGCTGCACACCCAGCACATTGGACCCGCCACTGCCTTAGGCCACCATCCATTCCCAACCTGGGTTTTCAGTCATCAGAACCTAGACCTTATCTCCAATCCCTGCACAGGGGGGAACCTGATGCACAAGTCAGAACCCCTCCTTCCCCATGGCAAGAAACCTTGCTGCTGGCAGTGAGTCAAACCTTCAGTGTAGGAGAAAACGGCATGGCCCATGAGGCCACGCCCATGTGTGAGGGCCGCCTTGGGCACAAACACACATTGTGACCCTCAGCGTGAGTACCTTATTCAAGTAACGCCTCTCAGTGATTGGACCAAGAGCCCGCATATGTGGCTTGCCATGCCCATAGGCACGCAGGACTAACTAGATGGTGTGTATTCCAGTTGAGGGAACCCACTGCTGTGCTCTAGAGTCCCTCTCCTGGGGGGTCCCCTGTGGCAGAAAACAGTACTCTTCCCTTCCCACAGAATGAACCCAAACACTTGGGAGCTTGGACAATCCCACGAGAGGAAGGCTCTTCCTCGGCCCCTGAAGCAACCCCTACCCTGAACGGCCACTGTGAACGCAACACCCAGAGACAAAAGCCTGAGCGACTGCTTCCCACTTGCCCTCCTTTGATATCCAGAGGATCTCCCCTCTCGGACTGGAGATCAGGCCTGCCATTACCTTGGCCCCTACCTGAGCCAAGTTTGCTTTTTCAGACATCTGTCCCCACAGCCCTGGCAAACACAGCCTCTAGGCTGGGTCCTCTGGAGCCATACCACAGGACCATGCCTGCTCTCTCCTGGGAAACTCTGTCCATTCCTTTGGCCACACACCTCCAGAATATGAGAAACCTCAAGGCCCCCGAGGACATACCATTACCGGGAGCCTCCCTGCACACACAGGGGCCTTCGGACACAAGCTGAGCTGCTACCTCCATGAAGGCATGCACACAGATGTCAACAGAGATAGAAGGTTGAGCCGGACAGGCCCTTAGGCCCTAATCTCAACTCTTGCTTTGTTTTCCAGGTGTCACTCCTCAGAGGCTTTGGTTCGAAGAACAGGATATGGGGCTTTCCTGAGGCACTGAAGAGAACTTCTCTCGTCTCCACATGGGAAGCTTCCTTGTTGGAGCCGTGTCAAACACCTCAGGTTGGAGAATCCTGCAGAGTCCCTGAGCCACCTCCACATTCCAAGGTCTCCCAGGCACCAAGCCACAGTAGGACTCATCTTCAGGAGAGTCCATTTCAACTCTCCCCTCTGGGTAGCTCACCCAGGAGCCCGCAGATTGAGCCTGCCTTGTCCTGACTAAAGAGTGGGAATATGAGGTGGCGTTCCCAGGCATCCATGCTTAGACACCTGCTCTCGAGTCTTTCCGTATGGGGCCTCCTGGAACCATCCAATAGCACTCGATTTTCGTGCAGAAGGAAACCTTGAGGTTTGGAGTAGTTCACAAATCCCATCGTAGGCAATCCTTCCTGGCCTCATGAGGCCCCCACACCATTCAGGAAGAGGCCATGCTGGACAAAAACTCTAGCCTGAGGCACGTCTCAGATTTGAAATGACCTCAGTGCAGGAGATCTCGATTCAGCCACTCAGAGTGGGCCTGCCGTGCCATCGGTCCCAAACCTCACGCTAGCTTGTGTTTTCAGACTTCCTTCCTCACACTCCTGGCAAACAAGCCCTCCGGACTAGGAACTCCAGAACCACAACCCAGCCCAGGGTCTGCCCAAGGGAAGAAAAACGTTTCCCTGTGGGGCTCTCTCCAGAAAACCCAGATGAGGATCAACCTGCTCGGGCCTCGACGGTACCCAAACTGGATAGGCTGCTCTGGGCACTCATGCTCTGTCTGACACAGCCTGAAGCCAGACGTCCAGACAGACAAGGAGACAGCTGGCCGCACACCCAGCACTTCGGACACGCCATGGTCTTATGCCGTCACCTCTTCCTAACCTTGGTTTTCAGATATCTGAACCTAGACATTATATCAATTCTCCACACAGCTGGGTATCGCAAGCACAACACAGAACTCCTCCTTCCCCGTGGCTGTAAAGCTTGCTTGGCATGGAGTCACACCTTCAGGGTGGGAGAAACCTTCCTGGTCCCTGATGCCACGCCCAAAGTTGAGTGCTGCTTGGGCACAAATTCACACTCTGACCCTCAGCATGAGCCCCATGTCAAAGAAAGGCCTGTCAGGGCCTGGGCCAAGAGCCCGCATATGGGGCTTGCCAAGCCCCTATGCACCCAATCCTCACCAGTGTTTGAGTTTTCCAGTCGCCCCGCCCGTACCTGGGGCTCTGCTCTGGAATTCCTTTCTTGGAGAGACACGTGAGCCAGACAACACTTTTCCACCCTTCCCACAAAATGACCCCAAACTCTTGGGAGCTGGGACAAATCCCCAGAGAGCGATACTCGTCCACAGTCCCTGAGGCCACCCCTCCAATCCACGGCTATCTCGGACACAACATCCAGAGACAAAAGCCTGAAGGAACGCCTCCCACTCGCCCTTGTTTCAGAGGCCGAGGAGCTCCCTCTCGGGCTGTACATCTGGCCTGCCATACCCTAGGCGCCACTCATAAGCTGAGTTTGTGTTTTCAGACTTCTGTGCCCTCAGCCTGGACCCACACAACCGCCAGGCTAGGGCCTCTGGAGCCACAGCGAAAGATTGTGCCTGCCCTCTCCAAGGAAATTGTGCCCAATCCATTGACCACAACCCTACAGGTTAGGGAAAAGCTCCAAGGCCCCTGAGGCCATCAATAGTGTAGGCCACCCTGGACTAAGAGGGGCTCTCTGACACCAGCGGAGCAACTATCTCCACTTAGACTCTCAGACAGTGTCCCCAGAGACAGAAGGTTGAAATGGACAGGCCCCCAGGCCCTAATCTGAACCTTAGCTCTGGTTTCCATGTGTCCGTCCTCAGAGGTCTGTTTTCGTAGACCAGCACACGGGGCTTTTCTGAGGCACCAAACCAAAACTCTCTCGCCTCCACATGGGGAGCTTACTTACTGGGGATGTATCAAACCCTTCAGGTAGGAGAGTTCCGCAGGGCCACTGAACAACCAGCACATTCCAAGGTTTCCATGGACCCAAACGCACATTATGACGCATCCTCAGGAGAGGCCATTTCAACTCAGCCCCCTGGTTAGCGTGCCCCAGAGGCAGCAGATCAAACATATCTTGTGGCTAATGGCCAATGGGAATGCGAGGCATGCTGTACAGGGATCCATCCTTCGAACCGTGCTCTCCAGTCCTTCCGTATGGTATGTCCTGGAGCCATGCAACAGGACTCGAATGTCCCACAGAAGGAAACCTGGTGGTTTGGGGCAACCTCGAAACTCAGCGTGGGAAAACTTCTTTGGCCTCATGAGGCCCCCGCTTCATGAAGGTGCCATCATGGACACATACTCCAGCCTCAGCCAACGTCTGATCCTCAGCCTGACTTCAGATGCAGGAGATTTTGATTCAGCCTCTGCCTAGTGGGCCTGCTCTGCCCTTGGCTCCAATCCTCACTTTAGCTTGTGTTCCTAGACTTCCGTCCTCACACTCCTGGCCCACAAACCCTCCCTTCTGGGAATTCTGGGGCCACAATGAAGCACTCCGCCTGCCTCCCAGGAGAAAAACTTTGTCTATGGTGCTGCCCAGAAACCCCAAATGAGGATCAAAGTGCTTGGCCCTCGGCAACACCCCAATTGCATAGGCTACCTTAAACACTGATGCTCTGTCGCAAATAGCCTGAGCCCAGACCTTCCAACAGACACCGACACAGCTGGCTGCACACCCAGCACATTGGACCCGCCACTGCCTTAGGCCACCATCCATTCCCAACCTGGGTTTTCAGTCATCAGAACCTAGACCTTATCTCCAATCCCTGCACAGGGGGGAACCTGATGCACAAGTCAGAACCCCTCCTTCCCCATGGCAAGAAACCTTGCTGCTGGCAGTGAGTCAAACCTTCAGTGTAGGAGAAAACGGCATGGCCCATGAGGCCACGCCCATGTGTGAGGGCCGCCTTGGGCACAAACACACATTGTGACCCTCAGCGTGAGTACCTTATTCAAGTAACGCCTCTCAGTGATAGGACCAAGAGCCCGCATATGTGGCTTGCCATGCCCATAGGCACGCAGGACTAACTAGATGGTGTGTATTCCAGTTGAGGGAACCCACTGCTGTGCTCTAGAGTCCCTCTCCTGGGGGGTCCCCTGTGGCAGAAAACAGTACTCTTCCCTTCCCACAGAATGAACCCAAACACTTGGGAGCTTGGACAATCACCCGAGAGGAAGGCTCTTCCTCGGCCCCTGAAGCAACCCCTACCCTGAACGGCCACTGTGAACGCAACACCCAGAGACAAAAGCCTGAGCGACTGCCTCCCACTTGCCCTCCTTTGATATCCAGAGGATCTCCCCTCTCGGACTGGAGATCAGGCCTGCCATTACCTTGGCCCCTACCTGAGCCAAGTTTGCTTTTTCAGACATCTGTCCCCACAGCCCTGGCAAACACAGCCTCTAGGCTGGGTCCTCTGGAGCCATACCACAGGACCATGCCTGCTCTCTCCTGGGAAACTCTGTCCATTCCTTTGGCCACACACCTCCAGAATATGAGAAACCTCAAGGCCCCCGAGGACATACCATTACCGGGAGCCTCCCTGCACACACAGGGGCCTTCGGACACAAGCTGAGCTGCTACCTCCATGAAGGCATGCACACAGATGTCAACAGAGATAGAAGGTTGAGCCGGACAGGCCCTTAGGCCCTAATCTCAACTCTTGCTTTGTTTTCCAGGTGTCACTCCTCAGAGGCTTTGGTTCGAAGAACAGGATATGGGGCTTTCCTGAGGCACTGAAGAGAACTTCTCTCGTCTCCACATGGGAAGCTTCCTTGTTGGAGCCGTGTCAAACACCTCAGGTTGGAGAATCCTGCAGAGTCCCTGAGCCACCTCCACATTCCAAGGTCTCCCAGGCCACCAAGCCACAGTAGGACTCATCTTCAGGAGAGTCCATTTCAACTCTCCCCTCTGGGTAGCTCACCCAGGAGCCCGCAGATTGAGCCTGCCTTGTCCTGACTAAAGAGTGGGAATATGAGGTGGCGTTCCCAGGCATCCATGCTTAGACACCTGCTCTCGAGTCTTTCCGTATGGGGCCTCCTGGAACCATCCAATAGCACTCGACTTTCATGCAGAAGGAAACCTTGAGGTTTGGAGTAGTTCACAAATCCCATCGTAGGCAAACCTTCCTGGCCTCATGAGGACCCCACACCATTCAGGAAGAGGCCATGCTGGACAAAAACTCTAGCCTGAGGCACGTCTCAGATTTGAAATGACCTCAGTGCAGGAGATCTCGATTCAGCCACTCAGAGTGGGCCTGCCGTGCCATCGGTCCCAAACCTCACGCTAGCTTGTTTTCAGACTTCCTTCCTCACACTCCTGGCAAACAAGCCCTCCGGACTAGGAACTCCAGAACCACAACCCAGCCCAGGGTCTGCCCAAGGGAAGAAAAACGTTTCCCTGTGGGGCTCTCTCCAGAAAACCCAGATGAGGATCAACCTGCTCGGGCCTCGACGGTACCCGAGCTGGATAGGCTGCTCTGGGCACTCATGCTCTGTCTGACACAGCCTGAAGCCAGACGTCCAGACAGACAAGGAGACAGCTGGCCGCACACCCAGCACTTCGGACACGCCATGGTCTTATGCCGTCACCTCTTCCTAACCTTGGTTTTCAGATATCTGAACCTAGACATTATATCAATTCTCCAAAAGCTGGGTATCGCAAGCACAACACAGAACTCCTCCTTCCCCGTGGCTGTAAAGCTTGCTCTTGGCATGGAGTCACACCTTCAGGGTGGGAGAAACCTTCCTTGTCCCTGATGCCACGCCCAAACTTGAGTGCTGCTTTGGCACAAATTCACACTCTGACCCTCAGCATGAGCCCCATGTCAAAGGAAGGCCTGTCAGGGCCTGGGCCAAGAGCCCGCATATGGGGCTTGCCAAGCCCCTATGCACCCAATCCTCACCAGTGTTTGAGTTTTCCAGTCGCCCCGCCCGTACCTGGGGCTCTGCTCTGGAATCCCTTTCTGGAGAGACACGTGAGCCAGACAACACGACTCCACCCTTCCCACAAAATGACCCCAAACTCTTGGGAGCTGGGACAAATCCCCAGAGAGCGATACTCGTCCACAGTCCCTGAGGCCACCCCTCCAATCCACGGCTATCTCGGACACAACATCCAGAGACAAAAGCCTGAAGGAACGCCTCCCACTCGCCCTTGTTTCAGAGGCCGAGGAGCTCCCTCTCGGGCTGTACATCCGGCCTGCCATACCCTAGGCGCCACTCATAAGCTGAGTTTGTGTTTTCAGACTTCTGTGCCCTCAGCCTGGACCCACACAACCGCCAGGCTAGGGCCTCTGGAGCCACAGCGAAAGATTGTGCCTGCCCTCTCCATGGAAATTGTGCCCAATCCATTGACCACAACCCTACAGGTTAGGGAAAAGCTCCAAGGCCCCTGAGGCCATCAATAGTGTAGGCCACCCTGGACTAAGAGGGGCTCTCTGACACCAGCGGAGCAACTATCTCCACTTAGTCTCTCAGACAGTGTCCCCAGAGACAGAAGGTTGAAATGGACAGGCCCCCAGGCCCTAATCTGAACCTTAGCTCTGGTTTCCATGTGTCCGTCCTCAGAGGTCTGTTTTCGTAGACCAGCACACGGGGCTTTTCTGAGGCACCAAACCAAACCTCTCTCGCCTCCACATGGGGAGCTTACTTACTGGGGATGTATCAAACCCATCAGGTAGGAGAGTTCCGCAGGGCCACTGAACAACATGCACATTCCAAGGTTTCCATGGACCCAAACGCACATTATGACGCATCCTCAGGAGAGGCCATTTCAACTCAGCCCCCTGGTTAGCGTGCCCCAGAGGCAGCAGATCAAACATATCTTGTGGCTAATGGCCAATGGGAATGCGAGGCATGCTGTACAGGGATCCATCCTTCGAACCGTGCTCTCCAGTCCTTCCGTATGGTATGTCCTGGAGCCATGCAACAGGACTCGAATGTCCCACAGAAGGAAACCTGGTGGTTTGGGGCAACCTCCAAACTCAGCGTGGGAAAACTTCCTTGGCCTCATGAGGCCCCCGCTTCATGAAGGTGCCATCATGGACACATACTCCAGCCTCAGCCAACGTCTGATCCTCAGCCTGACTTCAGATGCAGGAGATTTTGATTCAGCCTCTGCCTAGTGGGCCTGCTCTGCCCTTGGCTCCAATCCTCACTTTAGCTTGTGTTCCTAGACTTCCGTCCTCACACTCCTGGCCCACAAACCCTCCCTTCTGGGAATTCTGGGCCCACAATGAAGCACTCCGCCTGCCTCCCAGGAGAAAAACTTTGTCTATGGTGCTGCCCAGAAACCCCAAATGAGGATCAAAGTGCTTGGCCCTCGGCAACACCCCAATTGCATAGGCTACCTTAAACACTGATGCTCTGTCGCAAATAGCCTGAGCCCAGACCTTCCAACAGACACCGACACAGCTGGCTGCACACCCAGCACATTGGACCCGCCACTGCCTTAGGCCACCATCCATTCCCAACCTGGGTTTTCAGTCATCAGAACCTAGACCTTATCTCCAATCCCTGCACAGGGGGGAACCTGATGCACAAGTCAGAACCCCTCCTTCCCCATGGCAAGAAACCTTGCTGCTGGCAGTGAGTCAAACCTTCAGTGTAGGAGAAAACGGCATGGCCCATGAGGCCACGCCCATGTGTGAGGGCCGCCTTGGGCACAAACACACATTGTGACCCTCAGCGTGAGTACCTTATTCAAGTAACGCCTCTCAGTGATTGGACCAAGAGCCCGCATATGTGGCTTGCCATGCCCATAGGCACGCAGGACTAACTAGATGGTGTGTATTCCAGTTGAGGGAACCCACTGCTGTGCTCTAGAGTCCCTCTCCTGGGGGGTCCCCTGTGGCAGAAAACAGTACTCTTCCCTTCCCACAGAATGAACCCAAACACTTGGGAGCTTGGACAATCCCCCGAGAGGAAGGCTCTTCCTCGGCCCCTGAAGCAACCCCTACCCTGAACGGCCACTGTGAACGCAACACCCAGAGACAAAAGCCTGAGCGACTGCCTCCCACTTGCCCTCCTTTGATATCCAGAGGATCTCCCCTCTCGGACTGGAGATCAGGCCTGCCATTACCTTGGCCCCTACCTGAGCCAAGTTTGCTTTTTCAGACATCTGTCCCCACAGCCCTGGCAAACACAGCCTCTAGGCTGGGTCCTCTGGAGCCATACCACAGGACCATGCCTGCTCTCTCCTGGGAAACTCTGTCCATTCCTTTGGCCACACACCTCCAGAATATGAGAAACCTCAAGGCCCCCGAGGACATACCATTACCGGGAGCCTCCCTGCACACACAGGGGCCTTCGGACACAAGCTGAGCTGCTACCTCCATGAAGGCATGCACACAGATGTCAACAGAGATAGAAGGTTGAGCCGGACAGGCCCTTAGGCCCTAATCTCAACTCTTGCTTTGTTTTCCAGGTGTCACTCCTCAGAGGCTTTGGTTTGAAGAACAGGATATGGGGCTTTCCTGAGGCACTGAAGAGAACTTCTCTCGTCTCCACATGGGAAGCTTCCTTGTTGGAGCCGTGTCAAACACCTCAGGTTGGAGAATCCTGCAGAGTCCCTGAGCCACCTCCACATTCCAAGGTCTCCCAGGCCACCAAGCCACAGTAGGACTCATCTTCAGGAGAGTCCATTTCAACTCTCCCCTCTGGGTAGCTCACCCAGGAGCCCGCAGATTGAGCCTGCCTTGTCCTGACTAAAGAGTGGGAATATGAGGTGGCGTTCCCAGGCATCCATGCTTAGACACCTGCTCTCGAGTCTTTCCGTATGGGGCCTCCTGGAACCATCCAATAGCACTCGACTTTCGTGCAGAAGGAAACCTTGAGGTTTGGAGTAGTTCACAAATCCCATCGTAGGCAAACCTTCCTGGCCTCATGAGGCCCCCACACCATTCAGGAAGAGGCCATGCTGGACAAAAACTCTAGCCTGAGGCACGTCTCAGATTTGAAATGACCTCAGTGCAGGAGATCTCGATTCAGCCACTCAGAGTGGGCCTGCCGTGCCATCGGTCCCAAACCTCACGCTAGCTTGTTTTCAGACTTCCTTCCTCACACTCCTGGCAAACAAGCCCTCCGGACTAGGAACTCCAGAACCACAACCCAGCCCAGGGTCTGCCCAAGGGAAGAAAAACGTTTCCCTGTGGGGCTCTCTCCAGAAAACCCAGATGAGGATCAACCTGCTCGGGCCTCGACGGTACCCGAGCTGGATAGGCTGCTCTGGGCACTCATGCTCTGTCTGACACAGCCTGAAGCCAGACGTCCAGACAGACAAGGAGACAGCTGGCCGCACACCCAGCACTTCGGACACGCCATGGTCTTATGCCGTCACCTCTTCCTAACCTTGGTTTTCAGATATCTGAACCTAGACATTATATCAATTCTCCAAAAGCTGGGTATCGCAAGCACAACACAGAACTCCTCCTTCCCCGTGGCTGTAAAGCTTGCTCTTGGCATGGAGTCACACCTTCAGGGTGGGAGAAACCTTCCTGGTCCCTGATGCCACGCCCAAACTTGAGTGCTGCTTGGGCACAAATTCACACTCTGACCCTCAGCATGAGCCCCATGTCAAAGAAAGGCCTGTCAGGGCCTGGGCCAAGAGCCCGCATATGGGGCTTGCCAAGCCCCTATGCACCCAATCCTCACCAGTGTTTGAGTTTTCCAGTCGCCCCGCCCGTACCTGGGGCTCTGCTCTGGAATCCCTTTCTGGAGAGACACGTGAGCCAGACAACACGACTCCACCCTTCCCACAAAATGACCCCAAACTCTTGGGAGCTGGGACAAATCCCCAGAGAGCGATACTCATCCACAGTCCCTGAGGCCACCCCTCCAATCCACGGCTATCTCGGACACAACATCCAGAGACAAAAGCCTGAAGGAACGCCTCCCACTCGCCCTTGTTTCAGAGGCCGAGGAGCTCCCTCTCGGGCTGTACATCCGGCCTGCCATACCCTAGGCGCCACTCATAAGCTGAGTTTGTGTTTTCAGACTTCTGTGCCCTCAGCCTGGACCCACACAACCGCCAGGCTAGGGCCTCTGGAGCCACAGCGAAAGATTGTGCCTGCCCTCTCCAAGGAAATGTGCCCAATCCATTGACCACAACCCTACAGGTTAGGGAAAAGCTCCAAGGCCCCTGAGGCCATCAATAGTGTAGGCCACCCTGGACTAAGAGGGGCTCTCTGACACCAGCGGAGCAACTATCTCCACTTAGTCTCTCAGACAGTGTCCCCAGAGACAGAAGGTTGAAATGGACAGGCCCCCAGGCCCTAATCTGAACCTTAGCTCTGGTTTCCATGTGTCCGTCCTCAGAGGTCTGTTTTCGTAGACCAGCACACGGGGCTTTTCTGAGGCACCAAACCAAACCTCTCTCGCCTCCACATGGGGAGCTTACTTACTGGGGATGTATCAAACCCTTCAGGTAGGAGAGTTCCGCAGGGCCACTGAACAACCAGCACATTCCAAGGTTTCCATGGACCCAAACGCACATTATGACGCATCCTCAGGAGAGGCCATTTCAACTCAGCCCCCTGGTTAGCGTGCCCCAGAGGCAGCAGATCAAACATATCTTGTGGCTAATGGCCAATGGGAATGCGAGGCATGCTGTACAGGGATCCATCCTTCGAACCGTGCTCTCCAGTCCTTCCGTATGGTATGTCCTGGAGCCATGCAACAGGACTCGAATGTCCCACAGAAGGAAACCTGGTGGTTTGGGGCAACCTCCAAACTCAGCGTGGGAAAACTTCCTTGGCCTCATGAGGCCCCCGCTTCATGAAGGTGCCATCATGGACACATACTCCAGCCTCAGCCAACGTCTGATCCTCAGCCTGACTTCAGATGCAGGAGATTTTGATTCAGCCTCTGCCTAGTGGGCCTGCTCTGCCGTTGGCTCCAATCCTCACTTTAGCTTGTGTTCCTAGACTTCCGTCCTCACACTCCTGGCCCACAAACCCTCCCTTCTGGGAATTCTGGGGCCACAATGAAGCACTCCGCCTGCCTCCCAGGAGAAAAACTTTGTCTATGGTGCTGCCCAGAAACCCCAAATGAGGATCAAACTGCTTGGCCCTCGGCAACACCCCAATTGCATAGGCTACCTTAAACACTGATGCTCTGTCGCAAATAGCCTGAGCCCAGACCTTCCAACAGACACCGACACAGCTGGCTGCACACCCAGCACATTGGACCCGCCACTGCCTTAGGCCACCATCCATTCCCAACCTGGGTTTTCAGTCATCAGAACCTAGACCTTATCTCCAATCCCTGCACAGGGGGGAACCTGATGCACAAGTCAGAACCCCTCCTTCCCCATGGCAAGAAACCTTGCTGCTGGCAGTGAGTCAAACCTTCAGTGTAGGAGAAAACGGCATGGCCCATGAGGCCACGCCCATGTGTGAGGGCCGCCTTGGGCACAAACACACATTGTGACCCTCAGCGTGAGTACCTTATTCAAGTAACGCCTCTCAGTGATTGGACCAAGAGCCCGCATATGTGGCTTGCCATGCCCATAGGCACGCAGGACTAACTAGATGGTGTGTATTCCAGTTGAGGGAACCCACTGCTGTGCTCTAGAGTCCCTCTCCTGGGGGGTCCCCTGTGGCAGAAAACAGTACTCTTCCCTTCCCACAGAATGAACCCAAACACTTGGGAGCTTGGACAATCCCCCGAGAGGAAGGCTCTTCCTCGGCCCCTGAAGCAACCCCTACCCTGAACGGCCACTGTGAACGCAACACCCAGAGACAAAAGCCTGAGCGACTGCCTCCCACTTGCCCTCCTTTGATATCCAGAGGATCTCCCCTCTCGGACTGGAGATCAGGCCTGCCATTACCTTGGCCCCTACCTGAGCCAAGTTTGCTTTTTCAGACATCTGTCCCCACAGCCCTGGCAAACACAGCCTCTAGGCTGGGTCCTCTGGAGCCATACCACAGGACCATGCCTGCTCTCTCCTGGGAAACTCTGTCCATTCCTTTGGCCACACACCTCCAGAATATGAGAAACCTCAAGGCTCCCGAGGACATACCATTACCGGGAGCCTCCCTGCACACACAGGGGCCTTCGGACACAAGCTGAGCTGCTACCTCCATGAAGGCATGCACACAGATGTCAACAGAGATAGAAGGTTGAGCCGGACAGGCCCTTAGGCCCTAATCTCAACTCTTGCTTTGTTTTCCAGGTGTCACTCCTCAGAGGCTTTGGTTCGAAGAACAGGATATGGGGCTTTCCTGAGGCACTGAAGAGAACTTCTCTCGTCTCCACATGGGAAGCTTCCTTATTGGAGCCGTGTCAAACACCTCAGGTTGGAGAATCCTGCAGAGTCCCTGAGCCACCTCCACATTCCAAGGTCTCCCAGGCCACCAAGCCACAGTAGGACTCATCTTCAGGAGAGTCCATTTCAACTCTCCCCTCTGGGTAGCTCACCCAGGAGCCCGCAGATTGAGCCTGCCTTGTCCTGACTAAAGAGTGGGAATATGAGGTGGCGTTCCCAGGCATCCATGCTTAGACACCTGCTCTCGAGTCTTTCCGTATGGGGCCTCCTGGAACCATCCAATAGCACTCGACTTTCGTGCAGAAGGAAACCTTGAGGTTTGGAGTAGTTCACAAATCCCATCGTAGGCAAACCTTCCTGGCCTCATGAGGCCCCCACACCATTCAGGAAGAGGCCATGCTGGACAAAAACTCTAGCCTGAGGCACGTCTCAGATTTGAAATGACCTCAGTGCAGGAGATCTCGATTCAGCCACTCAGAGTGGGCCTGCCGTGCCATCGGTCCCAAACCTCACGCTAGCTTGTGTTTTCAGACTTCCTTCCTCACACTCCTGGCAAACAAGCCCTCCGGACTAGGAACTCCAGAACCACAACCCAGCCCAGGGTCTGCCCAAGGGAAGAAAAACGTTTCCCTGTGGGGCTCTCTCCAGAAAACCCAGATGAGGATCAACCTGCTCGGGCCTCGACGGTACCCGAACTGGATAGGCTGCTCTGGGCACTCATGCTCTGTCTGACACAGCCTGAAGCCAGACGTCCAGACAGACAAGGAGACAGCTGGCCGCACACCCAGCACTTCGGACACGCCATGGTCTTATGCCGTCACCTCTTCCTAACCTTGGTTTTCAGATATCTGAACCTAGACATTATATCAATTCTCCAAACAGCTGGGTATCGCAAGCACAACACAGAACTCCTCCTTCCCCGTGGCTGTAAAGCTTGCTCTTGGCATGGAGTCACACCTTCAGGGTGGGAGAAACCTTCCTGGTCCCTGATGCCACGCCCAAACTTGAGTGCTGCTTGGGCACAAATTCACACTCTGACCCTCAGCATGAGCCCCATGTCAAAGAAAGGCCTGTCAGGGCCTGGGCCAAGAGCCCGCATATGGGGCTTGCCAAGCCCCTATGCACCCAATCCTCACCAGTGTTTGAGTTTTCCAGTCGCCCCGCCCGTACCTGGGGCTCTGCTCTGGAATCCCTTTCTGGAGAGACACGTGAGCCAGACAACACGACTCCACCCTTCCCACAAAATGACCCCAAACTCTTGGGAGCTGGGACAAATCCCCAGAGAGCGATACTCGTCCACAGTCCCTGAGGCCACCCCTCCAATCCACGGCTATCTCGGACACAACATCCAGAGACAAAAGCCTGAAGGAACGCCTCCCACTCGCCCTTGTTTCAGAGGCCGAGGAGCTCCCTCTCGGGCTGTACATCCGGCCTGCCATACCCTAGGCGCCACTCATAAGCTGAGTTTGTGTTTTCAGACTTCTGTGCCCTCAGCCTGGACCCACACAACCGCCAGGCTAGGGCCTCTGGAGCCACAGCGAAAGAATGTGCCTGCCCTCTCCAAGGAAATTGTGCCCAATCCATTGACCACAACCCTACAGGTTAGGGAAAAGCTCCAAGGCCCCTGAGGCCATCAATAGTGTAGGCCACCCTGGACTAAGAGGGGCTCTCTGACACCAGCGGAGCAACTATCTCCACTTAGTCTCTCAGACAGTGTCCCCAGAGACAGAAGGTTGAAATGGACAGGCCCCCAGGCCCTAATCTGAACCTTAGCTCTGGTTTCCATGTGTCCGTCCTCAGAGGTCTGTTTTCGTAGACCAGCACACGGGGCTTTTCTGAGGCACCAAACCAAACCTCTCTCGCCTCCACATGGGGAGCTTACTTACTGGGGATGTATCAAACCCTTTAGGTAGGAGAGTTCCGCAGGGCCACTGAACAACCAGCACATTCCAAGGTTTCCATGGACCCAAACGCACATTATGACGCATCCTCAGGAGAGGCCATTTCAACTCAGCCCCCTGGTTAGCGTGCCCCAGAGGCAGCAGATCAAACATATCTTGTGGCTAATGGCCAATGGGAATGCGAGGCATGCTGTACAGGGATCCATCCTTCGAACCGTGCTCTCCAGTCCTTCCGTATGGTATGTCCTGGAGCCATGCAACAGGACTCGAATGTCCCACAGAAGGAAACCTGGTGGTTTGGGGCAACCTCCAATCTCAGCGTGGGAAAACTTCCTTGGCCTCATGAGGCCCCCGCTTCATGAAGGTGCCATCATGGACACATACTCCAGCCTCAGCCAACGTCTGATCCTCAGCCTGACTTCAGATGCAGGAGATTTTGATTCAGCCTCTGCCTAGTGGGCCTGCTCTGCCCTTGGCTCCAATCCTCACTTTAGCTTGTGTTCCTAGACTTCCGTCCTCACACTCCTGGCCCACAAACCCTCCCTTCTGGGAATTCTGGGGCCACAATGAAGCACTCCGCCTGCCTCCCAGGAGAAAAACTTTGTCTATGGTGCTGCCCAGAAACCCCAAATGAGGATCAAACTGCTTGGCCCTCGGCAACACCCCAATTGCATAGGCTACCTTAAACACTGATGCTCTGTCGCAAATAGCCTGAGCCCAGACCTTCCAACAGACACCGACACAGCTGGCTGCACACCCAGCACATTGGACCCGCCACTGCCTTAGGCCACCATCCATTCCCAACCTGGGTTTTCAGTCATCAGAACCTAGACCTTATCTCCAATCCCTGCACAGGGCGGAACCTGATGCACAAGTCAGAACCCCTCCTTCCCCATGGCAAGAAACCTTGCTGCTGGCAGTGAGTCAAACCTTCAGTGTAGGAGAAAACGGCATGGCCCATGAGGCCACGCCCATGTGTGAGGGCCGCCTTGGGCACAAACACACATTGTGACCCTCAGCGTGAGTACCTTATTCAAGTAACGCCTCTCAGTGATTGGACCAAGAGCCCGCATATGTGGCTTGCCATGCCCATAGGCACGCAGGACTAACTAGATGGTGTGTATTCCAGTTGAGGGAACCCACTGCTGTGCTCTAGAGTCCCTCTCCTGGGGGGTCCCCTGTGGCAGAAAACAGTACTCTTCCCTTCCCACAGAATGAACCCAAACACTTGGGAGCTTGGACAATCCCCCGAGAGGAAGGCTCTTCCTCGGCCCCTGAAGCAACCCCTACCCTGAACGGCCACTGTGAACGCAACACCCAGAGACAAAAGCCTGAGCGACTGCCTCCCACTTGCCCTCCTTTGATATCCAGAGGATCTCCCCTCTCGGACTGGAGATCAGGCCTGCCATTACCTTGGCCCCTACCTGAGCCAAGTTTGCTTTTTCAGACATCTGTCCCCACAGCCCTGGCAAACACAGCCTCTAGGCTGGGTCCTCTGGAGCCATACCACAGGACCATGCCTGCTCTCTCCTGGGAAACTCTGTCCATTCCTTTGGCCACACACCTCCAGAATATGAGAAACCTCAAGGCCCCCGAGGACATACCATTACCGGGAGCCTCCCTGCACACACAGGGGCCTTCGGACACAAGCTGAGCTGCTACCTCCATGAAGGCATGCACACAGATGTCAACAGAGATAGAAGGTTGAGCCGGACAGGCCCTTAGGCCCTAATCTCAACTCTTGCTTTGTTTTCCAGGTGTCACTCCTCAGAGGCTTTGGTTCGAAGAACAGGATATGGGGCTTTCCTGAGGCACTGAAGAGAACTTCTCTCGTCTCCACATGGGAAGCTTCCTTATTGGAGCCGTGTCAAACACCTCAGGTTGGAGAATCCTGCAGAGTCCCTGAGCCACCTCCACATTCCAAGGTCTCCCAGGCCACCAAGCCACAGTAGGACTCATCTTCAGGAGAGTCCATTTCAACTCTCCCCTCTGGGTAGCTCACCCAGGAGCCCGCAGATTGAGCCTGCCTTGTCCTGACTAAAGAGTGGGAATATGAGGTGGCGTTCCCAGGCATCCATGCTTAGACACCTGCTCTCGAGTCTTTCCGTATGGGGCCTCCTGGAACCATCCAATAGCACTCGACTTTCGTGCAGAAGGAAACCTTGAGGTTTGGAGTAGTTCACAAATCCCATCGTAGGCAAACCTTCCTGGCCTCATGAGGCCCCCACACCATTCAGGAAGAGGCCATGCTGGACAAAAACTCTAGCCTGAGGCACGTCTCAGATTTGAAATGACCTCAGTGCAGGAGATCTCGATTCAGCCACTCAGAGTGGGCCTGCCGTGCCATCGGTCCCAAACCTCACGCTAGCTTGTGTTTTCAGACTTCCTTCCTCACACTCCTGGCAAACAAGCCCTCCGGACTAGGAACTCCAGAACCACAACCCAGCCCAGGGTCTGCCCAAGGGAAGAAAAACGTTTCCCTGTGGGGCTCTCTCCAGAAAACCCAGATGAGGATCAACCTGCTCGGGCCTCGACGGTACCCGAACTGGATAGGCTGCTCTGGGCACTCATGCTCTGTCTGACACAGCCTGAAGCCAGACGTCCAGACAGACAAGGAGACAGCTGGCCGCACACCCAGCACTTCGGACACGCCATGGTCTTATGCCGTCACCTCTTCCTAACCTTGGTTTTCAGATATCTGAACCTAGACATTATATCAATTCTCCAAACAGCTGGGTATCGCAAGCACAACACAGAACTCCTCCTTCACCGTGGCTGTAAAGCTTGCTCTTGGCATGGAGTCACACCTTCAGGGTGGGAGAAACCTTCCTGGTCCCTGATGCCACGCCCAAACTTGAGTGCTGCTTGGGCACAAATTCACACTCTGACCCTCAGCATGAGCCCCATGTCAAAGAAAGGCCTGTCAGGGCCTGGGCCAAGAGCCCGCATATGGGGCTTGCCAAGCCCCTATGCACCCAATCCTCACCAGTGTTTGAGTTTTCCAGTCGCCCCGCCCATACCTGGGGCTCTGCTCTGGAATCCCTTTCTTGGAGAGACACGTGAGCCAGACAACACGACTCCACCCTTCCCACAAAATGACCCCAAATTCTTGGGAGCTGGGACAAATCCCCAGAGAGCGATACTCGTCCACAGTCCCTGAGGCCACCCCTCCAATCCACGGCTATCTCGGACACAACATCCAGAGACAAAAGCCTGAAGGAACGCCTCCCACTCGCCCTTGTTTCAGAGGCCCAGGAGCTCCTTCTCGGGCTGTACATCCGGCCTGCCATACCCTAGGCGCCACTCATAAGCTGAGTTTGTGTTTTCAGACTTCTGTGCCCTCAGCCTGGACCCACACAACCGCCAGGCTAGGGCCTCTGGAGCCACAGCGAAAGATTGTGCCTGCCCTCTCCAAGGAAATTGTGCCCAATCCATTGACCACAACCCTACAGGTTAGGGAAAAGCTCCAAGGCCCCTGACCATCAATAGTGTAGGCCACCCTGGACTAAGAGGGGCTCTCTGACACCAGCGGAGCAACTATCTCCACTTAGACTCTCAGACAGTGTCCCCAGAGACAGAAGGTTGAAATGGACAGGCCCCCAGGCCCTAATCTGAACCTTAGCTTTGGTTTCCATGTGTCCGTCCTCAGAGGTCTGTTTTCGTAGACCAGCACACGGGGCTTTTCTGAGGCTCCAAACCAAACCTCTCTCGTCTCCACATGGGGAGCTTACTTACTGGGGATGTATCAAACCCTTCAGGTAGGAGAGTTCCGCAGGGCCACTGAACAACCAGCACATTCCAAGGTTTCCATGGACCCAAACGCACATTATGACGCATCCTCAGGAGAGGCCATTTCAACTCAGCCCCCTGGTTAGCGTGCCCCAGAGGCAGCAGATCAAACATATCTTGTGGCTAATGGCCAATGGGAATGCGAGGCATGCTGTACAGGGATCCATCCTTCGAACCGTGCTCTCCAGTCCTTCCGTATGGTATGTCCTGGAGCCATGCAACAGGACTCGAATGTCCCACAGAAGGAAACCTGGTGGTTTGGGGCAACCTCCAATCTCAGCGTGGGAAAACTTCCTTGGCCTCATGAGGCCCCCGCTTCATGAAGGTGCCATCATGGACACATACTCCAGCCTCAGCCAACGTCTGATCCTCAGCCTGACTTAAGATGCAGGAGATTTTGATTCAGCCTCTGCCTAGTGGGCCTGCTCTGCCCTTGGCTCCAATCCTCACTTTAGCTTGTGTTCCTAGACTTCCGTCCTCACACTCCTGGCCCACAAACCCTCCCTTCTGGGAATTCTGGGGCCACAATGAAGCACTCCGCCTGCCTCCCAGGAGAAAAACTTTGTCTATGGTGCTGCCCAGAAACCCCAAATGAGGATCAAACTGCTTGGCCCTCGGCAACACCCCAATTGCATAGGCTACCTTAAACACTGATGCTCTGTCGCAAATAGCCTGAGCCCAGACCTTCCAACAGACACCGACACAGCTGGCTGCACACCCAGCACATTGGACCCGCCACTGCCTTAGGCCACCATCCATTCCCAACCTGGGTTTTCAGTCATCAGAACCTAGACCTTATCTCCAATCCCTGCACAGGGGGGAACCTGATGCACAAGTCAGAACCCCTCCTTCCCCATGGCAAGAAACCTTGCTGCTGGCAGTGAGTCAAACCTTCAGTGTAGGAGAAAACGGCATGGCCCATGAGGCCACGCCCATGTGTGAGGGCCGCCTTGGGCACAAACACACATTGTGACCCTCAGCGTGAGTACCTTATTCAAGTAACGCCTCTCAGTGATTGGACCAAGAGCCCGCATATGTGGCTTGCCATGCCCATAGGCACGCAGGACTAACTAGATGGTGTGTATTCCAGTTGAGGGAACCCACTGCTGTGCTCTAGAGTCCCTCTCCTGGGGGGTCCCCTGTGGCAGAAAACAGTACTCTTCCCTTCCCACAGAATGAACCCAAACACTTGGGAGCTTGGACAATCCCCCGAGAGGAAGGCTCTTCCTCGGCCCCTGAAGCAACCCCTACCCTGAACGGCCACTGTGAACGCAACACCCAGAGACAAAAGCCTGAGCGACTGCCTCCCACTTGCCCTCCTTTGATATCCAGAGGATCTCCCCTCTCGGACTGGAGATCAGGCCTGCCATTACCTTGGCCCCTACCTGAGCCAAGTTTGCTTTTTCAGACATCTGTCCCCACAGCCCTGGAAAACACAGCCTCTAGGCTGGGTCCTCTGGAGCCATACCACAGGACCATCCCTGCTCTCTCCTGGGAAACTCTGTCCATTCCTTTGGCCACACACCTCCAGAATATGAGAAACCTCAAGGCCCCCGAGGACATACCATTACCGGGAGCCTCCCTGCACACACAGGGGCCTTCGGACACAAGCTGAGCTGCTACCTCCATGAAGGCATGCACACAGATGTCAACAGAGATAGAAGGTTGAGCCGGACAGGCCCTTAGGCCCTAATCTCAACTCTTGCTTTGTTTTCCAGGTGTCACTCCTCAGAGGCTTTGGTTCGAAGAACAGGATATGGGGCTTTCCTGAGGCACTGAACAGAACTTCTCTCATCTCCACATGGGAAGCTTCCTTGTTGGAGCCGTGTCAAACACCTCAGGTTGGAGAATCCTGCAGAGTCCCTGAGCCACCTCCACATTCCAAGGTCTCCCAGGCCACCAAGCCACAGTAGGACTCATCTTCAGGAGAGTCCATTTCAACTCTCCCCTCTGGGTAGCTCACCCAGGAGCCCGCAGTTTGAGCCTGCCTTGTCCTGACTAAAGAGTGGGAATATGAGGTGGCGTTCCCAGGCATCCATGCTTAGACACCTGCTCTCGAGTCTTTCCGTATGGGGCCTCCTGGAACCATCCAATAGCACTCGACTTTCGTGCAGAAGGAAACCTTGAGGTTTGGAGTAGTTCACAAATCCCATCGTAGGCAAACCTTCCTGGCCTCATGAGGCCCCCACACTATTCAGGAAGAGGCCATGCTGGACAAAAACTCTAGCCTGAGGCACGTCTCAGAGTTGAAATGACCTCAGTGCAGGAGATCTCGATTCAGCCTCTCAGAGTGGGCCTGCCGTGCCATCGGTCCCAAACCTCACGCTAGCTTGTGTTTTCAGACTTCCTTCCTCACACTCCTGGCAAACAAGCCCTCCGGACTAGGAACTCCAGAACCACAACCCAGCCCAGGGTCTGCCCAAGGGAAGAAAAACGTTTCCCTGTGGGGCTCTCTCCAGAAAACCCAGATGAGGATCAACCTGCTCGGGCCTCGACGGTACCCGAACTGGATAGGCTGCTCTGGGCACTCATGCTCTGTCTGACACAGCCTGAAGCCAGACGTCCAGACAGACAAGGAGACAGCTGGCCGCACATCCAGCACTTCGGACACGCCATGGTCTTATGCCGTCACCTCTTCCTAACCTTGGTTTTCAGATATCTGAACCTAGACATTATATCAATTCTCCACACAGCTGGGTATCGCAAGCACAACACAGAACTCCTCCTTCCCCGTGGCTGTAAAGCTTGCTCTTGGCATGGAGTCACACCTTCAGGGTGGGAGAAACCTTCCTGGTCCCTGATGCCACGCCCAAACTTGAGTGCTGCTTGGGCACAAATTCACACTCTGACCCTCAGCATGAGCCCCATGTCAAAGAAAGGCCTGTCAGGGCCTGGGCCAAGAGCCCGCATATGGGGCTTGCCAAGCCCCTATGCACCCAATCCTCACCAGTGTTTGAGTTTTCCAGTCGCCCCGCCCATACCTGGGGCTCTGCTCTGGAATCCCTTTCTTGGAGAGACACGTGAGCCAGACAACACTTTTCCACCCTTCCCACAAAATGACCCCAAACTCTTGGGAGCTGGGACAAATCCCCAGAGAGGGATACTCGTCCACAGTCCCTGAGGCCACCCCTCCAATCCACGGCTATCTCGGACACAACATCCAGAGACAAAAGCCTGAAGGAACGCCTCCCACTCGCCCTTGTTTCAGAGGCCCAGGAGCTCCCTCTCGGGCTGTACATCCGGCCTGCCATACCCTAGGCGCCACTCATAAGCTGAGTTTGTGTTTTCAGACTTCTGTGCCCTCAGCCTGGACCCACACAACCGCCAGGCTAGGGCTTCTGGAGCCACAGCGAAAGATTGTGCCTGCCCTCTCCAAGGAAATTGTTCCCAATGCATTGACCACAACCCTACAGGTTAGGGAAAAGCTCCAAGGCCCCTGAGGCCATCAATAGTGTAGGCCACCCTGGACTAAGAGGGGCTCTCTGACACCAGCGGAGCAACTATCTCCACTTAGACTCTCAGACAGTGTCCCCAGAGACAGAAGGTTGAAATGGACAGGCCCCCAGGCCCTAATCTGAACCTTAGCTTTGGTTTCCATGTGTCCGTCCTCAGAGGTCTGTTTTCGTAGACCAGCACACGGGGCTTTTCTGAGGCACCAAACCAAACCTCTCTCGCCTCCACATGGGGAGCTTACTTACTGGGGATGTATCAAACCCTTCAGGTAGGAGAGTTCCGCAGGGCCACTGAACAACCAGCACATTCCAAGGTTTCCATGGACCCAAACGCACATTATGACGCATCCTCAGGAGAGGCCATTTCAACTCAGCCCCCTGGTTAGCGTGCCCCAGAGGCAGCAGATCAAACATATCTTGTGGCTAATGGCCAATGGGAATGCGAGGCATGCTGTACAGGGATCCATCCTTCGAACCGTGCTCTCCAGTCCTTCCGTATGGTATGTCCTGGAGCCATGCAACAGGACTCGAATGTCCCACAGAAGGAAACCTGGTGGTTTGGGGCAACCTCCAAACTTAGCGTGGGAAAACTTCCTTGGCCTCATGAGGCCCCCGCTTCATGAAGGTGCCATCATGGACACATACTCCAGCCTCAGCCAAAGTCTGATCCTCAGCCTGACTTCAGATGCAGGAGATTTTGATTCAGCCTCTGCCTAGTGGGCCTGCTCTGCCCTTGGTTCCAATCCTCACTTTAGCTTGTGTTCCTAGACTTCCGTCCTCACACTCCTGGCCCACAAACCCTCCCTTCTGGGAATTCTGGGGCCACAATGATGCACTCCGCCTGCCTCCCAGGAGAAAAACTTTGTCTATGGTGCTGCCCAGAAACCCCAAATGAGGATCAAACTGCTTGGCCCTCGGCAACACCCCAATTGCATAGGCTACCTTAAACACTGATGCTCTGTCGCAAATAGCCTGAGCCCAGACCTTCCAACAGACACCGACACAGCTGGCTGCACACCCAGCACATTGGACCCGCCACTGCCTTAGGCCACCATCCATTCCCAACCTGGGTTTTCAGTCATCAGAACCTAGACCTTATCTCCAATCCCTGCACAGGGGGGAACCTGATGCACAAGTCAGAACCCCTCCTTCCCCATGGCAAGAAACCTTGCTGCTGGCTGTGAGTCAAACCTTCAGTGTAGGAGAAAACGGCATGGCCCATGAGGCCACGCCCATGTGTGAGGGCCGCCTTGGGCACAAACACACATTGTGACCCTCAGCGTGAGTACCTTATTCAAGTAACGCCTCTCAGTGATTGGACCAAGAGCCCGCATATGTGGCTTGCCATGCCCATAGGCACGCAGGACTAACTAGATGGTGTGTATTCCAGTTGAGGGAACCCACTGCTGTGCTCTAGAGTCCCTCTCCTGGGGGGTCCCCTGTGGCAGAAAACAGTACTCTTCCCTTCCCACAGAATGAACCCAAACACTTGGGAGCTTGGACAATCCCCCGAGAGGAAGGCTCTTCCTCGGCCCCGGAAGCAACCCCTACCCTGAACGGCCACTGTGAACGCAACACCCAGAGACAAAAGCCTGAGCGACTGCCTCCCACTTGCCCTCCTTTGATATCCAGAGGATCTCCCCTCTCGGACTGGAGATCAGGCCTGCCATTACCTTGGCCCCTACCTGAGCCAAGTTTGCTTTTTCAGACATCTGTCCCCACAGCCCTGGCAAACACAGCCTCTAGGCTGGGTCCTCTGGAGCCATACCACAGGACCATGCCTGCTCTCTCCTGGGAAACTCTGTCCATTCCTTTGGCCACACACCTCCAGAATATGAGAAACCTCAAGGCCCCCGAGGACATACCATTACCGGGAGCCTCCCTGCACACACAGGGGCCTTCGGACACAAGCTGAGCTGCTACCTCCATGAAGGCAGGCACACAGATGTCAACAGAGATAGAAGGTTGAGCCCGACAGGCCCTTAGGCCCTAATCTCAACTCTTGCTTTGTTTTCCAGGTGTCACTCCTCAGAGGCTTTGGTTCGAAGAACAGGATATGGGGCTTTCCTGAGGCACTGAACAGAACTTCTCTCGTCTCCACATGGGAAGCTTCCTTGTTAGAGCCGTGTCAAACACCTCAGGTTGGAGAATCCTGCAGAGTCCCTGAGCCACCTCCACATTCCAAGGTCTCCCAGGCCACCAAGCCACAGTAGGACTCATCTTCAGGAGAGTCCATTTCAACTCTCCCCTCTGGGTAGCTCACCCAGGAGCCCGCAGATTGAGCCTGCCTTGTCCTGACTAAAGAGTGGGAATATGAGGTGGCGTTCCCCTGCATCCATGCTTAGACACCTGCTCTCGAGTCTTTCCGTATGGGGCCTCCTGGAACCATCCAATAGCACTCGACTTTCGTGCAGAAGGAAACCTTGAGGTTTGGAGTAGTTCACAAATCCCATCGTAGGCAAACCTTCCTGGCCTCATGAGGCCCCCACACCATTCAGGAAGAGGCCATGCTGGACAAAAACTCTAGCCTGAGGCACGTCTCAGAGTTGAAATGACCTCAGTGCAGGAGATCTCGATTCAGCCTCTCAGAGTGGGCCTGCCGTGCCATCGGTCCCAAACCTCACGCTAGCTTGTGTTTTCAGACTTCCTTCCTCACACTCCTGGCAAACAAGCCCTCCGGACTAGGAACTCCAGAACCACAACCCAGCCCAGGGTCTGCCCAAGGGAAGAAAAACGTTTCCCTGTGGGGCTCTCTCCAGAAAACCCAGATGAGGATCAACCTGCTCGGGCCTCGACCGGTACCCGAACTGGATAGGCTGCTCTGGGCACTCATGCTCTGTCTGACACAGCCTGAAGCCAGACGTCCAGACAGACAAGGAGACAGCTGGCCGCACACCCAGCACTTCGGACACGCCATGGTCTTATGCCGTCACCTCTTCCTAACCTTGGTTTTCAGATATCTGAACCTAGACATTATATCAATTCTCCACACAGCTGGGTATCGCAAGCACAACACAGAACTCCTCCTTCCCCGTGGCTGTAAAGCTTGCTCTTGGCATGGAGTCACACCTTCAGGGTGGGAGAAACCTTCCTGGTCCCTGATGCCACGCCCAAACTTGAGTGCTGCTTGGGCACAAATTCACACTCTGACCCTCAGCATGAGCCCCATGTCAAAGAAAGGCCTGTCAGGGCCTGGGCCAAGAGCCCGCATATGGGGCTTGCCAAGCCCCTATGCACCCAATCCTCACCAGTGTTTGAGTTTTCCAGTCGCCCCGCCCGTACCTGGGGCTCTGCTCTGGAATCCCTTTCTTGGAGAGACACGTGAGCCAGACAACACTTTTCCACCCTTCCCACAAAATGACCCCAAACTCTTGGGAGCTGGGACAAATCCCCAGAGAGGGATACTCGTCCACAGTCCCTGAGGCCACCCCTCCAATCCACGGCTATCTCGGACACAACATCCAGAGACAAAAGCCTGAAGGAACGCCTCCCACTCGCCCTTGTTTCAGAGGCCGAGGAGCTCCCTCTCGGGCTGTACATCCGGCCTGCCATACCCTAGGCGCCACTCATAAGCTGAGTTTGTGTTTTCAGACTTCTGTGCCCTCAGCCTGGACCCACACAACCGCCAGGCTAGGGCCTCTGGAGCCACAGCGAAAGATTGTGCCTGCCCTCTCCAAGGAAATTGTGCCCAATGCATTGACCACAACCCTACAGGTTAGGGAAAAGCTCCAAGGCCCCTGAGGCCATCAATAGTGTAGGCCACCCTGGACTAAGAGGGGCTCTCTGACACCAGCGGAGCAACTATCTCCACTTAGACTCTCAGACAGTGTCCCCAGAGACAGAAGGTTGAAATGGACAGGCCCCCAGGCCCTAATCTGAACCTTAGCTTTGGTTTCCATGTGTCCGTCCTCAGAGGTCTGTTTTCGTAGACCAGCACACGGGGCTTTTCTGAGGCACCAAACCAAACCTCTCTCGCCTCCACATGGGGAGCTTACTTACTGGGGATGTATCAAACCCTTCAGGTAGGAGAGTTCCGCAGGGCCACTGAACAACCAGCACATTCCAAGGTTTCCATGGACCCAAACGCACATTATGACGCATCCTCAGGAGAGGCCATTTCAACTCAGCCCCCTGGTTAGCGTGCCCCAGAGGCAGCAGATCAAACATATCTTGTGGCTAATGGCCAATGGGAATGCGAGGCATGCTGTACAGGGATCCATCCTTCGAACCGTGCTCTCCAGTCCTTCCGTATGGTATGTCCTGGAGCCATGCAACAGGACTCGAATGTCCCACAGAAGGAAACCTGGTGGTTTGGGGCAACCTCCAAACTCAGCGTGGGAAAACTTCCTTGGCCTCATGAGGCCCCCGCTTCATGAAGGTGCCATCATGGACACATACTCCAGCCTCAGCCAACGTCTGATCCTCAGCCTGACTTCAGATGCAGGAGATTTTGATTCAGCCTCTGCCTAGTGGGCCTGCTCTGCCCTTGGTTCCAATCCTCACTTTAGCTTGTGTTCCTAGACTTCCGTCCTCACACTCCTGGCCCACAAACCCTCCCTTCTGGGAATTCTGGGGCCACAATGATGCACTCCGCCTGCCTCCCAGGAGAAAAACTTTGTCTATGGTGCTGCCCAGAAACCCCAAATGAGGATCAAACTGCTTGGCCCTCGGCAACACCCCAATTGCATAGGCTACCTTAAACACTGATGCTCTGTCGCAAATAGCCTGAGCCCAGACCTTCCAACAGACACCGACACAGCTGGCTGCACACCCAGCACATTGGACCCGCCACTGCCTTAGGCCACCATCCATTCCCAACCTGGGTTTTCAGTCATCAGAACCTAGACCTTATCTCCAATCCCTGCACAGGGGGGAACCTGATGCACAATTCAGAACCCCTCCTTCCCCATGGCAAGAAACCTTGCTGCTGGCAGTGAGTCAAACCTTCAGTGTAGGAGAAAACGGCATGGCCCATGAGGCCACGCCCATGTGTGAGGGCCGCCTTGGGCACAAACACACATTGTGACCCTCAGCGTGAGTACCTTATTCAAGTAACACCTCTCAGTGATTGGACCAAGAGCCCGCATATGTGGCTTGCCATGCCCATAGGCACGCAGGACTAACTAGATGGTGTGTATTCCAGTTGAGGGAACCCACTGCTGTGCTCTAGAGTCCCTCTCCTGGGGGGTCCCCTGTGGCAGAAAACAGTACTCTTCCCTTCCCACAGAATGAACCCAAACACTTGGGAGCTTGGACAATCCCCCGAGAGGAAGGCTCTTCCTCGGCCCCGGAAGCAACCCCTACCCTGAACGGCCACTGTGAACGCAACACCCAGAGACAAAAGCCTGAGCGACTGCCTCCCACTTGCCCTCCTTTGATATCCAGAGGATCTCCCCTCTCGGACTGGAGATCAGGCCTGCCATTACCTTGGCCCCTACCTGAGCCAAGTTTGCTTTTTCAGACATCTGTCCCCACAGCCCTGGCAAACACAGCCTCTAGGCTGGGTCCTCTGGAGCCATACCACAGGACCATGCCTGCTCTCTCCTGGGAAACTCTGTCCATTCCTTTGGCCACACACCTCCAGAATATGAGAAACCTCAAGGCCCCCGAGGACATACCATTACCGGGAGCCTCCCTGCACACACAGGGGCCTTCGGACACAAGCTGAGCTGCTACCTCCATGAAGGCATGCACACAGATGTCAACAGAGATAGAAGGTTGAGCCCGACAGGCCCTTAGGCCCTAATCTCAACTCTTGCTTTGTTTTCCAGATGTCACTCCTCAGAGGCTTTGGTTCGAAGAACAGGATATGGGGCTTTCCTGAGGCACTGAACAGAACTTCTCTCGTCTCCACATGGGAAGCTTCCTTGTTGGAGCCGTGTCAAACACCTCAAGTTGGAGAATCCTGCAGAGTCCCTGAGCCACCTCCACATTCCAAGGTCTCCCAGGCCACCAAGCCACAGTAGGACTCATCTTCAGGAGAGTCCATTTCAACTCTCCCCTCTGGGTAGCTCACCCAGGAGCCCGCAGATTGAGCCTGCCTTGTCCTGACTAAAGAGTGGGAATATGAGGTGGCGTTCCCAGGCATCCATGCTTAGACACCTGCTCTCGAGTCTTTCCGTATGGGGCCTCCTGGAACCATCCAATAGCACTCGACTTTCGTGCAGAAGGAAACCTTGAGGTTTGGAGTAGTTCACAAATCCCATCGTAGGCAAACCTTCCTGGCCTCATGAGGCCCCCACACCATTCAGGAAGAGGCCATGCTGGACAAAAACTCTAGCCTGAGGCACGTCTCAGAGTTGAAATGACCTCAGTGCAGGAGATCTCGATTCAGCCTCTCAGAGTGGGCCTGCCGTGCCATCGGTCCCAAACCTCACGCTAGCTTGTGTTTTCAGACTTCCTTCCTCACACTCCTGGCAAACAAGCCCTCCGGACTAGGAACTCCAGAACCACAACCCAGCCCAGGGTCTGCCCAAGGGAAGAAAAACGTTTCCCTGTGGGGCTCTCTCCAGAAAACCCAGATGAGGATCAACCTGCTCGGGCCTCGACCGGTACCCGAACTGGATAGGCTGCTCTGGGCACTCATGCTCTGTCTGACACAGCCTGAAGCCAGACGTCCAGACAGACAAGGAGACAGCTGGCCGCACACCCAGCACTTCGGACACGCCATGGTCTTATGCCGTCACCTCTTCCTAACCTTGGTTTTCAGATATCTGAACCTAGACATTATATCAATTCTCCACACAGCTGGGTATCGCAAGCACAACACAGAACTCCTCCTTCCCCGTGGCTGTAAAGCTTGCTCTTGGCATGGAGTCACACCTTCAGGGTGGGAGAAACCTTCCTGGTCCCTGATGCCACGCCCAAACTTGAGTGCTGCTTGGGCACAAATTCACACTCTGACCCTCAGCATGAGCCCCATGTCAAAGAAAGGCCTGTCAGGGCCTGGGCCAAGAGCCCGCATATGGGGCTTGCCAAGCCCCTATGCACCCAATCCTCACCAGTGTTTGAGTTTTCCAGTCGCCCCGCCCGTACCTGGGGCTCTGCTCTGGAATCCCTTTCTTGGAGAGACACGTGAGCCAGACAACACTTTTCCACCCTTCCCACAAAATGACCCCAAACTCTTGGGAGCTGGGACAAATCCCCAGAGAGGGATACTCGTCCACAGTCCCTGAGGCCACCCCTCCAATCCACGGCTATCTCGGACACAACATCCAGAGACAAAAGCCTGAAGGAACGCCTCCCACTCGCCCTTGTTTCAGAGGCCCAGGAGCTCCCTCTCGGGCTGTACATCCGGCCTGCCATACCCTAGGCGCCACTCATAAGCTGAGTTTGTGTTTTCAGACTTCTGTGCCCTCAGCCTGGACCCACACAACCGCCCGGCTAGGGCCTCTGGAGCCACAGCGAAAGATTGTGCCTGCCCTCTCCAAGGAAATTGTGCCCAATGCATTGACCACAACCCTACAGGTTAGGGAAAAGCTCCAAGGCCCCTGAGGCCATCAATAGTGTAGGCCACCCTGGACTAAGAGGGGCTCTCTGACACCAGCGGAGCAACTATCTCCACTTAGACTCTCAGACAGTGTCCCCAGAGACAGAAGGTTGAAATGGACAGGCCCCCAGGCCCTAATCTGAACCTTAGCTTTGGTTTCCATGTGTCCGTCCTCAGAGGTCTGTTTTCGTAGACCAGCACACGGGGCTTTTCTGAGGCACCAAACCAAACCTCTCTCGCCTCCACATGGGGAGCTTACTTACTGGGGATGTATCAAACCCTTCAGGTAGGAGAGTTCCGCAGGGCCACTGAACAACCAGCACATTCCAAGGTTTCCATGGA
The DNA here is from genome assembly GCF_964662115.1 of Mustela nivalis. Taxonomy (NCBI): domain Eukaryota; kingdom Metazoa; phylum Chordata; class Mammalia; order Carnivora; family Mustelidae; genus Mustela; species Mustela nivalis. The sequence continues at coordinate 75,636 of NW_028136351.1, forward strand.
CCCAAACGCACATTATGACGCATCCTCAGGAGAGGCCATTTCAACTCAGCCCCCTGGTTAGCGTGCCCCAGAGGCAGCAGATCAAACATATCTTGTGGCTAATGGCCAATGGGAATGCGAGGCATGCTGTACAGGGATCCATCCTTCGAACCGTGCTCTCCAGTCCTTCCGTATGGTATGTCCTGGAGCCATGCAACAGGACTCGAATGTCCCACAGAAGGAAACCTGGTGGTTTGGGGCAACCTCCAAACTCAGCGTGGGAAAACTTCCTTGGCCTCATGAGGCCCCCGCTTCATGAAGGTGCCATCATGGACACATACTCCAGCCTCAGCCAACGTCTGATCCTCAGCCTGACTTCAGATGCAGGAGATTTTGATTCAGCCTCTGCCTAGTGGGCCTGCTCTGCCCTTGGTTCCAATCCTCACTTTAGCTTGTGTTCCTAGACTTCCGTCCTCACACTCCTGGCCCACAAACCCTCCCTTCTGGGAATTCTGGGGCCACAATGATGCACTCCGCCTGCCTCCCAGGAGAAAAACTTTGTCTATGGTGCTGCCCAGAAACCCCAAATGAGGATCAAACTGCTTGGCCCTCGGCAACACCCCAATTGCATAGGCTACCTTAAACACTGATGCTCTGTCGCAAATAGCCTGAGCCCAGACCTTCCAACAGACACCGACACAGCTGGCTGCACACCCAGCACATTGGACCCGCCACTGCCTTAGGCCACCATCCATTCCCAACCTGGGTTTTCAGTCATCAGAACCTAGACCTTATCTCCAATCCCTGCACAGGGGGGAACCTGATGCACAAGTCAGAACCCCTCCTTCCCCATGGCAAGAAACCTTGCTGCTGGCAGTGAGTCAAACCTTCAGTGTAGGAGAAAACGGCATGGCCCATGAGGCCACGCCCATGTGTGAGGGCCGCCTTGGGCACAAACACACATTGTGACCCTCAGCGTGAGTACCTTATTCAAGTAACGCCTCTCAGTGATTGGACCAAGAGCCCGCATATGTGGCTTGCCATGCCCATAGGCACGCAGGACTAACTAGATGGTGTGTATTCCAGTTGAGGGAACCCACTGCTGTGCTCTAGAGTCCCTCTCCTGGGGGGTCCCCTGTGGCAGAAAACAGTACTCTTCCCTTCCCACAGAATGAACCCAAACACTTGGGAGCTTGGACAATCCCCCGAGAGGAAGGCTCTTCCTCGGCCCCGGAAGCAACCCCTACCCTGAACGGCCACTGTGAACGCAACACCCAGAGACAAAAGCCTGAGCGACTGCCTCCCACTTGCCCTCCTTTGATATCCAGAGGATCTCCCCTCTCGGACTGGAGATCAGGCCTGCCATTACCTTGGCCCCTACCTGAGCCAAGTTTGCTTTTTCAGACATCTGTCCCCACAGCCCTGGCAAACACAGCCTCTAGGCTGGGTCCTCTGGAGCCATACCACAGGACCATGCCTGCTCTCTCCTGGGAAACTCTGTCCATTCCTTTGGCCACACACCTCCAGAATATGAGAAACCTCAAGGCCCCCGAGGACATACCATTACCGGGAGCCTCCCTGCACACACAGGGGCCTTCGGACACAAGCTGAGCTGCTACCTCCATGAAGGCATGCACACAGATGTCAACAGAGATAGAAGGTTGAGCCCGACAGGCCCTTAGGCCCTAATCTCAACTCTTGCTTTGTTTTCCAGATGTCACTCCTCAGAGGCTTTGGTTCGAAGAACAGGATATGGGGCTTTCCTGAGGCACTGAACAGAACTTCTCTCGTCTCCACATGGGAAGCTTCCTTGTTAGAGCCGTGTCAAACACCTCAGGTTGGAGAATCCTGCAGAATCCCTGAGCCACCTCCACATTCCAAGGTCTCCCAGGCCACCAAGCCACAGTAGGACTCATCTTCAGGAGAGTCCATTTCAACTCTCCCCTCTGGGTAGCTCACCCAGGAGCCCGCAGATTGAGCCTGCCTTGTCCTGACTAAAGAGTGGGAATATGAGGTGGCGTTCCCAGGCATCCATGCTTAGACACCTGCTCTCGAGTCTTTCCGTATGGGGCCTCCTGGAACCATCCAATAGCACTCGACTTTCGTGCAGAAGGAAACCTTGAGGTTTGGAGTAGTTCACAAATCCCATCGTAGGCAAACCTTCCTGGCCTCATGAGGCCCCCACACCATTCAGGAAGAGGCCATGCTGGACAAAAACTCTAGCCTGAGGCACGTCTCAGAGTTGAAATGACCTCAGTGCAGGAGATCTCGATTCAGCCTCTCAGAGTGGGCCTGCCGTGCCATCGGTCCCAAACCTCACGCTAGCTTGTGTTTTCAGACTTCCTTCCTCACACTCCTGGCAAACAAGCCCTCCGGACTAGGAACTCCAGAACCACAACCCAGCCCAGGGTCTGCCCAAGGGAAGAAAAACGTTTCCCTGTGGGGCTCTCTCCAGAAAACCCAGATGAGGATCAACCTGCTCGGGCCTCGACCGGTACCCGAACTGGATAGGCTGCTCTGGGCACTCATGCTCTGTCTGACACAGCCTGAAGCCAGACGTCCAGACAGACAAGGAGACACCTGGCCGCACACCCAGCACTTTGGACACGCCATGGTCTTATGCCGTCACCTCTTCCTAACCTTGGTTTTCAGATATCTGAACCTAGACATTATATCAATTCTCCACACAGCTGGGTATCGCAAGCACAACACAGAACTCCTCCTTCCCCGTGGCTGTAAAGCTTGCTCTTGGCATGGAGTCACACCTTCAGGGTGGGAGAAACCTTCCTGGTCCCTGATGCCACGCCCAAACTTGAGTGCTGCTTGGGCACAAATTCACACTCTGACCCTCAGCATGAGCCCCATGTCAAAGAAAGGCCTGTCAGGGCCTGGGCCAAGAGCCCGCATATGGGGCTTGCCAAGCCCCTATGCACCCAATCCTCACCAGTGTTTGAGTTTTCCAGTCGCCCCGCCCGTACCTGGGGCTCTGCTCTGGAATCCCTTTCTTGGAGAGACACGTGAGCCAGACAACACTTTTCCACCCTTCCCACAAAATGACCCCAAACTCTTGGGAGCTGGGACAAATCCCCAGAGAGGGATACTCGTCCACAGTCCCTGAGGCCACCCCTCCAATCCACGGCTATCTCGGACACAACATCCAGAGACAAAAGCCTGAAGGAACGCCTCCCACTCGCCCTTGTTTCAGAGGCCCAGGAGCTCCCTCTCGGGCTGTACATCCGGCCTGCCATACCCTAGGCGCCACTCATAAGCTGAGTTTGTGTTTTCAGACTTCTGTGCCCTCAGCCTGGACCCACACAACCGCCCGGCTAGGGCCTCTGGAGCCACAGCGAAAGATTGTGCCTGCCCTCTCCAAGGAAATTGTGCCCAATGCATTGACCACAACCCTACAGGTTAGGGAAAAGCTCCAAGGCCCCTGAGGCCATCAATAGTGTAGGCCACCCTGGACTAAGAGGGGCTCTCTGACACCAGCGGAGCAACTATCTCCACTTAGACTCTCAGACAGTGTCCCCAGAGACAGAAGGTTGAAATGGACAGGCCCCCAGGCCCTAATCTGAACCTTAGCTTTGGTTTCCATGTGTCCGTCCTCAGAGGTCTGTTTTCGTAGACCAGCACACGGGGCTTTTCTGAGGCACCAAACCAAACCTCTCTCGCCTCCACATGGGGAGCTTACTTACTGGGGATGTATCAAACCCTTCAGGTAGGAGAGTTCCGCAGGGCCACTGAACAACCAGCACATTCCAAGGTTTCCATGGACCCAAACGCACATTATGACGCATCCTCAGGAGAGGCCATTTCAACTCAGCCCCCTGGTTAGCGTGCCCCAGAGGCAGCAGATCAAACATATCTTGTGGCTAATGGCCAATGGGAATGCGAGGCATGCTGTACAGGGATCCATCCTTCGAACCGTGCTCTCCAGTCCTTCCGTATGGTATGTCCTGGAGCCATGCAACAGGACTCGAATGTCCCACAGAAGGAAACCTGGTGGTTTGGGGCAACCTCCAAACTCAGCGTGGGAAAACTTCCTTGGCCTCATGAGGCCCCCGCTTCATGAAGGTGCCATCATGGACACATACTCCAGCCTCAGCCAACGTCTGATCCTCAGCCTGACTTCAGATGCAGGAGATTTTGATTCAGCCTCTGCCTAGTGGGCCTGCTCTGCCCTTGGTTCCAATCCTCACTTTAGCTTGTGTTCCTAGACTTCCGTCCTCACACTCCTGGCCCACAAACCCTCCCTTCTGGGAATTCTGGGGCCACAATGATGCACTCCGCCTGCCTCCCAGGAGAAAAACTTTGTCTATGGTGCTGCCCAGAAACCCCAAATGAGGATCAAACTGCTTGGCCCTCGGCAACACCCCAATTGCATAGGCTACCTTAAACACTGATGCTCTGTCGCAAATAGCCTGAGCCCAGACCTTCCAACAGACACCGACACAGCTGGCTGCACACCCAGCACATTGGACCCGCCACTGCCTTAGGCCACCATCCATTCCCAACCTGGGTTTTCAGTCATCAGAACCTAGACCTTATCTCCAATCCCTGCACAGGGGGGAACCTGATGCACAAGTCAGAACCCCTCCTTCCCCATGGCAAGAAACCTTGCTGCTGGCAGTGAGTCAAACCTTCAGTGTAGGAGAAAACGGCATGGCCCATGAGGCCACGCCCATGTGTGAGGGCCGCCTTGGGCACAAACACACATTGTGACCCTCAGCGTGAGTACCTTATTCAAGTAACGCCTCTCAGTGATTGGACCAAGAGCCCGCATATGTGGCTTGCCATGCCCATAGGCACGCAGGACTAACTAGATGGTGTGTATTCCAGTTGAGGGAACCCACTGCTGTGCTCTAGAGTCCCTCTCCTGGGGGGTCCCCTGTGGCAGAAAACAGTACTCTTCCCTTCCCACAGAATGAACCCAAACACTTGGGAGCTTGGACAATCCCCCGAGAGGAAGGCTCTTCCTCGGCCCCTGAAGCAACCCCTACCCTGAACGGCCACTGTGAACGCAACACCCAGAGACAAAAGCCTGAGCGACTGCCTCCCACTTGCCCTCCTTTGATATCCAGAGGATCTCCCCTCTCGGACTGGAGATCAGGCCTGCCATTACCTTGGCCCCTACCTGAGCCAAGTTTGCTTTTTCAGACATCTGTCCCCACAGCCCTGGCAAACACAGCCTCTAGGCTGGGTCCTCTGGAGCCATACCACAGGACCATGCCTGCTCTCTCCTGGGAAACTCTGTCCATTCCTTTGGCCACACACCTCCAGAATATGAGAAACCTCAAGGCCCCCGAGGACATACCATTACCGGGAGCCTCCCTGCACACACAGGGGCCTTCGGACACAAGCTGAGCTGCTACCTCCATGAAGGCATGCACACAGATGTCAACAGAGATAGAAGGTTGAGCCCGACAGGCCCTTAGGCCCTAATCTCAACTCTTGCTTTGTTTTCCAGGTGTCACTCCTCAGAGGCTTTGGTTCGAAGAACAGGATATGGGGCTTTCCTGAGGCACTGAACAGAACTTCTCTCGTCTCCACATGGGAAGCTTCCTTGTTAGAGCCGTGTCAAACACCTCAGGTTGGAGAATCCTGCAGAGTCCCTGAGCCACCTCCACATTCCAAGGTCTCCCAGGCCACCAAGCCACAGTAGGACTCATCTTCCGGAGAGTCCATTTCAACTCTCCCCTCTGGGTAGCTCACCCAGGAGCCCGCAGATTGAGCCTGCCTTGTCCTGACTAAAGAGTGGGAATATGAGGTGGCGTTCCCAGGCATCCATGCTTAGACACCTGCTCTCGAGTCTTTCCGTATGGGGCCTCCTGGAACCATCCAATAGCACTCGACTTTCGTGCAGAAGGAAACCTTGAGGTTTGGAGTAGTTCACAAATCCCATCGTAGGCAAACCTTCCTGGCCTCATGAGGCCCCCACACTATTCAGGAAGAGGCCATGCTGGACAAAAACTCTAGCCTGAGGCACGTCTCAGAGTTGAAATGACCTCAGTGCAGGAGATCTCGATTCAGCCTCTCAGAGTGGGCCTGCCGTGCCATCGGTCCCAAACCTCACGCTAGCTTGTGTTTTCAGACTTCCTTCCTCACACTCCTGGCAAACAAGCCCTCCGGACTAGGAACTCCAGAACCACAACCCAGCCCAGGGTCTGCCCAAGGGAAGAAAAACGTTTCCCTGTGGGGCTCTCTCCAGAAAACCCAGATGAGGATCAACCTGCTCGGGCCTCGACCGGTACCCGAACTGGATAGGCTGCTCTGGGCACTCATGCTCTGTCTGACACAGCCTGAAGCCAGACGTCCAGACAGACAAGGAGACAGCTGGCCGCACACCCAGCACTTTGGACACGCCATGGTCTTATGCCGTCACCTCTTCCTAACCTTGGTTTTCAGATATCTGAACCTAGACATTATATCAATTCTCCACACAGCTGGGTATCGCAAGCACAACACAGAACTCCTCCTTCCCCGTGGCTGTAAAGCTTGCTCTTGGCATGGAGTCACACCTTCAGGGTGGGAGAAACCTTCCTGGTCCCTGATGCCACGCCCAAACTTGAGTGCTGCTTGGGCACAAATTCACACTCTGACCCTCAGCATGAGCCCCATGTCAAAGAAAGGCCTGTCAGGGCCTGGGCCAAGAGCCCGCATATGGGGCTTGCCAAGCCCCTATGCACCCAATCCTCACCAGTGTTTGAGTTTTCCAGTCGCCCCGCCCGTACCTGGGGCTCTGCTCTGGAATCCCTTTCTTGGAGAGACACGTGAGCCAGACAACACTTTTCCACCCTTCCCACAAAATGACCCCAAACTCTTGGGAGCTGGGACAAATCCCCAGAGAGGGATACTCGTCCACAGTCCCTGAGGCCACCCCTCCAATCCACGGCTATCTCGGACACAACATCCAGAGACAAAAGCCTGAAGGAACGCCTCCCACTCGCCCTTGTTTCAGAGGCCGAGGAGCTCCCTCTCGGGCTGTACATCCGGCCTGCCATACCCTAGGCGCCACTCATAAGCTGAGTTTGTGTTTTCAGACTTCTGTGCCCTCAGCCTGGACCCACACAACCGCCAGGCTAGGGCCTCTGGAGCCACAGCGAAAGATTGTGCCTGCCCTCTCCAAGGAAATTGTGCCCAATGCATTGACCACAACCCTACAGGTTAGGGAAAAGCTCCAAGGCCCCTGAGGCCATCAATAGTGTAGGCCACCCTGGACTAAGAGGGGCTCTCTGACACCAGCGGAGCAACTATCTCCACTTAGACTCTCAGACAGTGTCCCCAGAGACAGAAGGTTGAAATGGACAGGCCCCCAGGCCCTAATCTGAACCTTAGCTTTGGTTTCCATGTGTCCGTCCTCAGAGGTCTGTTTTCGTAGACCAGCACACGGGGCTTTTCTGAGGCACCAAACCAAACCTCTCTCGCCTCCACATGGGGAGCTTACTTACTGGGGATGTATCAAACCCTTCAGGTAGGAGAGTTCCGCAGGGCCACTGAACAACCAGCACATTCCAAGGTTTCCATGGACCCAAACGCACATTATGACGCATCCTCAGGAGAGGCCATTTCAACTCAGCCCCCTGGTTAGCGTGCCCCAGAGGCAGCAGATCAAACATATCTTGTGGCTAATGGCCAATGGGAATGCGAGGCATGCTGTACAGGGATCCATCCTTCGAACCGTGCTCTCCAGTCCTTCCGTATGGTATGTCCTGGAGCCATGCAACAGGACTCGAATGTCCCACAGAAGGAAACCTGGTGGTTTGGGGCAACCTCCAAACTCAGCGTGGGAAAACTTCCTTGGCCTCATGAGGCCCCCGCTTCATGAAGGTGCCATCATGGACACATACTCCAGCCTCAGCCAACGTCTGATCCTCAGCCTGACTTCAGATGCAGGAGATTTTGATTCAGCCTCTGCCTAGTGGGCCTGCTCTGCCCTTGGTTCCAATCCTCACTTTAGCTTGTGTTCCTAGACTTCCGTCCTCACACTCCTGGCCCACAAACCCTCCCTTCTGGGAATTCTGGGGCCACAATGATGCACTCCGCCTGCCTCCCAGGAGAAAAACTTTGTCTATGGTGCTGCCCAGAAACCCCAAATGAGGATCAAACTGCTTGGCCCTCGGCAACACCCCAATTGCATAGGCTACCTTAAACACTGATGCTCTGTCGCAAATAGCCTGAGCCCAGACCTTCCAACAGACACCGACACAGCTGGCTGCACACCCAGCACATTGGACCCGCCACTGCCTTAGGCCACCATCCATTCCCAACCTGGGTTTTCAGTCATCAGAACCTAGACCTTATCTCCAATCCCTGCACAGGGGGGAACCTGATGCACAAGTCAGAACCCCTCCTTCCCCATGGCAAGAAACCTTGCTGCTGGCAGTGAGTCAAACCTTCAGTGTAGGAGAAAACGGCATGGCCCATGAGGCCACGCCCATGTGTGAGGGCCGCCTTGGGCACAAACACACATTGTGACCCTCAGCGTGAGTACCTTATTCAAGTAACGCCTCTCAGTGATTGGACCAAGAGCCCGCATATGTGGCTTGCCATGCCCATAGGCACGCAGGACTAACTAGATGGTGTGTATTCCAGTTGAGGGAACCCACTGCTGTGCTCTAGAGTCCCTCTCCTGGGGGGTCCCCTGTGGCAGAAAACAGTACTCTTCCCTTCCCACAGAATGAACCCAAACTCTTGGGAGCTTGGACAATCCCCCGAGAGGAAGGCTCTTCCTCGGCCCCTGAAGCAACCCCTACCCTGAACGGCCACTGTGAACGCAACACCCAGAGACAAAAGCCTGAGCGACTGCCTCCCACTTGCCCTCCTTTGATATCCAGAGGATCTCCCCTCTCGGACTGGAGATCAGGCCTGCCATTACCTTGGCCCCTACCTGAGCCAAGTTTGCTTTTTCAGACATCTGTCCCCACAGCCCTGGCAAACACAGCCTCTAGGCTGGGTCCTCTGGAGCCATACCACAGGACCATGCCTGCTCTCTCCTGGGAAACTCTGTCCATTCCTTTGGCCACACAACTCCAGAATATGAGAAACCTCAAGGCCCCCGAGGACATACCATTACCGGGAGCCTCCCTGCACACACAGGGGCCTTCGGACACAAGCTGAGCTGCTACCTCCATGAAGGCATGCACACAGATGTCAACAGAGATAGAAGGTTGAGCCCGACAGGCCCTTAGGCCCTAATCTCAACTCTTGCTTTGTTTTCCAGGTGTCACTCCTCAGAGGCATTGGTTCGAAGAACAGGATATGGGGCTTTCCTGAGGCACTGAACAGAACTTCTCTCGTCTCCACATGGGAAGCTTCCTTGTTAGAGCCGTGTCAAACACCTCAGGTTGGAGAATCCTGCAGAGTCCCTGAGCCACCTCCACATTCCAAGGTCTCCCAGGCCACCAAGCCACAGTAGGACTCATCTTCAGGAGAGTCCATTTCAACTCTCCCCTCTGGGTAGCTCACCCAGGAGCCCGCAGATTGAGCCTGCCTTGTCCTGACTAAAGAGTGGGAATATGAGGTGGCGTTCCCAGGCATCCATGCTTAGACACCTGCTCTCGAGTCTTTCCGTATGGGGCCTCCTGGAACCATCCAATAGCACTCGACTTTCGTGCAGAAGGAAACCTTGAGGTTTGGAGTAGTTCACAAATCCCATCGTAGGCAAACCTTCCTGGCCTCATGAGGCCCCCACACCATTCAGGAAGAGGCCATGCTGGACAAAAACTCTAGCCTGAGGCACGTCTCAGAGTTGAAATGACCTCAGTGCAGGAGATCTCGATTCAGCCTCTCAGAGTGGGCCTGCCGTGCCATCGGTCCCAAACCTCACGCTAGCTTGTGTTTTCAGACTTCCTTCCTCACACTCCTGGCAAACAAGCCCTCCGGACTAGGAACTCCAGAACCACAACCCAGCCCAGGGTCTGCCCAAGGGAAGAAAAACGTTTCCCTGTGGGGCTCTCTCCAGAAAACACAGATGAGGATCAACCTGCTCGGGCCTCGACCGGTACCCGAACTGGATAGGCTGCTCTGGGCACTCATGCTCTGTCTGACACAGCCTGAAGCCAGACGTCCAGACAGACAAGGAGACACCTGGCCGCACACCCAGCACTTTGGACACGCCATGGTCTTATGCCGTCACCTCTTCCTAACCTTGGTTTTCAGATATCTGAACCTAGACATTATATCAATTCTCCACACAGCTGGGTATCGCAAGCACAACACAGAACTCCTCCTTCCCCGTGGCTGTAAAGCTTGCTCTTGGCATGGAGTCACACCTTCAGGGTGGGAGAAACCTTCCTGGTCCCTGATGCCACGCCCAAACTTGAGTGCTGCTTGGGCACAAATTCACACTCTGACCCTCAGCATGAGCCCCATGTCAAAGAAAGGCCTGTCAGGGCCTGGGCCAAGAGCCCGCATATGGGGCTTGCCAAGCCCCTATGCACCCAATCCTCACCAGTGTTTGAGTTTTCCAGTCGCCCCGCCCGTACCTGGGGCTCTGCTCTGGAATCCCTTTCTTGGAGAGACACGTGAGCCAGACAACACTTTTCCACCCTTCCCACAAAATGACCCCAAACTCTTGGGAGCTGGGACAAATCCCCAGAGAGGGATACTCGTCCACAGTCCCTGAGGCCACCCCTCCAATCCACGGCTATCTCGGACACAACATCCAGAGACAAAAGCCTGAAGGAACGCCTCCCACTCGCCCTTGTTTCAGAGGCCGAGGAGCTCCCTCTCGGGCTGTACATCCGGCCTGCCATACCCTAGGCGCCACTCATAAGCTGAGTTTGTGTTTTCAGACTTCTGTGCCCTCAGCCTGGACCCACACAACCGCCAGGCTAGGGCCTCTGGAGCCACAGCGAAAGATTGTGCCTGCCCTCTCCAAGGAAATTGTGCCCAATGCATTGACCACAACCCTACAGGTTAGGGAAAAGCTCCAAGGCCCCTGAGGCCATCAATAGTGTAGGCCACCCTGGACTAAGAGGGGCTCTCTGACACCAGCGGAGCAACTATCTCCACTTAGACTCTCAGACAGTGTCCCCAGAGACAGAAGGTTGAAATGGACAGGCCCCCAGGCCCTAATCTGAACCTTAGCTTTGGTTTCCATGTGTCCGTCCTCAGAGGTCTGTTTTCGTAGACCAGCACACGGGGCTTTTCTGAGGCACCAAACCAAACCTCTCTCGCCTCCACATGGGGAGCTTACTTACTGGGGATGTATCAAACCCTTCAGGTAGGAGAGTTCCGCAGGGCCACTGAACAACCAGCACATTCCAAGGTTTCCATGGACCCAAACGCACATTATGACGCATCCTCAGGAGAGGCCATTTCAACTCAGCCCCCTGGTTAGCGTGCCCCAGAGGCAGCAGATCAAACATATCTTGTGGCTAATGGCCAATGGGAATGCGAGGCATGCTGTACAGGGATCCATCCTTCGAACCGTGCTCTCCAGTCCTTCCGTATGGTATGTCCTGGAGCCATGCAACAGGACTCGAATGTCCCACAGAAGGAAACCTGGTGGTTTGGGGCAACCTCCAAACTCAGCGTGGGAAAACTTCCTTGGCCTCATGAGGCCCCCGCTTCATGAAGGTGCCATCATGGACACATACTCCAGCCTCAGCCAACGTCTGATCCTCAGCCTGACTTCAGATGCAGGAGATTTTGATTCAGCCTCTGCCTAGTGGGCCTGCTCTGCCCTTGGTTCCAATCCTCACTTTAGCTTGTGTTCCTAGACTTCCGTCCTCACACTCCTGGCCCACAAACCCTCCCTTCTGGGAATTCTGGGGCCACAATGATGCACTCCGCCTGCCTCCCAGGAGAAAAACTTTGTCTATGGTGCTGCCCAGAAACCCCAAATGAGGATCAAACTGCTTGGCCCTCGGCAACACCCCAATTGCATAGGCTACCTTAAACACTGATGCTCTGTCGCAAATAGCCTGAGCCCAGACCTTCCAACAGACACCGACACAGCTGGCTGCACACCCAGCACATTGGACCCGCCACTGCCTTAGGCCACCATCCATTCCCAACCTGGGTTTTCAGTCATCAGAACCTAGACCTTATCTCCAATCCCTGCACAGGGGGGAACCTGATGCACAAGTCAGAACCCCTCCTTCCCCATGGCAAGAAACCTTGCTGCTGGCAGTGAGTCAAACCTTCAGTGTAGGAGAAAACGGCATGGCCCATGAGGCCACGCCCATGTGTGAGGGCCGCCTTGGGCACAAACACACATTGTGACCCTCAGCGTGAGTACCTTATTCAAGTAACGCCTCTCAGTGATTGGACCAAGAGCCCGCATATGTGGCTTGCCATGCCCATAGGCACGCAGGACTAACTAGATGGTGTGTATTCCAGTTGAGGGAACCCACTGCTGTGCTCTAGAGTCCCTCTCCTGGGGGGTCCCCTGTGGCAGAAAACAGTACTCTTCCCTTCCCACAGAATGAACCCAAACTCTTGGGAGCTTGGACAATCCCCCGAGAGGAAGGCTCTTCCTCGGCCCCTGAAGCAACCCCTACCCTGAACGGCCACTGTGAACGCAACACCCAGAGACAAAAGCCTGAGCGACTGCCTCCCACTTGCCCTCCTTTGATATCCAGAGGATCTCCCCTCTCGGACTGGAGATCAGGCCTGCCATTACCTTGGCCCCTACCTGAGCCAAGTTTGCTTTTTCAGACATCTGTCCCCACAGCCCTGGCAAACACAGCCTCTAGGCTGGGTCCTCTGGAGCCATACCACAGGACCATGCCTGCTCTCTCCTGGGAAACTCTGTCCATTCCTTTGGCCACACACCTCCAGAATATGAGAAACCTCAAGGCCCCCGAGGACATACCATTACCGGGAGCCTCCCTGCACACACAGGGGCCTTCGGACACAAGCTGAGCTGCTACCTCCATGAAGGCATGCACACAGATGTCAACAGAGATAGAAGGTTGAGCCCGACAGGCCCTTAGGCCCTAATCTCAACTCTTGCTTTGTTTTCCAGGTGTCACTCCTCAGAGGCTTTGGTTCGAAGAACAGGATATGGGGCTTTCCTGAGGCACTGAACAGAACTTCTCTCGTCTCCACATGGGAAGCTTCCTTGTTAGAGCCGTGTCAAACACCTCAGGTTGGAGAATCCTGCAGAGTCCCTGAGCCACCTCCACATTCCAAGGTCTCCCAGGCCACCAAGCCACAGTAGGACTCATCTTCAGGAGAGTCCATTTCAACTCTCCCCTCTGGGTAGCTCACCCAGGAGCCCGCAGATTGAGCCTGCCTTGTCCTGACTAAAGAGTGGGAATATGAGGTGGCGTTCCCAGGCATCCATGCTTAGACACCTGCTCTCGAGTCTTTCCGTATGGGGCCTCCTGGAACCATCCAATAGCACTCGACTTTCGTGCAGAAGGAAACCTTGAGGTTTGGAGTAGTTCACAAATCCCATCGTAGGCAAACCTTCCTGGCCTCATGAGGCCCCCACACCATTCAGGAAGAGGCCATGCTGGACAAAAACTCTAGCCTGAGGCACGTCTCAGAGTTGAAATGACCTCAGTGCAGGAGATCTCGATTCAGCCTCTCAGAGTGGGCCTGCCGTGCCATCGGTCCCAAACCTCACGCTAGCTTGTGTTTTCAGACTTCCTTCCTCACACTCCTGGCAAACAAGCCCTCCGGACTAGGAACTCCAGAACCACAACCCAGCCCAGGGTCTGCCCAAGGGAAGAAAAACGTTTCCCTGTGGGGCTCTCTCCAGAAAACACAGATGAGGATCAACCTGCTCGGGCCTCGACCGGTACCCGAACTGGATAGGCTGCTCTGGGCACTCATGCTCTGTCTGACACAGCCTGAAGCCAGACGTCCAGACAGACAAGGAGACACCTGGCCGCACACCCAGCACTTTGGACACGCCATGGTCTTATGCCGTCACCTCTTCCTAACCTTGGTTTTCAGATATCTGAACCTAGACATTATATCAATTCTCCACACAGCTGGGTATCGCAAGCACAACACAGAACTCCTCCTTCCCCGTGGCTGTAAAGCTTGCTCTTGGCATGGAGTCACACCTTCAGGGTGGGAGAAACCTTCCTGGTCCCTGATGCCACGCCCAAACTTGAGTGCTGCTTGGGCACAAATTCACACTCTGACCCTCAGCATGAGCCCCATGTCAAAGAAAGGCCTGTCAGGGCCTGGGCCAAGAGCCCGCATATGGGGCTTGCCAAGCCCCTATGCACCCAATCCTCACCAGTGTTTGAGTTTTCCAGTCGCCCCGCCCGTACCTGGGGCTCTGCTCTGGAATCCCTTTCTTGGAGAGACACGTGAGCCAGACAACACTTTTCCACCCTTCCCACAAAATGACCCCAAACTCTTGGGAGCTGGGACAAATCCCCAGAGAGGGATACTCGTCCACAGTCCCTGAGGCCACCCCTCCAATCCACGGCTATCTCGGACACAACATCCAGAGACAAAAGCCTGAAGGAACGCCTCCCACTCGCCCTTGTTTCAGAGGCCGAGGAGCTCCCTCTCGGGCTGTACATCCGGCCTGCCATACCCTAGGCGCCACTCATAAGCTGAGTTTGTGTTTTCAGACTTCTGTGCCCTCAGCCTGGACCCACACAACCGCCAGGCTAGGGCCTCTGGAGCCACAGCGAAAGATTGTGCCTGCCCTCTCCAAGGAAATTGTGCCCAATGCATTGACCACAACCCTACAGGTTAGGGAAAAGCTCCAAGGCCCCTGAGGCCATCAATAGTGTAGGCCACCCTGGACTAAGAGGGGCTCTCTGACACCAGCGGAGCAACTATCTCCACTTAGACTCTCAGACAGTGTCCCCAGAGACAGAAGGTTGAAATGGACAGGCCCCCAGGCCCTAATCTGAACCTTAGCTTTGGTTTCCATGTGTCCGTCCTCAGAGGTCTGTTTTCGTAGACCAGCACACGGGGCTTTTCTGAGGCACCAAACCAAACCTCTCTCGCCTCCACATGGGGAGCTTACTTACTGGGGATGTATCAAACCCTTCAGGTAGGAGAGTTCCGCAGGGCCACTGAACAACCAGCACATTCCAAGGTTTCCATGGACCCAAACGCACATTATGACGCATCCTCAGGAGAGGCCATTTCAACTCAGCCCCCTGGTTAGCGTGCCCCAGAGGCAGCAGATCAAACATATCTTGTGGCTAATGGCCAATGGGAATGCGAGGCATGCTGTACAGGGATCCATCCTTCGAACCGTGCTCTCCAGTCCTTCCGTATGGTATGTCCTGGAGCCATGCAACAGGACTCGAATGTCCCACAGAAGGAAACCTGGTGGTTTGGGGCAACCTCCAAACTCAGCGTGGGAAAACTTCCTTGGCCTCATGAGGCCCCCGCTTCATGAAGGTGCCATCATGGACACATACTCCAGCCTCAGCCAACGTCTGATCCTCAGCCTGACTTCAGATGCAGGAGATTTTGATTCAGCCTCTGCCTAGTGGGCCTGCTCTGCCCTTGGTTCCAATCCTCACTTTAGCTTGTGTTCCTAGACTTCCGTCCTCACACTCCTGGCCCACAAACCCTCCCTTCTGGGAATTCTGGGGCCACAATGATGCACTCCGCCTGCCTCCCAGGAGAAAAACTTTGTCTATGGTGCTGCCCAGAAACCCCAAATGAGGATCAAACTGCTTGGCCCTCGGCAACACCCCAATTGCATAGGCTACCTTAAACACTGATGCTCTGTCGCAAATAGCCTGAGCCCAGACCTTCCAACAGACACCGACACAGCTGGCTGCACACCCAGCACATTGGACCCGCCACTGCCTTAGGCCACCATCCATTCCCAACCTGGGTTTTCAGTCATCAGAACCTAGACCTTATCTCCAATCCCTGCACAGGGGGGAACCTGATGCACAAGTCAGAACCCCTCCTTCCCCATGGCAAGAAACCTTGCTGCTGGCAGTGAGTCAAACCTTCAGTGTAGGAGAAAACGGCATGGCCCATGAGGCCACGCCCATGTGTGAGGGCCGCCTTGGGCACAAACACACATTGTGACCCTCAGCGTGAGTACCTTATTCAAGTAACGCCTCTCAGTGATTGGACCAAGAGCCCGCATATGTGGCTTGCCATGCCCATAGGCACGCAGGACTAACTAGATGGTGTGTATTCCAGTTGAGGGAACCCACTGCTGTGCTCTAGAGTCCCTCTCCTGGGGGGTCCCCTGTGGCAGAAAACAGTACTCTTCCCTTCCCACAGAATGAACCCAAACTCTTGGGAGCTTGGACAATCCCCCGAGAGGAAGGCTCTTCCTCGGCCCCTGAAGCAACCCCTACCCTGAACGGCCACTGTGAACGCAACACCCAGAGACAAAAGCCTGAGCGACTGCCTCCCACTTGCCCTCCTTTGATATCCAGAGGATCTCCCCTCTCGGACTGGAGATCAGGCCTGCCATTACCTTGGCCCCTACCTGAGCCAAGTTTGCTTTTTCAGACATCTGTCCCCACAGCCCTGGCAAACACAGCCTCTAGGCTGGGTCCTCTGGAGCCATACCACAGGACCATGCCTGCTCTCTCCTGGGAAACTCTGTCCATTCCTTTGGCCACACACCTCCAGAATATGAGAAACCTCAAGGCCCCCGAGGACATACCATTACCGGGAGCCTCCCTGCACACACAGGGGCCTTCGGACACAAGCTGAGCTGCTACCTCCATGAAGGCATGCACACAGATGTCAACAGAGATAGAAGGTTGAGCCCGACAGGCCCTTAGGCCCTAATCTCAACTCTTGCTTTGTTTTCCAGGTGTCACTCCTCAGAGGCTTTGGTTCGAAGAACAGGATATGGGGCTTTCCTGAGGCACTGAACAGAACTTCTCTCGTCTCCACATGGGAAGCTTCCTTGTTAGAGCCGTGTCAAACACCTCAGGTTGGAGAATCCTGCAGAGTCCCTGAGCCACCTCCACATTCCAAGGTCTCCCAGGCCACCAAGCCACAGTAGGACTCATCTTCAGGAGAGTCCATTTCAACTCTCCCCTCTGGGTAGCTCACCCAGGAGCCCGCAGATTGAGCCTGCCTTGTCCTGACTAAAGAGTGGGAATATGAGGTGGCGTTCCCAGGCATCCATGCTTAGACACCTGCTCTCGAGTCTTTCCGTATGGGGCCTCCTGGAACCATCCAATAGCACTCGACTTTCGTGCAGAAGGAAACCTTGAGGTTTGGAATAGTTCACAAATCCCATCGTAGGCAAACCTTCCTGGCCTCATGAGGCCCCCACACCATTCAGGAAGAGGCCATGCTGGACAAAAACTCTAGCCTGAGGCACGTCTCAGAGTTGAAATGACCTCAGTGCAGGAGATCTCGATTCAGCCTCTCAGAGTGGGCCTGCCGTGCCATCGGTCCCAAACCTCACGCTAGCTTGTGTTTTCAGACTTCCTTCCTCACACTCCTGGCAAACAAGCCCTCCGGACTAGGAACTCCAGAACCACAACCCAGCCCAGGGTCTGCCCAAGGGAAGAAAAACGTTTCCCTGTGGGGCTCTCTCCAGAAAACCCAGATGAGGATCAACCTGCTCGGGCCTCGACCGGTACCCGAACTGGATAGGCTGCTCTGGGCACTCATGCTCTGTCTGACACAGCCTGAAGCCAGACGTCCAGACAGACAAGGAGACAGCTGGCCGCACACCCAGCACTTTGGACACGCCATGGTCTTATGCCGTCACCTCTTCCTAACCTTGGTTTTCAGATATCTGAACCTAGACATTATATCAATTCTCCACACAGCTGGGTATCGCAAGCACAACACAGAACTCCTCCTTCCCCGTGGCTGTAAAGCTTGCTCTTGGCATGGAGTCACACCTTCAGGGTGGGAGAAACCTTCCTGGTCCCTGATGCCACGCCCAAACTTGAGTGCTGCTTGGGCACAAATTCACACTCTGACCCTCAGCATGAGCCCCATGTCAAAGAAAGGCCTGTCAGGGCCTGGGCCAAGAGCCCGCATATGGGGCTTGCCAAGCCCCTATGCACCCAATCCTCACCAGTGTTTGAGTTTTCCAGTCGCCCCGCCCGTACCTGGAGCTCTGCTCTGGAATCCCTTTCTTGGAGAGACACGTGAGCCAGACAACACTTTTCCACCCTTCCCACAAAATGACCCCAAACTCTTGGGAGCTGGGACAAATCCCCAGAGAGGGATACTCGTCCACAGTCCCTGAGGCCACCCCTCCAATCCACGGCTATCTCGGACACAACATCCAGAGACAAAAGCCTGAAGGAACGCCTCCCACTCGCCCTTGTTTCAGAGGCCCAGGAGCTCCCTCTCGGGCTCTACATCCGGCCTGCCATACCCTAGGCGCCACTCATAAGCTGAGTTTGTGTTTTCAGACTTCTGTGCCCTCAGCCTGGACCCACACAACCGCCAGGCTAGGGCCTCTGGAGCCACAGCGAAAGATTGTGCCTGCCCTCTCCAAGGAAATTGTGCCCAATGCATTGACCACAACCCTACAGGTTAGGGAAAAGCTCCAAGGCCCCTGAGGCCATCAATAGTGTAGGCCACCCTGGACTAAGAGGGGCTCTCTGACACCAGCGGAGCAACTATCTCCACTTAGACTCTCAGACAGTGTCCCCAGAGACAGAAGGTTGAAATGGACAGGCCCCCAGGCCCTAATCTGAACCTTAGCTTTGGTTTCCATGTGTCCGTCCTCAGAGGTCTGTTTTCGTAGACCAGCACACGGGGCTTTTCTGAGGCACCAAACCAAACCTCTCTCGCCTCCACATGGGGAGCTTACTTACTGGGGATGTATCAAACCCTTCAGAGAGGAGAGTTCCGCAGGGCCACTGAACAACCAGCACATTCCAAGGTTTCCATGGACCCAAACGCACATTATGACGCATCCTCAGGAGAGGCCATTTCAACTCAGCCCCCTGGTTAGCGTGCCCCAGAGGCAGCAGATCAAACATATCTTGTGGCTAATGGCCAATGGGAATGCGAGGCATGCTGTACAGGGATCCATCCTTCGAACCGTGCTCTCCAGTCCTTCCGTATGGTATGTCCTGGAGCCATGCAACAGGACTCGAATGTCCCACAGAAGGAAACCTGGTGGTTTGGGGCAACCTCCAAACTCAGCGTGGGAAAACTTCCTTGGCCTCATGAGGCCCCCGCTTCATGAAGGTGCCATCATGGACACATACTCCAGCCTCAGCCAACGTCTGATCCTCAGCCTGACTTCAGATGCAGGAGATTTTGATTCAGCCTCTGCCTAGTGGGCCTGCTCTGCCCTTGGTTCCAATCCTCACTTTAGCTTGTGTTCCTAGACTTCCGTCCTCACACTCCTGGCCCACAAACCCTCCCTTCTGGGAATTCTGGGGCCACAATGATGCACTCCGCCTGCCTCCCAGGAGAAAAACTTTGTCTATGGTGCTGCCCAGAAACCCCAAATGAGGATCAAACTGCTTGGCCCTCGGCAACACCCCAATTGCATAGGCTACCTTAAACACTGATGCTCTGTCGCAAATAGCCTGAGCCCAGACCTTCCAACAGACACCGACACAGCTGGCTGCACACCCAGCACATTGGACCCGCCACTGCCTTAGGCCACCATCCATTCCCAACCTGGGTTTTCAGTCATCAGAACCTAGACCTTATCTCCAATCCCTGCACAGGGGGGAACCTGATGCACAAGTCAGAACCCCTCCTTCCCCATGGCAAGAAACCTTGCTGCTGGCAGTGAGTCAAACCTTCAGTGTAGGAGAAAACGGCATGGCCCATGAGGCCACGCCCATGTGTGAGGGCCGCCTTGGGCACAAACACACATTGTGACCCTCAGCGTGAGTACCTTATTCAAGTAACGCCTCTCAGTGATTGGACCAAGAGCCCGCATATATGGCTTGCCATGCCCATAGGCACGCAGGACTTACTAGATGGTGTGTATTCCAGTTGAGGGAACCCACTGCTGTGCTCTAGAGTCCCTCTCCTGGGGGGTCCCCTGTGGCAGAAAACAGTACTCTTCCCTTCCCACAGAATGAACCCAAACTCTTGGGAGCTTGGACAATCCCCCGAGAGGAAGGCTCTTCCTCGGCCCCGGAAGCAACCCCTACCCTGAACGGCCACTGTGAACGCAACACCCAGAGACAAAAGCCTGAGCGACTGCCTCCCACTTGCCCTCCTTTGATATCCAGAGGATCTCCCCTCTCGGACTGGAGATCAGGCCTGCCATTACCTTGGCCCCTACCTGAGCCAAGTTTGCTTTTTCAGACATCTGTCCCCACAGCCCTGGCAAACACAGCCTCTAGGCTGGGTCCTCTGGAGCCATACCACAGGACCATGCCTGCTCTCTCCTGGGAAACTCTGTCCATTCCTTTGGCCACACACCTCCAGAATATGAGAAACCTCAAGGCCCCCGAGGACATACCATTACCGGGAGCCTCCCTGCACACACAGGGGCCTTCGGACACAAGCTGAGCTGCTACCTCCATGAAGGCATGCACACAGATGTCAACAGAGATAGAAGGTTGAGCCCGACAGGCCCTTAGGCCCTAATCTCAACTCTTGCTTTGTTTTCCAGGTGTCACTCCTCAGAGGCTTTGGTTCGAAGAACAGGATATGGGGCTTTCCTGAGGCACTGAACAGAACTTCTCTCGTCTCCACATGGGAAGCTTCCTTGTTAGAGCCGTGTCAAACACCTCAGGTTGGAGAATCCTGCAGAGTCCCTGAGCCACCTCCACATTCCAAGGTCTCCCAGGCCACCAAGCCACAGTAGGACTCATCTACAGGAGAGTCCATTTCAACTCTCCCCTCTGGGTAGCTCACCCAGGAGCCCGCAGATTGAGCCTGCCTTGTCCTGACTAAAGAGTGGGAATATGAGGTGGCGTTCCCAGGCATCCATGCTTAGACACCTGCTCTCGAGTCTTTCCGTATGGGGCCTCCTGGAACCATCCAATAGCACTCGACTTTCGTGCAGAAGGAAACCTTGAGGTTTGGAGTAGTTCACAAATCCCATCGTAGGCAAACCTTCCTGGCCTCATGAGGCCCCCACACCATTCAGGAAGAGGCCATGCTGGACAAAAACTCTAGCCTGAGGCACGTCTCAGAGTTGAAATGACCTCAGTGCAGGAGATCTCGATTCAGCCTCTCAGAGTGGGCCTGCCGTGCCATCGGTCCCAAACCTCACGCTAGCTTGTGTTTTCAGACTTCCTTCCTCACACTCCTGGCAAACAAGCCCTCCGGACTAGGAACTCCAGAACCACAACCCAGCCCAGGGTCTGCCCAAGGGAAGAAAAACGTTTCCCTGTGGGGCTCTCTCCAGAAAACCCAGATGAGGATCAACCTGCTCGGGCCTCGACCGGTACCCGAACTGGATAGGCTGCTCTGGGCACTCATGCTCTGTCTGACACAGCCTGAAGCCAGACGTCCAGACAGACAAGGAGACAGCTGGCCGCACACCCAGCACTTTGGACACGCCATGGTCTTATGCCGTCACCTCTTCCTAACCTTGGTTTTCAGATATCTGAACCTAGACATTATATCAATTCTCCACACAGCTGGGTATCGCAAGCACAACACAGAACTCCTCCTTCCCCGTGGCTGTAAAGCTTGCTCTTGGCATGGAGTCACACCTTCAGGGTGGGAGAAACCTTCCTGGTCCCTGATGCCACGCCCAAACTTGAGTGCTGCTTGGGCACAAATTCACACTCTGACCCTCAGCATGAGCCCCATGTCAAAGAAAGGCCTGTCAGGGCCTGGGCCAAGAGCCCGCATATGGGGCTTGCCAAGCCCCTATGCACCCAATCCTCACCAGTGTTTGAGTTTTCCAGTCGCCCCGCCCGTACCTGGGGCTCTGCTCTGGAATCCCTTTCTTGGAGAGACACGTGAGCCAGACAACACTTTTCCACCCTTCCCACAAAATGACCCCAAACTCTTGGGAGCTGGGACAAATCCCCAGAGAGGGATACTCGTCCACAGTCCCTGAGGCCACCCCTCCAATCCACGGCTATCTCGGACACAACATCCAGAGACAAAAGCCTGAAGGAACGCCTCCCACTCGCCCTTGTTTCAGAGGCCCAGGAGCTCCCTCTCGGGCTCTACATCCGGCCTGCCATACCCTAGGCGCCACTCATAAGCTGAGTTTGTGTTTTCAGACTTCTGTGCCCTCAGCCTGGACCCACACAACCGCCAGGCTAGGGCCTCTGGAGCCACAGCGAAAGATTGTGCCTGCCCTCTCCAAGGAAATTGTGCCCAATGCATTGACCACAACCCTACAGGTTAGGGAAAAGCTCCAAGGCCCCTGAGGCCATCAATAGTGTAGGCCACCCTGGACTAAGAGGGGCTCTCTGACACCAGCGGAGCAACTATCTCCACTTAGACTCTCAGACAGTGTCCCCAGAGACAGAAGGTTGAAATGGACAGGCCCCCAGGCCCTAATCTGAACCTTAGCTTTGGTTTCCATGTGTCCGTCCTCAGAGGTCTGTTTTCGTAGACCAGCACACGGGGCTTTTCTGAGGCACCAAACCAAACCTCTCTCGCCTCCACATGGGGAGCTTACTTACTGGGGATGTATCAAACCCTTCAGGTAGGAGAGTTCCGCAGGGCCACTGAACAACCAGCACATTCCAAGGTTTCCATGGACCCAAACGCACATTATGACGCATCCTCAGGAGAGGCCATTTCAACTCAGCCCCCTGGTTAGCGTGCCCCAGAGGCAGCAGATCAAACATATCTTGTGGCTAATGGCCAATGGGAATGCGAGGCATGCTGTACAGGGATCCATCCTTCGAACCGTGCTCTCCAGTCCTTCCGTATGGTATGTCCTGGAGCCATGCAACAGGACTCGAATGTCCCACAGAAGGAAACCTGGTGGTTTGGGGCAACCTCCAAACTCAGCGTGGGAAAACTTCCTTGGCCTCATGAGGCCCCCGCTTCATGAAGGTGCCATCATGGACACATACTCCAGCCTCAGCCAACGTCTGATCCTCAGCCTGACTTCAGATGCAGGAGATTTTGATTCAGCCTCTGCCTAGTGGGCCTGCTCTGCCCTTAGCTCCAATCCTCACTTTAGCTTGTGTTCCTAGACTTCCGTCCTCACACTCCTGGCCCACAAACCCTCCCTTCTGGGAATTCTGGGACCACAATGAAGCACTCCGCCTGCCTCCCAGGAGAAAAACTTTGTCTATGGTGCTGCCCAGAAACCCCAAATGAGGATCAAAGTGCTTGGCCCTCGGCAACACCCCAATTGCATAGGCTACCTTAAACACTGATGCTCTGTCGCAAATAGCCTGAGCCCAGACCTTCCAACAGACACCGACACAGCTGGCTGAACACCCAGCACATTGGACCCGCCACTGCCTTAGGCCACCATCCATTCCCAACCTGGGTTTTCAGTCATCAGAACCTAGACCTTATCTCCAATCCCTGCACAGGGGGGAACCTGATGCACAAGTCAGAACCCCTCCTTCCCCATGGCAAGAAACCTTGCTGCTGGCAGTGAGTCAAACCTTCAGTGTAGGAGAAAACGGCATGGCCCAAGAGGCCACGCCCATGTGTGAGGGCCGCCTTGGGCACAAACACACATTGTGACCCTCAGCGTGAGTACCTTATTCAAGTAACGCCTCTCAGTGATTGGACCAAGAGCCCGCATATGTGGCTTGCCATGCCCATAGGCACGCAGGACTAACTAGATGGTGTGTATTCCAGTTAAGGGAACCCACTGCTGTGCTCTAGAGTCCCTCTCCTGGGGGGTCCCCTGTGGCAGAAAACAGTACTCTTCCCTTCCCACAGAATAAACCCAAACTCTTGGGAGCTTGGACAATCCCCCGAGAGGAAGGCTCTTCCTCGGCCCCTGAAGCAACCCCTACCCTGAACGGCCACTGTGAACGCAACACCCAGAGACAAAAGCCTGAGCGACTGCCTCCCACTTGCCCTCCTTTGATATCCAGAGGATCTCCCCTCTCGGACTGGAGATCAGGCCTGCCATTACCTTGGCCCCTACCTGAGCCAAGTTTGCTTTTTCAGACATCTGTCCCCACAGCCCTGGCAAACACAGCCTCTAGGCTGGGTCCTCTGGAGCCATACCACAGGACCATGCCTGCTCTCTCCTGGGAAACTCTGTCCATTCCTTTGGCCACACACCTCCAGAATATGAGAAACCTCAAGGCCCCCGAGGACATACCATTACCGGGAGCCTCCCTGCACACACAGGGGCCTTCGGACACAAGCTGAGCTGCTACCTCCATGAAGGCATGCACACAGATGTCAACAGAGATAGAAGGTTGAGCCCGACAGGCCCTTAGGCCCTAATCTCAACTCTTGCTTTGTTTTCCAGGTGTCACTCCTCAGAGGCTTTGGTTCGAAGAACAGGATATGGGGCTTTCCTGAGGCACTGAACAGAACTTCTCTCGTCTCCACATGGGAAGCTTCCTTGTTGGAGCCGTGTCAAACACCTCAGGTTGGAGAATCCTGCAGAGTCCCTGAGCCACCTCCACATTCCAAGGTCTCCCAGGCCACCAAGCCACAGTAGGACTCATCTTCAGGAGAGTCCATTTCAACTCTCCCCTCTGGGTAGCTCACCCAGGAGCCCGCAGATTGAGCCTGCCTTGTCCTGACTAAAGAGTGGGAATATGAGGTGGCGTTCCCAGGCATCCATGCTTAGACACCTGCTCTCGAGTCTTTCCGTATGGGGCCTCCTGGAACCATCCAATAGCACTCGACTTTCGTGCAGAAGGAAACCTTGAGGTTTGGAGTAGTTCACAAATCCCATCGTAGGCAAACCTTCCTGGCCTCATGAGGCCCCCACACAATTCAGGAAGAGGCCATGCTGGACAAAAACTCTAGCCTGAGGCACGTCTCAGAGTTGAAATGACCTCAGTGCAGGAGATCTCGATTCAGCCTCTCAGAGTGGGCCTGCTGTGCCATCGGTCCCAAACCTCACGCTAGCTTGTGTTTTCAGACTTCCTTCCTCACACTCCTGGCAAACAAGCCCTCCGGACTAGGAACTCCAGAACCACAACCCAGCCCAGGGTCTGCCCAAGGGAAGAAAAACGTTTCCCTGTGGGGCTCTCTCCAGAAAACCCAGATGAGGATCAACCTGCTCGGGCCTCGACCGGTACCCGAACTGGATAGGCTGCTCTGGGCACTCATGCTCTGTCTGACACAGCCTGAAGCCAGACGTCCAGACAGACAAGGAGACAGCTGGCCGCACACCCAGCACTTTGGACACGCCATGGTCTTATGCCGTCACCTCTTCCTAACCTTGGTTTTCAGATATCTGAACCTAGACATTATATCAATTCTCCACACAGCTGGGTATCGCAAGCACAACACAGAACTCCTCCTTCCCCGTGGCTGTAAAGCTTGCTCTTGGCATGGAGTCACACCTTCAGGGTGGGAGAAACCTTCCTGGTCCCTGATGCCACGCCCAAACTTGAGTGCTGCTTGGGCACAAATTCACACTCTGACCCTCAGCATGAGCCCCATGTCAAAGAAAGGCCTGTCAGGGCCTGGGCCAAGAGCCCGCATATGGGGCTTGCCAAGCCCCTATGCACCCAATCCTCACCAGTGTTTGAGTTTTCCAGTCGCCCCGCCCGTACCTGGGGCTCTGCTCTGGAATCCCTTTCTTGGAGAGACACGTGAGCCAGACAACACTTTTCCACCCTTCCCACAAAATGACCCCAAACTCTTGGGAGCTGGGACAAATCCCCAGAGAGGGATACTCGTCCACAGTCCCTGAGGCCACCCCTCCAATCCACGGCTATCTCGGACACAACATCCAGAGACAAAAGCCTGAAGGAACGCCTCCCACTCGCCCTTGTTTCAGAGGCCCAGGAGCTCCCTCTCGGGCTCTACATCCGGCCTGCCATACCCTAGGCGCCACTCATAAGCTGAGTTTGTGTTTTCAGACTTCTGTGCCCTCAGCCTGGACCCACACAACCGCCAGGCTAGGGCCTCTGGAGCCACAGCGAAAGATTGTGCCTGCCCTCTCCAAGGAAATTGTGCCCAATCCATTGACCACAACCCTACAGGTTAGGGAAAAGCTCCAAGGCCCCTGAGGCCATCAATAGTGTAGGCCACCCTGGACTAAGAGGGGCTCTCTGACACCAGCGGAGCAACTATCTCCACTTAGACTCTCAGACAGTGTCCCCAGAGACAGAAGGTTGAAATGGACAGGCCCCCAGGCCCTAATCTGAACCTTAGCTTTGGTTTCCATGTGTCCGTCCTCAGAGGTCTGTTTTCGTAGACCAGCACACGGGGCTTTTCTGAGGCACCAAACCAAACCTCTCTCGCCTCCACATGGGGAGCTTACTTACTGGGGATGTATCAAACCCTTCAGAGAGGAGAGTTCCGCAGGGCCACTGAACAACCAGCACATTCCAAGGTTTCCATGGACCCAAACGCACATTATGACGCATCCTCAGGAGAGGCCATTTCAACTCAGCCCCCTGGTTAGCGTGCCCCAGAGGCAGCAGATCAAACATATCTTGTGGCTAATGGCCAATGGGAATGCGAGGCATGCTGTACAGGGATCCATCCTTCGAACCGTGCTCTCCAGTCCTTCCGTATGGTATGTCCTGGAGCCATGCAACAGGACTCGAATGTCCCACAGAAGGAAACCTGGTGGTTTGGGGCAACCTCCAAACTCAGCGTGGGAAAACTTCCTTGGCCTCATGAGGCCCCCGCTTCATGAAGGTGCCATCATGGACACATACTCCAGCCTCAGCCAACGTCTGATCCTCAGCCTGACTTCAGATGCAGGAGATTTTGATTCAGCCTCTGCCTAGTGGGCCTGCTCTGCCCTTAGCTCCAATCCTCACTTTAGCTTGTGTTCCTAGACTTCCGTCCTCACACTCCTGGCCCACAAACCCTCCCTTCTGGGAATTCTGGGACCACAATGAAGCACTCCGCCTGCCTCCCAGGAGAAAAACTTTGTCTATGGTGCTGCCCAGAAACCCCAAATGAGGATCAAAGTGCTTGGCCCTCGGCAACACCCCAATTGCATAGGCTACCTTAAACACTGATGCTCTGTCGCAAATAGCCTGAGCCCAGACCTTCCAACAGACACCGACACAGCTGGCTGAACACCCAGCACATTGGACCCGCCACTGCCTTAGGCCACCATCCATTCCCAACCTGGGTTTTCAGTCATCAGAACCTAGACCTTATCTCCAATCCCTGCACAGGGGGGAACCTGATGCACAAGTCAGAACCCCTCCTTCCCCATGGCAAGAAACCTTGCTGCTGGCAGTGAGTCAAACCTTCAGTGTAGGAGAAAACGGCATGGCCCATGAGGCCACGCCCATGTGTGAGGGCCGCCTTGGGCACAAACACACATTGTGACCCTCAGCGTGAGTACCTTATTCAAGTAACGCCTCTCAGTGATTGGACCAAGAGCCCGCATATGTGGCTTGCCATGCCCATAGGCACGCAGGACTAACTAGATGGTGTGTATTCCAGTTGAGGGAACCCACTGCTGTGCTCTAGAGTCCCTCTCCTGGGGGGTCCCCTGTGGCAGAAAACAGTACTCTTCCCTTCCCACAGAATAAACCCAAACTCTTGGGAGCTTGGACAATCCCCCGAGAGGAAGGCTCTTCCTCGGCCCCTGAAGCAACCCCTACCCTGAACGGCCACTGTGAACGCAACACCCAGAGACAAAAGCCTGAGCGACTGCCTCCCACTTGCCCTCATTTGATATCCAGAGGATCTCCCCTCTCGGACTGGAGATCAGGCCTGCCATTACCTTGGCCCCTACCTGAGCCAAGTTTGCTTTTTCAGACATCTGTCCCCACAGCCCTGGCAAACACAGCCTCTAGGCTGGGTCCTCTGGAGCCATACCACAGGACCATGCCTGCTCTCTCCTGGGAAACTCTGTCCATTCCTTTGGCCACACACCTCCAGAATATGAGAAACCTCAAGGCCCCCGAGGACATACCATTACCGGGAGCCTCCCTGCACACACAGGGGCCTTCGGACACAAGCTGAGCTGCTACCTCCATGAAGGCATGCACACAGATGTCAACAGAGATAGAAGGTTGAGCCCGACAGGCCCTTAGGCCCTAATCTCAACTCTTGCTTTGTTTTCCAGGTGTCACTCCTCAGAGGCTTTGGTTCGAAGAACAGGATATGGGGCTTTCCTGAGGCACTGAACAGAACTTCTCTCGTCTCCACATGGGAAGCTTCCTTGTTGGAGCCGTGTCAAACACCTCAGGTTGGAGAATCCTGCAGAGTCCCTGAGCCACCTCCACATTCCAAGGTCTCCCAGGCCACCAAGCCACAGTAGGACTCATCTTCAGGAGAGTCCATTTCAACTCTCCCCTCTGGGTAGCTCACCCAGGAGCCCGCAGATTGAGCCTGCCTTGTCCTGACTAAAGAGTGGGAATATGAGGTGGCGTTCCCAGGCATCCATGCTTAGAAACCTGCTCTCGAGTCTTTCCGTATGGGGCCTCCTGGAACCATCCAATAGCACTCGACTTTCGTGCAGAAGGAAACCTTGAGGTTTGGAGTAGTTCACAAATCCCATCGTAGGCAAACCTTCCTGGCCTCATGAGGCCCCCACACCATTCAGGAAGAGGCCATGCTGGACAAAAACTCTAGCCTGAGGCACGTCTCAGAGTTGAAATGACCTCAGTGCAGGAGATCTCGATTCAGCCTCTCAGAGTGGGCCTGCCGAGCCATCGGTCCCAAACCTCACGCTAGCTTGTGTTTTCAGACTTCCTTCCTCACACTCCTGGCAAACAAGCCCTCCGGACTAGGAACTCCAGAACCACAACCCAGCCCAGGGTCTGCCCAAGGGAAGAAAAAGGTTTCCCTGTGGGGCTCTCTCCAGAAAACCCAGATGAGGATCAACCTGCTCGGGCCTCGACGGTACCCGAACTGGATAGGCTGCTCTGGGCACTCATGCTCTGTCTGACACAGCCTGAAGCCAGACGTCCAGACAGACAAGGAGACAGCTGGCCGCACACCCAGCACTTCGGACACGCCATGGTCTTATGCCGTCACCTCTTCCTAACCTTGGTTTTCAGATATCTGAACCTAGACATTATATCAATTCTCCACACAGCTGGGTATCGCAAGCACAACACAGAACTCCTCCTTCCCCGTGGCTGTAAAGCTTGCTCTTGGCATGGAGTCACACCTTCAGGGTGGGAGAAACCTTCCTGGTCCCTGATGCCACGCCCAAACTTGAGTGCTGCTTGGGCACAAATTCACACTCTGACCCTCAGCATGAGCCCCATGTCAAAGAAAGGCCTGTCAGGGCCTGGGCCAAGAGCCCGCATATGGGGCTTGCCAAGCCCCTATGCACCCAATCCTCACCAGTGTTTCAGTTTTCCAGTCGCCCCGCCCGTACCTGGGGCTCTGCTCTGGAATCCCTTTCTTGGAGAGACACGTGAGCCAGACAACACTTTTCCACCCTTCCCACAAAATGACCCCAAACTCTTGGGAGCTGGGACAAATCCCCAGAGAGGGATACTCGTCCACAGTTCCTGAGGCCACCCCTCCAATCCACGGCTATCTCGGACACAACATCCAGAGACAAAAGCCTGAAGGAACGCCTCCCCCTCGCCCTTGTTTCAGAGGCCCAGGAGCTCCCTCTCGGGCTCTACATCCGGCCTGCCATACCCTAGGCGCGACTCATAAGCTGAGTTTGTGTTTTCAGACTTCTGTGCCCTCAGCCTGGACCCACACAACCGCCAGGCTAGGGCCTCTGGAGCCACAGCGAAAGATTGTGCCTGCCCTCTCCAAGGAAATTGTGCCCAATCCATTGACCACAACCCTACAGGTTAGGGAAAAGCTCCAAGGCCCCTGAGGCCATCAATAGTGTAGGCCACCCTGGACTAAGAGGGGCTCTCTGACACCAGCGGAGCAACTATCTCCACTTAGACTCTCAGACAGTGTCCCCAGAGACAGAAGGTTGAAATGGACAGGCCCCCAGGCCCTAATCTGAACCTTAGCTTTGGTTTCCATGTGTCCGTCCTCAGAGGTCTGTTTTCGTAGACCAGCACACGGGGCTTTTCTGAGGCACCAAACCAAACCTCTCTCGCCTCCACATGGGGAGCTTACTTACTGGGGATGTATCAAACCCTTCAGGTAGGAGAGTTCCGCAGGGCCACTGAACAACCAGCACATTCCAAGGTTTCCATGGACCCAAACGCACATTATGACGCATCCTCAGGAGAGGCCATTTCAACTCAGCCCCCTGGTTAGCGTGCCCCAGAGGCAGCAGATCAAACATATCTTGTGGCTAATGGCCAATGGGAATGCGAGGCATGCTGTACAGGGATCCATCCTTCGAACCGTGCTCTCCAGTCCTTATGTATGGTATGTCCTGGAGCCATGCAACAGGACTCGAATGTCCCACAGAAGGAAACCTGGTGGTTTGGGGCAACCTCCAAACTCAGCGTGGGAAAACTTCCTTGGCCTCATGAGGCCCCCGCTTCATGAAGGTGCCATCATGGACACATACTCCAGCCTCAGCCAACGTCTGATCCTCAGCCTGACTTCAGATGCAGGAGATTTTGATTCAGCCTCTGCCTAGTGGGCCTGCTCTGCCCTTGGTTCCAATCCTCACTTTAGCTTGTGTTCCTAGACTTCCGTCCTCACACTCCTGGCCCACAAACCCTCCCTTCTGGGAATTCTGGGGCCACAATGAAGCACTCCGCCTGCCTCCCAGGAGAAAAACTTTGTCTATGGTGCTGCCCAGAATCCCCAAATGAGGATCAAACTGCTTGGCCCTCGGCAACACCCCAATTGCATAGGCTACCTTAAACACTGATGCTCTGTCGCAAATAGCCTGAGCCCAGACCTTCCAACAGACACCGACACAGCTGGCTGCACACCCAGCACATTGGACCCGCCACTGCCTTAGGCCACCATCCATTCCCAACCTGGGTTTTCAGTCATCAGAACCTAGACCTTATCTCCAATCCCTGCACAGGGGGGAACCTGATGCACAAGTCAGAACCCCTCCTTCCCCATGGCAAGAAACCTTGCTGCTGGCAGTGAGTCAAACCTTCAGTGTAGGAGAAAACGGCATGGCCCATGAGGCCACGCCCATGTGTGAGGGCCGCCTTGGGCACAAACACACATTGTGACCCTCAGCGTGAGTACCTTATTCAAGTAACGCCTCTCAGTGATTGGACCAAGAGCCCGCATATGTGGCTTGCCATGCCCATAGGCACGCAGGACTAACTAGATGGTGTGTATTCCAGTTGAGGGAACCCACTGCTGTGCTCTAGAGTCCCTCTCCTGGGGGGTCCCCTGTGGCAGAAAACAGTACTCTTCCCTTCCCACAGAATGAACCCAAACTCTTGCGAGCTTGGACAATCCCCCGAGAGGAAGGCTCTTCCTCGGCCCCTGAAGCAACCCCTACCCTGAACGGCCACTGTGAACGCAACACCCAGAGACAAAAGCCTGAGCGACTGCCTCCCACTTGCCCTCCTTTGATATCCAGAGGATCTCCCCTCTCGGACTGGAGATCAGGCCTGCCATTACCTTGGCCCCTACCTGAGCCAAGTTTGCTTTTTCAGACATCTGTCCCCACAGCCCTGGCAAACACAGCCTCTAGGCTGGGTCCTCTGGAGCCATACCACAGGACCATGCCTGCTCTCTCCTGGGAAACTCTGTCCATTCCTTTGGCCACACACCTCCAGAATATGAGAAACCTCAAGGCCCCCGAGGACATACCATTACCGGGAGCCTCCCTGCACACACAGGGGCCTTCGGACACAAGCTGAGCTGCTACCTCCATGAAGGCAGGCACACAGATGTCAACAGAGATAGAAGGTTGAGCCCGACAGGCCCTTAGGCCCTAATCTCAACTCTTGCTTTGTTTTCCAGGTGTCACTCCTCAGAGGCTTTGGTTCGAAGAACAGGATATGGGGCTTTCCTGAGGCACTGAAGAGAACTTCTCTCGTCTCCACATGGGAAGCTTCCTTGTTGGAGCCGTGTCAAACACCTCAGGTTGGAGAATCCTGCAGAGTCCCTGAGCCACCTCCACATTCCAAGGTCTCCCAGGCCACCAAGCCACAGTAGGACTCATCTTCAGGAGAGTCCATTTCAACTCTCCCCTCTGGGTAGCTCACCCAGGAGCCCGCAGATTGAGCCTGCCTTGTCCTGACTAAAGAGTGGGAATATGAGGTGGCGTTCCCAGGCATCCATGCTTAGACACCTGCTCTCGAGTCTTTCCGTATGGGGCCTCCTGGAACCATCCAATAGCACTCGACTTTCGTGCAGAAGGAAACCTTGAGGTTTGGAGTAGTTCACAAATCCCATCGTAGGCAAACCTTCCTGGCCTCATGAGGCCCCCACACCATTCAGGAAGAGGCCATGCTGGACAAAAACTCTAGCCTGAGGCACGTCTCAGAGTTGAAATGACCTCAGTGCAGGAGATCTCGATTCAGCCTCTCAGAGTGGGCCTGCCGTGCCATCGGTCCCAAACCTCACGCTAGCTTGTGTTTTCAGACTTCCTTCCTCACACTCCTGGCAAACAAGCCCTCCGGACTAGGAACTCCAGAACCACAACCCAGCCCAGGGTCTGCCCAAGGGAAGAGAAACGTTTCCCTGTGGGGCTCTCTCCAGAAAACCCAGATGAGGATCAACCTGCTCGGGCCTCGACGGTACCCGAACTGGATAGGCTGCTCTGGGCACTCATGCTCTGTCTGACACAGCCTGAAGCCAGACGTCCAGACAGACAAGGAGACAGCTGGCCGCACACCCAGCACTTTGGACACGCCATCGTCTTATGCCGTCACCTCTTCCTAACCTTGGTTTTCAGATATCTGAACCTAGACATTATATCAATTCTCCACACAGCTGGGTATCGCAAGCACAACACAGAACTCCTCCTTCCCCGTGGCTGTAAAGCTTGCTCTTGGCATGGAGTCACACCTTCAGGGTGGGAGAAACCTTCCTGGTCCCTGATGCCACGCCCAAACTTGAGTGCTGCTTGGGCACAAATTCACACTCTGACCCTCAGCATGAGCCCCATGTCAAAGAAAGGCCTGTCAGGGCCTGGGCCAAGAGCCCGCATATGGGGCTTGCCAAGCCCCTATGCACCCAATCCTCACCAGTGTTTGAGTTTTCCAGTCGCCCCGCCCGTACCTGGGGCTCTGCTCTGGAATCCCTTTCTTGGAGAGACACGTGAGCCAGACAACACTT
Organism: Mustela nivalis; assembly: GCF_964662115.1. Taxonomy (NCBI): domain Eukaryota; kingdom Metazoa; phylum Chordata; class Mammalia; order Carnivora; family Mustelidae; genus Mustela; species Mustela nivalis. Next base: position 108,672 of record NW_028136351.1, read on the forward strand.
TTCCACCCTTCCCACAAAATGACCCCAAACTCTTGGGAGCTGGGACAAATCCCCAGAGAGGGACACTCGTCCACAGTCCCTGAGGCCACCCCTCCAATCCACGGCTATCTCGGACACAACATCCAGAGACAAAAGCCTGAAGGAACGCCTCCCACTCGCCCTTGTTTCAGAGGCCCAGGAGCTCCCTCTCAGGCTGTACATCCGGCCTGCCATACCCTAGGCGCCACTCATAAGCTGAGTTTGTGTTTTCAGACTTCTGTGCCCTCAGCCTGGACCCACACAACCGCCAGGCTAGGGCCTCTGGAGCCACAGCGAAAGATTGTGCCTGCCCTCTCCAAGGAAATTGTGCCCAATCCATTGACCACAACCCTACAGGTTAGGGAAAAGCTCCAAGGCCCCTGAGGCCATCAATAGTGTAGGCCACCCTGGACTAAGAGGGGCTCCCTCACACCAGCGGAGCAACTATCTCCACTTAGACTCTCAGACAGTGTCCCCAGAGACAGAAGGTTGAAATGGACAGGCCCCCAGGCCCTAATCTGAACCTTAGCTTTGGTTTCCATGTGTCCGTCCTCAGAGGTCTGTTTTCGTAGACCTGCACACGGGGCTTTTCTGAGGCACCAAACCAAACCTCTCTCGCCTCCACATGGGGAGCTTACTTACTGGGGATGTATCAAACCCTTCAGGTAGGAGAGTTCCGCAGGGCCACTGAACAACCAGCACATTCCAAGGTTTCCATGGACCCAAACGCACATTATGACGCATCCTCAGGAGAGGCCATTTCAACTCAGCCCCCTGGTTAGCGTGCCCCAGAGGCAGCAGATCAAACATATCTTGTGGCTAATGGCCAATGGGAATGCGAGGCATGCTGTACAGGGATCCATCCTTCGAACCGTGCTCTCCAGTCCTTCCGTATGGTATGTCCTGGAGCCATGCAACAGGACTCGAATGTCCCACAGAAGGAAACCTGGTGGTTTGGGGCAACCTCCAAACTCAGCGTGGGAAAACTTCCTTGGCCTCATGAGGCCCCCGCTTCATGAAGGTGCCATCATGGACACATACTCCAGCCTCAGCCAACGTCTGATCCTCAGCCTGACTTCAGATGCAGGAGATTTTGATTCAGCCTCTGCCTAGTGGGCCTGCTCTGCCCTTGGTTCCAATCCTCACTTTAGCTTGTGTTCCTAGACTTCCGTCCTCACACTCCTGGCCCACAAACCCTCCCTTCTGGGAATTCTGGGGACACAATGAAGCACTCCGCCTGCCTCCCAGGAGAAAAACTTTGTCTATGGTGCTGCCCAGAATCCCCAAATGAGGATCAAACTGCTTGGCCCTCGGCAACACCCCAATTGCATAGGCTACCTTAAACACTGATGCTCTGTCGCAAATAGCCTGAGCCCAGACCTTCCAACAGACACCGACACAGCTGGCTGCACACCCAGCACATTGGACCCGCCACTGCCTTAGGCCACCATCCATTCCCAACCTGGGTTTTCAGTCATCAGAACCTAGACCTTATCTCCAATCCCTGCACAGGGGGGAACCTGATGCACAAGTCAGAACCCCTCCTTCCCCATGGCAAGAAACCTTGCTGCTGGCAGTGAGTCAAACCTTCAGTGTAGGAGAAAACGGCATGGCCCATGAGGCCACGCCCATGTGTGAGGGCCGCCTTGGGCACAAACACACATTGTGACCCTCAGCGTGAGTACCTTATTCAAGTAACGCCTCTCAGTGATTGGACCAAGAGCCCGCATATGTGGCTTGCCATGCCCATAGGCACGCAGGACTAACTAGATGGTGTGTATTCCAGTTGAGGGAACCCACTGCTGTGCTCTAGAGTCCCTCTCCTGGGGGGTCCCCTGTGGCAGAAAACAGTACTCTTCCCTTCCCACAGAATGAACCCAAACACTTGGGAGCTTGGACAATCCCCCGAGAGGAAGGCTCTTCCTCGGCCCCTGAAGCAACCCCTACCCTGAACGGCCACTGTGAACGCAACACCCAGAGACAAAAGCCTGAGCGACTGCCTCCCACTTGCCCTCCTTTGATATCCAGAGGATCTCCCCTCTCGGACTGGAGATCAGGCCTGCCATTACCTTGGCCCCTACCTGAGCCAAGTTTGCTTTTTCAGACATCTGTCCCCACAGCCCTGGCAAACACAGCCTCTAGGCTGGGTCCTCTGGAGCCATACCACAGGACCATGCCTGCTCTCTCCTGGGAAACTCTGTCCATTCCTTTGGCCACACACCTCCAGAATATGAGAAATATCAAGGCCCCCGAGGACATACCATTACCGGGAGCCTCCCTGCACACACAGGGGCCTTCGGACACAAGCTGAGCTGCTACCTCCATGAAGGCATGCACACAGATGTCAACAGAGATAGAAGGTTGAGCCGGACAGGCCCTTAGGCCCTAATCTCAACTCTTGCTTTGTTTTCCAGGTGTCACTCCTCAGAGGCTTTGGTTCGAAGAACAGGATATGGGGCTTTCCTGAGGCACTGAACAGAACTTCTCTCGTCTCCACATGGGAAGCTTCCTTGTTGGAGCCGTGTCAAACACCTCAGGTTGGAGAATCCTGCAGAGTCCCTGAGCCACCTCCACATTCCAAGGTCTCCCAGGCCACCAAGCCACCGTAGGACTCATCTTCAGGAGAGTCCATTTCAACTCTCCCCTCTGGGTAGCTCACCCAGGAGCCCGCAGATTGAGCCTGCCTTGTCCTGACTAAAGAGTGGGAATATGAGGTGGCGTTCCCAGGCATCCATGCTTAGACACCTGCTCTCGAGTCTTTCCGTATGGGGCCTCCTGGAACCATCCAATAGCACTCGACTTTCGTGCAGAAGGAAACCTTGAGGTTTGGAGTAGTTCACAAATCCCATCGTAGGCAAACCTTCCTGGCCTCATGAGGCCCCCACACCATTCAGGAAGAGGCCATGCTGGACAAAAACTCTAGCCTGAGGCACGTCTCAGAGTTGAAATGACCTCAGTGCAGGAGATCTCGATTCAGCCTCTCAGAGTGGGCCTGCCGTGCCATCGGTCCCAAACCTCACGCTAGCTTGTGTTTTCAGACTTCCTTCCTCACACTCCTGGCAAACAAGCCCTCCGGACTAGGAACTCCAGAACCACAACCCAGCCCAGGGTCTGCCCAAGGGAAGAAAAACGTTTCCCTGTGGGGCTCTCTCCAGAAAACCCAGATGAGGATCAACCTGCTCGGGCCTCGACCGGTACCCGAACTGGATAGGCTGCTCTGGGCACTCATGCTCTGTCTGACACAGCCTGAAGCCAGACGTCCAGACAGACAAGGAGACAGCTGGCCGCACACCCAGCACTTTGGACACGCCATGGTCTTATGCCGTCACCTCTTCCTAACCTTGGTTTTCAGATATCTGAACCTAGACATTATATCAATTCTCCACACAGCTGGGTATCGCAAGCACAACACAGAACTCCTCCTTCCCCGTGGCTGTAAAGCTTGCTCTTGGCATGGAGTCACACCTTCAGGGTGGGAGAAACTTTCCTGGTCCCTGATGCCACGCCCAAACGTAGGTGCTGCTTGGGCACAAATTCACACACTGACCCTCAGCATGAGCCCCATGTCAAAGAAAGGCCTGTCAGGGCCTGGGCCAAGAGCCCGCATATGGGGCTTGCCAAGCCCCTATGCACCCAATCCTCACCAGTGTTTGAGTTTTCCAGTCGCCCCGCCCGTACCTGGGGCTCTGCTCTGGAATCCCTTTCTTGGAGAGACACGTGAGCCAGACAACACTTTTCCACCCTTCCCACAAAATGACCCCAAACTCTTGGGAGCTGGGACAAATCCCCAGAGAGGGATACTCGTCCACAGTCCCTGAGGCCACCCCTCCAATCCACGGCTATCTCGGACACAACATCCAGAGACAAAAGCCTGAAGGAACGCCTCCCACTCGCCCTTGTTTCAGAGGCCCAGGAGCTCCCTCTCGGGCTGTACATCCAGCCTGCCATACCCTAGGCGCCACTCATAAGCTGAGTTAGTGTTTTCAGACTTCTGTGCCCTCAGCCTGGACCCACACAACCGCCAGGCTAGGGCCTCTGGAGCCACAGCGAAAGATTGTGCCTGCCCTCTCCAAGGAAATTGTGCCCAATCCATTGACCACAACCCTACAGGTTAGGGAAAAGCTCCAAGGCCCCTGAGGCCATCAATAGTGTAGGCCACCCTGGACTAAGAGGGGCTCTCTGACACCAGCGGAGCAACTATCTCCACTTAGACTCTCCGACAGTGTCCCCAGAGACAGAAGGTTGAAATGGACATGCCCCCAGGCCCTAATCTGAACCTTAGCTTTGGTTTCCATGTGTCCGTCCTCAGAGGTCTGTTTTCGTAGACCAGCACTCGGGGCTTTTCTGAGGCACCAAACCAAACCTCTCTCGCCTCCACATGGGGAGCTTACTTACTGGGGATGTATCAAACCCTTCAGGTAGGAGAGTTCCGCAGGGCCACTGAACAACCAGCACATTCCAAGGTTTCCATGGACCCAAACGCACATTATGACGCATCCTCAGGAGAGGCCATTTCAACTCAGCCCCCTGGTTAGCGTGCCCCAGAGGCAGCAGATCAAACATATCTTGTGGCTAATGGCCAATGGGAATGCGAGGCATGCTGTACAGGGATCCATCCTTCGAACCGTGCTCTCCAGTCCTTCCGTATGGTATGTCCTGGAGCCATGCAACAGGACTCGAATGTCCCACAGAAGGAAACCTGGTGGTTTGGGGCAACCTCCAAACTCAGCGTGGGAAAACTTCCTTGGCCTCATGAGGCCCCCGCTTCATGAAGGTGCCATCATGGACACATACTCCAGCCTCAGCCAACGTCTGATCCTCAGCCTGACTTCAGATGCAGGAGATTTTGATTCAGCCTCTGCCTAGTGGGCCTGCTCTGCCCTTGGCTCCAATCCTCACTTTAGCTTGTGTTCCTAGACTTCCGTCCTCACACTCCTGGCCCACAAACCCTCCCTTCTGGGAATTCTGGGGCCACAATGAAGCACTCCGCCTGCCTCCCAGGAGAAAAACTTTGTCTATGGTGCTGCCCAGAAACCCCAAATGAGGATCAAACTGCTTGGCCCTCGGCAACACCCCAATTGCATAGGCTACCTTAAACACTGATGCTCTGTCGCAAATAGCCTGAGCCCAGACCTTCCAACAGACACAGACACAGCTGGCTGAACACCCAGCACATTGGACCCGCCACTGCCTTAGGCCACCATCCATTCCCAACCTGGGTTTTCAGTCATCAGAACCTAAACTTTATCTCCAATCCCTGCACAGGGGGGAACCTGATGCACAAGTCAGAACCCCTCCTTCCCCATGGCAAGAAACCTTGCTGCTGGCAGTGAGTCAAACCTTCAGTGTAGGAGAAAACGGCATGGCCCATGAGGCCACGCCCATGTATGAGGGCCGCCTTGGGCACAAACACACATTGTGACCCTCAGCGTGAGTACCTTATTCAAGTAACGCCTCTCAGGGATTGGACCAAGAGCCCGCCTATGTGGCTTGCCATGCCCATAGGCACGCAGGACTAACTAGATGGTGTGTATTCCAGTTGAGGGAACCCACTGCTGTGCTCTAGAGTCCCTCTCCTGGGGGGTCCCCTGTGGCAGAAAACAGTACTCTTCCCTTCCCACAGAATGAACCCAAACTCTTGGGAGCTTGGACAATCCCCCGAGAGGAAGGCTCTTCCTCGGCCCCTGAAGCAACCCCTACCCTGAACGGCCACTGTGAACGCAACACCCAGAGACAAAAGCCTGAGCGACTGCCTCCCACTTGCCCTCATTTGATATCCAGAGGATCTCCCCTCTCGGACTGGAGATCAGGCCTGCCATTACCTTGGCCCCTACCTGAGCCAAGTTTGCTTTTTCAGACATCTGTCCCCACAGCCCTGGCAAACACAGCCTCTAGGCTGGGTCCTCTGGAGCCATACCACAGGACCATGCCTGCTCTCTCCTGGGAAACTCTGTCCATTCCTTTGGCCACACACCTCCAGAATATGAGAAACCTCAAGGCCCCCGAGGACATACCATTACCGGGAGCCTCCCTGCACACACAGGGGCCTTCGGACACAAGCTGAGCTGCTACCTCCATGAAGGCATGCACACAGATGTCAACAGAGATAGAAGGTTGAGCCGGACAGGCCCTTAGGCCCTAATCTCAACTCTTGCTTTGTTTTCCAGGTGTCACTCCTCAGAGGCTTTGGTTCGAAGAACAGGATATGGGGCTTTCCTGAGGCACTGAACAGAACTTCTCTCGTCTCCACATGGGAAGCTTCCTTGTTGGAGCCGTGTCAAACACCTCAGGTTGGAGAATCCTGCAGAGTCCCTGAGCCACCTCCACATTCCAAGGTCTCCCAGGCCACCAAGCCACCGTAGGACTCATCTTCAGGAGAGTCCATTTCAACTCTCCCCTCTGGGTAGCTCACCCAGGAGCCCGCAGATTGAGCCTGCCTTGTCCTGACTAAAGAGTGGGAATATGAGGTGGCGTTCCCAGGCATCCATGCTTAGACACCTGCTCTCGAGTCTTTCCGTATGGGGCCTCCTGGAACCATCCAATAGCACTCGACTTTCGTGCAGAAGGAAACCTTGAGGTTTGGAGTAGTTCACAAATCCCATCGTAGGCAAACCTTCCTGGCCTCATGAGGCCCCCACACCATTCAGGAAGAGGCCATGCTGGACAAAAACTCTAGCCTGAGGCACGTCTCAGAGTTGAAATGACCTCAGTGCAGGAGATCTCGATTCAGCCTCTCAGAGTGGGCCTGCCGTGCCATCGGTCCCAAACCTCACGCTAGCTTGTGTTTTCAGACTTCCTTCCTCACACTCCTGGCAAACAAGCCCTCCGGACTAGGAACTCCAGAACCACAACCCAGCCCAGGGTCTGCCCAAGGGAAGAAAAACGTTTCCCTGTGGGGCTCTCTCCAGAAAACCCAGATGAGGATCAACCTGCTCGGGCCTCGACCGGTACCCGAACTGGATAGGCTGCTCTGGGCACTCATGCTCTGTCTGACACAGCCTGAAGCCAGACGTCCAGACAGACAAGGAGACAGCTGGCCGCACACCCAGCACTTCGGACACGCCATGGTCTTATGCCGTCACCTCTTCCTAACCTTGGTTTTCAGATATCTGAACCTAGACATTATATCAATTCTCCACACAGCTGGGTATCGCAAGCACAACACAGAACTCCTCCTTCCCCGTGGCTGTAAAGCTTGCTCTTGGCATGGAGTCACACCTTCAGGGTGGGAGAAACTTTCCTGGTCCCTGATGCCACGCCCAAACGTAGGTGCTGCTTGGGCACAAATTCACACACTGACCCTCAGCATGAGCCCCATGTCAAAGAAAGGCCTGTCAGGGCCTGGGCCAAGAGCCCGCATATGGGGCTTGCCAAGCCCCTATGCACCCAATCCTCACCAGTGTTTGAGTTTTCCAGTCGCCCCGCCCGTACCTGGGGCTCTGCTCTGGAATCCCTTTCTTGGAGAGACACGTGAGCCAGACAACACTTTTCCACCCTTCCCACAAAATGACCCCAAACTCTTGGGAGCTGGGACAAATCCCCAGAGAGGGATACTCGTCCACAGTCCCTGAGGCCACCCCTCCAATCCACGGCTATCTCGGACACAACATCCAGAGACAAAAGCCTGAAGGAACGCCTCCCACTCGCCCTTGTTTCAGAGGCCCAGGAGCTCCCTCTCGGGCTGTACATCCAGCCTGCCATACCCTAGGCGCCACTCATAAGCTGAGTTAGTGTTTTCAGACTTCTGTGCCCTCAGCCTGGACCCACACAACCGCCAGGCTAGGGCCTCTGGAGCCACAGCGAAAGATTGTGCCTGCCCTCTCCAAGGAAATTGTGCCCAATCCATTGACCACAACCCTACAGGTTAGGGAAAAGCTCCAAGGCCCCTGAGGCCATCAATAGTGTAGGCCACCCTGGACTAAGAGGGGCTCTCTGACACCAGCGGAGCAACTATCTCCACTTAGACTCTCCGACAGTGTCCCCAGAGACAGAAGGTTGAAATGGACATGCCCCCAGGCCCTAATCTGAACCTTAGCTTTGGTTTCCATGTGTCCGTCCTCAGAGGTCTGTTTTCGTAGACCAGCACTCGGGGCTTTTCTGAGGCACCAAACCAAACCTCTCTCGCCTCCACATGGGGAGCTTACTTACTGGGGATGTATCAAACCCTTCAGGTAGGAGAGTTCCGCAGGGCCACTGAACAACCAGCACATTCCAAGGTTTCCATGGACCCAAACGCACATTATGACGCATCCTCAGGAGAGGCCATTTCAACTCAGCCCCCTGGTTAGCGTGCCCCAGAGGCAGCAGATCAAACATATCTTGTGGCTAATGGCCAATGGGAATGCGAGGCATGCTGTACAGGGATCCATCCTTCGAACCGTGCTCTCCAGTCCTTCCGTATGGTATGTCCTGGAGCCATGCAACAGGACTCGAATGTCCCACAGAAGGAAACCTGGTGGTTTGGGGCAACCTCCAAACTCAGCGTGGGAAAACTTCCTTGGCCTCATGAGGCCCCCGCTTCATGAAGGTGCCATCATGGACACATACTCCAGCCTCAGCCAACGTCTGATCCTCAGCCTGACTTCAGATGCAGGAGATTTTGATTCAGCCTCTGCCTAGTGGGCCTGCTCTGCCCTTGGCTCCAATCCTCACTTTAGCTTGTGTTCCTAGACTTCCGTCCTCACACTCCTGGACCACAAACCCTCCCTTCTGGGAATTCTGGGGCCACAATGAAGCACTCCGCCTGCCTCCCAGGAGAAAAACTTTGTCTATGGTGCTGCCCAGAAACCCCAAATGAGGATCAAACTGCTTGGCCCTCAGCAACACCCCAATTGCATAGGCTACCTTAAACACTGATGCTCTGTCGCAAATAGCCTGAGCCCAGACCTTCCAACAGACACAGACACAGCTGGCTGAACACCCAGCACATTGGACCCGCCACTGCCTTAGGCCACCATCCATTCCCAACCTGGGTTTTCAGTCATCAGAACCTAAACTTTATCTCCAATCCCTGCACAGGGGGGAACCTGATGCACAAGTCAGAACCCCTCCTTCCCCATGGCAAGAAACCTTGCTGCTGGCAGTGAGTCAAACCTTCAGTGTAGGAGAAAACGGCATGGCCCATGAGGCCACGCCCATGTATGAGGGCCGCCTTGGGCACAAACACACATTGTGACCCTCAGCGTGAGTACCTTATTCAAGTAACGCCTCTCAGGGATTGGACCAAGAGCCCGCCTATGTGGCTTGCCATGCCCATAGGCACGCAGGACTAACTAGATGGTGTGTATTCCAGTTGAGGGAACCCACTGCTGTGCTCTAGAGTCCCTCTCCTGGGGGGTCCCCTGTGGCAGAAAACAGTACTCTTCCCTTCCCACAGAATGAACCCAAACTCTTGGGAGCTTGGACAATCCCCCGAGAGGAAGGCTCTTCCTCGGCCCCTGAAGCAACCCCTACCCTGAACGGCCACTGTGAACGCAACACCCAGAGACAAAAGCCTGAGCGACTGCCTCCCACTTGCCCTCATTTGATATCCAGAGGATCTCCCCTCTCGGACTGGAGATCAGGCCTGCCATTACCTTGGCCCCTACCTGAGCCAAGTTTGCTTTTTCAGACATCTGTCCCCACAGCCCTGGCAAACACAGCCTCTAGGCTGGGTCCTCTGGAGCCATACCACAGGACCATGCCTGCTCTCTCCTGGGAAACTCTGTCCATTCCTTTGGCCACACACCTCCAGAATATGAGAAACCTCAAGGCCCCCGAGGACATACCATTACCGGGAGCCTCCCTGCACACACAGGGGCCTTCGGACACAAGCTGAGCTGCTACCTCCATGAAGGCATGCACACAGATGTCAACAGAGATAGAAGGTTGAGCCCGACAGGCCCTTAGGCCCTAATCTCAACTCTTGCTTTGTTTTCCAGGTGTCACTCCTCAGAGGCTTTGGTTCGAAGAACAGGATATGGGGCTTTCCTGAGGCACTGAACAGAACTTCTCTCGTCTCCACATGGGAAGCTTCCTTGTTGGAGCCGTGTCAAACACCTCAGGTTGGAGAATCATGCAGAGTCCCTGAGCCACCTCCACATTCCAAGGTCTCCCAGGCCACCAAGCCACAGTAGGACTCATCTTCAGGAGAGTCCATTTCAACTCTCCCCTCTGGGTAGCTCACCCAGGAGCCCGCAGATTGAGCCTGCCTTGTCCTGACTAAAGAGTGGGAATATGAGGTGGCGTTCCCAGGCATCCATGCTTAGACACCTGCTCTCGAGTCTTTCCGTATGGGGCCTCCTGGAACCATCCAATAGCACTCGACTTTCGTGCAGAAGGAAACCTTGAGGTTTGGAGTAGTTCACAAATCCCATCGTAGGCAAACCTTCCTGGCCTCATGAGGCCCCCACACCATTCAGGAAGAGGCCATGCTGGACAAAAACTCTAGCCTGAGGCACGTCTCAGAGTTGAAATGACCTCAGTGCAGGAGATCTCGATTCAGCCTCTCAGAGTGGGCCTGCCGTGCCATCGGTCCCAAACCTCACGCTAGCTTGTGTTTTCAGACTTCCTTCCTCACACCCCTGGCAAACAAGCCCTCCGGACTAGGAACTCCAGAACCACAACCCAGCCCAGGGTCTGCCCAAGGGAAGAAAAACGTTTCCCTGTGGGGCTCTCTCCAGAAAACCCACATGAGGATCAACCTGCTCGGGCCTCGACGGTACCCGAACTGGATAGGCTGCTCTGGGCACTCATGCTCTGTCTGACACAGCCTGAAGCCAGACGTCCAGACAGACAAGGAGACAGCTGGCCGCACACCCAGCACTTCGGACACGCCATGGGCTTATGCCGTCACCTCTTCCTAACCTTGGTTTTCAGATATCTGAACCTAGACATTATATCAATTCTCCACACAGCTGGGTATCGCAAGCACAACACAGAACTCCTCCTTCCCCGTGGCTGTAAAGCTTGCTCTTGGCATGGAGTCACACCTTCAGGGTGGGAGAAACCTTCCTGGTCCCTGATGCCACGACCAAACTTGAGTGCTGCTTGGGCACAAATTCACACTCTGACCCTCAGCATGAGCCCCATGTCAAAGAAAGGCCTGTCAGGGCCTGGGCCAAGAGCCCGCATATGGGGCTTGCCAAGCCCCTATGCACCCAATCCTCACCAGTGTTTGAGTTTTCCAGTCGCCCCGCCCGTACCTGGGGCTCTGCTCTGGAATCCCTTTCTTGGAGAGACACGTGAGCCAGACAACACTTTTCCACCCTTCCCACAAAATGACCCCAAACTCTTGGGAGCTGGGACAAATCCCCAGAGAGGGACACTCGTCCACAGTCCCTGAGGCCACCCCTCCAATCCACGGCTATCTCGGACACAACATCCAGAGACAAAAGCCTGAAGGAACGCCTCCCACTCGCCCTTGTTTCAGAGGCCCAGGAGCTCCCTCTCGGGCTGTACATCCGGCCTGCCATACCCTAGGCGCCACTCATAAGCTGAGTTTGTGTTTTCAGACTTCTGTGCCCTCAGCCTGGACCCACACAACCGCCAGGCTAGGGCCTCTGGAGCCACAGCGAAAGATTGTGCCTGCCCTCTCCAAGGAAATTGTGCCCAATCCATTGACCACAACCCTACAGGTTAGGGAAAAGCTCCAAGGCCCCTGAGGCCATCAATAGTGTAGGCCACCCTGGACTAAGAGGGGCTCTCTGACACCAGCGGAGCAACTATCTCCACTTAGACTCTCAGACAGTGTCCCCAGAGACAGAAGGTTGAAATGGACAGGCCCCCAGGCCCTAATCTGAACCTTAGCTTTGGTTTCCATGTGTCCGTCCTCAGAGGTCTGTTTTCGTAGACCAGCACACGGGGCTTTTCTGAGGCACCAAACCAAACCTCTCTCGCCTCCACATGGGGAGCTTACTTACTGGGGATGTATCAAACCCTTCAGGTAGGAGAGTTCCGCAGGGCCACTGAACAACCAGCACATTCCAAGGTTTCCATGGACCCAAACGCACATTATGACGCATCCTCAGGAGAGGCCATTTCAACTCAGCCCCCTGGTTAGCGTGCCCCAGAGGCAGCAGATCAAACATATCTTGTGGCTAATGGCCAATGGGAATGCGAGGCATGCTGTACAGGGATCCATCCTTCGAACCGTGCTCTCCAGTCCTTCCGTATGGTATGTCCTGGAGCCATGCAACAGGACTCGAATGTCCCACAGAAGGAAACCTGGTGGTTTGGGGCAACCTCCAAACTCAGCGTGGGAAAACTTCCTTGGCCTCATGAGGCCCCCGCTTCATGAAGGTGCCATCATGGACACATACTCCAGCCTCAGCCAACGTCTGATCCTCAGCCTGACTTCAGATGCAGGAGATTTTGATTCAGCCTCTGCCTAGTGGGCCTGCTCTGCCCTTGGTTCCAATCCTCACTTTAGCTTGTGTTCCTAGACTTCCGTCCTCACACTCCTGGCCCACAAACCCTCCCTTCTGGGAATTCTGGGGCCACAATGATGCACTCCGCCTGCCTCCCAGGAGAAAAACTTTGTCTATGGTGCTGCCCAGAAACCCCAAATGAGGATCAAACTGCTTGGCCCTCGGCAACACCCCAATTGCATAGGCTACCTTAAACACTGATGCTCTGTCACAAATAGCCTGAGCCCAGACCTTCCAACAGACACCGACACAGCTGGCTGCACACCCAGCACATTGGACCCGCCACTGCCTTAGGCCACCATCCATTCCCAACCTGGGTTTTCAGTCATCAGAACCTAGACCTTATCTCCAATCCCTGCACAGGGGGGAACCTGATGCACAAGTCAGAACCCCTCCTTCCCCATGGCAAGAAACCTTGCTGCTGGCAGTGAGACAAACCTTCAGTGTAGGAGAAAACGGCATGGCCCATGAGGCCACGCCCATGTGTGAGGGCCGCCTTGGGCACAAACACACATTGTGACCCTCAGCGTGAGTACCTTATTCAAGTAACGCCTCTCAGTGATTGGACCAAGAGCCCGCATATGTGGCTTGCCATGCCCATAGGCACGCAGGACTAACTAGATGGTGTGTATTCCAGTTGAGGGAACCCACTGCTGTGCTCTAGAGTCCCTCTCCTGGGGGGTCCCCTGTGGCAGAAAACAGTACTCTTCCCTTCCCACAGAATGAACCCAAACTCTTGGGAGCTTGGACAATCCCCCGAGAGGAAGGCTCTTCCTCGGCCCCTGAAGCAACCCCTACCCTGAACGGCCACTGTGAACGCAACACCCAGAGACAAAAGCCTGAGCGACTGCCTCCCACTTGCCCTCCTTTGATATCCAGAGGATCTCCCCTCTCGGACTGGAGATCAGGCCTGCCATTACCTTGGCCCCTACCTGAGCCAAGTTTGCTTTTTCAGACATCTGTCCCCACAGCCCTGGCAAACACAGCCTCTAGGCTGGGTCCTCTGGAGCCATACCACAGGACCATGCCTGCTCTCTCCTGGGAAACTCTGTCCATTCCTTTGGCCACACACCTCCAGAATATGAGAAACCTCAAGGCCCCCGAGGACATACCATTACCGGGAGCCTCCCTGCACACACAGGGGCCTTCGGACACAAGCTGAGCTGCTACCTCCATGAAGGCATGCACACAGATGTCAACAGAGATAGAAGGTTGAGCCCGACAGGCCCTTAGGCCCTAATCTCAACTCTTGCGTTGTTTTCCAGGTGTCACTCCTCAGAGGCTTTGGTTCGAAGAACAGGATATGGGGCTTTCCTGAGGCACTGAACAGAACTTCTCTCGTCTCCACATGGGAAGCTTCCTTGTTGGAGCCGTGTCAAACACCTCAGGTTGGAGAATCCTGCAGAGTCCCTGAGCCACCTCCACATTCCAAGGTCTCCCAGGCTACCAAGCCACAGTAGGACTCATCTTCAGGAAAGTCCATTTCAACTCTCCCCTCTGGGTAGCTCACCCAGGAGCCCGCAGATTGAGCCTGCCTTGTCCTGACTAAAGAGTGGGAATATGAGGTGGCGTTCCCAGGCATCCATGCTTAGACACCTGCTCTCGAGTCTTTCCGTATGGGGCCTCCTGGAACCATCCAATAGCACTCGACTTTCGTGCAGAAGGAAACCTTGAGGTTTGGAGTAGTTCACAAATCCCATCGTAGGCAAACCTTCCTGGCCTCATGAGGCCCCCACACCATTCAGGAAGAGGCCATGCTGGACAAAAACTCTAGCCTGAGGCACGTCTCAGAGTTGAAATGACCTCAGTGCAGGAGATCTCGATTCAGCCTCTCAGAGTGGGCCTGCCGTGCCATCGGTCCCAAACCTCACGCTAGCTTGTGTTTTCAGACTTCCTTCCTCACACTCCTGGCAAACAAGCCCTCCGGACTAGGAACTCCAGAACCACAACCCAGCCCAGGGTCTGCCCAAGGGAAGAAAAACGTTTCCCTGTGGGGCTCTCTCCAGAAAACCCAGATGAGGATCAACATGCTCGGGCCTCGACGGTACCCGAACTGGATAGGCTGCTCTGGGCACTCATGCTCTGTCTGACACAGCCTGAAGCCAGACGTCCAGACAGACAAGGAGACAGCTGGCCGCACACCCAGCACTTTGGACACGCCATGGTCTTATGCTGTCACCTCTTCCTAACCTTGGTTTTCAGATATCTGAACCTAGACATTATATCAATTCTCCACACAGCTGGGTATCGCAAGCACAACACAGAACTCCTCCTTCCCCGTGGCTGTAAAGCTTGCTCTTGGCATGGAGTCACACCTTCAGGGTGGGAGAAACCTTCCTGGTCCTGATGCCACGCCCAAACGTAGGTGCTGCTTGGGCACAAATTCACACTCTGACCCTCAGCATGAGCCCCATGTCAAAGAAAGGCCTGTCAGGGCCTGGGCCAAGAGCCCGCATATGGGGCTTGCCAAGCCCCTATGCACCCAATCCTCACCAGTGTTTGAGTTTTCCAGTCGCCCCGCCCGTACCTGGGGCTCTGCTCTGGAATCCCTTACTTGGAGAGACACGTGAGCCAGACAACACTTTTCCACCCTTCCCACAAAATGACCCCAAACTCTTGGGAGCTGGGACAAATCCCCAGAGAGGGATACTCGTCCACAGTCCCTGAGGCCACCCCTCCAATCCACGGCTATCTCGGACACAACATCCAGAGACAAAAGCCTGAAGGAACGCCTCCCACTCGCCCTTGTTTCAGAGGCCGAGGAGCTCCCTCTCGGGCTGTACATCCGGCCTGCCATACCCTAGGCGCCACTCATAAGCTGAGTTTGTGTTTTCAGACTTCTGTGCCCTCAGCCTGGACCCACACAACCGCCAGGCTAGGGCCTCTGGAGCCACAGCGAAAGATTGTGCCTGCCCTCTCCAAGGAAATTGTGCCCAATCCATTGACCACAACCCTACAGGTTAGGGAAAAGCTCCAAGGCCCCTGAGGCCATCAATAGTGTAGGCCACCCTGGACTAAGATGGGCTCTCTGACACCAGCGGAGCAACTATCTCCACTTAGACTCTCAGACAGTGTCCCCAGAGACAGAAGGTTGAAATGGACAGGCCCCCAGGCCCTAATCTGAACCTTAGCTTTGGTTTCCATGTGTCCGTCCTCAGAGGTCTGTTTTCGTAGACCAGCACACGGGGCTTTTCTGAGGCACCAAACCAAACCTCTCTCGCCTCCACATGGGGAGCTTACTTACTGGGGATGTATCAAACCCTTCAGGTAGGAGAGTTCCGCAGGGCCACTGAACAACCAGCACATTCCAAGGTTTCCATGGACTCAAACGCACATTATGACGCATCCTCAGGAGAGGCCATTTCAACTCAGCCCCCTGGTTAGCGTGCCCCAGAGGCAGCAGATCAAACATATCTTGTGGCTAATGGCCAATGGGAATGCGAGGCATGCTGTACAGGGATCCATCCTTCGAACCGTGCTCTCCAGTCCTTCCGTATGGTATGTCCTGGAGCCATGCAACAGGACTCGAATGTCCCACAGAAGGAAACCTGGTGGTTTGGGGCAACCTCCAAACTCAGCGTGGGAAAACTTCCTTGGCCTCATGAGGCCCCCGCTTCATGAAGGTGCCATCATGGACACATACTCCCGCCTCAGCCAACGTCTGATCCTCAGCCTGACTTCAGATGCAGGAGATTTTGATTCAGCCTCTGCCTAGTGGGCCTGCTCTGCCCTTGGTTCCAATCCTCACTTTAGCTTGTGTTCCTAGACTTCCGTCCTCACACTCCTGGCCCACAAACCCTCCCTTCTGGGAATTCTGGGGCCACAATGAAGCACTCCGCCTGCCTCCCAGGAGAAAAACTTTGTCTATGGTGCTGCCCAGAAACCCCAAATGAGGATCAAACTGCTTGGCCCTCGGCAACACCCCAATTGCATAGGCTACCTTAAACACTGATGCTCTGTCGCAAATAGCCTGAGCCCAGACCTTCCAACAGACACCGACACAGCTGGCTGCACACCCAGCACATTGGACCCGCCACTGCCTTAGGCCACCATCCATTCCCAACCTGGGTTTTCAGTCATCAGAACCTAGACCTTATCTCCAATCCCTGCACAGGGGGGAACCTGATGCACAAGTCAGAACCCCTCCTTCCCCATGGCAAGAAACCTTGCTGCTGGCAGTGAGTCAAACCTTCAGTGTAGGAGAAAACGGCATGGCCCAAGAGGCCACGCCCATGTGTGAGGGCCGCCTTGGGCACAAACACACATTGTGACCCTCAGCGTGAGTACCTTATTCAAGTAACGCCTCTCAGTGATTGGACCAAGAGCCCGCATATGTGGCTTGCCATGCCCATAGGCACGCAGGACTAACTAGATGGTGTGTATTCCAGTTGAGGGAACCCACTGCTGTGCTCTAGAGTCCCTCTCCTGGGGGGTCCCCTGTGGCAGAAAACAGTACTCTTCCCTTCCCACAGAATGAACCCAAACACTTGGGAGCTTGGACAATCCCCCGAGAGGAAGGCTCTTCCTCGGCCCCTGAAGCAACCCCTACCCTGAACGGCCACTGTGAACGCAACACCCAGAGACAATAGCCTGAGCGACTGCCTCCCACTTGCCCTCCTTTGATATCCAGAGGATCTCCCCTCTCGGACTGGAGATCAGGCCTGCCATTACCTTGGCCCCTACCTGAGCCAAGTTTGCTTTTTCAGACATCTGTCCCCACAGCCCTGGCAAACACTGCCTCTAGGCTGGGTCCTCTGGAGCCATACCACAGGACCATGCCTGCTCTCTCCTGGGAAACTCTGTCCATTCCTTTGGCCACACACCTCCAGAATATGAGAAACCTCAAGGCCCCCGAGGACATACCATTACCGGGAGCCTCCCTGCACACACAGGGGCCTTCGGACACAAGCTGAGCTGCTACCTCCATGAAGGCATGCACACAGATGTCAACAGAGATAGAAGGTTGAGCCGGACAGGCCCTTAGGCCCTAATCTCAACTCTTGCTTTGTTTTCCAGGTGTCACTCCTCAGAGGCTTTGGTTCGAAGAACAGGATATGGGGCTTTCCTGAGGCACTGAACAGAACTTCTCTCGTCTCCACATGGGAAGCTTCCTTGTTGGAGCCGTGTCAAACACCTCAGGTTGGAGAATCCTGCAGAGTCCCTGAGCCACCTCCACATTCCAAGGTCTCCCAGGCCACCAAGCCACAGTAGGACTCATCTTCAGGAGAGTCCATTTCAACTCTCCCCTCTGGGTAGCTCACCCAGGAGCCCGCAGATTGAGCCTGCCTTGTCCTGACTAAATAGTGGGAATATGAGGTGGCGTTCCCAGGCATCCATGCTTAGATACCTGCTCTCGAGTCTTTCCGTATGGGGCCTCCTGGAACCATCCAATAGCACTCGACTTTCGTGCAGAAGGAAACCTTGAGGTTTGGAGTAGTTCACAAATCCCATCGTAGGCAAACCTTCCTGGCCTCATGAGGCCCCCACACCATTTAGGAAGAGGCCATGCTGGACAAAAACTCTAGCCTGAGGCACGTCTCAGAGTTGAAATGACCTCAGTGCAGGAGATCTCGATTCAGCCTCTCAGAGTGGGCCTGCCGTGCCATTGGTCCCAAACCTCACGCTAGCTTGTGTTTTCAGACTTCCTTCCTCACACTCCTGGCAAAAAAGCCCTCCGGACTAGGAACTCCAGAACCACAACCCAGCCCAGGGTCTGCCCAAGGGAAGAAAAACGTTTCCCTGTGGGGCTCTCTCCAGAAAACCCAGATGAGGATCAACCTGCTCGGGCCTCGACGGTACCCGAACTGGATAGGCTGCTCTGGGCACTCATGCTCTGTCTGACACAGCCTGAAGCCAGACGTCCAGACAGAGAAGGAGACAGCTGGCCGCACACCCAGCACTTCGGACACGCCATGGTCTTATGCCGTCACCTCTTCCTAACCTTGGTTTTCAGATATCTGAACCTAGACATTATATCAATTCTCCACACAGCTGGGTATCGCAAGCACAACACAGAACTCCTCCTTCCCCGTGGCTGTAAAGCTTGCTCTTGGCATGGAGTCACACCTTCAGGGTGGGAGAAACCTTCCTGGTCCCTGATGCCACGCCCAAACTTGAGTGCTGCTTGGGCACAAATTCACACTCTGACCCTCAGCATGAGCCCCATGTCAAAGAAAGGCCTGTCAGGGCCTGGGCCAAGAGCCCGCATATGGGGCTTGCCAAGCCCCTATGCACCCAATCCTCACCAGTGTTTGAGTTTTCCAGTCGCCCCGCCCGTACCTGGGGCTCTGCTCTGGAATCCCTTTCTTGGAGAGACACGTGAGCCAGACAACACTTTTCCACCCTTCCCACAAAATGACCCCAAACTCTTGGGAGCTGGGACAAATCCCCAGAGAGGGATACTCGTCCACAGTTCCTGAGGCCACCCCTCCAATCCACGGCTATCTCGGACACAACATCCAGAGACAAAAGCCTGAAGGAACGCCTCCCCCTCGCCCTTGTTTCAGAGGCCCAGGAGCTCCCTCTCGGGCTGTACATCCGGCCTGCCATACCCTAGGCGCCACTCATAAGCTGAGTTTGTGTTTTCAGACTTCTGTGCCCTCAGCCTGGACCCACACAACCGCCAGGCTAGGGCCTCTGGAGCCACAGCGAAAGATTGTGCCTGCCCTCTCCAAGGAAATTGTGTCCAATCCATTGACCACCACCCTACAGGTTAGGGAAAAGCTCCAAGGCCCCTGAGGCCATCAATAGTGTAGGCCACCCTGGACTAAGAGGGGCTCTCTGACACCAGCGGAGCAACTATCTCCACTTAGACTCTCAGAAAGTGTCCCCAGAGACAGAAGGTTGAAATGGACAGGCCCCCAGGCCCTAATCTGAACCTTAGCTTTGGTTTCCACGTGTCCGTCCTCAGAGGTCTGTATTCGTAGACCAGCACACGGGGCTTTTCTGAGGCACCAAACCAAACCTCTCTCGCCTCCACATGGGGAGCTTACTTACTGGGGATGTATCAAACCCTTCAGGTAGGAGAGTTCCGCAGGGCCACTGAACAACCAGCACATTCCAAGGTTTCCATGGACCCAAACGCACATTATGACGCATCCTCAGGAGAGGCCATTTCAACTCAGCCCCCTGGTTAGCGTGCCCCAGAGGCAGCAGATCAAACATATCTTGTGGCTAATGGCCAAAGGGAATGCGAGGCATGCTGGACAGGGATCCATCCTTCGAACCGTGCTCTCCAGTCCTTCCGTATGGTATGTCCTGGAGCCATGCAACAGGACTCGAATGTCCCACAGAAGGAAACCTGGTGGTTTGGGGCAACCTCCAAACTCAGCATGGGAAAACTTCCTTGGCCTCATGAGGCCCCCGCTTCATGAAGGTGCCATCATGGACACATACTCCAGCCTCAGCCAACGTCTGATCCTCAGCCTGACTTCAGATGCAGGAGATTTTGATTCAGCCTCTGCCTAGTGGGCCTGCTCTGCCCTTGGTTCCAATCCTCACTTTAGCTTGTGTTCCTAGACTTCCGTCCTCACACTCCTGGCCCACAAACCCTCCCTTCTGGGAATTCTGGGGCCACAATGAAGCACTCCGCCTGCCTCCCAGGAGAAAAACTTTGTCTATGGTGCTGCCCAGAAACCCCAAATGAGGATCAAACTGCTTGGCCCTCGGCAACACCCCAATTGCATAGGCTACCTTAAACACTGATGCTCTGTCGCAAATAGCCTGAGCCCAGACCTTCCAACAGACACCGACACAGCTGGCTGCACACCCAGCACATTGGACCCGCCACTGCCTTAGGCCACCATCCATTCCCAACCTGGGTTTTCAGTCATCAGAACCTAGACCTTATCTCCAATCCCTGCACAGGGGGCAACCTGATGCACAAGTCAGAACCCCTCCTTCCCCATGGCAAGAAACCTTGCTGCTGGCAGTGAGTCAAACCTTCAGTGTAGGAGAAAACGGCATGGCCCATGAGGCCACGCCCATGTGTGAGGGCCGCCTTGGGCACAAACACACATTGTGACCCTCAGCGTGAGTACCTTATTCAAGTAACGCCTCTCAGTGATTGGACCAAGAGCCCGCATATGTGGCTTGCCATGCCCATAGGCACGCAGGACTAACTAGATGGTGTGTATTCCAGTTGAGGGAACCCACTGCTGTGCTCTAGAGTCCCTCTCCTGGGGGGTCCCCTGTGGCAGAAAACAGTACTCTTCCCTTCCCACAGAATGAACCCAAACACTTGGGAGCTTGGACAATCCCCCGAGAGGAAGGCTCTTCCTCGGCCCCTGAAGCAACCCCTACCCTGAACGGCCACTGTGAACGCAACACCCAGAGACAAAAGCCTGAGCGACTGCCTCCCACTTGCCCTCCTTTGATATCCAGAGGATCTCCCCTCTCGGACTGGAGATCAGGCCTGCCATTACCTTGGCCCCTACCTGAGCCAAGTTTGCTTTTTCAGACATCTGTCCCCACAGCCCTGGCAAACACTGCCTCTAGGCTGGGTCCTCTGGAGCCATACCACAGGACCATGCCTGCTCTCTCCTGGGAAACTCTGTCCATTCCTTTGGCCACACACCTCCAGAATATGAGAAACATCAAGGCCCCCGAGGACATACCATTACCGGGAGCCTCCCTGCACACACAGGGGCCTTCGGACACAAGCGGAGCTGCTACCTCCATGAAGGCATGCACACAGATGTCAACAGAGATAGAAGGTTGAGCCGGACAGGCCCTTAGGCCCTAATCTCAACTCTTGCTTTGTTTTCCAGGTGTCACTCCTCAGAGGCTTTGGTTCGAAGAACAGGATATGGGGCTTTCCTGAGGCACTGAACAGAACTTCTCTCGTCTCCACATGGGAAGCTTCCTTGTTGGAGCCGTGTCAAACACCTCAGGTTGGAGAATCCTGCAGAGTCCCTGAGCCACCTCCACATTCCAAGGTCTCCCAGGCCACCAAGCCACAGTAGGACTCATCTTCAGGAGAGTCCATTTCAACTCTCCCCTCTGGGTAGCTCACCCAGGAGCCCGCAGATTGAGCCTGCCTTGTCCTGACTAAAGAGTGGGAATATGAGGTGGCGTTCCCAGGCATCCATGCTTAGACACCTGCTCTCGAGTCTTTCCGTATGGGGCCTCCTGGAACCATCCAATAGCACTCGACTTTCGTGCAGAAGGAAACCTTGAGGTTTGGAGTAGTTCACAAATCCCATCGTAGGCAAACCTCCCTGGCCTCATGAGGCCCCCACACCATTCAGGAAGAGGCCATGCTGGACAAAAACTCTAGCCTGAGGCACGTCTCAGAGTTGAAATGACCTCAGTGCAGGAGATCTCGATTCAGCCTCTCAGAGTGGGCCTGCCGTGCCATCGGTCCCAAACCTCACGCTAGCTTGTGTTTTCAGACTTCCTTCCTCACACTCCTGGCAAACAAGCCCTCCGGACTAGGAACTCCAGAACCACAACCCAGCCCAGGGTCTGCCCAAGGGAAGAAAAACGTTTCCCTGTGGGGCTCTCTCCAGAAAACCCAGATGAGGATCAACCTGCTCGGGCCTCGACCGGTACCCGAACTGGATAGGCTGCTCTGGGCACTCATGCTCTGTCTGACACAGCCTGAAGCCAGACGTCCAGACAGACAAGGAGACAGCTGGCCGCACACCCAGCACTTTGGACACGCCATGATCTTATGCCGTCACCTCTTCCTAACCTTGGTTTTCAGATATCTGAACCTAGACAGTATATCAATTCTCCACACAGCTGGGTATCGCAAGCACAACACAGAACTCCTCCTTCCCCGTGGCTGTAAAGCTTGCTCTTGGCATGGAGTCACACCTTCAGGGTGGGAGAAACCTTCCTGGTCCCTGATGCCACGCCCAAACTTGAGTGCTGCTTGGGCACAAATTCACACTCTGACCCTCAGCATGAGCCCCATGTCAAAGAAAGGCCTGTCAGGGCCTGGGCCAAGAGCCCGCATATGGGGCTTGCCAAGCCCCTATGCACCCAATCCTCACCAGTGTTTGAGTTTTCCAGTCGCCCCGCCCGTACCTGGGGCTCTGCTCTGGAATCCCTTTCTTGGAGAGACACGTGAGCCAGACAACACGACTCCACCCTTCCCACAAAATGACCCCAAACTCTTGGGAGCTGGGACAAATCCCCAGAGAGGGATACTCGTCCACAGTCCCTGAGGCCACCCCTCCAATCCACGGCTATCTCGGACACAACATCCAGAGACAAAAGCCTGAAGGAACGCCTCCCCCTCGCCCTTGTTTCAGAGGCCTAGGAGCTCCCTCTCGGGCTGTACATCCGGCCTGCCATACCCTAGGCGCCACTCATAAGCTGAGTTTGTGTTTTCAGACTTCTGTGCCCTCAGCCTGGACCCACACAACCGCCAGGCTAGGGCCTCTGGAGCCACAGCGAAAGATTGTGCCTGCCCTCTCCAAGGAAATTGTGCCCAATCCATTGACCACCACCCTACAGGTTAGGGAAAAGCTCCAAGGCCCCTGAGGCCATCAATAGTGTAGGCCACCCTGGACTAAGAGGGGCTCTCTGACACCAGCGGAGCAACTATCTCCACTTAGACTCTCAGACAGTGTCCCCAGAGACAGAAGGTTGAAATGGACAGGCCCCCAGGCCCTAATCTGAACCTTAGCTTTGGTTTCCATGTGTCCGTCCTCAGAGGTCTGTTTTCGTAGACCAGCACACGGGGCTTTTCTGAGGCACCAAACCAAACCTCTCTCGCCTCCACATGGGGAGCTTACTTACTGGGGATGTATCAAACCCTTCGGGTGGAGAGTTCCGCAGGGCCACTGAACAACCAGCACATTCCAAGGTTTCCATGGACCCAAACGCACATTATGACGCATCCTCAGGAGAGGCCATTTCAACTCAGCCCCCTGGTTAGCGTGCCCCAGAGGCAGCAGATCAAACATATCTTGTGGCTAATGGCCAATGGAAATGCGAGGCATGCTGTACAGGGATCCATCCTTCGAACCGTGCTCTCCAGTCCTTCCGTATGGTATGTCCTGGAGCCATGCAACAGGACTCGAATGTCCCACAGAAGGAAACCTGGTGGTTTGGGGCAACCTCCAAACTCAGCGTGGGAAAACTTCCTTGGCCTCATGAGACCCCCGCTTCATGAAGGTGCCAACATGGACACATACGCCAGCCTCAGCCAACGTCTGATCCTCAGCCTGACTTCAGATGCAGGAGATTTTGATTCAGCCTCTGCCTAGTGGGCCTGCTCTGCCCTTGGCTCCAATCCTCACTTTAGCTTGTGTTCCTAGACTTCCGTCCTCACACTCCTGGCCCGCAAACCCTCCCTACTGGGAATTCTGGGGCCACAATGAAGCACTCCGCCTGCCTCCCAGGAGAAAAACTTTGTCTATGGTGCTGCCCAGAAACCCCAAATGAGGATCAAACTGCTTGGCCCTCGGCAACACCCCAATTGCATAGGCTACCTTAAACACTGATGCTCTGTCGCAAATAGCCTGAGCCCAGACCTTCCAACAGACACCGACACAGCTGGCTGCACACCCAGCACATTGGACCCGCCACTGCCTTAGGCCACCATCCATTCCCAACCTGGGTTTTCAGTCATCAGAACCTAGACCTTATCTCCAATCCCTGCACAGGGGGGAACCTGATGCACAAGTCAGAACCCCTCCTTCCCCATGGCAAGAAACCTTGCTGCTGGCAGTGAGTCAAACCTTCAGTGTAGGAGAAAACGGCATGGCCCATGAGGCCACGCCCATGTGTGAGGGCCGCCTTGGGCACAAACACACATTGTGACCCTCAGCGTGAGTACCTTATTCAAGTAACGCCTCTCAGTGATTGGACCAAGAGCCCGCATATGTGGCTTGCCATGCCCATAGGCACGCAGGACTAACTAGATGGTGTGTATTCCAGTTGAGGGAACCCACTGCTGTGCTCTAGAGTCCCTCTCCTGGGGGGTCCCCTGTGGCAGAAAACAGTACTCTTCCCTTCCCACAGAATGAACCCAAACACTTGGGAGCTTGGACAATCCCCCGAGAGGAAGGCTCTTCCTCGGCCCCTGAAGCAACCCCTACCCTGAACGGCCACTGTGAACGCAACACCCAGAGACAAAAGCCTGAGCGACTGCCTCCCACTTGCCCTCCTTTGATATCCAGAGGATCTCCCCTCTCGGACTGGAGATCAGGCCTGCCATTACCTTGGCCCCTACCTGAGCCAAGTTTGCTTTTTCAGACATCTGTCCCCACAGCCCTGGCAAACACAGCCTCTAGGCTGGGTCCTCTGGAGCCATACCACAGGACCATGCCTGCTCTCTCCTGGGAAACTCTGTCCATTCCTTTGGCCACACACCTCCAGAATATGAGAAACCTCAAGGCCCCCGAGGACATACCATTACCGGGAGCCTCCCTGCACACACAGGGGCCTTCGGACACAAGCTGAGCTGCTACCTCCATGAAGGCATGCACACAGATGTCAACAGAGATAGAAGGTTGAGCCCGACAGGCCCTTAGGCCCTAATCTCAACTCTTGCTTTGTTTTCCAGGTGTCACTCCTCAGAGGCTTTGGTTCGAAGAACAGGATATGGGGCTTTCCTGAGGCACTGAACAGAACTTCTCTCGTCTCCACATGGGAAGCTTCCTTGTTGGAGCCGTGTCAAACACCTCAGGTTGGAGAATCCTGCAGAGTCCCTGAGCCACCTCCACATTCCAAGGTCTCCCAGGCCACCAAGCCACAGTAGGACTCATCTTCAGGAGAGTCCATTTCAACTCTCCCCTCTGGGTAGCTCACCCAGGAGCCCGCAGATTGAGCCTGCCTTGTCCTGACTAAAGAGTGGGAATATGAGGTGGCGTTCCCAGGCATCCATGCTTAGACACCTGCTCTCGAGTCTTTCCGTATGGGGCCTCCTGGAACCATCCAATAGCACTCGACTTTCGTGCAGAAGGAAACCTTGAGGTTTGGAGTAGTTCACAAATCCCATCGTAGGCAAACCTTCCTGGCCTCATGAGGCCCCCACACCATTCAGGAAGAGGCCATGCTGGACAAAAACTCTAGCCTGAGGCACGTCTCAGAGTTGAAATGACCTCAGTGCAGGAGATCTCGATTCAGCCTCTCAGAGTGGGCCTGCCGTGCCATCGGTCCCAAACCTCACGCTAGCTTGTGTTTTCAGACTTCCTTCCTCACACTCCTGGCAAACAAGCCCTCCGGACTAGGAACTCCAGAACCACAACCCAGCCCAGGGTCTGCCCAAGGGAAGAAAAACGTTTCCCTGTGGGGCTCTCTCCAGAAAACCCAGATGAGGATCAACCTGCTCGGGCCTCGACGGTACCCGAACTGGATAGGCTGCTCTGGGCACTCATGCTCTGTCTGACACAGCCTGAAGCCAGACGTCCAGACAGACAAGGAGACAGCTGGCCGCACACCCAGCACTTCGGACACGCCATGGTCTAATGCCGTCACCTCTTCCTAACCTTGGTTTTCAGATATCTGAACCTAGACATTATATCAATTCTCCACACAGCTGGGTATCGCAAGCACAACACAGAACTCCTCCTTCCCCGTGGCTGTAAAGCTTGCTCTTGGCATGGAGTCACACCTTCAGGGTGGTAGAGACCTTCCTGGTCCCTGATGCCACGCCCAAACTTGAGTGCTGCTTGGGCACAAATTCACACTCTGACCCTCAGCATGAGCCCCATGTCAAAGAAAGGCCTGTCAGGGCCTGGGCCAAGAGCCCGCATATGGGGCTTGCCAAGCCCCTATGCACCCAATCCTCACCAGTGTTTGAGTTTTCCAGTCGCCCCGCCCGTACCTGGGGCTCTGCTCTGGAATCCCTTTCTTGGAGAGACACGTGAGCCAGACAACACGACTCCACCCTTCCCACAAAATGACCCCAAACTCTTGGGAGCTGGGACAAATCCCCAGAGAGGGATACTCGTCCACAGTCCCTGAGGCCACCCCTCCAATCCACGGCTATCTCGGACACAACATCCAGAGACAAAAGCCTGAAGGAACGCCTCCCACTCGCCCTTGTTTCAGAGGCCCAGGAGCTCCCTCTCGGGCTCTACATCCGGCCTGCCATACCCTAGGCGCCACTCATAAGCTGAGTTTGTGTTTTCAGACTTCTGTGCCCTCAGCCTGGACTCACACAACCGCCAGGCTAGGGCCTCTGGAGCCACAGCGAAAGATTGTGCCTGCCCTCTCCAAGGAAATTGTGCCCAATCCATTGACCACAACCCTACAGGTTAGGGAAAAGCTCCAAGGCCCCTGAGGCCATCAATAGTGTAGGCCACCCTGGACTAAGAGGGGCTCTCTGACACCAGCGGAGCAACTATCTCCACTTAGACTCTCAGACAGTGTCCCCAGAGACAGAAGGTTGAAATGGACAGGCCCCCAGGCCCTAATCTGAACCTTAGCTTTGGTTTCCATGTGTCCGTCCTCAGAGGTCTGTATTCGTAAACCAGCACACGGGGCTTTTCTGAGGCACCAAACCAAACCTCTCTCGCCTCCACATGGGGAGCTTACTTACTGGGGATGTATCAAACCCTTCAGGTAGGAGAGTTCCGCAGGGCCACTGAACAACCAGCACATTCCAAGGTTTCCATGGACCCAAACGCACATTATGACGCATCCTCAGGAGAGGCCATTTCAACTCAGCCCCCTGGTAAGCGTGCCCCAGAGGCAGCAGATCAAACATATCTTGTGGCTAATGGCCAATGGGAATGCGAGGCATGCTGTACAGGGATCCATCCTTCGAACCGTGCTCTCCAGTCCTTCCGTATGGTATGTCCTGGAGCCATGCAACAGGACTCGAATGTCCCACAGAAGGAAACCTGGTGGTTTGGGGCAACCTCCAAACTCAGCGTGGGAAAACTTCCTTGGCCTCATGAGGCCCCCGCTTCATGAAGGTGCCATCATGGACACATACTCCAGCCTCAGCCAACGTCTGATCCTCAGCCTGACTTCAGATGCAGGAGATTTTGATTCAGCCTCTGCCTAGTGGGCCTGCTCTGCCCTTGGCTCCAATCCTCACTTTAGCTTGTGTTCCTAGACTTCCGTCCTCACACTCCTGGCCCACAAACCCTCCCTACTGGGAATTCTGGGGCCACAATGAAGCACTCCGCCTGCCTCCCAGGAGAAAAACTTTGTCTATGGTGCTGCCCAGAAACCCCAAATGAGGATCAAACTGCTTGGCCCTCGGCAACACCCCAATTGCATAGGCTACCTTAAACACTGATGCTCTGTCGCAAATAGCCTGAGCCCAGACCTTCCAACAGACACCGACACAGCTGGCTGCACACCCAGCACATTGGACCCGCCACTGCCTTAGGCCACCATCCATTCCCAACCTGGGTTTTCAGTCATCAGAACCTAGACCTTATCTCCAATCCCTGCACAGGGGGGAACCTGATGCACAAGTCAGAACCCCTCCTTCCCCATGGCAAGAAACCTTGCTGCTGGCAGTGAGTCAAACCTTCAGTGTAGGAGAAAACGGCATGGCCCATGAGGCCACGCCCATGTGTGAGGGCCGCCTTGGGCACAAACACACATTTTGACCCTCAGCGTGAGTACCTTATTCAAGTAACGCCTCTCAGTGATTGGACCAAGAGCCCGCATATGTGGCTTACCATGCCCATAGGCACGCAGGCCTAACTAGATGGTGTGTATTCCAGTTGAGGGAACCCACTGCTGTGCTCTAGAGTCCCTCTCCTGGGGGGTCCCCTGTGGCAGAAAACATTACTCTTCCCTTCCCACAGAATGAACCCAAACACTTGGGAGCTTGGACAATCCCCCGAGAGGAAGGCTCTTCCTCGGCCCCTGAAGCAACCCCTACCCTGAACGGCCACTGTGAACGCAACACCCAGAGACAAAAGCCTGAGCGACTGCCTCCCACTTGCCCTCCTTTGATATCCAGAGGATCTCCCCTCTCGGACTGGAGATCAGGCCTGCCATTACCTTGGCCCCTACCTGAGCCAAGTTTGCTTTTTCAGATATCTGTCCCCACAGCCCTGGCAAACACTGCCTCTAGGCTGGGTCCTCTGGAGCCATACCACAGGACCATGCCTGCTCTCTCCTGGGAAACTCTGTCCATTCCTTTGGCCACACACCTCCAGAATATGAGAAACATCAAGGCCCCCGAGGACATACCATTACCGGGAGCCTCCCTGCACACACAGGGGCCTTCGGACACAAGCTGAGCTGCTACCTCCATGAAGGCATGCACACAGATGTCAACAGAGATAGAAGGTTGAGCCCGACAGGCCCTTAGGCCCTAATCTCAACCCTTCTTTGTTTTCCAGGTGTCACTCCTCAGAGGCTTTGGTTCGAAGAACAGGATATGGGGCTTTCCTGAGGCACTGAACAGAACTTCTCTCGTCTCCACATGGGAAGCTTCCTTGTTGGAGCCGTGTCAAACACCTCAGGTTGGAGAATCCTGCAGAGTCCCTGAGCCACCTCCACATTCCAAGGTCTCCCAGGCCACCAAGCCACAGTAGGACTCATCTTCAGGAGAGTCCATTTCAACTCTCCCCTCTGGGTAGCTCACCCAGGAGCCCGCAGATTGAGCCTGCCTTGTCCTGACTAAAGAGTGGGAATATGAGGTGGCGTTCCCAGGCATCCATGCTTAGACACCTGCTCTCGAGTCTTTCCGTATGGGGCCTCCTGGAACCATCCAATAGCACTCGACTTTCGTGCAGAAGGAAACCTTGAGGTTTGGAGTATTTCACAAGTCCCATCGTAGGCAAACCTTCCTGGCCTCATGAGGCCCCCACACCATTCAGGAAGAGGCCATGCTGGACAAAAACTCTAGCCTGAGGCACGTCTCAGAGTTGAAATGACCTCAGTGCAGGAGATCTCGATTCAGCCTCTCAGAGTGGGCCTGCCGTGCCATCGGTCCCAAACCTCACGCTAGCTTGTGTTTTCAGACTTCCTTCCTCACACTCCTGGCAAACAAGCCCTCCGGACTAGGAACTCCAGAACCACAACCCAGCCCAGGGTCTGCCCAAGGGAAGAAAAACGTTTCCCTGTGGGGCTCTCTCCAGAAAACCCAGATGAGGATCAACCTGCTCGGGCCTCGACGGTACCCGAACTGGATAGGCTGCTCTGGGCACTCATGCTCTGTCTGACACAGCCTGAAGCCAGACGTCCAGACAGACAAGGAGACAGCTGGCCGCACACCCAGCACTTCGGACACGCCATGGTCTTATGCCGTCACCTCTTCCTAACCTTGGTTTTCAGATATCTGAACCTAGACATTATATCAATTCTCCACACATCTGGGTATCGCAAGCACAACACAGAACTCCTCCTTCCCCGTGGCTGTAAAGCTTGCTCTTGGCATGGAGTCACACCTTCAGGGTGGGAGAAACCTTCCTGGTCCCTGATGCCACGCCCAAACTTGAGTGCTGCTTGGGCACAAATTCACACTCTGACCCTCAGCATGAGCCCCATGTCAAAGAAAGGCCTGTCAGGGCCTGGGCCAAGAGCCCGCATATGGGGCTTGCCAAGCCCCTATGCACCCAATCCTCACCAGTGTTTGAGTTTTCCAGTCGCCCCGCCCGTACCTGGGGCTCTGTTCTGGAATCCCTTTCTTGGAGAGACACATGAGCCAGACAACACGACTCCACCCTTCCCACAAAATGACCCCAAACTCTTGGGAGCTGGGACAAATCCCCAGAGAGGGATACTCGTCCACAGTCCCTGAGGCCACCCCTCCAATCCACGGCTATCTCGGACACAACATCCAGAGACAAAAGCCTGAAGGAACGCCTCCCCCTCGCCCTTGTTTCAGAGGCCCAGGAGCTCCCTCTCGGGCTGTACATCCGGCCTGCCATACCCTAGGCGCCACTCATAAGCTGAGTTTGTGTTTTCAGACTTCTGTGCCCTCAGCCTGGACCCACACAACCGCCAGGCTAGGGCCTCTGGAGCCACAGCGAAAGATTGTGCCTGCCCTCTCCAAGGAAATTGTGCCCAATCCATTGACCACAACCCTACAGGTTAGGGAAAAGCTCCAAGGCCCCTGAGGCCATCAATAGTGTAGGCCACCCTGGACTAAGAGGGGCTCTCTGACACCAGCGGAGCAACTATCTCCACTTAGACTCTCAGACAGTGTCCCCAGAGACAGAAGGTTGAAATGGACAGGCCCCCAGGCCCTAATCTGAACCTTAGCTTTGGTTTCCACGTGTCCGTCCTCAGAGGTCTGTTTTCGTAGACCAGCACACGGGGCTTATCTGAGGCACCAAACCAAACCTCTCTCGCCTCCACATGGGGAGCTTACTTACTGGGGATGTATCAAACCCTTCAGGTAGGAGAGTTCCGCAGGGCCACTGAACAACCAGCACATTCCAAGGTTTCCATGGACCCAAACGCACATTATGTCGCATCCTCAGGAGAGGCCATTTCAACTCAGCCCCCTGGTTAGCGTGCCCCAGAGGCAGCAGATCAAACATATCTTGTGGCTAATGGCCAATGGGAATGCGAGGCATGCTGTACAGGGATCCATCCTTCGAACCGTGCTCTCCAGTCCTTCCATATGGTATGTCCTGGAGCCATGCAACAGGACTCGAATGTCCCACAGAAGGAAACCTGGTAGTTTGGGGCAACCTCCAAACTCAGCGTGGGAAAACTTCCTTGGCCTCATGAGGCCCCCGCTTCATGAAGGTGCCATCATGGACACATACTCCAGCCTCAGCCAAAGTCTGATCCTCAGCCTGACTTCAGATGCAGGATATTTTGATTCAGCCTCTGCCTAGTGGGCCTGCTCTGCCCTTGGCTCCAATCCTCACTTTAGCTTGTGTTCCTAGACTTCCGTCCTCACACTCCTGGCCCACAAACCCTCCCTACTGGGAATTCTGGGGCCACAATGAAGCACTCCGCCTGCCTCCCAGGAGAAAAACTTTGTCTATGGTGCTGCCCAGAAACCCCAAATGAGGATCAAACTGCTTGGCCCTCGGCAACACCCCAATTGCATAGGCTACCTTAAACACTGATGCTCTGTCGCAAATAGCCTGATCCCAGACCTTCCAACAGACACCGACACAGCTGGCTGCACACCCAGCACATTGGACCCGCCATTGCCTTAGGCCACCATCCATTCCCAACCTGGGTTTTCAGTCATCAGAACCTAGACCTTATCTCCAATCCCTGCACAGGGGGGAACCTGATGCACAAGTCAGAACCCCTCCTTCCCCATGGCAAGAAACCTTGCTGCTGGCAGTGAGTCAAACCTTCAGTGTAGGAGAAAACGGCATGGCCCATGAGGCCACGCCCATGTGTGAGGGCCGCCTTGGGCACAAACACACATTGTGACCCTCAGCGTGAGTACCTTATTCAAGTAACGCCTCTCAGTGATTCGACCAAGAGCCCGCATATGTGGCTTGCCATGCCCATAGGCACGCAGGACTAACTAGATGGTGTGTATTCCAGTTGAGGGAACCCACTGCTGTGCTCTAGAGTCCCTCTCCTGGGGGGACCCCTGTGGCAGAAAACAGTACTCTTCCCTTCCCACAGAATGAACCCAAACACTTGGGAGCTTGGACAATCCCCCGAGAGGAAGGCTCTTCCTCGGCCCCTGAAGCAACCCCTACCCTGAACGGCCACTGTGAACGCAACACCCAGAGACAAAAGCCTGAGCGACTGCCTCCCACTTGCCCTCCTTTGATATCCAGAGGATCTCCCCTCTCGGACTGGAGATCAGGCCTGCCATTACCTTGGCCCCTACCTGAGCCAAGTTTGCTTTTTCAGACATCTGTCCCCACAGCCCTGGCAAACACTGCCTCTAGGCTGGGTCCTCTGGAGCCATACCACAGGACCATGCCTGCTCTCTCCTGGGAAACTCTGTCCATTCCTTTGGCCACACACCTCCAGAATATGAGAAACATCAAGGCCCCCGAGGACATACCATTACCGGGAGCCTCCCTGCACACACAGGGGCCTTCGGACACAAGCGGAGCTGCTACCTCCATGAAGGCATGCACACAGATGTCAACAGAGATAGAAGGTTGAGCCGGACAGGCCCTTAGGCCCTAATCTCAACACTTGCTTTGTTTTCCAGGTGTCACTCCTCAGAGGCTTTGGTTCGAAGAACAGGATATGGGGCTTTCCTGAGGCACTGCACAGAACTTCTCTCGTCTCCACATGGGAAGCTTCCTTGTTGGAGCCGTGTCAAACACCTCAGGTTGGAGAATCCTGCAGAGTCCCTGAGCCACCTCCACATTCCAAGGTCTCCCAGGCCACCAAGCCACAGTAGGACTCATCTTCAGGAGAGTCCATTTCAACTCTCCCCTCTGGGTAGCTCACCCAGGAGCCCGCAGATTGAGCCTGCCTTGTCCTGACTAAAGAGTGGGAATATGAGGTGGCGTTCCCAGGCATCCATGCTTAGACACCTGCTCTCGAGTCTTTCCGTATGGGGCCTCCTGGAACCATCCAATAGCACTCGACTTTCGTGCAGAAGGAAACCTTGAGGTTTGGAGTAGTTCACAAATCCCATCGTAGGCAAACCTTCCTGGCCTCATGAGGCCCCCACACCATTCAGGAAGAGGCCATGCTGGACAAAAACTCTAGCCTGAGGCACGTCTCAGAGTTGAAATGACCTCAGTGCAGGAGATCTCGATTCAGCCTCTCAGAGTGGGCCTGCCGTGCCATCGGTCCCAAACCTCACGCTAGCTTGTGTTTTCAGACTTCCTTCCTCACACT
This sequence comes from Mustela nivalis, assembly GCF_964662115.1. Taxonomy (NCBI): domain Eukaryota; kingdom Metazoa; phylum Chordata; class Mammalia; order Carnivora; family Mustelidae; genus Mustela; species Mustela nivalis. The sequence goes on from NW_028136351.1 coordinate 141,761, forward strand.
CCTGGCAAACAAGCCCTCCGGACTAGGAACTCCAGAACCACAACCCAGCCCAGGGTCTGCCCAAGGGAAGAAAAACGTTTCCCTGTGGGGCTCTCTCCAGAAAACCCAGATGAGGATCAACCTGCTCGGGCCTTGACGGTACCCGAACTGGATAGGCTGCTCTGGGCACTCATGCTCTGTCTGACACAGCCTGAAGCCAGACGTCCAGACAGACAAGGAGACAGCTGGCCGCACACCCAGCACTTTGGACACGCCATGATCTTATGCCGTCACCTCTTCCTAACCTTGGTTTTCAGATATCTGAACCTAGACAGTATATCAATTCTCCACACAGCTGGGTATCGCAAGCACAACACAGAACTCCTCCTTCCCCGTGGCTGTAAAGCTTGCTCTTGGCATGGAGTCACACCTTCAGGGTGGGAGAAACCTTCCTGGTCCCTGATGCCACGCCCAAACTTGAGTGCTGCTTGGGCACAAATTCACACTCTGACCCTCAGCATGAGCCCCATGTCAAAGAAAGGCCTGTCAGGGCCTGGGCCAAGAGCCCGCATATGGGGCTTGCCAAGCCCCTATGCACCCAATCCTCACCAGTGTTTGAGTTTTCCAGTCGCCCCGCCCGTACCTGGGGCTCTGCTCTGGAATCCCTTTCTTGGAGAGACACGTGAGCCAGACAACAGTTTTCCACCCTTCCCACAAAATGACCCCAAACTCTTGGGAGCTGGGACAAATCCCCAGAGAGGGATATTCGTCCACAGTTCCTGAGGCCACCCCTCCAATCCACGGCTATCTTGGACACAACATCCAGAGACAAAAGCCTGAAGGAACGCCTCCCACTCGCCCTTGTTTCAGAGGCCCAGGAGCTCCCTCTCGGGCTGTACATCCGGCCTGCCATACCCTAGGCGCCACTCATAAGCTGAGTTTGTGTTTTCAGACTTCTGTGCCCTCAGCCTGGACCCACACAACCGCCAGGCTAGGGCCTCTGGAGCCAGCGAAAGATTGTGCCTGCCCTCTCCAAGGAAATTGTGCCCAATCCATTGACCACCACCCTACAGGTTAGGGAAAAGCTCCAAGGCCCCTGAGGCCATCAATAGTGTAGGCCACCCTGGACTAAGAGGGGCTCTCTGACACCAGCGGAGCAACTATCTCCACTTAGACTCTCAGAAAGTGTCCCCAGAGACAGAAGGTTGAAATGGACAGGCCCCCAGGCCCTAATCTGAACCTTAGCTTTGGTTTCCATGTGTCCGTCCTCAGAGGTCTGTTTTCGTAGACCAGCACACGGGGCTTTTCTGAGGCACCAAACCAAACCTCTCTCGCCTCCACATGGGGAGCTTACTTACTGGGGATGTATCAAACCCTTCAGGTAGGAGAGTTCCGCAGGGCCACTGAACAACCAGCACATTCCAAGGTTTCCATGGACCCAAACGCACATTATGACGCATCCTCAGGAGAGGCCATTTCAACTCAGCCCCCTGGTTAGCGTGCCCCAGAGGCAGCAGATCAAACATATCTTGTGGCTAATGGCCAATGGGAATGCGAGGCATGCTGTACAGGGATCCATCCTTCGAACCGTGCTCTCCAGTCCTTCCGTATGGTATGTCCTGGAGCCATGCAACAGGACTCGAATGTCCCACAGAAGGAAACCTGGTGGTTTGGGGCAACCTCCAAACTCAGCGTGGGAAAACTTCCTTGGCCTCATGAGGCCCCCCCTTCATGAAGGTGCCATCATGGACACATACTCCAGCCTCAGCCAACGTCTGATTCTCAGCCTGACTTCAGATGCAGGAGATTTTGATTCAGCCTCTGCCTAGTGGGCCTGCTCTGCCCTTGGCTCCAATCCTCACTTTAGCTTGTGTTCCTAGACTTCCGTCCTCACACTCCTGGCCCACAAACCCTCCCTACTGGGAATTCTGGGGCCACAATGAAGCACTCCGCCTGCCTCCCAGGAGAATAACTTTGTCTATGGTGCTGCCCAGAATCCCCAAATGAGGATCAAACTGCTTGGCCCTCGGCAACACCCCAATTGCATAGGCTACCTTAAACACTGATGCTCTGTTGCAAATAGCCTGAGCCCAGACCTTCCAACAGACACCGACACAGCTGGCTGCACACCCAGCACATTGGACCCGCCACTGCCTTAGGCCACCATCCATTCCCAACCTGGGTTTTCAGTCATCAGAACCTAGACCTTATCTCCAATCCCTGCACAGGGGGGAACCTGATGCACAAGTCAGAACCCCTCCTTCCCCATGGCAAGAAACCTTGCTGCTGGCAGTGAGTCAAACCTTCAGTGTAGGAGAAAACGGCATGGCCCATGAGGCCACGCCCATGTGTGAGGGCCGCCTTGGGCACAAACACACATTGTGACCCTCAGCGTGAGTACCTTATTCAAGTAACGCCTCTCAGTGATTGGACCAAGAGCCCGCATATGTGGCTTGCCATGCCCATAGGCACGCAGGACTAACTAGATGGTGTGTATTCCAGTTGAGGGAACCCACTGCTGTGCTCTAGAGTCCCTCTCCTGGGGGGTCCCCTGTGGCAGAAAACAGTACTCTTCCCTTCCCACAGAATGAACCCAAACACTTGGGAGCTTGGACAATCCCCCGAGAGGAAGGCTCTTCCTCGGCCCCTGAAGCAACCCCTACCCTGAACGGCCACTGTGAACGCAACACCCAGAGACAAAAGCCTGAGCGACTGCCTCCCACTTGCCCTCCTTTGATATCCAGAGGATCTCCCTTCTCGGACTGGAGATCAGGCCTGCCATTACCTTGGCCCCTACCTGAGCCAAGTTTGCTTTTTCAGATATCTGTCCCCACAGCCCTGGCAAACACTGCCTCTAGGCTGGGTCCTCTGGAGCCATACCACAGGACCATGCCTGCTCTCTCCTGGGAAACTCTGTCCATTCCTTTGGCCACACACCTCCAGAATATGAGAAACCTCAAGGCCCCCGAGGACATACCATTACCGGGAGCCTCCCTGCACACACAGGGGCCTTCGGACACAAGCGGAGCTGCTACCTCCATGAAGGCATGCACACAGATGTCAACAGAGATAGAAGGTTGAGCCGGACAGGCCCTTAGGCCCTAATCTCAACTCTTGCTTTGTTTTCCAGGTGTCACTCCTCAGAGGCTTTGGTTCGAAGAACAGGATATGGGGCTTTCCTGAGGCACTGCACAGAACTTCTCTCGTCTCCACATGGGAAGCTTCCTTGTTGGAGCCGTGTCAAACACCTCAGGTTGGAGAATCCTGCAGAGTCCCTGAGCCACCTCCACATTCCAAGGTCTCCCAGGCCACCAAGCCACAGTAGGACTCATCTTCAGGAGAGTCCATTTCAACTCTCCCCTCTGGGTAGCTCACCCAGGAGCCCGCAGATTGAGCCTGCCTTGTCCTGACTAAAGAGTGGGAATATGAGGTGGCGTTCCCAGGCATCCATGCTTAGACACCTGCTCTCGAGTCTTTCCGTATGGGGCCTCCTGGAACCATCCAATAGCACTCGACTTTCGTGCAGAAGGAAACCTTGAGGTTTGGAGTAGTTCACAAATCCCATCGTAGGCAAACCTTCCTGGCCTCATGAGGCCCCCACACCATTCAGGAAGAGGCCATGCTGGACAAAAACTCTAGCCTGAGGCACGTCTCAGAGTTGAAATGACCTCAGTGCAGGAGATCTCGATTCAGCCTCTCAGAGTGGGCCTGCCGTGCCATCGGTCCCAAACCTCACGCTAGCTTGTGTTTTCAGACTTCCTTCCTCACACTCCTGGCAAACAAGCCCTCCGGACTAGGAACTCCAGAACCACAACCCAGCCCAGGGTCTGCCCAAGGGAAGAAAAACGTTTCCCTGTGGGGCTCTCTCCAGAAAACCCAGATGAGGATCAACCTGCTCGGGCCTGGACGGTACCCGAACTGGATAGGCTGCTCTGGGCACTCATGCTCTGTCTGACACAGCCTGAAGCCAGACGTCCAGACAGACAAGGAGACAGCTGGCCGCACACCCAGCACTTTGGACACGCCATGATCTTATGCCGTCACCTCTTCCTAACCTTGGTTTTCAGATATCTGAACCTAGACAGTATATCAATTCTCCACACAGCTGGGTATCGCAAGCACAACACAGAACTCCTCCTTCCCCGTGGCTGTAAAGCTTGCTCTTGGCATGGAGTCACACCTTCAGGGTGGGAGAAACCTTCCTGGTCCCTGATGCCACGCCCAAACTTGAGTGCTGCTTGGGCACAAATTCACACTCTGACCCTCAGCATGAGCCCCATGTCAAAGAAAGGCCTGTCAGGGCCTGGGCCAAGAGCCCGCATATGGGGCTTGCCAAGCCCCTATGCACCCAATCCTCACCAGTGTTTGAGTTTTCCAGTCGCCCCGCCCGTACCTGGGGCTCTGCTCTGGAATCCCTTTCTTGGAGAGACACGTGAGCCAGACAACACTTTTCCACCCTTCCCACAAAATGACCCCAAACTCTTGGGAGCTGGGACAAATCCCCAGAGAGGGATACTCGTCCACAGTCCCTGAGGCCACCCCTCCAATCCACGGCTATCTCGGACACAACATCCAGAGACAAAAGCCTGAAGGAACGCCTCCCACTCGCCCTTGTTTCAGAGGCCCAGGAGCTCCCTCTCGGGCTCTACATCCGGCCTGCCATACCCTAGGCGCCACTCATAAGCTGAGTTTGTGTTTTCAGACTTCTGTGCCCTCAGCCTGGACCCACACAACCGCCAGGCTAGGGCCTCTGGAGCCACAGCGAAAGATTGTGCCTGCCCTCTCCAAGGAAATTGTGCCCAATCCATTGACCACAACCCTACAGGTTAGGGAAAAGCTCCAAGGCCCCTGAGGCCATCAATAGTGTAGGCCACCCTGGACTAAGAGGGGCTCTCTGACACCAGCGGAGCAACTATCTCCACTTAGACTCTCAGACAGTGTCCCCAGAGACAGAAGGTTGAAATGGACATGCCCCCAGGCCCTAATCTGAACCTTAGCTTTGGTTTCCACGTGTCCGTCCTCAGAGGTCTGTATTCGTAGACCAGCACACGGGGCTTTTCTGAGGCACCAAACCAAACCTCTCTCGCCTCCACATGGGGAGCTTACTTACTGGGGATGTATCAAACCCTTCAGGTAGGAGAGTTCCGCAGGGCCACTGAACAACCAGCACATTCCAAGGTTTCCATGGACCCAAACGCACATTATGACGCATCCTCAGGAGAGGCCATTTCAACTCAGCCCCCTGGTTAGCGTGCCCCAGAGGCAGCAGATCAAACATATCATGTGGCTAATGGCCAATGGAAATGCGAGGCATGCTGTACAGGGATCCATCCTTCGAACCGTGCTCTCCAGTCCTTCCGTATGGTATGTCCTGGAGCCATGCAACAGGACTCGAATGTCCCACAGAAGGAAACCTGGTGGTTTGGGGCAACCTCCAAACTCAGCGTGGGAAAACTTCCTTGGCCTCATGAGGCCCCGCTTCATGAAGGTGCCATCATGGACACATACTCCAGCCTCAGACAACGTCTGATCCCCAGCCTGACTTCAGATGCAGGAGATTTTGATTCAGCCTCTGCCTAGTGGGCCTGCTCTGCCCTTGGCTCCAATCCTCACTTTAGCTTGTGTTCCTAGACTTCCGTCCTCACACTCCTGGCCCACAAACCCTCCCTTCTGGGAATTCTGGGGCCACAATGAAGCACTCCGCCTGCCTCCCAGGAGAAAAACTTTGTCTATGGTGCTGCCCAGAAACCCCAAATGAGGATCAAACTGCTTGGCCCTCGGCAACACCCCAATTGCATAGGCTACCTTAAACACTGATGCTCTGTCGCAAATAGCCTGAGCCCAGACCTTCCAACAGACACCGACACAGCTGGCTGCACACCCAGCACATTGGACCCGCCACTGCCTTAGGCCACCATCCATTCCCAACCTGGGTTTTCAGTCATCAGAACCTAGACCTTATCTCCAATCCCTGCACAGGGGGGAACCTGATGCACAAGTCAGAACCCCTCCTTCCCCATGGCAAGAAACCTTGCTGCTGGCAGTGAGTCAAACCTTCAGTGTAGGAGAAAACGGCATGGCCCATGAGGCCACGCCCATGTGTGAGGGCCGCCTTGGGCACAAACACACATTGTGAACCTCAGCGTGAGTACCTTATTCAAGTAACGCCTCTCAGTGATTGGACCAAGAGCCCGCATATGTGGCTTGCCATGCCCATAGGCACGCAGGACTAACTAGATGGTGTGTATTCCAGTTGAGGGAACCCACTGCTGTGCTCTAGAGTCCCTCTCCTGGGGGGTCCCCTGTGGCAGAAAACAGTACTCTTCCCTTCCCACAGAATGAACCCAAACACTTGGGAGCTTGGACAATCCCCCGAGAGGAAGGCTCTTCCTCGGCCCCGGAAGCAACCCCTACCCTGAACGGCCACTGTGAACGCAACACCCAGAGACAAAAGCCTGAGCGACTGCCTCCCACTTGCCCTCCTTTGATATCCAGAGGATCTCCCCTCTCGGACTGGAGATCAGGTCTGCCATTACCTTGGCCCCTACCTGAGCCAAGTTTGCTTTTTCAGACATCTGTCCCCACAGCCCTGGCAAACACAGCCTCTAGGCTGGGTCCTCTGGAGCCATACCACAGGACCATGCCTGCTCTCTCCTGGGAAACTCTGTCCATTCCTTTGGCCACACACCTCCAGAATATGAGAAACATCAAGGCCCCCGAGGACATACCATTACCGGGAGCCTCCCTGCACACACAGGGGCCTTCGGACACAAGCGGAGCTGCTACCTCCATGAAGGCATGCACACAGATGTCAACAGAGATAGAAGGTTGAGCCCGACAGGCCCTTAGGCCCTAATCTCAACTCTTGCTTTGTTTTCCAGGTGTCACTCCTCAGAGGCTTTGGTTCGAAGAACAGGATATGGGGCTTTCCTGAGGCACTGAACAGAACTTCTCTCGTCTCCACATGGGAAGCTTCCTTGTTGGAGCCGTGTCAAACACCTCAGGTTGGAGAATCCTGCAGAGTCCCTGAGCCACCTCCACATTCCAAGGTCTCCCAGGCCACCAAGCCACAGTAGGACTCATCTTCAGGAAAGTCCATTTTAACTCTCCCCTCTGGGTAGCTCACCCAGGAGCCCGCAGATTGAGCCTGCCTTGTCCTGACTAAAGAGTGGGAATATGAGGTGGCGTTCCCAGGCATCCATGCTTAGACACCTGCTCTCGAGTCTTTCCGTATGGGGCCTCCTGGAACCATCCAATAGCACTCGACTTTCGTGCAGAAGGAAACCTTGAGGTTTGGAGTAGTTCACAAATCCCATCGTAGGCAAACCTTCCTGGCCTCATGAGGCCCCCACACCATTCAGGAAGAGGCCATGCTGGACAAAAACTCTAGCCTGAGGCACGTCTCAGAGTTGAAATGACCTCAGTGCAGGAGATCTCGATTCAGCCTCTCAGAGTGGGCCTGCCGTGCCATCGGTCCCAAACCTCACGCTAGCTTGTGTTTTCAGACTTCCTTCCTCACACTCCTGGCAAACAAGCCCTCCGGACTAGGAACTCCAGAACCACAACCCAGCCCAGGGTCTGCCCAAGGGAAGAAAAACGTTTCCCTGTGGGGCTCTCTCCAGAAAACCCAGATGAGGATCAACCTGCTCGGGCCTCGACCGGTACCCGAACTGGATAGGCTGCTCTGGGCACTCATGCTCTGTCTGACACAGCCTGAAGCCAGACGTCCAGACAGACAAGGAGACAGCTGGCCGCACACCCAGCACTTCGGACACGCCATGGTCTTATGCCGTCACCTCTTCCTAACCTTGGTTTTCAGATATCTGAACCTAGACATTATATCAATTCTCCACACAGCTGGGTATCGCAAGCACAACACAGAACTCCTCCTTCCCTGTGGCTGTAAAGCTTGCTCTTGGCATGGAGTCACACCTTCAGGGTGGGAGAAACCTTCCTGGTCCCTGATGCCACGCCCAAACTTGAGTGCTGCTTGGGCACAAATTCACACTCTGACCCTCAGCATGAGCCCCATGTCAAAGAAAGGCCTGTCAGGGCCTGGGCCAAGAGCCCGCATATGGGGCTTGCCAAGCCCCTATGCACCCAATCCTCACCAGTGTTTGAGTTTTCCAGTCGCCCCGCCCGTACCTGGGGCTCTGCTCTGGAATCCCTTTCTTGGAGAGACACGTGAGCCAGACAACACTTTTCCACCCTTCCCACAAAATGACCCCAAACTCTTGGGAGCTGGGACAAATCCCCAGAGAGGGATACTCGTCCACAGTCCCTGAGGCCACCCCTCCAATCCACGGCTATCTCGGACACAACATCCAGAGACAAAAGCCTGAAGGAACGCCTCCCACTCGCCCTTGTTTCAGAGGCCCAGGAGCTCCCTCTCGGGCTGTACATCCGGCCTGCCATACCCTAGGCGCCACTCATAAGCTGAGTTTGTGTTTTCAGACTTCTGTGCCCTCAGCCTGGACCCACACAACCGCCAGGCTAGGGCCTCTGGAGCCACAGCGAAAGATTGTGCCTGCCCTCTCCAAGGAAATTGTGCCCAATCCATTGACCACAACCCTACAGGTTAGGGAAAAGCTCCAAGGCCCCTGAGGCCATCAATAGTGTAGGCCACCCTGGACTAAGAGGGGCTCTCTGACACCAGCGGAGCAACTATCTCCACTTAGACTCTCAGACAGTGTCCCCAGAGACAGAAGGTTGAAATGGACAGGCCCCCAGGCCCTAATCTGAACCTTAGCTTTGGTTTCCATGTGTCCGTCCTCAGAGGTCTGTTTTCGTAGACCAGCACACGGGGCTTTTCTGAGGCACCAAACCAAACCTCTCTCGCCTCCACATGGGGAGCTTACTTACTGGGGATGTATCAAACCCTTCAGGTAGGAGAGTTCCGCAGGGCCACTGAACAACCAGCACATTCCAAGGTTTCCATGGACCCAAACGCACATTATGACGCATCCTCAGGAGAGGCCATTTCAACTCAGCCCCCTGGTTAGCGTGCCCCAGAGGCAGCAGGTCAAACATATCCTGTGGCTAATGGCCAATGGGAATGCGAGGCATGCTGTACAGGGATCCATCCTTCGAACCGTGCTCTCCAGTCCTTCCGTATGGTATGTCCTGGAGCCATGCAACAGGACTCGAATGTCCCACAGAAGGAAACCTGGTGGTTTGGGGCAACCTCCAATATCAGCGTGGGAAAACTTCCTTGGCCTCATGAGGCCCCCGCTTCATGAAGGTGCCATCATGGACACATATACAGCCTCAGCCAACGTCTGATCCTCAGCCTGACTTCAGATGCAGGAGATTTTGATTCAGCCTCTGCCTAGTGGGCCTGCTCTGCCCTTGGCTCCAATCCTCACTTTAGCTTGTGTTCCTAGACTTCCGTCCTCACACTCCTGGAACACAAACCCTCCCTTCTGGGAATTCTGGGGCCACAATGAAGCACTCCGCCTGCCTCCCAGGAGAAAAACTTTGTCTATGGTGCTGCCCAGAAACCCCAAATGAGGATCAAACTGCTTGGCCCTCGGCAACACCCCAATTGCATAGGCTACCTTAAACACTGATGCTCTGTCGCAAATAGCCTGAGCCCAGACCTTCCAACAGACACCGACACAGCTGGCTGAACACCCAGCACATTGGACCCGCCACTGCCTTAGGCCACCATCCATTCCCAACCTGGGTTTTCAGTCATCAGAACCTAGACTTTATCTCCAATCCCTGCACAGGGGGGAACCTGATGCACAAGTCAGAACCCCTCCTTCCCCATGGCAAGAAACCTTGCTGCTGGCAGTGAGTCAAACCTTCAGTGTAGGAGAAAACGGCATGGCCCATGAGGCCACGCCCATGTATGAGGGCCGCCTTGGGCACAAACACACATTGTGACCCTCAGCGTGAGTACCTTATTCAAGTAACGCCTCTCAGTGATTGGACCAAGAGCCCGCATATGTGGCTTGCCATGCCCATAGGCACGCAGGCCTAACTAGATGGTGTGTATTCCAGTTGAGGGAACCCACTGCTGTGCTCTAGAGTCCCTCTCCTGGGGGGTCCCCTGTGGCAGAAAACAGTACTCTTCCCTTCCCACAGAATGAACCCAAACTCTTGGGAGCTTGGGCAATCCCCCGAGAGGAAGGCTCTTCCTCGGCCCCTGAAGCAACCCCTACCCTGAACGGCCACTGTGAACGCAACACCCAGAGACAAAAGCCTGAGCGACTGCCTCCCACTTGCCCTCCTTTGATATCCAGAGGATCTCCCCTCTCGGACTGGAGATCAGGCCTGCCATTACCTTGGCCCCTACCTGAGCCAAGTTTGCTTTTTCAGACATCTGTCCCCACAGCCCTGGCAAACACAGCCTCTAGGCTGGGTCCTCTGGAGCCATACCACAGGACCATGCCTGCTCTCTCCTGGGAAACTCTGTCCATTCCTTTGGCCACACACCTCCAGAATATGAGAAACCTCAAGGCCCCCGAGGACATACCATTACCGGGAGCCTCCCTGCACACACAGGGGCCTTCGGACACAAGCTGAGCTGCTACCTCCATGAAGGCATGCACACAGATGTCAACAGAGATAGAAGGTTGAGCCGTACAGGCCCTTAGGCCCTAATCTCAACTCTTGCATTGTTTTCCAGGTGTCACTCCTCAGAGGCTTTGGTTCGAAGAACAGGATATGGGGCTTTCCTGAGGCACTGAACAGAACTTCTCTCGTCTCCACATGGGAAGCTTCCTTGTTGGAGCCGTGTCAAACACCTCAGGTTGGAGAATCCTGCAGAGTCCCTGAGCCACCTCCACATTCCAAGGTCTCCCAGGCCACCAAGCCACAGTAGGACTCATCTTCAGGAGAGTCCATTTCAACTCTCCCCTCTGGGTAGCTCACCCAGGAGCCCGCAGATTGAGCCTGCCTTGTCCTGACTAAAGAGTGGGAATATGAGGTGGCGTTCCCAGGCATCCATGCTTAGACACCTGCTCTCGAGTCTTTCCGTATGGGGCCTCCTGGAACCATCCAATAGCACTCGACTTTCGTGCAGAAGGAAACCTTGAGGTTTGGAGTAGTTCACAAATCCCATCGTAGGCAAACCTTCCTGGCCTCATGAGGCCCCCACACCATTCAGGAAGAGGCCATGCTGGACAAAAACTCTAGCCTGTGGCACGTCTCAGAGTTGAAATGACCTCAGTGCAGGAGATCTCGATTCAGCCTCTCAGAGTGGGCCTGCCGTGCCCTCGGTCCCAAACCTCACGCTAGCTTGTGTTTTCAGACTTCCTTCCTCACACTTCTGGCAAACAAGCCCTCCGGACTAGGAACTCCAGAACCACAACCCAGCCCAGGGTCTGCCCAAGGGAAGAAAAACGTTTCCCTGTGGGGCTCTCTCCAGAAAACCCAGATGAGGATCAACCTGCTCGGGCCTCGACCGGTACCCGAACTGGATAGGCTGCTCTGGGCACTCATGCTCTGTCTGACACAGCCTGAAGCCAGACGTCCAGACAGACAAGGAGACAGCTGGCCGCACACCCAGCACTTCGGACACGCCATGGTCTTATGCCGTTACCTCTTCCTAACCTTGGTTTTCAGATATCTGAACCTAGACATTATATCAATTCTCCACACAGCTGGGTATCGCAAGCACAACACAGAACTCCTCCTTCCCCGTGGCTGTAAAGCTTGCTCTTGGCATGGAGTCACATCTTCAGGGTGGGAGAAACCTTCCTGGTCCCTGATGCCACGCCCAAACTTGAGTGCTGCTTGGGCACAAATTCACACTCTGACCCTCAGCATGAGCCCCATGTCAAAGAAAGGCCTGTCAGGGCCTGGGCCAAGAGCCCGCATATGGGGCTTGCCAAGCCCCTATGCACCCAATCCTCACCAGTGTTTGAGTTTTCCAGTCGCCCCGCCCGTACCTGGGGATCTGCTCTGGAATCCCTTTCTTGGAGAGACACGTGAGCCAGACAACACTTTTCCACCCTTCCCACAAAATGACCCCAAACTCTTGGGAGCTGGGACAAATCCCCAGAGAGGGATACTCGTCCACAGTCCCTGAGGCCACCCCTCCAATCCACGGCTATCTCGGACACAACATCCAGAGACAAAAGCCTGAAGGAACCCCTCCCCCTCGCCCTTGTTTCAGAGGCCCAGGAGCTCCCTCTCGGGCTCTACATCCGGCCTGCCATACCCTAGGCGCCACTCATAAGCTGAGTTTGTGTTTTCAGACTTCTGTGCCCTCAGCCTGGACCCACACAACCGCCAGGCTAGGGCCTCTGGAGCCACAGCGAAAGATTGTGCCTGCCCTCTCCAAGGAAATTGTGCCCAATCCATTGACCACAACCCTACAGGTTAGGGAAAAGCTCCAAGGCCCCTGAGGCCATCAATAGTGTAGGCCACCCTGGACTAAGAGGGGCTCTCTGACACCAGCGGAGCAACTATCTCCACTTAGACTCTCAGACAGTGTCCCCAGAGACAGAAGGTTGAAATGGACAGGCCCCCAGGCCCTAATCTGAACCTTAGCTTTGGTTTCCATGTGTCCGTCCTCAGAGGTCTGTTTTCCTAGACCAGCACACGGGGCTTTTCTGAGGCACCAAACCTAACCTCTCTCGCCTCCACATGGGGAGCTTACTTACTGGGGATGTATCAAACCCTTCAGGTAGGAGAGTTCCGCAGGGCCACTGAACAACCAGCACATTCCAAGGTTTCCATGGACCCAAACGCACATTATGACGCATCCTCAGGAGAGGCCATTTCAACTCAGCCCCCTGGTTAGCGTGCCCCAGAGGCAGCAGATCAAACATATCTTGTGGCTAATGGCCAATGGGAATGCGAGGCATGCTGTACAGGGATCCATCCTTCGAACCGTGCTCTCCAGTCCTTCCGTATGGTATGTCCTGGAGCCATGCAACAGGACTCGAATGTCCCACAGAAGGAAACCTGGTGGTTTGGGGCAACCTCCAAACTCAGCGTGGGAAAACTTCCTTGGCCTCATGAGGCCCCCGCTTCATGAAGGTGCCATCATGGACACATACTCCAGCCTCAGCCAACGTATGATCCTCAGCCTGACTTCAGATGCAGGAGATTTTGATTCAGCCTCTGCCTAGTGGGCCTGCTCTGCCCTTGGTTCCAATCCTCACTTTAGCTTGTGTTCCTAGACTTCCGTCCTCACACTCCTGGCCCACAAACCCTCCCTTCTGGGAATTCTGGGGCCACAATGATGCACTCCGCCTGCCTCCCAGGAGAAAAACTTTGTCTATGGTGCTGCCCAGAAACCCCAAATGAGGATCAAACTGCTTGGCCCTCGGCAACACCCCAATTGCATAGGCTACCTTAAACACTGATGCTCTGTCGCAAATAGCCTGAGCCCAGACCTTCCAACAGACACCGACACAGCTGGCTGCACACCCAGCACATTGGACCCGCCACTACCTTAGGCCACCATCCATTCCCAACCTGGGTTTTCAGTCATCAGAACCTAGACCTTATCTCCAATCCCTGCACAGGGGGGAACCTGATGCACAAGTCAGAACCCCTCCTTCCCCATGGCAAGAAACCTTGCTGCTGGCAGTGAGTCAAACCTTCAGTGTAGGAGAAAACGGCATGGCCCATGAGGCCACGCCCATGTGTGAGGGCCGCCTTGGGCACAAACACACATTGTGACCCTCAGCGTGAGTACCTTATTCAAGTAACGCCTCTCAGTGATTGGACCAAGAGCCCGCATATGTGGCTTGCCATGCCCATAGGCACGCAGGACTAACTAGATGGTGTGTATTCCAGTTGAGGGAACCCACTGCTGTGCTCTAGAGTCCCTCTCCTGGGGGGTCCCCTGTGGCAGAAAACAGTACTCTTCCCTTCCCACAGAATGAACCCAAACACTTGGGAGCTTGGACAATCCCCCGAGAGGAAGGCTCTTCCTCGGCCCCGGAAGCAACCCCTACCCTGAACGGCCACTGTGAACGCAACACCCAGAGACAAAAGCCTGAGCGACTGCCTCCCACTTGCCCTCCTTTGATATCCAGAGGATCTCCCCTCTCGGACTGGAGATCAGGCCTGCCATTACCTTGGCCCCTACCTGAGCCAAGTTTGCTTTTTCAGACATCTGTCCCCACAGCCCTGGCAAACACTGCCTCTAGGCTGGGTCCTCTGGAGCCATACCACAGGACCATGCCTGCTCTCTCCTGGGAAACTCTGTCCATTCCTTTGGCCACACACCTCCAGAATATGAGAAACCTCAAGGCCCCCGAGGACATACCATTACCGGGAGCCTCCCTGCACACACAGGGGCCTTCGGACACAAGCTGAGCTGCTACCTCCATGAAGGCATGCACACAGATGTCAACAGAGATAGAAGGTTGAGCCCGACAGGCCCTTAGGCCCTAATCTCAACTCTTGCTTTGTTTTCCAGGTGTCACTCCTCAGAGGCTTTGGTTCGAAGAACAGGATATGGGGCTTTCCTGAGGCACTGAACAGAACTTCTCTCGTCTCCACATGGGAAGCTTCCTTGTTGGAGCCGTGTCAAACACCTCAGGTTGGAGAATCCTGCAGAGTCCCTGAGCCACCTCCACATTCCAAGGTCTCCCAGGCCACCAAGCCACAGTAGGACTCATCTTCAGGAGAGTCCATTTCAACTCTCCCCTCTGGGTAGCTCACCCAGGAGCCCGCAGATTGAGCCTGCCTTGTCCTGACTAAAGAGTGGGAATATGAGGTGGCGTTCCCAGGCATCCATGCTTAGACACCTGCTCTCGAGTCTTTCCGTATGGGGCCTCCTGGAACCATCCAATAGCACTCGACTTTCGTGCAGAAGGAAACCTTGAGGTTTGGAGTAGTTCACAAATCCCATCGTAGGCAAACCTTCCTGGCCTCATGAGGCCCCCACACCATTCAGGAAGAGGCCATGCTGGACAAAAACTCTAGCCTGAGGCACGTCTCAGAGTTGAAATGACCTCAGTGCAGGAGATCTCGATTCAGCCTCTCAGAGTGGGCCTGCCGTGCCATCGGTCCCAAACCTCACGCTAGCTTGTGTTTTCAGACTTCCTTCCTCACACTCCTGGCAAACAAGCCCTCCGGACTAGGAACTCCAGAACCACAACCCAGCCCAGGGTCTGCCCAAGGGAAGAAAAACGTTTCCCTGTGGGGCTCTCTCCAGAAAACCCAGATGAGGATCAACCTGCTCGGGCCTCGACCGGTACCCGAACTGGATAGGCTGCTCTGGGCACTCATGCTCTGTCTGACACAGCCTGAAGCCAGACGTCCAGACAGACAAGGAGACAGCTGGCCGCACACCCAGCACTTTGGACACGCCATGGTCTTATGCCGTCACCTCTTCCTAACCTTGGTTTTCAGATATCTGAACCTAGACATTATATCAATTCTCCACACAGCTGGGTATCGCAAGCACAACACAGAACTCCTCCTTCCCCGTGGCTGTAAAGCTTGCTCTTGGCATGGAGTCACACCTTCAGGGTGGGAGAAACCTTCCTGGTCCCTGATGCCACGCCCAAACTTGAGTGCTGCTTGGGCACAAATTCACACTCTGACCCTCAGCATGAGCCCCATGTCAAAGAAAGGCCTGTCAGGGCCTGGGCCAAGAGCCCGCATATGGGGCTTGCCAAGCCCCTATGCACCCAATCCTCACCAGTGTTTGAGTTTTCCAGTCGCCCCGCCCGTACCTGGGGCTCTGCTCTGGAATCCCTTTCTTGGAGAGACACGTGAGCCAGACAACACTTTTCCACCCTTCCCACAAAATGACGCCAAACTCTTGGGAGCTGGGACAAATGCCCAGAGAGGGATACTCGTCCACAGTCCCTGAGGCCACCCCTCCAATCCACGGCTATCTCGGACACAACATCCAGAGACAAAAGCCTGAAGGAACGCCTCCCACTCGCCCTTGTTTCAGAGGCCCAGGAGCTCCCTCTCGGGCTCTACATCCGGCCTGCCATACCCTAGGCGCCACTCATAAGCTGAGTTTGTGTTTTCAGACTTCTGTGCCCTCAGCCTGGACCCACACAACCGCCAGGCTAGGGCCTCTGGAGCCACAGCGAAAGATTGTGCCTGCCCTCTCCAAGGAAATTGTGCCCAATGCATTGACCACAACCCTACAGGTTAGGGAAAAGCTCCAAGGCCCCTGAGGCCATCAATAGTGTAGGCCACCCTGGACTAAGAGGGGCTCTCTGACACCAGCGGAGCAACTATCTCCACTTAGACTCTCAGACAGTGTCCCCAGAGACAGAAGGTTGAAATGGACAGGCCCCCAGGCCCTAATCTGAACCTTAGCTTTGGTTTCCATGTGTCCGTCCTCAGAGGTCTGTTTTCGTAGACCAGCACACGGGGCTTTTCTGAGGCACCAAACCAAACCTCTCTCGCCTCCACATGGGGAGCTTACTTACTGGGGATGTATCAAACCCTTCAGGTAGGAGAGTTCCGCAGGGCCACTGAACAACCAGCACATTCCAAGGTTTCCATGGACCCAAACGCACATTATGACGCATCCTCAGGAGAGGCCATTTCAACTCAGCCCCCTGGTTAGCGTGCCCCAGAGGCAGCAGATCAAACATATCTTGTGGCTAATGGCCAATGGGAATGCGAGGCATGCTGTACAGGGATCCATCCTTCGAACCGTGCTCTCCAGTCCTTCCGTATGGTATGTCCTGGAGCCATGCAACAGGACTCGAATGTCCCACAGAAGGAAACCTGGTGGTTTGGGGCAACCTCCAAACTCAGCGTGGGAAAACTTCCTTGGCCTCATGAGGCCCCCGCTTCATGAAGGTGCCATCATGGACACATACTCCAGCCTCAGCCAACGTCTGATCCTCAGCCTGACTTCAGATGCAGGAGATTTTGATTCAGCCTCTGCCTAGTGGGCCTGCTCTGCCCTTGGTTCCAATCCTCACTTTAGCTTGTGTTCCTAGCCTTCCGTCCTCACACTCCTGGCCCACAAACCCTCCCTTCTGGGAATTCTGGGGCCACAATGATGCACTCCGCCTGCCTCCCAGGAGAAAAACTTTGTCTATGGTGCTGCCCAGAAACCCCAAATGAGGATCAAACTGCTTGGCCCTCGGCAACACCCCAATTGCATAGGCTACCTTAAACACTGATGCTCTGTCGCAAATAGCCTGAGCCCAGACCTTCCAACAGACACCGACACAGCTGGCTGCACACCCAGCACATTGGACCCGCCACTGCCTTAGGCCACCATCCATTCCCAACCTGGGTTTTCAGTCATCAGAACCTAGACCTTATCTCCAATCCCTGCACAGGGGGGAACCTGATGCACAAGTCAGAACCCCTCCTTCCCCATGGCAAGAAACCTTGCTGCTGGCAGTGAGTCAAACCTTCAGTGTAGGAGAAAACGGCATGGCCCATGAGGCCACGCCCATGTGTGAGGGCCGCCTTGGGCACAAACACACATTGTGACCCTCAGCGTGAGTACCTTATTCAAGAAACGCCTCTCAGTGATTGGACCAAGAGCCCGCATATGTGGCTTGCCATGCCCATAGGCACGCAGGACTAACTAGATGGTGTGTATTCCAGTTGAGGGAACCCACTGCTGTGCTCTAGAGTCCCTCTCCTGGGGGGTCCCCTGTGGCAGAAAACAGTACTCTTCCCTTCCCACAGAATGAACCCAAACACTTGGGAGATTGGACAATCCCCCGAGAGGAAGGCTCTTCCTCGGCCCCGGAAGCAACCCCTACCCTGAACGGCCACTGTGAACGCAACACCCAGAGACAAAAGCCTGAGCGACTGCCTCCCACTTGCCCTCCTTTGATATCCAGAGGATCTCCCCTCTCGGACTGGAGATCAGGCCTGCCATTACCTTGGCCCCTACCTGAGCCAAGTTTGCTTTTTCAGACATCTGTCCCCACAGCCCTGGCAAACACAGCCTCTAGGCTGGGTCCTCTGGAGCCATACCACAGGACCATGCCTGCTCTCTCCTGGGAAACTCTGTCCATTCCTTTGGCCACACACCTCCAGAATATGAGAAACCTCAAGGCCCCCGAGGACATACCATTACCGGGAGCCTCCCTGCACACACAGGGGCCTTCGGACACAAGCGGAGCTGCTACCTCCATGAAGGCATGCACACAGATGTCAACAGAGATAGAAGGTTGAGCCGTACAGGCCCTTAGGCCCTAATCTCAACTCTTGCTTTGTTTTCCAGGTGTCACTCCTCAGAGGCTTTGGTTCGAAGAACAGGATATGGGGCTTTCCTGAGGCACTGAACAGAACTTCTCTCGTCTCCACATGGGAAGCTTCCTTGTTGGAGCCGTGTCAAACACCTCAGGTTGGAGAATCCTGCAGAGTCCCTGAGCCACCTCCACATTCCAAGGTCTCCCAGGCCACCAAGCCACAGTAGGACTCATCTTCAGGAGAGTCCATTTCAACTCTCCCCTCTGGGTAGCTCACCCAGGAGCCCTCAGATTGAGCCTGCCTTGTCCTGACTAAAGAGTGGGAATATGAGGTGGCGTTCCCAGGCATCCATGCTTAGACACCTGCTCTCGAGTCTTTCCGTATGGGGCCTCCTGGAACCATCCAATAGCACTCGACTTTCGTGCAGAAGGAAACCTTGAGGTTTGGAGTAGTTCACAAATCCCATCGTAGGCAAACCTTCCTGGCCTCATGAGGCCCCCACACCATTCAGGAAGAGGCCATGCTGGACAAAAACTCTAGCCTGAGGCACGTCTCAGAGTTGAAATGACCTCAGTGCAGGAGATCTCGATTCAGCCTCTCAGAGTGGGCCTGCCGTGCCATCGGTCCCAAACCTCACGCTAGCTTGTGTTTTCAGACTTCCTTCCTCACACTCCTGGCAAACAAGCCCTCCGGACTAGGAACTCCAGAACCACAACCCAGCCCAGGGTCTGCCCAAGGGAAGAAAAACGTTTCCCTGTGGGGCTCTCTCCAGAAAACCCAGATGAGGATCAACCTGCTCGGGCCTCGACCGGTACCCGAACTGGATAGGCTGCTCTGGGCACTCATGCTCTGTCTGACACAGCCTGAAGCCAGACGTCCAGACAGACAAGGAGACAGCTGGCCGCACACCCAGCACTTTGGACACGCCATGGTCTTATGCCGTAACCTCTTCCCAACCTTGGTTTTCAGATATCTGAACCTAGACATTATATCAATTCTCCACACAGCTGGGTATCGCAAGCACAACACAGAACTCCTCCTTCCCCGTGGCTGTAAAGCTTGCTCTTGGCATGGAGTCACACCTTCAGGGTGGGAGAAACCTTCCTGGTCCCTGATGCCACGCCCAAACTTGAGTGCTGCTTGGGCACAAATTCACACTCTGACCCTCAGCATGAGCCCCATGTCAAAGAAAGGCCTGTCAGGGCCTGGGCCAAGAGCCCGCATATGGGGCTTGCCAAGCCCCTATGCACCCAATCCTCACCAGTGTTTGAGTTTTCCAGTCGCCCCGCCCGTACCTGGGGCTCTGCTCTGGAATCCCTTTCTTGGAGAGACACGTGAGCCAGACAACACTTTTCCACCCTTCCCACAAAATGACCCCAAACTCTTGGGAGCTGGGACAAATCCCCAGAGAGGGATACTCGTCCACAGTCCCTGAGGCCACCCCTCCAATCCACAGCTATCTCGGACACAACATCCAGAGACAAAAGCCTGAAGGAACGCCTCCCACTCGCCCTTGTTTCAGAGGCCCAGGAGCTCCCTCTCGGGCTGTACATCCGGCCTGCCATACCCTAGGCGCCACTCATAAGCTGAGTTTGTGTTTTCAGACTTCTGTGCCCTCAGCCTGGACCCACACAACCGCCAGGCTAGGGCCTCTGGAGCCACAGCGAAAGATTGTGCCTGCCCTCTCCAAGGAAATAGTGCCCAATCCATTGACCACAACCCTACAGGTTAGGGAAAAGCTCCAAGGCCCCTGAGGCCATCAATAGTGTAGGCCACCCTGGACTAAGAGGGGCTCTCTGACACCAGCGGAGCAACTATCTCCACTTAGACTCTCAGACAGTGTCCCCAGAGACAGAAGGTTGAAATGGACAGGCCCCCAGGCCCTAATCTGAACCTTAGCTTTGGTTTCCATATGTCCGTCCTCAGAGGTCTGTTTTCGTAGACCTGCACACGGGGCTTTTCTGAGGCACCAAACCAAACCTCTCTCGCCTCCACATGGGGAGCTTACTTACTGGGGATGTATCAAACCCTTCAGGTAGGAGAGTTCCGCAGGGCCACTGAACAACCAGCACATTCCAAGGTTTCCATGGACCCAAACGCACATTATGACGCATCCTCAGGAGAGGCCATTTCAACTCAGCCCCCTGGTTAGCGTGCCCCAGAGGCAGCAGATCAAACATATCTTGTGGCTAATGGCCAATGGGAATGCGAGGCATGCTGTACAGGGATCCATCCTTCGAACCGTGCTCTCCAGTCCTTCCGTATGGTATGTCCTGGAGCCATGCAACAGGACTCCAATGTCCCACAGAAGGAAACCTGGTGGTTTGGGGCAACCTCCAAACTCAGCGTGGGAAAACTTCCTTGGCCTCATGAGGCCCCCGCTTCATGAAGGTGCCATCATGGACACATACTCCAGCCTCAGCCAACGTATGATCCTCAGCCTGACTTCAGATGCAGGAGATTTTGATTCAGCCTCTGCCTAGTGGGCCTGCTCTGCCCTTGGTTCCAATCCTCACTTTAGCTTGTGTTCCTAGACTTCCGTCCTCACACTCCTGGCCCACAAACCCTCCCTTCTGGGAATTCTGGGGCCACAATGATGCACTCCGCCTGCCTCCCAGGAGAAAAACTTTGTCTATGGTGCTGCCCAGAAACCCCAAATGAGGATCAAACTGCTTGGCCCTCGGCAACACCCCAATTGCATAGGCTACCTTAAACACTGATGCTCTGTCGCAAATAGCCTGAGCCCAGACCTTCCAACAGACACCGACACAGCTGGCTGCACACCCAGCACATTGGACCCGCCACTGCCTTAGGCCACCATCCATTCCCAACCTGGGTTTTCAGTCATCAGAACCTAGACCTTATCTCCAATCCCTGCACAGGGGGGAACCTGATGCACAAGTCAGAACCCCTCCTTCCCCATGGCAAGAAACCTTGCTGCTGGCAGTGAGTCAAACCTTCAGTGTAGGAGAAAACGGCATGGCCCATGAGGCCACGCCCATGTGTGAGGGCCGCCTTGGGCACAAACACACATTGTGACCCTCAGCGTGAGTACCTTATTCAAGTAACGCCTCTCAGTGATTGGACCAAGAGCCCGCATATGTGGCTTGCCATGCCCATAGGCACGCAGGCCTAACTAGATGGTGTGTATTCCAGTTGAGGGAACCCACTGCTGTGCTCTAGAGTCCCTCTCCTGGGGGGTCCCCTGTGGCAGAAAACAGTACTCTTCCCTTCCCACAGAATGAACCCAAACACTTGGGAGCTTGGACAATCCCCCGAGAGGAAGGCTCTTCCTCGGCCCCTGAAGCAACCCCTACCCTGAACGGCCACTGTGAACGCAACACCCAGAGACAAAAGCCTGAGCGACTGCCTCCCACTTGCCCTCCTTTGATATCCAGAGGATCTCCCCTCTCGGACTGGAGATCAGGCCTGCCATTACCTTGGCCCCTACCTGAGCCAAGTTTGCTTTTTCAGACATCTGTCCCCACAGCCCTGGCAAACACAGCCTCTAGGCTGGGTCCTCTGGAGCCATACCACAGGACCATGCCTGCTCTCTCCTGGGAAACTCTGTCCATTCCTTTGGCCACACACCTCCAGAATATGAGAAACCTCAAGGCCCCCGAGGACATACCATTACCGGGAGCCTCCCTGCACACACAGGGGCCTTCGGACACAAGCGGAGCTGCTACCTCCATGAAGGCATGCACACAGATGTCAACAGAGATAGAAGGTTGAGCCCGACAGGCCCTTAGGCCCTAATCTCAACTCTTGCTTTGTTTTCCAGGTGTCACTCCTCAGAGGCTTTGGTTCGAAGAACAGGATATGGGGCTTTCCTGAGGCACTGAACAGAACTTCTCTCGTCTCCACATGGGAAGCTTCCTTGTTGGAGCCGTGTCAAACACCTCAGGTTGGAGAATCCTGCAGAGTCCCTGAGCCACCTCCACATTCCAAGGTCTCCCAGGCTACCAAGCCACAGTAGGACTCATCTTCAGGAGAGTCCATTTCAACTCTCCCCTCTGGGTAGCTCACCCAGGAGCCCGCAGATTGAGCCTGCCTTGTCCTGACTAAAGAGTGGGAATATGAGGTGGCGTTCCCAGGCATCCATGCTTAGACACCTGCTCTCGAGTCTTTCCGTATGGGGCCTCCTGGAACCATCCAATAGCACTCGACTTTCGTGCAGAAGGAAACCTTGAGGTTTGGAGTAGTTCACAAATCCCATCGTAGGCAAACCTTCCTGGCCTCATGAGGCCCCCACACCATTCAGGAAGAGGCCATGCTGGACAAAAACTCTAGCCTGAGGCACGTCTCAGAGTTGAAATGACCTCAGTGCAGGAGATCTCGATTCAGCCTCTCAGAGTGGGCCTGCCGTGCCATCGGTCCCAAACCTCACGCTAGCTTGTGTTTTCAGACTTCCTTCCTCACACTCCTGGCAAACAAGCCCTCCGGACTAGGAACTCCAGAACCACAACCCAGCCCAGGGTCTGCCCAAGGGAAGAAAAACGTTTCCCTGTGGGGCTCTCTCCAGAAAACCCAGATGAGGATCAACCTGCTCGGACCTCGACGGTACCCGAACTGGATAGGCTGCTCTGGGCACTCATGCTCTGTCTGACACAGCCTGAAGCCAGACGTCCAGACAGACAAGGAGACAGCTGGCCGCACACCCAGCACTTTGGACACGCCATGGTCTTATGCTGTCACCTCTTCCTAACCTTGGTTTTCAGATATCTGAACCTAGACATTATATCAATTCTCCACACAGCTGGGTATCGCAAGCACAACACAGAACTCCTCCTTCCCCGTGGCTGTAAAGCTTGCTCTTGGCATGGAGTCACACCTTCAGGGTGGGAGAAACCTTCCTGGTCCCTGATGCCACGCCCAAACTTGAGTGCTGCTTGGGCACAAATTCACACTCTGACCCTCAGCATGAGCCCCATGTCAAAGAAAGGCCTGTCAGGGCCTGGGCCAAGAGCCCGCATATGGGGCTTGCCAAGCCCCTATGCACCCAATCCTCACCAGTGTTTGAGTTTTCCAGTCGCCCCGCCCGTACCTGGGGCTCTGCTCTGGAATCCCTTTCTTGGAGAGACACGTGAGCCAGACAACACTTTTCCACCCTTCCCACAAAATGACCCCAAACTCTTGGGAGCTGGGACAAATCCCCAGAGAGGGATACTCGTCCACAGTCCCTGAGGCCACCCCTCCAATCCACGGCTATCTCGGACACAACATCCAGAGACAAAAGCCTGAAGGAACGCCTCCCACTCGCCCTTGTTTCAGAGGCCGAGGAGCTCCCTCTCGGGCTGTACATCCGGCCTGCCATACCCTAGGCGCCACTCATAAGCTGAGTTTGTGTTTTCAGACTTCTGTGCCCTCAGCCTGGACCCACACAACCGCCAGGCTAGGGCCTCTGGAGCCACAGCGAAAGATTGTGCCTGCCCTCTCCAAGGAAATTGTGCCCAATTTCCCCAACCCTACAGGTTAGGGAAAAGCTCCAAGGCCCCTGAGGCCATCAATAGTGTAGGCCACCCTGGACTAAGAGGGGCTCTCTGACACCAGCGGAGCAACTATCTCCACTTAGACTCTCAGACAGTGTCCCCAGAGACAGAAGGTTGAAATGGACAGGCCCCCAGGCCCTAATCTGAACCTTAGCTTTGGTTTCCATGTGTCCGTCCTCAGAGGTCTGTTTTCGTAGACCAGCACACGGGGCTTTTCTGAGGCACCAAACCAAACCTCTCTCGCCTCCACATGGGGAGCTTACTTACTGGGGATGTATCAAACCCTTCAGGTAGGAGAGTTCCGCAGGGCCACTGAACAACCAGCACATTCCAAGGTTTCCATGGACTCAAACGCACATTATGACGCATCCTCAGGAGAGGCCATTTCAACTCAGCCCCCTGGTTAGCGTGCCCCAGAGGCAGCAGATCAAACATATCTTGTGGCTAATGGCCAATGGGAATGCGAGGCATGCTGTACAGGGATCCATCCTTCGAACCGTGCTCTCCAGTCCTTCCGTATGGTATGTCCTGGAGCCATGCAACAGGACTCGAATGTCCCACAGAAGGAAACCTGGTGGTTTGGGGCAACCTCCAAACTCAGCGTGGGAAAACTTCCTTGGCCTCATGAGGCCCCCGCTTCATGAAGGTGCCATCATGGACACATACTCCCGCCTCAGCCAACGTCTGATCCTCAGCCTGACTTCAGATGCAGGAGATTTTGATTCAGCCTCTGCCTAGTGGGCCTGCTCTGCCCTTGGCTCCAATCTTCACTTTAGCTTGTGTTCCTAGACTTCCGTCCTCACACTCCTGGCCCACAAACCCTCCCTTCTGGGAATTCTGGGGCCACAATGAAGCACTCCGCCTGCCTCCCAGGAGAAAAACTTTGTCTATGGTGCTGCCCAGAAACCCCAAATGAGGATCAAACTGCTTGGCCCTCGGCAACACCCCAATTGCATAGGCTACCTTAAACACTGATGCTCTGTCGCAAATAGCCTGAGCCCAGACCTTCCAACAGACACCGACACAGCTGGCTGCACACCCAGCACATTGGACCCGCCACTGCCTTAGGCCACCATCCATTCCCAACCTGGGTTTTCAGTCATCAGAACCTAGACCTTATCTCCAATCCCTGCACAGGGGGGAACCTGATGCACAAGTCAGAACCCCTCCTTCCCCATGGCAAGAAACCTTGCTGCTGGCAGTGAGTCAAACCTTCAGTGTAGGAGAAAACGGCATGGCCCATGAGGCCACGCCCATGTGTGAGGGCCGCCTTGGGCACAAACACACATTGTGACCCTCAGCGTGAGTACCTTATTCAAGTAACGCCTCTCAGTGATTGGACCAAGAGCCCGCATATGTGGCTTGCCATGCCCATAGGCACGCAGGACTAACTAGATGGTGTGTATTCCAGTTGAGGGAACCCACTGCTGTGCTCTAGAGTCCCTCTCCTGGGGGGTCCCCTGTGGCAGAAAACAGTACTCTTCCCTTCCCACAGAATGAACCCAAACTCTTGGGAGCTTGGACAATCCCCCGAGAGGAAGGCTCTTCCTCGGCCCCTGAAGCAACCCCTACCCTGAACGGCCACTGTGAACGCAACACCCAGAGACAAAAGCCTGAGCGACTGCCTCCCACTTGCCCTCCTTTGATATCCAGAGGATCTCCCCTCTCGGACTGGAGATCAGGCCTGCCATTACCTTGGCCCCTACCTGAGCCAAGTTTGCTTTTTCAGACATCTGTCCCCACAGCCCTGGCAAACACAGCCTCTAGGCTGGGTCCTCTGGAGCCATACCACAGGACCATGCCTGCTCGCTCCTGGGAAACTCTGTCCATTCCTTTGGCCACACACCTCCAGAATATGAGAAACCTCAAGGCCCCCGAGGACATACCATTACCGGGAGCATCCCTGCACACACAGGGGCCTTCGGACACAAGCTGAGCTGCTACCTCCATGAAGGCATGCACACAGATGTCAACAGAGATAGAAGGTTGAGCCCGACAGGCCCTTAGGCCCTAATCTCAACTCTTGCTTTGTTTTCCAGGTGTCACTCCTCAGAGGCTTTGGTTCGAAGAACAGGATATGGGGCTTTCCTGAGGCACTGAACAGAACTTCTCTCGTCTCCACATGGGAAGCTTCCTTGTTGGAGCCGTGTCAAACACCTCAGGTTGGAGAATCCTGCAGAGTCCCTGAGCCACCTCCACATTCCAAGGTCTCCCAGGCCACCAAGCCACAGTAGGACTCATCTTCAGGAGAGTCCATTTCAACTCTCCCCTCTGGGTAGCTCACCCAGGAGCCCGCAGATTGAGCCTGCCTTGTCCTGACTAAAGAGTGGGAATATGAGGTGGCGTTCCCAGGCATCCATGCTTAGACACCTGCTCTCGAGTCTTTCCGTATGGGGCCTCCTGGAACCATCCAATAGCACTCGACTTTCGTGCAGAAGGAAACCTTGAGGTTTGGAGTAGTTCACAAATCCCATCGTAGGCAAACCTTCCTGGCCTCATGAGGCCCCCACACCATTCAGGAAGAGGCCATGCTGGACAAAAACTCTAGCCTGAGGCACGTCTCAGAGTTGAAATGACCTCAGTGCAGGAGATCTCGATTCAGCCTCTCAGAGTGGGCCTGCCGTGCCATCGGTCCCAAACCTCACGCTAGCTTGTGTTTTCAGACTTCCTTCCTCACACTCCTGGCAAACAAGCCCTCCGGACTAGGAACTCCAGAACCACAACCCAGCCCAGGGTCTGCCCAAGGGAAGAAAAACGTTTCCCTGTGGGGCTCTCTCCAGAAAACCCAGATGAGGATCAACCTGCTCGGGCTTCGACGGTACCCGAACTGGATAGGCTGCTCTGGGCACTCATGCTCTGTCTGACACAGCCTGAAGCCAGACGTCCAGACAGACAAGGAGACAGCTGGCCGCACACCCAGCACTTTGGACACGCCATGGTCTTATGCTGTCACCTCTTCCTAACCTTGGTTTTCAGATATCTGAACCTAGACATTATATCAATTCTCCACACAGCTGGGTATCGCAAGCACAACACAGAACTCCTTCTTACCCGTGGCTGTAAAGCTTGCTCTTGGCATGGAGTCACACCTTCAGGGTGGGAGAAACCTTCCTGGTCCCTGATGCCACGCCCAAACGTAGGTGCTGCTTGGGCACAAATTCACACTCTGACCCTCAGCATGAGCCCCATGTCAAAGAAAGGCCTGTCAGGGCCTGGGCCAAGAGCCCGCATATGGGGCTTGCCAAGCCCCTATGCACCCAATCCTCACCAGTGTTTGAGTTTTCCTGTCGCCCCGCCCGTACCTGGGGCTCTGCTCTGGAATCCCTTTCTTGGAGAGACACGTGAGCCAGACAACACTTTTCCACCCTTCCCACAAAATGACCCCAAACTCTTGGGAGCTGGGACAAATCCCCAGAGAGGGATACTCGTCCACAGTCCCTGAGGCCACCCCTCCAATCCACGGCTATCTCGGACACAACATCCAGAGACAAAAGCCTGAAGGAACGCCTCCCACTCGCCCTTGTTTCAGAGGCCGAGGAGCTCCCTCTCGGGCTGTACATCCGGCCTGCCATACCCTAGGCGCCACTCATAAGCTGAGTTTGTGTTTTCAGACTTCTGTGCCCTCAGCCTGGACCCACACAACCGCCAGGCTAGGGCCTCTGGAGCCACAGCGAAAGATTGTGCCTGCCCTCTCCAAGGAAATTGTGCCCAATTTCCCCAACCCTACAGGTTAGAGAAAAGCTCCAAGGCCCCTGAGGCCATCAATAGTGTAGGCCACCCTGGACTAAGAGGGGCTCTCTGACACCAGCGGAGCAACTATCTCCACTTAGACTCTCAGAAAGTGTCCCCAGAGACAGAAGGTTGAAATGGACAGGCCCCCAGGCCCTAATCTGAACCTTAGCTTTGGTTTCCATGTGTCCGTCCTCAGAGGTCTGTTTTCGTAGACCAGCACACGGGGCTTTTCTGAGGCACCAAACCAAACCTCTCTCGCCTCCACATGGGGAGCTTACTTACTGGGGATGTATCAAACCCTTCAGGTAGGAGAGTTCCGCAGGGCCACTGAACAACCAGCACATTCCAAGGTTTCCATGGACTCAAACGCACATTATGACGCATCCTCAGGAGAGGCCATTTCAACTCAGCCCCCTGGTTAGCGTGCCCCAGAGGCAGCAGATCAAACATATCTTGTGGCTAATGGCCAATGGGAATGCGAGGCATGCTGTACAGGGATCCATCCTTCGAACCGTGCTCTCCAGTCCTTCCGTATGGTATGTCCTGGAGCCATGCAACAGGACTCGAATGTCCCACAGAAGGAAACCTGGTGGTTTGGGGCAACCTCCAAACTCAGCGTGGGAAAACTTCCTTGGCCTCATGAGGCCCCCGCTTCATGAAGGTGCCATCATGGACACATACTCCCGCCTCAGCCAACGTCTGATCCTCAGCCTGACTTCAGATGCAGGAGATTTTGATTCAGCCTCTGCCTAGTGGGCCTGCTCTGCCCTTGGCTCCAATCCTCACTTTAGCTTGTGTTCCTAGACTTCCGTCCTCACACTCCTGGCCCACAAACCCTCCCTTCTGGGAATTCTGGGGCCACAATGAAGCACTCCGCCTGCCTCCCAGGAGAAAAACTTTGTCTATGGTGCTGCCCAGAAACCCCAAATGAGGAACAAACTGCTTGGCCCTCGGCAACACCCCAATTGCATAGGCTACCTTAAACACTGATGCTCTGTCGCAAATAGCCTGAGCCCAGACCTTCCAACAGACACCGACACAGCTGGCTGCACACCCAGCACATTGGACCCGCCACTGCCTTAGGCCACCATCCATTCCCAACCTGGGTTTTCAGTCATCAGAACCTAGACCTTATCTCCAATCCCTGCACAGGGGGGAACCTGATGCACAAGTCAGAACCCCTCCTTCCCCATGGCAAGAAACCTTGCTGCTGGCAGTGAGTCAAACCTTCAGTGTAGGAGAAAACGGCATGGCCCATGAGGCCACGCCCATGTGTGAGGGCCGCCTTGGGCACAAACACACATTGTGACCCTCAGCGTGAGTACCTTATTCAAGTAACGCCTCTCAGGGATTGGACCAAGAGCCCGCATATGTGGCTTGCCATGCCCATAGGCACGCAGGACTAACTAGATGGTGTGTATTCCAGTTGAGGGAACCCACTGCTGTGCTCTAGAGTCCCTCTCCTGGGGGGTCCCCTGTGGCAGAAAACAGTACTCTTCCCTTCCCACAGAATGAACCCAAACTCTTGGGAGCTTGGACAATCCCCCGAGAGGAAGGCTCTTCCTCGGCCCCTGAAGCAACCCCTACCCTGAACGGCCACTGTGAACGCAACACCCAGAGACAAAAGCCTGAGCGACTGCCTCCCACTTGCCCTCCTTTGATATCCAGAGGATCTCCCCTCTCGGACTGGAGATCAGGCCTGCCATTACCTTGGCCCCTACCTGAGCCAAGTTTGCTTTTTCAGACATCTGTCCCCACAGCCCTGGCAAACACAGCCTCTAGGCTGGGTCCTCTGGAGCCATACCACAGGACCATGCCTGCTCGCTCCTGGGAAACTCTGTCCATTCCTTTGGCCACACACCTCCAGAATATGAGAAACCTCAAGGCCCCCGAGGACATACCATTACCGGGAGCATCCCTGCACACACAGGGGCCTTCGGACACAAGCTGAGCTGCTACCTCCATGAAGGCATGCACACAGATGTCAACAGAGATAGAAGGTTGAGCCGGACAGGCCCTTAGGCCCTAATCTCAACTCTTGCTTTGTTTTCCAGGTGTCACTCCTCAGAGGCTTTGGTTCGAAGAACAGGATATGGGGCTTTCCTGAGGCACTGAACAGAACTTCTCTCGTCTCCACATGGGAAGCTTCCTTGTTGGAGCCGTGTCAAACACCTCAGGTTGGAGAATCCTGCAGAGTCCCTGAGCCACCTCCACATTCCAAGGTCTCCCAGGCTACCAAGCCACAGTAGGACTCATCTTCAGGAGAGTCCATTTCAACTCTCCCCTCTGGGTAGCTCACCCAGGAGCCCGCAGATTGAGCCTGCCTTGTCCTGACTAAAGAGTGGGAATATGAGGTGGCGTTCCCAGGCATCCATGCTTAGACACCTGCTCTCGAGTCTTTCCGTATGGGGCCTCCTGGAACCATCCAATAGCACTCGACTTTCGTGCAGAAGGAAACCTTGAGGTTTGGAGTAGTTCACAAATCCCATCGTAGGCAAACCTTCCTGGCCTCATGAGGCCCCCACACCATTCAGGAAGAGGCCATGCTGGACAAAAACTCTAGCCTGAGGCACGTCTCAGAGTTGAAATGACCTCAGTGCAGGAGATCTCGATTCAGCCTCTCAGAGTGGGCCTGCCGTGCCATCGGTCCCAAACCTCACGCTAGCTTGTGTTTTCAGACTTCCTTCCTCACACTCCTGGCAAACAAGCCCTCCGGACTAGGAACTCCAGAACCACAACCCAGCCCAGGGTCTGCCCAAGGGAAGAAAAACGTTTCCCTGTGGGGCTCTCTCCAGAAAACCCAGATGAGGATCAACCTGCTCGGACCTCGACGGTACCCGAACTGGATAGGCTGCTCTGGGCACTCATGCTCTGTCTGACACAGCCTGAAGCCAGACGTCCAGACAGACAAGGAGACAGCTGGCCGCACACCCAGCACTTTGGACACGCCATGGTCTTATGCTGTCACCTCTTCCTAACCTTGGTTTTCAGATATCTGAACCTAGACATTATATCAATTCTCCACACAGCTGGGTATCGCAAGCACAACACAGAACTCCTCCTTCCCCGTGGCTGTAAAGCTTGCTCTTGGCATGGAGTCACACCTTCAGGGTGGGAGAAACCTTCCTGGTCCCTGATGCCACGCCCAAACTTGAGTGCTGCTTGGGCACAAATTCACACTCTGACCCTCAGCATGAGCCCCATGTCAAAGAAAGGCCTGTCAGGGCCTGGGCCAAGAGCCCGCATATGGGGCTTGCCAAGCCCCTATGCACCCAATCCTCACCAGTGTTTGAGTTTTCCAGTCGCCCCGCCCGTACCTGGGGCTCTGCTCTGGAATCCCTTTCTTGGAGAGACACGTGAGCCAGACAACACTTTTCCACCCTTCCCACAAAATGACCCCAAACTCTTGGGAGCTGGGACAAATCCCCAGAGAGGGATACTCGTCCACAGTCCCTGAGGCCACCCCTCCAATCCACGGCTATCTCGGACACAACATCCAGAGACAAAAGCCTGAAGGAACGCCTCCCACTCGCCCTTGTTTCAGAGACCGAGGAGCTCCCTCTCGGGCTGTACATCCGGCCTGCCATACCCTAGGCGCCACTCATAAGCTGAGTTTGTGTTTTCAGACTTCTGTGCCCTCAGCCTGGACCCACACAACCGCCAGGCTAGGGCCTCTGGAGCCACAGCGAAAGATTGTGCCTGCCCTCTCCAAGGAAATTGTGCCCAATTTCCCCAACCCTACAGGTTAGGGAAAAGCTCCAAGGCCCCTGAGGCCATCAATAGTGTAGGCCACCCTGGACTAAGAGGGGCTCTCTGACACCAGCGGAGCAACTATATCCACTTAGACTCTCAGACAGTGTCCCCAGAGACAGAAGGTTGAAATGGACAGGCCCCCAGGCCCTAATCTGAACCTTAGCTTTGGTTTCCATGTGTCCGTCCTCAGAGGTCTGTTTTCGTAGACCAGCACACGGGGCTTTTCTGAGGCACCAAACCAAACCTCTCTCGCCTCCACATGGGGAGCTTACTTACTGGGGATGTATCAAACCCTTCAGGTAGGAGAGTTCCGCAGGGCCACTGAACAACCAGCACATTCCAAGGTTTCCATGGACTCAAACGCACATTATGACGCATCCTCAGGAGAGGCCATTTCAACTCAGCCCCCTGGTTAGCGTGCCCCAGAGGCAGCAGATCAAACATATCTTGTGGCTAATGGCCAATGGGAATGCGAGGCATGCTGTACAGGGATCCATCCTTCGAACCGTGCTCTCCAGTCCTTCCGTATGGTATGTCCTGGAG
Source organism: Mustela nivalis (assembly GCF_964662115.1). Lineage (NCBI taxonomy): Eukaryota > Metazoa > Chordata > Mammalia > Carnivora > Mustelidae > Mustela > Mustela nivalis. The sequence goes on from NW_028136351.1 coordinate 173,368, forward strand.
CCATGCAACAGGACTCGAATGTCCCACAGAAGGAAACCTGGTGGTTTGGGGCAACCTCCAAACTCAGCGTGGGAAAACTTCCTTGGCCTCATGAGGCCCCCGCTTCATGAAGGTGCCATCATGGACACATACTCCCGCCTCAGCCAACGTCTGATCCTCAGCCTGACTTCAGATGCAGGAGATTTTGATTCAGCCTCTGCCTAGTGGGCCTGCTCTGCCCTTGGCTCCAATCTTCACTTTAGCTTGTGTTCCTAGACTTCCGTCCTCACACTCCTGGCCCACAAACCCTCCCTTCTGGGAATTCTGGGGCCACAATGAAGCACTCCACCTGCCTCCCAGGATAAAAACTTTGTCTATGGTGCTGCCCAGAAACCCCAAATGAGGATCAAACTGCTTGGCCCTCGGCAAAACCCAATTGCATAGGCTACCTTAAACACTGATGCTCTGTCGCAAATAGCCTGAGCCCAGACCTTCCAACAGACACCGACACAGCTGGCTGCACACCCAGCACATTGGACCCGCCACTGCCTTAGGCCACCATCCATTCCCAACCTGGGTTTTCAGTCATCAGAACCTAGACCTTATCTCCAATCCCTGCACAGGGGGGAACCTGATGCACAAGTCAGAACCCCTCCTTCCCCATGGCAAGAAACCTTGCTGCTGGCAGTGAGTCAAACCTTCAGTGTAGGAGAAAACGGCATGGCCCATGAGGCCACGCCCATGTGTGAGGGCCGCCTTGGGCACAAACACACATTGTGACCCTCAGCGTGAGTACCTTATTCAAGTAACGCCTCTCAGTGATTGGACCAAGAGCCCGCATATGTGGCTTGCCATGCCCATAGGCACGCAGGACTAACTAGATGGTGTGTATTCCAGTTGAGGGAACCCACTGCTGTGCTCTAGAGTCCCTCTCCTGGGGGGTCCCCTGTGGCAGAAAACAGTACTCTTCCCTTCCCACAGAATGAACCCAAACTCTTGGGAGCTTGGACAATCCCCCGAGAGGAAGGCTCTTCCTCGGCCCCTGAAGCAACCCCTACCCTGAACGGCCACTGTGAACGCAACACCCAGAGACAAAAGCCTGAGCGACTGCCTCCCACTTGCCCTCCTTTGATATCCAGAGGATCTCCCCTCTCGGACTGGAGATCAGGCCTGCCATTACCTTGGCCCCTACCTGAGCCAAGTTTGCTTTTTCAGACATCTGTCCCCACAGCCCTGGCAAACACAGCCTCTAGGCTGGGTCCTCTGGAGCCATACCACAGGACCATGCCTGCTCTCTCCTGGGAAACTCTGTCCATTCCTTTGGCCACACACCTCCAGAATATGAGAAACCTCAAGGCCCCCGAGGACATACCATTACCGGGAGCCTCCCTGCACACACAGGGGCCTTCGGACACAAGCTGAGCTGCTACCTCCATGAAGGCATGCACACAGATGTCAACAGAGATAGAAGGTTGAGCCCGACAGGCCCTTAGGCCCTAATCTCAACTCTTGCTTTGTTTTCCAGGTGTCACTCCTCAGAGGCTTTGGTTCGAAGAACAGGATATGGGGCTTTCCTGAGGCACTGAACAGAACTTCTCTCGTCTCCACATGGGAAGCTTCCTTGTTGGAGCCGTGTCAAACACCTCAGGTTGGAGAATCCTGCAGAGTCCCTGAGCCACCTCCACATTCCAAGGTCTCCCAGGCCACCAAGCCACAGTAGGACTCATCTTCAGGAGAGTCCATTTCAACTCTCCCCTCTGGGTAGCTCACCCAGGAGCCCGCAGATTGAGCCTGCCTTGTCCTGACTAAAGAGTGGGAATATGAGGTGGCGTTCCCAGGCATCCATGCTTAGACACCTGCTCTCGAGTCTTTCCGTATGGGGCCTCCTGGAACCATCCAATAGCACTCGACTTTCGTGCAGAAGGAAACCTTCAGGTTTGGAGTAGTTCACAAATCCCATCGTAGGCAAACCTTCCTGGCCTCATGAGGCCCCCACACCATTCAGGAAGAGGACATGCTGGACAAAAACTCTAGCCTGAGGCACGTCTCAGAGTTGAAATGACCTCAGTGCAGGAGATCTCGATTCAGCCTCTCAGAGTGGGCCTGCCGTGCCATCGGTCCCAAACCTCACGCTAGCTTGTGTTTTCAGAATTCCTTCCTCACACTCCTGGCAAAAAAGCCCTCCGGACTAGGAACTCCAGAACCACAACCCAGCCCAGGGTCTGCCCAAGGGAAGAAAAACGTTTCCCTGTGGGGCTCTCTCCAGAAAACCCAGATGAGGATCAACCTGCTCGGGCCTCGACGGTACCCGAACTGGATAGGCTGCTCTAGGCACTCATGCTCTGTCTGACACAGCCTGAAGCCAGACGTCCAGACAGACAAGGAGACAGCTGGCCGCACACCCAGCACTTCGGACACGCCATGGGCTTATGCCGTCACCTCTTCCTAACCTTGGTTTTCAGATATCTGAACCTAGACATTATATCAATTCTCCACACAGCTGGGTATCGCAAGCACAACACAGAACTCCTCCTTCCCCGTGGCTGTAAAGCTTGCTCTTGGCATGGAGTCACACCTTCAGGGTGGGAGAAACCTTCCTGGTCCCTGATGCCACGCCCAAACTTGAGTGCTGCTTGGGCACAAATTCACACTCTGACCCTCAGCATGAGCCCCATGTCAAAGAAAGGCCTGTCAGGGCCTGGGCCAAGAGCCCGCATATGGGGCTTGCCAAGCCCCTATGCACCCAATCCTCACCAGTGTTTGAGTTTTCCAGTCGCCCCGCCTGTACCTGGGGCTCTGCTCTGGAATCCCTTTCTTGGAGAGACACGTGAGCCAGACACACGACTCCACCCTTCCCACAAAATGACCCCAAACTCTTGGGAGCTGGGACAAATCCCCAGAGAGGGATACTCGTCCACAGTCCCTGAGGCCACCCCTCCAATCCACGGCTATCTCGGACACAACATCCAGAGACAAAAGCCTGAAGGAACGCCTCCCACTCGCCCTTGTTTCAGAGGCCCAGGAGCTCCCTCTCGGGCTGTACATCCGGCCTGCCATACCCTAGGCGCCACTCATAAGCTGAGTTTGTGTTTTCAGACTTCTGTGCCCTCAGCCTGGACCCACACAACCGCCAGGCTAGGGCCTCTGGAGCCACAGCAAAAGATTGTGCCTGCCTTCTCCAAGGAAATTGTGCCCAATCCATTGACCACAACCCTACAGGTTAGGGAAAAGCTCCAAGGCCCCTGAGGCCATCAATAGTGTAGGCCACCCTGGACTAAGAGGGGCTCTCTGACACAAGCGGAGCAACTATCTCCACTTAGACTCTCAGACAGTGTCCCCAGAGACAGAAGGTTGAAATGGACAGGCCCCCAGGCCCTAATCTGAACCTTAGCTTTGGTTTCCATGTGTCCGTCCTCAGAGGTCTGTTTTCGTAGACCAGCACACGGGGCTTTTCTGAGGCTCCAAACCAAACCTCTCTCGTCTCCACATGGGGAGCTTACTTACTGGGGATGTATCAAACCCTTCAGGTAGGAGAGTTCCGCAGGGCCACTGAACAACCAGCACATTCCAAGGTTTCCATGGACCCAAACGCACATTATGACGCATCCTCAGGAGAGGCCATTTCAACTCAGCCCCCTGGTTAGCGTGCCCCAGAGGCAGCAGATCAAACATATCTTGTGGCTAATGGCAATGGGAATGCGAGGCATGCTGTACAGGGATCCATCCTTCGAACCGTGCTCTCCAGTCCTTCCGTATGGTATGTCCTGGAGCCATGCAACAGGACTCGAATGTCCCACAGAAGGAAACCTGGTGGTTCGGGGCAACCTCCAAACTCAGCGTGGGAAAACTTCCTTGGCCTCATGAGGCCCCCGCTTCATGAAGTTGCCAACATGGACACATACTCCAGCCTCAGCCAACGTCTGATCCTCAGCCTGACTTCAGATGCAGGAGATTTTGATTCAGCCTCTGCCTAGTGGGCCTGCTCTGCCCTTGGTTCCAATCCTCACTTTAGCTTGTGTTCCTAGACTTCCGTCCTCACACTCCTGGCCCACAAACCCTCCCTTCTGGGAATTCTGGGGCCACAATGAAGCACTCCGCCTGCCTCCCAGGAGAAAAACTTTGTCTATGGTGCTGCCCAGAAACCCCAAATGAGGATCAAACTGCTTGGCCCTCGGCAACACCCCAATTGCATAGGCTACCTTAAACACTGATGCTCTGTCGCAAATAGCCTGAGCCCAGACCTTCCAACAGACACCGACACAGCTGGCTGCACACCCAGCACATTGGACCCGCCACTGCCTTAGGCCACCATCCATTCCCAACCTGGGTTTTCAGTCATCAGAACCTAGACCTTATCTCCAATCCCTGCACAGGGGGGAACCTGATGCACAAGTCAGAACCCCTCCTTCCCCATGGCAAGAAACCTTGCTGCTGGCAGTGAGTCAAACCTTCAGTGTAGGAGAAAACGGCATGGCCCATGAGGCCACGCCCATGTGTGAGGGCCGCCTTGGGCACAAACACACATTGTGACCCTCAGCGTGAGTACCTTATTCAAGTAACGCCTCTCAGTGATTGGACCAAGAGCCCGCATATGTGGCTTGCCATGCCCATAGGCACGCAGGACTAACTAGATGGTGTGTATTCCAGTTGAGGGAACCCACTGCTGTGCTCTAGAGTCCCTCTCCTGGGGGGTCCCCTGTGGCAGAAAACAGTACTCTTCCCTTCCCACAGAATGAACCCAAACACTTGGGAGCTTGGACAATCCCCCGAGAGGAAGGCTCTTCCTCGGCCCCAGAAGCAACCCCACCCTGAATGGCCACTGTGAACGCAACACCCAGAGACAAAAGCCTGAGCGACTGCCTCCCACTTGCCCTCCTTTGATATCCAGAGGATCTCCCCTCTCGGACTGGAGATCAGGCCTGCCATTACCTTGGCCCCTACCTGAGCCAAGTTTGCTTTTTCAGACATCTGTCCCCACAGCCCTGGCAAACACAGTCTCTAGGCTGGGTCCTCTGGAGCCATACCACAGGACCATGCCTGCTCTCTCCTGGGAAACTCTGTCCATTCCTTTGGCCACACACCTCCAGAATATGAGAAACCTCAAGGCCCCCGAGGACATACCATTACCGGGAGCCTCCCTGCACACACAGGGGCCTTCGGACACAAGCTGAGCTGCTACCTCCATGAAGGCATGCACACAGATGTCAACAGAGATAGAAGGTTGAGCCCGACAGGCCCTTAGGCCCTAATCTCAACTCTTGCTTTGTTTTCCAGGTGTCACTCCTCAGAGGCTTTGGTTCGAAGAACAGGATATGGGGCTTTCCTGAGGCACTGAACAGAACTTCTCTCGTCTCCACATGGGAAGCTTCCTTGTTGGAGCCGTGTCAAACACCTCAGGTTGGAGAATCCTGCAGAGTCCCTGAGCCACCTCCACATTCCAAGGTCTCCCAGGCCACCAAGCCACAGTAGGACTCATCTTCAGGAGAGTCCATTTCAACTCTCCCCTCTGGGTAGCTCACCCAGGAGCCCGCAGATTGAGCCTGCCTTGTCCTGACTAAAGAGTGGGAATATGAGGTGGCGTTCCCAGGCATCCATGCTTAGACACCTGCTCTCGAGTCTTTCCGTATGGGGCCTCCTGGAACCATCCAATAGCACTCGACTTTCGTGCAGAAGGAAACCTTGAGGTTTGGAGTAGTTCACAAATCCCATCGTAGGCAAACCTTCCTGGCCTCATGAGGCCCCCACACCATTCAGGAAGAGGCCATGCTGGACAAAAACTCTAGCCTGAGGCACGTCTCAGAGTTGAAATGACCTCAGTGCAGGAGATCTCGATTCAGCCTCTCAGAGTGGGCCTGCCGTGCCATCGGTCCCAAACCTCACGCTAGCTTGTGTTTTCAGACTTCCTTCCTCACACTCCTGGCAAAAAAGCCCTCCGGACTAGGAACTCCAGAACCACAACCCAGCCCAGGGTCTGCCCAAGGGAAGAAAAACGTTTCCCTGTGGGGCTCTCTCCAGAAAACCCAGATGAGGTTCAACCTGATCGGGCCTCGACGGTACCCGAACTGGATAGGCTGCTCTAGGCACTCATGCTCTGTCTGACACAGCCTGAAGCCAGACGTCCAGACAGACAAGGAGACAGCTGGCCGCACACCCAGCACTTCGGACACGCCATGGGCTTATGCCGTCACCTCTTCCTAACCTTGGTTTTCAGATATCTGAACCTAGACATTATATCAATTCTCCACACAGCTGGGTATCGCAAGCACAACACAGAACTCCTCCTTCCCCATGGCTGTAAAGCTTGCTCTTGGCATGGACTCACACCTTCAGGGTGGGAGAAACCTTCCTGGTCCCTGATGCCACGCCCAAACTTGAGTGCTGCTTGGGCACAAATTCACACTCTGACCCTCAGCATGAGCCCCATGTCAAAGAAAGGCCTGTCAGGGCCTGGGCCAAGAGCCCGCATATGGGGCTTGCCAAGCCCCTATGCACCCAATCCTCACCAGTGTTTGAGTTTTCCAGTCGCCCCGCCTGTACCTGGGGCTCTGCTCTGGAATCCCTTTCTTGGAGAGACACGTGAGCCAGACACACGACTCCACCCTTCCCACAAAATGACCCCAAACTCTTGGGAGCTGGGACAAATGCCCAGAGAGGGATACTCGTCCACAGTCCCTGAGGCCACCCCTCCAATCCACGGCTATCTCGGACACAACATCCAGAGACAAAAGCCTGAAGGAACGCCTCTCACTCGCCCTTGTTTCAGAGGCCCAGGAGCTCCCTCTCGGGCTGTACATCCGGCCTGCCATACCCTAGGCGCCACTCATAAGCTGAGTTTGTGTTTTCAGACTTCTGTGCCCTCAGCCTGGACCCACACAACCGCCAGGCTAGGGCCTCTGGAGCCACAGCGAAAGATTGTGCCTGCCCTCTCCAAGGAAATTGTGCCCAATCCATTGACCACAACCCTACAGGTTAGGGAAAAGCTCCAAGGCCCCTGAGGCCATCAATAGTGTAGGCCACCCTGGACTAAGAGGGGCTCTGTGACACCAGCGGAGCAACTATCTCCACTTAGACTCTCAGACAGTGTCCCCAGAGACAGAAGGTTGAAATGGACAGGCCCCCAGGCCCTAATCTGAACCTTAGCTTTGGTTTCCATGTGTCCGTCCTCAGAGGTCTGTTTTCGTAGACCAGCACACGGGGCTTTTCTGAGGCTCCAAACCAAACCTCTCTCGTCTCCACATGGGGAGCTTACTTACTGGGGATGTATCAAACCCTTCAGGTAGGAGAGTTCCGCAGGGCCACTGAACAACCAGCACATTCCAAGGTTTCCATGGACCCAAACGCACATTATGACGCATCCTCAGGAGAGGCCATTTCAACTCAGCCCCCTGGTTAGCGTGCCCCAGAGGCAGCAGATCAAACATATCTTGTGGCTAATGGCCAATGGGAATGCGAGGCATGATGTACAGGGATCCATCCTTCGAACCGTGCTCTCCAGTCCTTCCGTATGGTATGTCCTGGAGCCATGCAACAGGACTCGAATGTCCCACAGAAGGAAACCTGGTGGTTTGGGGCAACCTCCAAACTCAGCGTGGGAAAACTTCCTTGGCCTCATGAGGCCCCCGCTTCATGAAGTTGCCAACATGGACACATACTCCAGCCTCAGCCAACGTCTGATCCTCAGCCTGACTTCAGATGCAGGAGATTTTGATTCAGCCTCTGCCTAGTGGGCCTGCTCTGCCCTTGGCTCCAATCCTCACTTTAGCTTGTGTTCCTAGACTTCCGTCCTCACACTCCTGGCCCGCAAACCCTCCCTACTGGGAATTCTGGGGCCACAATGAAGCACTCCGCCTGCCTCCCAGGAGAAAAACTTTGTCTATGGTGCTGCCCAGAAACCCCAAATGAGGATCAAACTGCTTGGCCCTCGGCAACACCCCAATTGCATAGGCTACCTTAAACACTGATGCTCTGTCGCAAATAGCCTGAGCCCAGACCTTCCAACAGACACCGACACAGCTGGCTGCACACCCAGCACATTGGACCCGCCACTGCCTTAGGCCACCATCCATTCCCAACCTGGGTTTTCAGTCATCAGAACCTAGACCTTATCTCCAATCCCTGCACAGGGGGGAACCTGATGCACAAGTCAGAACCCCTCCTTCCCCATGGCAAGAAACCTTGCTGCTGGCAGTGAGTCAAACCTTCAGTGTAGGAGAAAACGGCATGGCCCATGAGGCCACGCCCATGTGTGAGGGCCGCCTTGGGCACAAACACACATTGTGACCCTCAGCGTGAGTACCTTATTCAAGTAACGCCTCTCAGTGATTGGACCAAGAGCCCGCATATGTGGCTTGCCATGCCCATAGGCACGCAGGACTAACTAGATGGTGTGTATTCCAGTTGAGGGAACCCACTGCTGTGCTCTAGAGTCCCTCTCCTGGGGGGTCCCCTGTGGCAGAAAACAGTACTCTTCCCTTCCCACAGAATGAACCCAAACACTTGGGAGCTTGGACAATCCCCCGAGAGGAAGGCTCTTCCTCGGCCCCAGAAGCAACCCCACCCTGAATGGCCACTGTGAACGCAACACCCAGAGACAAAAGCCTGAGCGACTGCCTCCCACTTGCCCTCCTTTGATATCCAGAGGATCTCCCCTCTCGGACTGGAGATCAGGCCTGCCATTACCTTGGCCCCTACCTGAGCCAAGTTTGCTTTTTCAGACATCTGTCCCCACAGCCCTGGCAAACACAGTCTCTAGGCTGGGTCCTCTGGAGCCATACCACAGGACCATGCCTGCTCTCTCCTGGGAAACTCTGTCCATTCCTTTGGCCACACACCTCCAGAATATGAGAAACCTCAAGGCCCCCGAGGACATACCATTACCGGGAGCCTCCCTGCACACACAGGGGCCTTCGGACACAAGCTGAGCTGCTACCTCCATGAAGGCATGCACACAGATGTCAACAGAGATAGAAGGTTGAGCCCGACAGGCCCTTAGGCCCTAATCTCAACTCTTGCTTTGTTTTCCAGGTGTCACTCCTCAGAGGCTTTGGTTCGAAGAACAGGATATGGGGCTTTCCTGAGGCACTGAACAGAACTTCTCTCGTCTCCACATGGGAAGCTTCCTTGTTGGAGCCGTGTCAAACACCTCAGGTTGGAGAATCCTGCAGAGTCCCTGAGCCACCTCCACATTCCAAGGTCTCCCAGGCCACCAAGCCACAGTAGGACTCATCTTCAGGAGAGTCCATTTCAACTCTCCCCTCTGGGTAGCTCACCCAGGAGCCCGCAGATTGAGCCTGCCTTGTCCTGACTAAAGAGTGGGAATATGAGGTGGCGTTCCCAGGCATCCATGCTTAGACACCTGCTCTCGAGTCTTTCCGTATGGGGCCTCCTGGAACCATCCAATAGCACTCGACTTTCGTGCAGAAGGAAACCTTGAGGTTTGGAGTAGTTCACAAATCCCATCGTAGGCAAACCTTCCTGGCCTCATGAGGCCCCCACACCATTCAGGAAGAGGCCATGCTGGACAAAAACTCTAGCCTGAGGCACGTCTCAGAGTTGAAATGACCTCAGTGCAGGAGATCTCGATTCAGCCTCTCAGAGTGGGCCTGCCGTGCCATCGGTCCCAAACCTCACGCTAGCTTGTGTTTTCAGACTTCCTTCCTCACACTCCTGGCAAAAAAGCCCTCCGGACTAGGAACTCCAGAACCACAACCCAGCCCAGGGTCTGCCCAAGGGAAGAAAAACGTTTCCCTGTGGGGCTCTCTCCAGAAAACCTAGATGAGGTTCAACCTGATCGGGCCTCGACGGTACCCGAACTGGATAGGCTGCTCTAGGCACTCATGCTCTGTCTGACACAGCCTGAAGCCAGACGTCCAGACAGACAAGGAGACAGCTGGCCGCACACCCAGCACTTCGGACACGCCATGGGCTTATGCCGTCACCTCTTCCTAACCTTGGTTTTCAGATATCTGAACCTAGACATTATATCAATTCTCCACACAGCTGGGTATCGCAAGCACAACACAGAACTCCTCCTTCCCCATGGCTGTAAAGCTTGCTCTTGGCATGGACTCACACCTTCAGGGTGGGAGAAACCTTCCTGGTCCCTGATGCCACGCCCAAACTTGAGTGCTGCTTGGGCACAAATTCACACTCTGACCCTCAGCATGAGCCCCATGTCAAAGAAAGGCCTGTCAGGGCCTGGGCCAAGAGCCCGCATATGGGGCTTGCCAAGCCCCTATGCACCCAATCCTCACCAGTGTTTGAGTTTTCCAGTCGCCCCGCCTGTACCTGGGGCTCTGCTCTGGAATCCCTTTCTTGGAGAGACACGTGAGCCAGACAACACGACTCCACCCTTCCCACAAAATGACCCCAAACTCTTGGGAGCTGGGACAAATCCCCAGAGAGGGATACTCGTCCACAGTCCCTGAGGCCACCCCTCCAATCCACGGCTATCTCGGACACAACATCCAGAGACAAAAGCCTGAAGGAACGCCTCCCACTCGCCCTTGTTTCAGAGGCCCAGGAGCTCCCTCTCGGGCTGTACATCCGGCCTGCCATACCCTAGGCGCCACTCATAAGCTGAGTTTGTGTTTTCAGACTTCTGTGCCCTCAGCCTGGACCCACACAACCGCCAGGCTAGGGCCTCTGGAGCCACAGCAAAAGATTGTGCCTGCCTTCTCCAAGGAAATTGTGCCCAATCCATTGACCACAACCCTACAGGTTAGGGAAAAGCTCCAAGGCCCCTGAGGCCATCAATAGTGTAGGCCACCCTGGACTAAGAGGGGCTCTCTGACACAAGCGGAGCAACTATCTCCACTTAGACTCTCAGACAGTGTCCCCAGAGACAGAAGGTTGAAATGGACAGGCCCCCAGGCCCTAATCTGAACCTTAGCTTTGGTTTCCATGTGTCCGTCCTCAGAGGTCTGTTTTCGTAGACCAGCACACGGGGCTTTTCTGAGGCTCCAAACCAAACCTCTCTCGTCTCCACATGGGGAGCTTACTTACTGGGGATGTATCAAACCCTTCAGGTAGGAGAGTTCCGCAGGGCCACTGAACAACCAGCACATTCCAAGGTTTCCATGGACCCAAACGCACATTATGACGCATCCTCAGGAGAGGCCATTTCAACTCAGCCCCCTGGTTAGCGTGCCCCAGAGGCAGCAGATCAAACATATCTTGTGGCTAATGGCAATGGGAATGCGAGGCATGCTGTACAGGGATCCATCCTTCGAACCGTGCTCTCCAGTCCTTCCGTATGGTATGTCCTGGAGCCATGCAACAGGACTCGAATGTCCCACAGAAGGAAACCTGGTGGTTCGGGGCAACCTCCAAACTCAGCGTGGGAAAACTTCCTTGGCCTCATGAGGCCCCCGCTTCATGAAGTTGCCAACATGGACACATACTCCAGCCTCAGCCAACGTCTGATCCTCAGCCTGACTTCAGATGCAGGAGATTTTGATTCAGCCTCTGCCTAGTGGGCCTGCTCTGCCCTTGGTTCCAATCCTCACTTTAGCTTGTGTTCCTAGACTTCCGTCCTCACACTCCTGGCCCACAAACCCTCCCTTCTGGGAATTCTGGGGCCACAATGAAGCACTCCGCCTGCCTCCCAGGAGAAAAACTTTGTCTATGGTGCTGCCCAGAAACCCCAAATGAGGATCAAACTGCTTGGCCCTCGGCAACACCCCAATTGCATAGGCTACCTTAAACACTGATGCTCTGTCGCAAATAGCCTGAGCCCAGACCTTCCAACAGACACCGACACAGCTGGCTGCACACCCAGCACATTGGACCCGCCACTGCCTTAGGCCACCATCCATTCCCAACCTGGGTTTTCAGTCATCAGAACCTAGACCTTATCTCCAATCCCTGCACAGGGGGGAACCTGATGCACAAGTCAGAACCCCTCCTTCCCCATGGCAAGAAACCTTGCTGCTGGCAGTGAGTCAAACCTTCAGTGTAGGAGAAAACGGCATGGCCCATGAGGCCACGCCCATGTGTGAGGGCCGCCTTGGGCACAAACACACATTGTGACCCTCAGCGTGAGTACCTTATTCAAGTAACGCCTCTCAGTGATTGGACCAAGAGCCCGCATATGTGGCTTGCCATGCCCATAGGCACGCAGGACTAACTAGATGGTGTGTATTCCAGTTGAGGGAACCCACTGCTGTGCTCTAGAGTCCCTCTCCTGGGGGGTCCCCTGTGGCAGAAAACAGTACTCTTCCCTTCCCACAGAATGAACCCAAACACTTGGGAGCTTGGACAATCCCCAGAGAGGAAGGCTCTTCCTCGGCCCCTGAAGCAACCCCTACCCTGAACGGCCACTGTGAACGCAACACCCAGAGACAAAAGCCTGAGCGACTGCCTCCCACTTGCCCTCCTTTGATATCCAGAGGATCTCCCCTCTCGGACTGGAGATCAGGCCTGCCATTACCTTGGCCCCTACCTGAGCCAAGTTTGCTTTTTCAGACATCTGTCCCCACAGCCCTGGCAAACACAGCCTCTAGGCTGGGTCCTCTGGAGCCATACCACAGGACCATGCCTGCTCTCTCCTGGGAAACTCTGTCCATTCCTTTGGCCACACACCTCCAGAATATGAGAAACCTCAAGGCCCCCGAGGAAATACCATTACCGGGAGCCTCCCTGCACACACAGGGGCCTTCGGACACAAGCTGAGCTGCTACCTCCATGAAGGCATGCACACAGATGTCAACAGAGATAGAAGGTTGAGCCGGACAGGCCCTTAGGCCCTAATCTCAACTCTTGCTTTGTTTTCCAGGTGTCACTCCTCAGAGGCTTTGGTTCGAAGAACAGGATATGGGGCTTTCCTGAGGCACTGAACAGAACATCTCTCGTCTCCACATGGGAAGCTTCCTTGTTGGAGCCGTGTCAAACACCTCAGGTTGGAGAATCCTGCAGAGTCCCTGAGCCACCTCCACATTCCAAGGTCTCCCAGGCCACCAAGCCACAGTAGGCCTCATCTTCAGGAGAGTCCATTTCAACTCTCCCCTCTGGGTAGCTCACCCAGGAGCCCGCAGATTGAGCCTGCCTTGTCCTGACTAAAGAGTGGGAATATTAGGTGGCATTCCCAGGCATCCATGCTTAGACACCTGCTCTCGAGTCTTTCCGTATGGGGCCTCCTGGAACCATCCAATAGCACTCGACTTTCGTGCAGAAGGAAACCTTGAGGTTTGGAGTAGTTCACAAATCCCATCGTAGGCAAACCTTCCTGGCCTCATGAGGCCCCCACACCATTCAGGAAGAGGCCATGCTGGACAAAAACTCTAGCCTGAGGCACGTCTCAGAGTTGAAATGACCTCAGTGCAGGAGATCTCGATTCAGCCTCTCAGAGTGGGCCTGCCGTGCCATCGGTCCCAAACCTCACGCTAGCTTGTGTTTTCAGACTTCCTTCCTCACACTCCTGGCAAACAAGCCCTCCGGACTAGGAACTCCAGAACCACAACCCAGCCCAGGGTCTGCCCAAAGGAAGAAAAACGTTTCCCTGTGGGGCTCTCTCCAGAAAACCCAGATGAGGATCAACCTGCTCGGGCCTCGACGGTACCCGAACTGGATAGGCTGCTCTAGGCACTCATGCTCTGTCTGACACAGCCTGAAGCCAGACGTCCAGACAGACAAGGAGACAGCTGGCCGCACACCCAGCACTTCGGACACGCCATGGGCTTATGCCGTCACCTCTTCCTAACCTTGGTTTTCAGATATCTGAACCTAGACATTATATCAATTCTCCACACAGCTGGGTATCGCAAGCACAACACAGAACTCCTCCTTCCCCGTGGCTGTAAAGCTTGCTCTTGGCATGGAGTCACACCTTCAGGGTGGGAGAAACCTTCCTGGTCCCTGATGCCACGCCCAAACTTGAGTGCTGCTTGGGCACAAATTCACACTCTGACCCTCAGCATGAGCCCCATGTCAAAGAAAGGCCTGTCAGGGCCTGGGCCAAGAGCCCGCATATGGGGCTTGCCAAGCCCCTATGCACCCAATCCTCACCAGTGTTTGAGTTTTCCAGTCGCCCCGCCCGTACCTGGGGCTCTGCTCTGGAATCCCTTTCTTGGAGAGACACGTGAGCCAGACAACACTTTTCCACCCTTCCCACAAAATGACCCCAAACTCTTGGGAGCTGGGACAAATCCCCAGAGAGGGATACTCGTCCACAGTCCCTGAGGCCACCCCTCCAATCCACGGCTATCTCGGACACAACATCCAGAGACAAAAGCCTGAAGGAACGCCTCTCACTCGCCCTTGTTTCAGAGGCCCAGGAGCTCCCTCTCGGGCTGTACATCCGGCCTGCCATACCCTAGGCGCCACTCATAAGCTGAGTTTGTGTTTTCAGACTTCTGTGCCCTCAGCCTGGACCCACACAACCGCCAGGCTAGGGCCTCTGGAGCCACAGCGAAAGATTGTGCCTGCCCTCTCCAAGGAAATTGTGCCCAATCCATTGACCACAACCCTACAGGTTAGGGAAAAGCTCCAAGGCCCCTGAGGCCATCAATAGTGTAGGCCACCCTGGACTAAGAGGGGCTCTGTGACACCAGCGGAGCAACTATCTCCACTTAGACTCTCAGACAGTGTCCCCAGAGACAGAAGGTTGAAATGGACAGGCCCCCAGGCCCTAATCTGAACCTTAGCTTTGGTTTCCATGTGTCCGTCCTCAGAGGTCTGTTTTCGTAGACCAGCACACGGGGCTTTTCTGAGGCTCCAAACCAAACCTCTCTCGTCTCCACATGGGGAGCTTACTTACTGGGGATGTATCAAACCCTTCAGGTAGGAGAGTTCCGCAGGGCCACTGAACAACCAGCACATTCCAAGGTTTCCATGGACCCAAACGCACATTATGACGCATCCTCAGGAGAGGCCATTTCAACTCAGCCCCCTGGTTAGCGTGCCCCAGAGGCAGCAGATCAAACATATCTTGTGGCTAATGGCCAATGGGAATGCGTGGCATGCTGTACAGGGATCCATCCTTCGAACCGTGCTCTCCAGTCCTTCCGTATGGTATGTCCTGGAGCCATGCAACAGGACTCGAATGTCCCACAGAAGGAAACCTGGTGGTTTGGGGCAACCTCCAAACTCAGCGTGGGAAAACTTCCTTGGCCTCATGAGGCCCCCGCTTCATGAAGTTGCCAACATGGAAACATACTCCAGCCTCAGCCAACGTCTGATCCTCAGCCTGACTTCAGATGCAGGAGATTTTGATTCAGCCTCTGCCTAGTGGGCCTGCTCTGCCCTTGGCTCCAATCCTCACTTTAGCTTGTGTTCCTAGACTTCCGTCCTCACACTCCTGGCCCGCAAACCCTCCCTACTGGGAATTCTGGGGCCACAATGAAGCACTCCGCCTGCCTCCCAGGAGAAAAACTTTGTCTATGGTGCTGCCCAGAAACCCCAAATGAGGATCAAACTGCTTGGCCCTCGGCAACACCCCAATTGCATAGGCTACCTTAAACACTGATGCTCTGTCGCAAATAGCCTGAGCCCAGACCTTCCAACAGACACCGACACAGCTGGCTGCACACCCAGCACATTGGACCCGCCACTGCCTTAGGCCACCATCCATTCCCAACCTGGGTTTTCAGTCATCAGAACCTAGACCTTATCTCCAATCCCTGCACAGGGGGGAACCTGATGCACAAGTCAGAACCCCTCCTTCCCCATGGCAAGAAACCTTGCTGCTGGCAGTGAGTCAAACCTTCAGTGTAGGAGAAAACGGCATGGCCCATGAGGCCACGCCCATGTGTGAGGGCCGCCTTGGGCACAAACACACATTGTGACCCTCAGCGTGAGTACCTTATTCAAGTAACGCCTCTCAGTGATTGGACCAAGAGCCCGCATATGTGGCTTGCCATGCCCATAGGCACGCAGGACTAACTAGATGGTGTGTATTCCAGTTGAGGGAACCCACTGCTGTGCTCTAGAGTCCCTCTCCTGGGGGGTCCCCTGTGGCAGAAAACAGTACTCTTCCCTTCCCACAGAATGAACCCAAACACTTGGGAGCTTGGACAATCCCCCGAGAGGAAGGCTCTTCCTCGGCCCCAGAAGCAACCCCACCCTGAATGGCCACTGTGAACGCAACACCCAGAGACAAAAGCCTGAGCGACTGCCTCCCACTTGCCCTCCTTTGATATCCAGAGGATCTCCCCTCTCGGACTGGAGATCAGGCCAGCCATTACCTTGGCCCCTACCTGAGCCAAGTTTGCTTTTTCAGACATCTGTCCCCACAGCCCTGGCAAACACAGCCTCTAGGCTGGGTCCTCTGGAGCCATACCACAGGACCATGCCTGCTCGCTCCTGGGAAACTCTGTCCATTCCTTTGGCCACACACCTCCAGAATATGAGAAACCTCAAGGCCCCCGAGGACATACCATTACCGGGAGCATCCCTGCACACACAGGGGCCTTCGGACACAAGCTGAGCTGCTACCTCCATGAAGGCATGCACACAGATGTCAACAGAGATAGAAGGTTGAGCCCGACAGGCCCTTAGGCCCTAATCTCAACTCTTGCTTTGTTTTCCAGGTGTCACTCCTCAGAGGCTTTGGTTCGAAGAACAGGATATGGGGCTTTCCTGAGGCACTGAACAGAACTTCTCTCGTCTCCACATGGGAAGCTTCCTTGTTGGAGCCGTGTCAAACACCTCAGGTTGGAGAATCCTGCAGAGTCCCTGAGCCACCTCCACATTCCAAGGTCTCCCAGGCCACCAAGCCACAGTAGGACTCATCTTCAGGAGAGTCCATTTCAACTCTCCCCTCTGGGTAGCTCACCCAGGAGCCCGCAGATTGAGCCTGCCTTGTCCTGACTAAAGAGTGGGAATATGAGGTGGCGTTCCCAGGCATCCATGCTTAGACACCTGCTCTCGAGTCTTTCCGTATGGGGCCTCCTGGAACCATCCAATAGCACTCGACTTTCGTGCAGAAGGAAACCTTGAGGTTTGGAGTAGTTCACAAATCCCATCGTAGGCAAACCTTCCTGGCCTCATGAGGCCCCCACACCATTCAGGAAGAGGCCATGCTGGACAAAAACTCTAGCCTGAGGCACGTCTCAGAGTTGAAATGACCTCAGTGCAGGAGATCTCGATTCAGCCTCTCAGAGTGGGCCTGCCGTGCCATCGGTCCCAAACCTCACGCTAGCTTGTGTTTTCAGACTTCCTTCCTCACACTCCTGGCAAAAAAGCCCTCCGGACTAGGAACTCCAGAACCACAACCCAGCCCAGGGTCTGCCCAAGGGAAGAAAAACGTTTCCCTGTGGGGCTCTCTCCAGAAAACCTAGATGAGGTTCAACCTGATCGGGCCTCGACGGTACCCGAACTGGATAGGCTGCTCTAGGCACTCATGCTCTGTCTGACACAGCCTGAAGCCAGACGTCCAGACAGACAAGGAGACAGCTGGCCGCACACCCAGCACTTCGGACACGCCATGGGCTTATGCCGTCACCTCTTCCTAACCTTGGTTTTCAGATATCTGAACCTAGACATTATATCAATTCTCCACACAGCTGGGTATCGCAAGCACAACACAGAACTCCTCCTTCCCCATGGCTGTAAAGCTTGCTCTTGGCATGGACTCACACCTTCAGGGTGGGAGAAACCTTCCTGGTCCCTGATGCCACGCCCAAACTTGAGTGCTGCTTGGGCACAAATTCACACTCTGACCCTCAGCATGAGCCCCATGTCAAAGAAAGGCCTGTCAGGGCCTGGGCCAAGAGCCCGCATATGGGGCTTGCCAAGCCCCTATGCACCCAATCCTCACCAGTGTTTGAGTTTTCCAGTCGCCCCGCCTGTACCTGGGGCTCTGCTCTGGAATCCCTTTCTTGGAGAGACACGTGAGCCAGACAACACGACTCCACCCTTCCCACAAAATGACCCCAAACTCTTGGGAGCTGGGACAAATCCCCAGAGAGGGATACTCGTCCACAGTCCCTGAGGCCACCCCTCCAATCCACGGCTATCTCGGACACAACATCCAGAGACAAAAGCCTGAAGGAACGCCTCCCACTCGCCCTTGTTTCAGAGGCCCAGGAGCTCCCTCTCGGGCTGTACATCCGGCCTGCCATACCCTAGGCGCCACTCATAAGCTGAGTTTGTGTTTTCAGACTTCTGTGCCCTCAGCCTGGACCCACACAACCGCCAGGCTAGGGCCTCTGGAGCCACAGCAAAAGATTGTGCCTGCCTTCTCCAAGGAAATTGTGCCCAATCCATTGACCACAACCCTACAGGTTAGGGAAAAGCTCCAAGGCCCCTGAGGCCATCAATAGTGTAGGCCACCCTGGACTAAGAGGGGCTCTCTGACACAAGCGGAGCAACTATCTCCACTTAGACTCTCAGACAGTGTCCCCAGAGACAGAAGGTTGAAATGGACAGGCCCCCAGGCCCTAATCTGAACCTTAGCTTTGGTTTCCATGTGTCCGTCCTCAGAGGTCTGTTTTCGTAGACCAGCACACGGGGCTTTTCTGAGGCTCCAAACCAAACCTCTCTCGTCTCCACATGGGGAGCTTACTTACTGGGGATGTATCAAACCCTTCAGGTAGGAGAGTTCCGCAGGGCCACTGAACAACCAGCACATTCCAAGGTTTCCATGGACCCAAACGCACATTATGACGCATCCTCAGGAGAGGCCATTTCAACTCAGCCCCCTGGTTAGCGTGCCCCAGAGGCAGCAGATCAAACATATCTTGTGGCTAATGGCAATGGGAATGCGAGGCATGCTGTACAGGGATCCATCCTTCGAACCGTGCTCTCCAGTCCTTCCGTATGGTATGTCCTGGAGCCATGCAACAGGACTCGAATGTCCCACAGAAGGAAACCTGGTGGTTCGGGGCAACCTCCAAACTCAGCGTGGGAAAACTTCCTTGGCCTCATGAGGCCCCCGCTTCATGAAGTTGCCAACATGGACACATACTCCAGCCTCAGCCAACGTCTGATCCTCAGCCTGACTTCAGATGCAGGAGATTTTGATTCAGCCTCTGCCTAGTGGGCCTGCTCTGCCCTTGGTTCCAATCCTCACTTTAGCTTGTGTTCCTAGACTTCCGTCCTCACACTCCTGGCCCACAAACCCTCCCTTCTGGGAATTCTGGGGCCACAATGAAGCACTCCGCCTGCCTCCCAGGAGAAAAACTTTGTCTATGGTGCTGCCCAGAAACCCCAAATGAGGATCAAACTGCTTGGCCCTCGGCAACACCCCAATTGCATAGGCTACCTTAAACACTGATGCTCTGTCGCAAATAGCCTGAGCCCAGACCTTCCAACAGACACCGACACAGCTGGCTGCACACCCAGCACATTGGACCCGCCACTGCCTTAGGCCACCATCCATTCCCAACCTGGGTTTTCAGTCATCAGAACCTAGACCTTATCTCCAATCCCTGCACAGGGGGGAACCTGATGCACAAGTCAGAACCCCTCCTTCCCCATGGCAAGAAACCTTGCTGCTGGCAGTGAGTCAAACCTTCAGTGTAGGAGAAAACGGCATGGCCCATGAGGCCACGCCCATGTGTGAGGGCCGCCTTGGGCACAAACACACATTGTGACCCTCAGCGTGAGTACCTTATTCAAGTAACGCCTCTCAGTGATTGGACCAAGAGCCCGCATATGTGGCTTGCCATGCCCATAGGCACGCAGGACTAACTAGATGGTGTGTATTCCAGTTGAGGGAACCCACTGCTGTGCTCTAGAGTCCCTCTCCTGGGGGGTCCCCTGTGGCAGAAAACAGTACTCTTCCCTTCCCACAGAATGAACCCAAACACTTGGGAGCTTGGACAATCCCCCGAGAGGAAGGCTCTTCCTCGGCCCCAGAAGCAACCCCACCCTGAATGGCCACTGTGAACGCAACACCCAGAGACAAAAGCCTGAGCGACTGCCTCCCACTTGCCCTCCTTTGATATCCAGAGGATCTCCCCTCTCGGACTGGAGATCAGGCCTGCCATTACCTTGGCCCCTACCTGAGCCAAGTTTGCTTTTTCAGACATCTGTCCCCACAGACCTGGCAAACACAGCCTCTAGGCTGGGTCCTCTGGAGCCATACCACAGGACCATGCCTGCTCTCTCCTGGGAAACTCTGTCCATTCCTTTGGCCACACACCTCCAGAATATGAGAAACCTCAAGGCCCCCGAGGACATACCATTACCGGGAGCCTCCCTGCACACACAGGGGCCTTCGGACACAAGCTGAGCTGCTACCTCCATGAAGGCATGCACACAGATGTCAACAGAGATAGAAGGTTGAGCCGGACAGGCCCTTAGGCCCTAATCTCAACTCTTGCTTTGTTTTCCAGGTGTCACTCCTCAGAGGCTTTGGTTCGAAGAACAGGATATGGGGCTTTCCTGAGGCACTGAACAGAACTTCTCTCGTCTCCACATGGGAAGCTTCCTTGTTGGAGCCGTGTCAAACACCTCAGGTTGGAGAATCCTGCAGAGTCCCTGAGCCACCTCCACATTCCAAGGTCTCCCAGGCCACCAAGCCACAGTAGGACTCATCTTCAGGAGAGTCCATTTCAACTCTCCCCTCTGGGTAGCTCACCCAGGAGCCCGCAGATTGAGCCTGCCTTGTCCTGACTAAAGAGTGGGAATATGAGGTGGCATTCCCAGGCATCCATGCTTAGACACCTGCTCTCGAGTCTTTCCGTATGGGGCCTCCTGGAACCATCCAATAGCACTCGACTTTCGTGCAGAAGGAAACCTTGAGGTTTGGAGTAGTTCACAAATCCCATCGTAGGCAAACCTTCCTGGCCTCATGAGGCCCCCACACCATTCAGGAAGAGGCCATGCTGGACAAAAACTCTAGCCTGAGGCACGTCTCAGAGTTGAAATGACCTCAGTGCAGGAGATCTCGATTCAGCCTCTCAGAGTGGGCCTGCCGTGCCATCGGTCCCAAACCTCACGCTAGCTTGTGTTTTCAGACTTCCTTCCTCACACTCCTGGCAAACAAGCCCTCCGGACTAGGAACTCCAGAACCCCAACCCAGCCCAGGGTCTGCCCAAAGGAAGAAAAACGTTTCCCTGTGGGGCTCTCTCCAGAAAACCCAGATGAGGACCAACCTGCTCGGGCCTCGACGGTACTCGAACTGGATAGGCTGCTCTAGGCACTCATGCTCTGTCTGACACAGCCTGAAGCCAGACGTCCAGACAGACAAGGAGACAGCTGGCCGCACACCCAGCACTTCGGACACGCCATGGTCTTATGCCGTCACCTCTTCCTAACCTTGGTTTTCAGATATCTGAACCTAGACATTATATCAATTGTCCACACAGCTGGGTATCGCAAGCACAACACAGAACTCCTCCTTCCCCGTGGCTGTAAAGCTTGCTCTTGGCATGGAGTCACACCTTCAGGGTGGGAGAAACCTTCCTGGTCCCTGATGCCACGCCCAAACTTGAGTGCTGCTTGGGCACAAATTCACACTCTGACCCTCAGCATGAGCCCCATGTCAAAGAAAGGCCTGTCAGGGCCTGGGCCAAGAGCCCGCATATGGGGCTTGCCAAGCCCCTATGCACCCAATCCTCACCAGTGTTTGAGTTTTCCAGTCGCCCCGCCTGTACCTGGGGCTCTGCTCTGGAATCCCTTTCTTGGAGAGACACGTGAGCCAGACAACACGACTCCACCCTTCCCACAAAATGACCCCAAACTCTTGGGAGCTGGGACAAATCCCCAAAGAGGGATACTCGTCCACAGTCCCTGAGGCCACCCTTCCAATCCACGGCTATCTCGGACACAACATCCAGAGACAAAAGGCAGAAGGAACGCCTCCCACTCGCCCTTGTTTCAGAGGCCCAGGAGCTCCCTCTCGGGCTGTACATCCGGCCGGCCATACCCTAAGCGCCACTCATAAGCTGAGTTTGTGTTTTCAGACTTCTGTGCCCTCAGCCTGGACCCACACAACCGCCAGGCTAGGGCCTCTGGAGCCACAGCGAAAGATTGTGCCTGCCCTCTCCAGGGAAATTGTGCCCAATCCATTGACCACAACCCTACAGGTTAGGGAAAAGCTCCAAGGCCCCTGAGGCCATCAATAGTGTAGGCCACCCTGGACTAAGAGGGGCTCTGTGACACCAGCGGAGCAACTATCTCCACTTAGACTCTCAGACAGTGTCCCCAGAGACAGAAGGTTGAAATGGACAGGCCCCCAGGCCCTAATCTGAACCTTAGCTTTGGTTTCCATGTGTCCGTCCTCAGAGGTCTGTTTTCGTAGACCAGCACACGGGGCTTTTCTGAGGCTCCAAACCAAACCTCTCTCGTCTCCACATGGGGAGCTTACTTACTGGGGATGTATCAAACCCTTCAGGTAGGAGAGTTCCGCAGGGCCACTGAACAACCAGCACATTCCAAGGTTTCCATGGACCCAAACGCACATTATGACGCATCCTCAGGAGAGGCCATTTCAACTCAGCCCCCTGGTTAGCGTGCCCCAGAGGCAGCAGATCAAACATATCTTGTGGCTAATGGCCAATGGGAATGCGAGGCATGCTGTACAGGGATCCATCCTTCGAACCTTGCTCTCCAGTCCTTCCGTATGGTATGTCCTGGAGCCATGCAACAGGACTCGAATGTCCCACAGAAGGAAACCTGGTGGTTTGGGGCAACCTCCAAACTCAGCGTGGGAAAACTTCCTTGGCCTCATGAGGCCCCCGCTTCATGAAGGTGCCAACATGGACACATACGCCAGCCTCAGCCAACGTCTGATCCTCAGCCTGACTTCAGATGCAGGAGATTTTGATTCAGCGTCTGCCTAGTGGGCCTGCTCTGCCCTTGGCTCCAATCCTCACTTTAGCTTGTGTTCCTAGACTTCCGTCCTCACACTCCTGGCCCGCAAACCCTCCCTACTGGGAATTTTGGGGCCACAATGAAGCACTCTGCCTGCCTCCCAGGAGAAAAACTTTGTCTATGGTGCTGCCCAGAAACCCCAAATGAGGATCAAACTGCTTGGCCCTCGGCAACACCCCAATTGCATAGGCTACCTTAAACAGTGATGCTCTGTCGCAAATAGCCTGAGCCCAGACCTTCCAACAGACACCGACACAGCTGGCTGCACACCAAGCACATTGGACCCGCCACTGCCTTAGGCCACCATCCATTCCCAACCTGGGTTTTCAGTCATCAGAACCTAGACCTTATCTCCAATCCCTGCACAGGGGGGAACCTGATGCACAAGTCAGAACCCCTCCTTCCCCATGGCAAGAAACCTTGCTGCTGGCAGTGAGTCAAACCTTCAGTGTAGGAGAAAACGGCATGGCCCATGAGGCCACGCCCATGTGTGAGCGCCGCCTTGGGCACAAACACACATTGTGACCCTCAGCGTGAGTACCTTATTCAAGTAACGCCTCTCAGTGATTGGACCAAGAGCCCGCATATGTGGCTTGCCATGCCCATAGGTACGCAGGACTAACTAGATGGTGTGTATTCCAGTTGAGGGAACCCACTGCTGTGCTCTAGAGTCCCTCTCCTGGGGGGTCCCCTGTGGCAGAAAACAGTACTCTTCCCTTCCCACAGAATGAACCCAAACACTTGGGAGCTTGGACAATCCCCCGAGAGGAAGGCTCTTCCTCGGCCCCTGAAGCAACCCCTACCCTGAACGGCCACTGTGAACGCAACACCCAGAGACAAAAGCCTGAGCGACTGCCTCCCACTTGCCCTCCTTTGATATCCAGAAGATCTCCCCTCTCGGACTGGAGATCAGGCCTGCCATTACCTTGGCCCCTACCTGAGCCAAGTTTGCTTTTTCAGACATCTGTCCCCACAGCCCTGGCAATCACAGCCTCTAGGCTGGGTCCTCTGGAGCCATACCACAGGACCATGCCTGCTCTCTCCTGGGAAACTCTGTCCATTCCTTTGGCCACACACCTCCAGAATATGAGAAACCTCAAGGCCCCCGAGGACATACCATTACCGGGAGCCTCCCTGCACACACAGGGGCCTTCGGACACAAGCTGAGCTGCTACCTCCTTGAAGGCATGCACACAGATGTCAACAGAGATAGAAGGTTGAGCCCGACAGGCCCTTAGGCCCTAATCTCAACTCTTGCTTTGTTTTCCAGGTGTCACTCCTCAGAGGCTTTGGTTCGAAGAACAGGATATGGGGCTTTCCTGAGGCACTGAACAGAACTTCTCTCGTCTCCACATGGGAAGCTTCCTTGTTGGAGCCGTGTCAAACACCTCAGGTTGGAGAATCCTGCAGAGTCCCTGATCCACCTCCACATTCCAAAGTCTCCCAGGCCACCAAGCCACAGTAGGACTCATCTTCAGGAGAGTCCATTTCAACTCTCCCCTCTGGGTAGCTCACCCAGGAGCCCGCAGATTGAGCCTGCCTTGTCCTGACTAAAGAGTGGGAATATGAGGTGGCGTTCCCAGGCATCCATGCTTAGACACCTGCTCTCGAGTCTTTCCGTATGGGGCCTCCTGGAACCATCCAATAGCACTCGACTTTCGTGCAGAAGGAAACCTTGAGGTTTGGAGTAGTTCACAAATCCCATCGTAGGCAAACCTTCCTGGCCTCATGAGGCCCCCACACCATTCAGGAAGAGGCCATGCTGGACAAAAACTCTAGCCTGAGGCACGTCTCAGAGTTGAAATGACCTCAGTGCAGGAGATCTCGATTCAGCCTCTCAGAGTGGGCCTGCCGTGCCATCGGTCCCAAACCTCACGCTAGCTTGTGTTTTCAGTCTTCCTTCCTCACACTCCTGGCAAAAAAGCCCTCCTGACTAGGAACTCCAGAACCACAACCCAGCCCAGGGTCTGCCCAAGGGAAGAAAAACGTTTCCCTGTGGGGCTCTCTCCAGAAAACCCAGATGAGGATCAACCTGCTCGGGCCTCGACGGTACCCGAACTGGATAGGCTGCTCTAGGCACTCATGCTCTGTCTGACACAGCCTGAAGCCAGACGTCCAGACAGACAAGGAGACAGCTGGCCGCACACCCAGCACTTCGGACACGCCATGGTCTTATGCCGTCACCTCTTCCTAACCTTGGTTTTCAGATATCTGAACCTAGACATTATATCAATTCTCCACACAGGTGGGTATCGCAAGCACAACACAGAACTCTTCCTTCCCCGTGGCTGTAAAGCTTGCTCTTGGCATGGAGTCACACCTTCAGGGTGGGAGAAACCTTCCTGGTCCCTGATGCCACGCCCAAACTTGAGTGCTGCTTGGGCACAAATTCACACTCTGACCCTCAGCATGAGCCGCATGTCAAAGAAAGGCCTGTCAGGGCCTGGGCCAAGAGCCCGCATATGGGGCTTGCCAAGCCCCTTTGCACCCAATCCTCACCAGTGTTTGAGTTTTCCAGTCGCCCCGCCCGTACCTGGGGCTCTGCTCTGGAATCCCTTTCTTGGAGAGACACGTGAGCCAGACAACACTTTTTCACCCTTCCCATAAAATGACCCCAAACTCTTGGGAGCTGGGACAAATCCCCAGAGAGGGATACTCGTCCACAGTCCCTGAGGCCTCCCCTCCAATCCACGGCTATCTCGGACACAACATCCAGAGACAAAAGCCTGAAGGAACGCCTCCCACACGCCCTCATTTCAGAGGCCTAGGAGCTCCCTCTCGGGCTGTACATCCGGCCTGCCATACCCTAGGCGCCACTCATAAGCTGAGTTTGTGTTTTCAGACTTCTGTGCCCTGAGCCTGGACCCACACTACCGCCAGGCTAGGGCCTCTGGAGCCACAGCGAAAGATTGTGCCTGCCCTCTCCAAGGAAATTGTGCCCAATCCATTGACCACAACCCTACAGTTTAGGGAAAAGCTCCAAGGCCCCTGAGGCCATCAATAGTGTAGGCCACCCTGGACTAAGAGGGGCTCTCTGACACCAGCGGAGCAACTATCTCCACTTAGACTCTCAGACAGTGTCCCCAGAGACAGAAGGTTGAAATGGACAGGCCCCCAGGCCCTAATCTGAACCTTAGCTTTGGTTTCCATGTGTCCGTCCTCAGAGGTCTGTTTTCGTAGACCAGCACACGGGGCTTTTCTGAGGCTCCAAACCAAACCTCTCTCGTCTCCACATGGGGAGCTTACTTACTGGGGATGTATCAAACCCTTCAGGTAGGAGAGTTCCGCAGGGCCACTGAACAACCAGCCCATTCCAAGGTTTCCATGGACCCAAACGCACATTATGACGCATCCTCAGGAGAGGCCATTTCAACTCAGCCCCCTGGTTAGCTTGCCCCAGCGGCAGCAGATCAAACATATCTTGTGGCTAATGGCCAATGGGAATGCGAGGCATGCTGTACAGGGATCCATCCTTCGAACCGTGCTCTCCAGTCCTTCCGTATGGTATGTCCTGGAGCCATGCAACAGGACTCGAATGTCCCACAGAAGGAAACCTGGTGGTTTGGGGCAACCTCCAAACTCAGCGTGGGAAAACTTCCTTTGCTTCATGAGGCCCCCGCTTCATGAAGGTGCCAACATGGACACATACTCCAGCCTCAGCCAACGTCTGATCCTCAGCCTGACTTCAGATGCAGGAGATTTTGATTCAGCCTCTGCCTAGTGGGCCTGCTCTGCCCTTGGCTCCAATCCTCACTTTAGCTTGTGTTCCTAGACTTCCGTCCTCACACTCCTGGCCCGCAAACCCTCCCTACTGGGAATTCTGGGGCCACAATGAAGCACTTCGCCTGCCTCCCAGGAGAAAAACTTAGTCTATGGTGCTGCCCAGAAACCCCAAATGAGGATCAAACTGCTTGGCCCTCGGCAACACCCCAATTGCATAGGCTACCTTAAACACTGATGCTCTGTCGCAAATAGCCTGAGCCCAGACCTTCCAACAGACACCGACACAGCTGGCTGCACACCCAGCACATTGGACCCGCCACTGCCTTAGGCCACCATCCATTCCCAACCTGGGTTTTCAGTCATCAGAACCTAGACCTTATCTCCAATCCCTGCACAGGGCGGAACCTGATGCACAAGTCAGAACCCCTCCTTCCCCATGGCAAGAAACCTTGCTGCTGGCAGTGAGTCAAACCTTCAGTGTAGGAGAAAACGGCATGGCCCATGAGGCCACGCCCAAGTGTGAGGGCCGCCTTGGGCACAAACACACATTGTGACCCTCAGCGTGAGTACCTTATTCAAGTAACGCCTCTCAGTGATTGGACCAAGAGCCCGCATATGTGGCTTGCCATGCCCATAGGCACGCAGGACTAACTAGATGGTGTGTATTCCAGTTGAGGGAACCCACTGCTGTGCTCTAGAGTCCCTCTCCTGGGGGGTCCCCTGTGGCAGAAAACAGTACTCTTCCCTTCCCACAGAATGAACCCAAACACTTGGGAGCTTGGACAATCCCCCGAGAGGAAGGCTCTTCCTCGGCCCCTGAAGCAACCCCTACCCTGAACGGCCACTGTGAGCGCAACACCCAGAGACAAAAGCCTGAGCGACTGCCTCCCACTTGCCCTCCTTTGATATCCAGAGGATCTCCCCTCTCGGACTGGAGATCAGGCCTGCCATTACCTTGGCCCCTACCTGAGCCAAGTTTGCTTTTTCAGACATCTGTCCCCACAGCCCTGGCAAACACAGCCTCTAGGCTGGGTCCTCTGGAGCCATACCACAGGACCATGCCTGCTCTCTCCTGGGAAACTCTGTCCATTCCTTTGGCCACACACCTCCAGAATATGAGAAACCTCAAGGCCCCCGAGGACATACCATTACCGGGAGCCTCCCTGCACACACAGGGGCCTTCGGACACAAGCTGAGCTGCTACCTCCATGAAGGCATGCACACAGATGTCAACAGAGATAGAAGGTTGAGCCCGACAGGCCCTTAGGCCCTAATCTCAACTCTTGCTTTGTTTTCCAGGTGTCACTCCTCAGAGGCTTTGGTTCGAAGAACAGGATATGGGGCTTTCCTGAGGCACTGAACAGAACTTCTCTCGTCTCCACATGGGAAGCTTCCTTGTTGGAGCCGTGTCAAACACCTCAGGTTGGAGAATCCTGCAGAGTCCCTGAGCCACTTCCACATTCCAAGGTCTCCCAGGCCACCAAGCCACAGTAGGACTCATCTTCAGGAGAGTCCATTTCAACTCTCCCCTCTGGGTAGCTCACCCAGGAGCCCGCAGATTGAGCCTGCCTTGAACTGACTAAAGAGTGGGAATATGAGGTGGCGTTCCCAGGCATCCATGTTTAGACACCTGCTCTCGAGTCTTTCCGTATGGGGCCTCCTTGAACCATCCAATAGCACTCGACTTTCGTGCAGAAGGAAACCTTGAGGTTTGGAGTAGTTCACAAATCCCATCGTAGGCAAACCTTCCTGGCCTCATGAGGCCCCCACACCATTCAGGAAGAGGCCATGCTGGACAAAAACTCTAGCCTGAGGCACGTCTCAGAGTTGAAATGACCTCAGTGCAGGAGATCTCGATTCAGCCTCTCAGAGTTGGCCTGCCGTGCCATCGGTCCCAAACCTCACGCTAGCTTGTGTTTTCAGACTTCCTTCCTCACACTCCTGGCAAACAAGCCCTCCGGACTAGGAACTCCAGAACCACAACCCAGCCCAGGGTCTGCCCAAGGGAAGAAAAACGTTTCCCTGTGGGGCTCTCTCCAGAAAACCCAGATGAGGATCAACCTGCTCGGGCCTCGACGGTACCCGAACTGGATAGGCTGCTCTAGGCACTCATGCTCTGTCTGACACAGCCTGAAGCCAGACGTCCAGACAGACAAGGAGACAGCTGGCCGCACACCCAGCACTTCGGACACGCTATGGTCTTATGCCGTTACCTCTTCCTAACCTTGGTTTTCAGATATCTGAACCTAGACATTATATCAATTCTCCACACAGCTGGGTATCGCAAGCACAACACAGAACTCCTCCTTCCCCGTGGCTGTAAAGCTTGCTCTTGGCATGGAGTCACACCTTCAGGGTGGGAGAAACCTTCCTGTTCCCTGATGCCACGCCCAAACTAGAGTGCTGCTTGGGCACAAATTCACACTCTGACCCTCAGCATGAGCCCCATGTCTAAGAAAGGCCTGTCAGGGCCTGGGCCAAGAGCCCGCATATGGGGCTTGCCAAGCCCCTATGCACCCAATCCTCACCAGTGTTTGAGTTTTCCAGTCGCCCCGCCCGTACCTGGGGCTCTGCTCTGGAATCCCTTTCTTGGAGAGACACGTGAGACAGACAACACTTTTCCACCCTTCCCACAAAATGACCCCAAACTCTTGGGAGCTGGGACAAATCCCCAGAGAGGGATACTCGTCCACAGTCCCTGAGGCCACCCCTCCAATCCACGGCTATCTCGGACACAACATCCAGAGACAAAAGCCTGAAGGAACGCCTCCCACTCGCCCTTGTTTCAGAGGCCCAGGAGCTCCCTCTCGGGCTGTACATCCGGCCTGCCATACCCTAGGCGCCACTCATAAGCTGAGTTTGTGTTTTCAGACTTCTGTGCCCTCAGCCTGGACCCACACAACCGCCAGGCTAGGGCCTCTGGAGCCACAGCGAAAGATTGTGCCTGCCCTCTCCAAGGAAATTGTGCCCAATCCATTGACCACAACCCTACAGGTTAGGGAAAAGCTCCAAGGCCCCTGAGGCCATCAATAGTGTAGGCCACCCTGGACTAAGAGGGGCTCTCTGACACCAGCGGAGCAACTATCTCCACTTAGACTCTCAGACAGTGTCCCCAGAGACAGAAGGTTGAAATGGACAGGCCCCCAGGCCCTAATCTGAACCTTAGCTTTGGTTTCCATGTGTCCGTCCTCAGAGGTCTGTTTTCGTAGACCAGCACACGGGGCTTTTCTGAGGCTCCAAACCAAACCTCTCTCGTCTCCACATGGGGAGCTTACTTACTGGGGATGTATCAAACCCTTCAGGTAGGAGAGTTCCGCAGGGCCACTGAACAACCAGCACATTCCAAGGTTTCCATGGACCCAAACGCACATTATGACGCATCCTCAGGAGAGGCCATTTCAACTCAGCCCCCTGGTTAGCGTGCCCCAGAGGCAGCAGATCAAACATATCTTGTGGCTAATGGCCAATGGGAATGCGAGGCATGCTGTACAGGGATCCATCCTTCGAACCGTGCTCTCCAGTCCTTCCGTATGGTATGTCCTGGAGCCATGCAACAGGACTCGAATGTCCCACAGAAGGAAACCTGGTGGTTTGGAGCAACCTCCAAACTCAGCGTGGGAAAACATCCTTGGCCTCATGAGGCCCCCGCTTCATGAAGGTGCCAACATGGACACATACTCCAGCCTCAGCCAACGTCTGATCCTCAGCCTGACTTCAGATGCAGGAGATTTTGATTCAGCCTCTGCCTAGTGGGCCTGCTCTGCCCTTGGCTCCAATCCTCACTTTAGCTTGTGTTCCTATTCTTCCGTCCTCACACTCCTGGCCCGCAAACCCTCCCTACTGGGAATTCTGGGGCCACAATGAAGCACTCCGCCTGCCTCCCAGGAGAAAAACTTTGTCTATGGTGCTGCCCAGAAACCCCAAATGAGGATCAAACTGCTTGGCCCTCGGCAACACCCCAATTGCATAGGCTACCTTAAACACTGATGCTCTGTCGCAAATAGCCTGAGCCCAGACCTTCCAACAGACACCGACACAGCTGGCTGCACACCCAGCACATTGGACCCGCCACTGCCTTAGGCCACCATCCATTCCCAACCTGGGTTTTCAGTCATCAGAACCTAGACCTTATCTCCAATCCCTGCACAGGGGGGAACCTGATGCACAAGTCAGAACCCCTCCTTCCCCATGGCAAGAAACCTTGCTGCTGGCAGTGAGTCAAACCTTCAGTGTAGGAGAAAACGGCATGGCCCATGAGGCCACGCCCATGTGTGAGGGCCGCCTTGGGCAAAAACACACATTGTGACCCTCAGCGTGAGTACCTTATTCAAGTAACGCCTCTCAGTGATTGGACCAAGAGCCCGCATATGTGGCTTGCCATGCCCATAGGCACGCAGGACTAACTAGATGGTGTGTATTCCAGTTGAGGGAACCCACTGCTGTGCTCTAGAGTCCCTCTCCTGGGGGGTCCCCTGTGGCAGAAAACAGTACTCTTCCCTTCCTACAGAATGAACCCAAATACTTGGGAGCTTGGACAATCCCCCGAGAGGAAGGCTCTTCCTCGGCCCCTGAAGCAACCCCTACCCTGAACGGCCACTGTGAACGCAACACCCAGAGACAAAAGCCTGAGCGACTGCCTCCCACTTGCCCTCCTTTGATATCCAGAGGATCTCCCCTCTCGGACTGGAGATCAGGCCTGCCATTACCTTGGCCCCTACCTGAGCCAAGTTTGCTTTTTCAGACATCTGTCCCCACAGCCCTGGCAAACACAGCCTCTAGGCTGGGTCCTCTGGAGCCATACCACAGGACCATGCCTGCTCTCTCCTGGGAAACTCTGTCCATTCCTTTGGCCACACACCTCCAGAATATGAGAAACCTCAAGGCCCCCGAGGACATACCATTACCGGGAGCCTCCCTGCACACACAGGGGCCTTCGGACACAAGCTGAGCTGCTACCTCCATGAAGGCATGCACACAGATGTCAACAGAGATAGAAGGTTGAGCCCGACAGGCCCTTAGGCCCTAATCTCAACTCTTGCTTTGTTTTCCAGGTGTCACTCCTCAGAGGCTTTGGTTCGAAGAACAGGATATGGGGCTTTCCTGAGGCACTGAACAGAACTTCTCTCGTCTCCACATGGGAAGCTTCCTTGTTGGAGCCGTGTCAAACACCTCAGGTTGGAGAATCCTGCAGAGTCCCTGAGCCACCTCCACATTCCAAGGTCTCCCAGGCCACCAAGCCACAGTAGGACTCATCTTCAGGAGAGTCCATTTCAACTCTCCCCTCTGGGTAGCTCACCCAGGAGCCCGCAGATTGAGCCTGCCTTGTCCTGACTAAAGAGTGGGAATATGAGGTGGCGTTCCCAGGCATCCATGCTTAGACACCTGCTCTCGAGTCTTTCCGTATGGGGCCTCCTGGAACCATCCAATAGCACTCGACTTTCGTGCAGAAGGAAACCTTGAGGTTTGGAGTAGTTCACAAATCCCATCGTAGGCAAACCTTCCTGGCCTCATGAGGCCCCTACACCATTCAGCAAGAGGCCATGCTGGACAAAAACTCTAGCCTGAGGCACGTCTCATAGTTGAAATGACCTCAGTGCAGGAGATCTCGATTCAGCCTCTCAGAGTGGGCCTGCCGTGCCATCGGTCCCAAACCTCAGGCTAGCTTGTGTTTTCAGACTTCTTTCCTCACACTCCTGGCAAACAAGCCCTCCGGACTAGGAACTCCAGAACCACAACCCAGCCCAGGGTCTGCCCAAGGGAAGAAAAACGTTTCCCTGTGGGGCTCTCTCCAGAAAACCCAGATGAGGATCAACCTGCTCGGGCCTCGACGGTACCCGAACTGGATAGGCTGCTCTGGGCACTCATGCTCTGTCTGACACAGCCTGAAGCCAGACGTCCAGACAGACAAGGAGACAGCTGGCCGCACACCCAGCACTTCGGACACGCCATGGTCTTATGCCGTCACCTCTTCCTAACCTTGGTTTTCAGATATCTGAACCTAGACAGTATATCAATTCTCCACACAGCTGGGTATCGCAAGCACAACACAGAACTCCTCCTTCCCCGTGGCTGTAAAGCTTGCTCTTGGCATGGAGTCACACCTTCAGGGTGGGAGAAATCTTCCTGGTCCCTGATGCCACGCCCAAACTTGAGTGCTGCGTGGGCACAAATTCGCACTCTGACCCTCAGCATGAGCCCCATGTCAAAGAAAGGCCTGTCAGGGCCTGGGCCAAGAGCCCGCATATGGGGCTTGCCAAGCCCCTATGCACCCAATCCTCACCAGTGTTTGAGTTTTCCAGTCGCCCCGCCCGTACCTGGGGCTCTGCTCTGGAATCCCTTTCTTGGAGAGACACGTGAGCCAGACAACTCTTTTCCACCCTTCCCACAAAATGACCCCAAACTCTTGGGAGCTGGGACAAATCCCCAGAGAGGGATACTCGTCCACAGTCCCTGAGGCCACCCCTCCAATCCACGGCTATCTCGGACACAACATCCAGAGACAAAAGCCTGAAGGAACGCCTCCCACTCGCCCTTGTTTCAGAGGCCCAGGAGCTCCCTCTCGGGCTGTACATCCGGCCTGCCATACCCTAGGCGCCACTCATAAGCTGAGTTTGTGTTTTCAGACTTCTGTGCCCTCAGCCTGGACCCACACAACCGCCAGGCTAGGGCCTCTGGAGCCACAGCGAAAGATTGTGCCTGCCCTCTCCAAGGAAATTGTGCCCAATCCATTGACCACAACCCTACAGGTTAGGGAAAAGCTCCAAGGCCCCTGAGGCCATCAATAGTGTAGGCCACCCTGGACTAAGAGGGGCTCTCTGACACCAGCGGAGCAACTATCTCCACTTAGACTCTCAGACAGTGTCCCCAGAGACAGAAGGTTGAAATGGACAGGCCCCCAGGCCCTAATCTGAACCTTAGCTTTGGTTTCCATGTGTCCGTCCTCAGAGGTCTGTTTTCGTAGACCAGCACACGGGGCTTTTCTGAGGCTCCAAACCAAACCTCTCTCATCTCCACATGGGGAGCTTACTTACTGGGGATGTATCAAACCCTTCAGGTAGGAGAGTTCCGCAGGGCCACTGAACAACCAGCACATTCCAAGGTTTCCATGGACCCAAACGCACATTATGACGCATCCTCAGGAGAGGCCATTTCAACTCAGCCCCCTGGTTAGCGTGCCCCAGAGGCAGCAGATCAAACATATCTTGTGGCTAATGGCCAATGGGAATGCGAGGCATGCTGTACAGGGATCGATCCTTCGAACCGTGCTCTCCAGTCCTTCCGTATGGTATGTCCTGGAGCCATGCAACAGGACTCGAATGTCCCACAGAAGGAAACCTGGTGGTTTGGGGCAACCTCCAAACTCAGCGTGGGAAAACTTCCTTGGCCTCATGAGGCCCCCGCTTCATGAAGGTGCCAACATGGACACATACTCCAGCCTCAGCCAACGTCTGATCCTCAGCCTGACTTCAGATGCAGGAGATTTTGATTCAGCCTCTGCCTAGTGGGCCTGCTCTGCCCTTGGCTCCAATCCTCACTTTAGCTTGTGTTCCTAGACTTCCGTCCTCACACTCCTGGCCCGCAAACCCTCCCTACTGGGAATTCTGGGGCCACAATGAAGCACTCCGCCTGCCTCCCAGGTGAAAAACTTTGTCTATGGTGCTGCCCAGAAACCCCAAATGAGGATCAAACTGCTTGGCCCTCGGCAACACCCCAATTGCATAGGCTACCTTAAACACTGATGCTCTGTCGCAAATAGCCTGAGCCCAGACCTTCCAACAGACACCGACACAGCTGGCTGCACACCCAGCACATTGGACCCGCCACTGCCTTAGGCCACCATCCATTCCCAACCTGGGTTTTCAGTCATCAGAACCTAGACCTTATCTCCAATCCCTGCACAGGGGGGAACCTGATGCACAAGTCAGAACCCCTCCTTCCCCATGGCAAGAAACCTTGCTGCTGGCAGTGAGTCAAACCTTCAGTGTAGGAGAAAACGGCATGGCCCATGAGGCCACGCCCATGTGTGAGGGCCGCCTTGGGCACAAACACACATTGTGACCCTCAGCGTGAGTACCTTATTCAAGTAACGCCTCTCAGTGATTGGACCAAGAGCCCGCATATGTGGCTTGCCATGCCCATAGGCACGCAGGACTAACTAGATGGTGTGTATTCCAGTTGAGGGAACCCACTGCTGTGCTCTAGAGTCCCTCTCCTGGGGGGTCCCCTGTGGCAGAAAACAGTACTCTTCCCTTCCCACAGAATGAACCCAAACACTTGGGAGCTTGGACAATCCCCCGAGAGGAAGGCTCTTCCTCGGCCCCTGAAGCAACCCCTACCCTGAACGGCCACTGTGAACGCAACACCCAGAGACAAAAGCCTGAGCGACTGCCTCCCACTTGCCCTCCTTTGATATCCAGAGGATCTCCCCTCTCGGACTGGAGATCAGGCCTGCCATTTCCTTGGCCCCTACCTGAGCCAAGTTTGCTTTTTCAGACATCTGTCCCCACAGCCCTGGCAAACACAGCCTCTAGGCTGGGTCCTCTGGAGCCATACCACAGGACCATGCCTGCTCTCTCCTGGGAAACTCTGTCCATTCCTTTGGCCACACACCTCCAGAATATGAGAAACCTCAAGGCCCCCGAGGACATACCATTACCGGGAGCCTCCCTGCACACACAGGGGCCTTCGGACACAAGCTGAGCTGCTACCTCCATGAAGGCATGCACACAGATGTCAACAGAGATAGAAGGTTGAGCCCGACAGGCCCTTAGGCCCTAATCTCAACTCTTGCTTTGTTTTCCAGGTGTCACTCCTCAGAGGCTTTGGTTCGAAGAACAGGATATGGGGCTTTCCTGAGGCACTGAACAGAACTTCTCTCGTCTCCACATGGGAAGCTTCCTTGTTGGAGCCGTGTCAAACACCTCAGGTTGGAGAATCCTGCAGAGTCCCTGAGCCACCTCCACATTCCAAGGTCTCCCAGGCCACCAAGCCACAGTAGGACTCATCTTCAGGAGAGTCCATTTCAACTCTCCCCTCTGGGTAGCTCACCCAGGAGCCCGCAGATTGAGCCTGCCTTGTCCTGACTAAAGAGTGGGAATATGAGGTGGCGTTCCCAGGCATCCATGCTTAGACACCTGCTCTCGAGTCTTTCCGTATGGGGCCTCCTGGAACCATCCAATAGGACTCGACTTTCGTGCAGAAGGAAACCTTGAGGTTTGGAGTAGTTCACAAATCCCATCGTAGGCAAACCTTCCTGGCCTCATGAGGCCCCTACACCATTCAGCAAGAGGCCATGCTGGACAAAAACTCTAGCCTGAGGCACGTCTCATAGTTGAAATGACCTCAGTGCAGGAGATCTCGATTCAGCCTCTCAGAGTGGGCCTGCCGTGCCTTCGGTCCCAAACCTCAGGCTAGCTTGTGTTTTCAGACTTCTTTCCTCACACTCCTGGCAAACAAGCCCTCCGGACTAGGAACTCCAGAACCACAACCCAGCCCAGGGTCTGCCCAAGGGAAGAAAAACGTTTCCCTGTGGGGCTCTCTCCAGAAAACCCAGATGAGGATCAACCTGCTCGGGCCTCGACGGTACCCGAACTGGATAGGCTGCTCTGGGCACTCATGCTCTGTCTGACACAGCCTGAAGCCAGACGTCCAGACAGACAAGGAGACAGCTGGCCGCACACCCAGCACTTCGGACACGCCATGGTCTTATGCCGTCACCTCTTCCTAACCTTGGTTTTCAGATATCTGAACCTAGACAGTATATCAATTCTCCACACAGCTGGGTATCGCAAGCACAACACAGAACTCCTCCTTCCCCGTGGCTGTAAAGCTTGCTCTTGGCATGGAGTCACACCTTCAGGGTGGGAGAAATCTTCCTGGTCCCTGATGCCACGCCCAAACTTGAGTGCTGCGTGGGCACAAATTCGCACTCTGACCCTCAGCATGAGCCCCATGTCAAAGAAAGGCCTGTCAGGGCCTGGGCCAAGAGCCCGCATATGGGGCTTGCCAAGCCCCTATGCACCCAATCCTCACCAGTGTTTGAGTTTTCCAGTCGCCCCGCCCGTTCCTGGGGCTCTGCTCTGGAATCCCTTTCTTGGAGAGACACGTGAGCCAGACAACTCTTTTCCACCCTTCCCACAAAATGACCCCAAACTCTTGGGAGCTGGGACAAATCCCCAGAGAGGGATACTCGTCCACAGTCCCTGAGGCCACCCCTCCAATCCACGGCTATCTCGGACACAACATCCAGAGACAAAAGCCTGAAGGAACGCCTCCCACTCGCCCTTGTTTCAGAGGCCCAGGAGCTCCCTCTCGGGCTGTACATCCGGCCTGCCATACCCTAGGCGCCACTCATAAGCTGAGTTTGTGTTTTCAGACTTCTGTGCCCTCAGCCTGGACCCACACAACCGCCAGGCTAGGGCCTCTGGAGCCACAGCGAAAGATTGTGCCTGCCCTCTCCAAGGAAATTGTGCCCAATCCATTGACCACAACCCTACAGGTTAGGGAAAAGCTCCAAGGCCCCTGAGGCCATCAATAGTGTAGGCCACCCTGGACTAAGAGGGGCTCTCTGACACCAGCGGAGCAACTATCTCCACTTAGACTCTCAGACAGTGTCCCCAGAGACAGAAGGTTGAAATGGACAGGCCCCCAGGCCCTAATCTGAACCTTAGCTTTGGTTTCCATGTGTCCGTCCTCAGAGGTCTGTTTTCGTAGACCAGCACACGGGGCTTTTCTGAGGCTCCAAACCAAACCTCTCTCGTCTCCACATGGGGAGCTTACTTACTGGGGATGTATCAAACCCTTCAGGTAGGAGAGTTCCGCAGGGCCACTGAACAACCAGCACATTCCAAGGTTTCCATGGACCCAAACGCACATTATGACGCATCCTCAGGAGAGGCCATTTCAACTCAGCCCCCTGGTTAGCGTGCCCCAGAGGCAGCAGATCAAACATATCTTGTGGCTAATGGCCAATGGGAATGCGAGGCATGCTGTACAGGGATCCATCCTTCGAACCGTGCTCTCCAGTCCTTCCGTATGGTATGTCCTGGAGCCATGCAACAGGACTCGAATGTCCCACAGAAGGAAACCTGGTGGTTTGGGGCAACCTCCAAACTCAGCGTGGGAAAACTTCCTTGGCCTCATGAGGCCCCCGCTTCATGAAGGTGCCAACATGGACACATACTCCAGCCTCAGCCAACGTCTGATCCTCAGCCTGACTTCAGATGCAGGAGATTTTGATTCAGCCTCTGCCTAGTGGGCCTGCTCTGCCCTTGGCTCCAATCCTCACTTTAGCTTGTGTTCCTAGACTTCCGTCCTCACACTCCTGGCCCGCAAACCCTCCCTACTGGGAATTCTGGGGCCACAATGAAGCACTCCGCCTGCCTCCCAGGTGAAAAACTTTGTCTATGGTGCTGCCCAGAAACCCCAAATGAGGATCAAACTGCTTGGCCCTCGGCAACACCCCAATTGCATAGGCTACCTTAAACACTGATGCTCTGTCGCAAATAGCCTGAGCCCAGACCTTCCAACAGACACCGACACAGCTGGCTGCACACCCAGCACATTGGACCCGCCACTGCCTTAGGCCACCATCCATTCCCAACCTGGGTTTTCAGTCATCAGAACCTAGACCTTATCTCCAATCCCTGCACAGGGGGGAACCTGATGCACAAGTCAGAACCCCTCCTTCCCCATGGCAAGAAACCTTGCTGCTGGCAGTGAGTCAAACCTTCAGTGTAGGAGAAAACGGCATGGCCCATGAGGCCACGCCCATGTGTGAGGGCCGCCTTGGGCACAAACACACATTGTGACCCTCAGCGTGAGTACCTTATTCAAGTAACGCCTCTCAGTGATTGGACCAAGAGCCCGCATATGTGGCTTGCCATGCCCATAGGCACGCAGGACTAACTAGATGGTGTGTATTCCAGTTGAGGGAACCCACTGCTGTGCTCTAGAGTCCCTCTCCTGGGGGGTCCCCTGTGGCAGAAAACAGTACTCTTCCCTTCCTACAGAATGAACCCAAATACTTGGGAGCTTGGACAATCCCCCGAGAGGAAGGCTCTTCCTCGGCCCCTGAAGCAACCCCTACCCTGAACGGCCACTGTGAACGCAACACCCAGAGACAAAAGCCTGAGCGACTGCCTCCCACTTGCCCTCCTTTGATATCCAGAGGATCTCCCCTCTCGGACTGGAGATCAGGCCTGCCATTACCTTGGCCCCTACCTGAGCCAAGTTTGCTTTTTCAGACATCTGTCCCCACAGCCCTGGCAAACACAGCCTCTAGGCTGGGTCCTCTGGAGCCATACCACAGGACCATGCCTGCTCTCTCCTGGGAAACTCTGTCCATTCCTTTGGCCACACACCTCCAGAATATGAGAAACCTCAAGGCCCCCGAGGACATACCATTACCGGGAGCCTCCCTGCACACACAGGGGCCTTCGGACACAAGCTGAGCTGCTACCTCCATGAAGGCATGCACACAGATGTCAACAGAGATAGAAGGTTGAGCCCGACAGGCCCTTAGGCCCTAATCTCAACTCTTGCTTTGTTTTCCAGGTGTCACTCCTCAGAGGCTTTGGTTCGAAGAACAGGATATGGGGCTTTCCTCAGGCACTGAACAGAACTTCTCTCGTCTCCACATGGGAAGCTTCCTTGTTGGAGCCGTGTCAAACACCTCAGGTTGGAGAATCCTGCAGAGTCCCTGAGCCACCTCCACATTCCAAGGTCTCCCAGGCCACCAAGCCACAGTAGGACTCATCTTCAGGAGAGTCCATTTCAACTCTCCCCTCTGGGTAGCTCACCCAGGAGCCCGCAGATTGAGCCTGCCTTGTCCTGACTAAAGAGTGGGAATATGAGGTGGCGTTCCCAGGCATCCATGCTTAGACACCTGCTCTCGAGTCTTTCCGTATGGGGCCTCCTGGAACCATCCAATAGCACTCGACTTTCGTGCAGAAGGAAACCTTGAGGTTTGGAGTAGTTCACAAATCCCATCGTAGGCAAACCTTCCTGGCCTCATGAGGCCCCTACACCATTCAGCAAGAGGCCATGCTGGACAAAAACTCTAGCCTGAGGCACGTCTCATAGTTGAAATGACCTCAGTGCAGGAGATCTCGATTCAGCCTCTCAGAGTGGGCCTGCCGTGCCTTCGGTCCCAAACCTCAGGCTAGCTTGTGTTTTCAGACTTCTTTCCTCACACTCCTGGCAAACAAGCCCTCCGGACTAGGAACTCCAGAACCACAACCCAGCCCAGGGTCTGCCCAAGGGAAGAAAAACGTTTCCCTGTGGGGCTCTCTCCAGAAAACCCAGATGAGGATCAACCTGCTCGGGCCTCGACGGTACCCGAACTGGATAGGCTGCTCTGGGCACTCATGCTCTGTCTGACACAGCCTGAAGCCAGACGTCCAGACAGACAAGGAGACAGCTGGCCGCACACCCAGCACTTCGGACACGCCATGGTCTTATGCCGTCACCTCTTCCTAACCTTGGTTTTCAGATATCTGAACCTAGACAGTATATCAATTCTCCACACAGCTGGGTATCGCAAGCACAACACAGAACTCCTCCTTCCCCGTGGCTGTAAAGCTTGCTCTTGGCATGGAGTCACACCTTCAGGGTGGGAGAAATCTTCCTGGTCCCTGATGCCACGCCCAAACTTGAGTGCTGCGTGGGCACAAATTCGCACTCTGACCCTCAGCATGAGCCCCATGTCAAAGAAAGGCCTGTCAGGGCCTGGGCCAAGAGCCCGCATATGGGGCTTGCCAAGCCCCTATGCACCCAATCCTCACCAGTGTTTGAGTTTTCCAGTCGCCCCGCCCGTTCCTGGGGCTCTGCTCTGGAATCCCTTTCTTGGAGAGACACGTGAGCCAGACAACTCTTTTCCACCCTTCCCACAAAATGACCCCAAACTCTTGGGAGCTGGGACAAATCCCCAGAGAGGGATACTCGTCCACAGTCCCTGAGGCCACCCCTCCAATCCACGGCTATCTCGGACACAACATCCAGAGACAAAAGCCTGAAGGAACGCCTCCCACTCGCCCTTGTTTCAGAGGCCCAGGAGCTCCCTCTCGGGCTGTACATCCGGCCTGCCATACCCTAGGCGCCACTCATAAGCTGAGTTTGTGTTTTCAGACTTCTGTGCCCTCAGCCTGGACCCACACAACCGCCAGGCTAGGGCCTCTGGAGCCACAGCGAAAGATTGTGCCTGCCCTCTCCAAGGAAATTGTGCCCAATCCATTGACCACAACCCTACAGGTTAGGGAAAAGCTCCAAGGCCCCTGAGGCCATCAATAGTGTAGGCCACCCTGGACTAAGAGGGGCTCTCTGACACCAGCGGAGCAACTATCTCCACTTAGACTCTCAGACAGTGTCCCCAGAGAAAGAAGGTTGAAATGGACAGGCCCCCAGGCCCTAATCTGAACCTTAGCTTTGGTTTCCATGTGTCCGTCCTCAGAGGTCTGTTTTCGTAGACCAGCACACGGGGCTTTTCTGAGGCTCCAAAGCAAACCTCTCTCGTCTCCACATGGGGAGCTTACTTACTGGGGATGTATCAAACCCTTCAGGTAGGAGAGTTCCGCAGGGCCACTGAACAACCAGCACATTCCAAGGTTTCCATGGACCCAAACGCACATTATGACGCATCCTCAGGAGAAGCCATTTCAACTCAGCCCCCTGGTTAGCGTGCCCCAGAGGCAGCAGATCAAACATATCTTGTGGCTAATGGCCAATGGGAATGCGAGGCATGCTGTACAGGGATCCATCCTTCGAACCGTGCTCTCCAGTCCTTCCGTATGGTATGTCCTGGAGCCATGCAACAGGACTCGAATGTCCCACAGAAGGAAACCTGGTGGTTTGGGGCAACCTCCAAACTCAGCGTGGGAAAACTTCCTTGGCCTCATGAGGCCCCCGCTTCATGAAGGTGCCAACATGGACACATACTCCAGCCTCAGCCAACGTCTGATCCTCAGCCTGACTTCAGATGCAGGAGATTTTGATTCAGCCTCTGCCTAGTGGGCCTGCTCTGCCCTTGGCTCCAATCCTCACTTTAGCTTGTGTTCCTAGACTTCCGTCCTCACACTCCTGGCCCGCAAACCCTCCCTACTGGGAATTCTGGGGCCACAATGAAGCACTCCGCCTGCCTCCCAGGTGAAAAACTTTGTCTATGGTGCTGCCCAGAAACCCCAAATGAGGATCAAACTGCTTGGCCCTCGGCAACACCCCAATTGCATAGGCTACCTTAAACACTGATGCTCTGTCGCAAATAGCCTGAGCCCAGACCTTCCAACAGACACCGACACAGCTGGCTGCACACCCAGCACATTGGACCCGCCACTGCCTTAGGCCACCATCCATTCCCAACCTGGGTTTTCAGTCATCAGAACCTAGACCTTATCTCCAATCCCTGCACAGGGGGGAACCTGATGCACAAGTCAGAACCCCTCCTTCCCCATGGCAAGAAATCTTGCTGCTGGCAGTGAGTCAAACCTTCAGTGTAAGAGAAAACGGCATGGCCCATGAGGCCACGCCCATGTGTGAGGGCCGCCTTGGGCACAAACACACATTGTGACCCTCAGCATGAGTACCTTATTCAAGTAACGCCTCTCAGTGATTGGACCAAGAGCCCGCATATGTGGCTTGCCATGCCCATAGGCACGCAGGACTAACTAGATGGTGTGTATTCCAGTTGAGGGAACCCACTGCTGTGCTCTAGAGTCCCTCTCCTGGGGGGTCCCCTGTGGCAGAAAACAGTACTCTTCCCTTCCCACAGAATGAACCCAAACACTTGGGAGCTTGGACAATCCCCCGAGAGGAAGGCTCTTCCTCGGCCCCTGAAGCAACCCCTACCCTGAACGGCCACTGTGAACGCAACACCCAGAGACAAAAGCCTGAGCGACTGCCTCCCACTTGCCCTCCTTTGATATCCAGAGGATCTCCCCTCTCGGACTGGAGATCAGGCCTGCCATTACCTTGGCCCCTACCTGAGCCAAGTTTGCTTTTTCAGACATCTGTCCCCACAGCCCTGGCAAACACAGCCTCTAGGCTGGGTCCTCTGGAGCCATACCACAGGACCATGCCTGCTCTCTCCTGGGAAACTCTGTCCATTCCTTTGGCCACACACCTCCAGAATATGAGAAACCTCAAGGCCCCCGAGGACATACCATTACCGGGAGCCTCCCTGCACACACAGGGGCCTTCGGACACAAGCTGAGCTGCTACCTCCATGAAGGCATGCACACAGATGTCAACAGAGATAGAAGGTTGAGCCCGACAGGCCCTTAGGCCCTAATCTCAACTCTTGCTTTGTTTTCCAGGTGTCACTCCTCAGAGGCTTTGGTTCGAAGAACAGGATATGGGGCTTTCCTGAGGCACTGAACAGAACTTCTCTCGTCTCCACATGGGAAGCTTCCTTGTTGGAGCCGTGTCAAACACCTCAGGTTGGAGAATCCTGCAGAGTCCCTGAGCCACCTCCACATTCCAAGGTCTCCCAGGCCACCAAGCCACAGTAGGACTCATCTTCAGGAGAGTCCATTTCAACTCTCCCCTCTGGGTAGCTCACCCAGGAGCCCGCAGATTGAGCCTGCCTTGTCCTGACTAAAGAGTGGGAATATGAGGTGGCGTTCCCAGGCATCCATGCTTAGACACCTGCTCTCGAGTCTTTCCGTATGGGGCCTCCTGGAACCATCCAATAGCACTCGACTTTCGTGCAGAAGGAAACCTTGAGGTTTGGAGTAGTTCACAAATCCCATCGTAGGCAAACCTTCCTGGCCTCATGAGGCCCCTACACCATTCA
This sequence comes from Mustela nivalis, assembly GCF_964662115.1. Lineage (NCBI taxonomy): Eukaryota > Metazoa > Chordata > Mammalia > Carnivora > Mustelidae > Mustela > Mustela nivalis. The sequence goes on from NW_028136351.1 coordinate 216,614, forward strand.
GCAAGAGGCCATGCTGGACAAAAACTCTAGCCTGAGGCACGTCTCATAGTTGAAATGACCTCAGTGCAGGAGATCTCGATTCAGCCTCTCAGAGTGGGCCTGCCGTGCCATCGGTCCCAAACCTCAGGCTAGCTTGTGTTTTCAGACTTCTTTCCTCACACTCCTGGCAAACAAGCCCTCCGGACTAGGAACTCCAGAACCACAACCCAGCCCAGGGTCTGCCCAAGGGAAGAAAAACGTTTCCCTGTGGGGCTCTCTCCAGAAAACCCAGATGAGGATCAACCTGCTCGGGCCTCGACGGTACCCGAACTGGATAGGCTGCTCTGGGCACTCATGCTCTGTCTGACACAGCCTGAAGCCAGACGTCCAGACAGACAAGGAGACAGCTGGCCGCACACCCAGCACTTCGGACACGCCATGGTCTTATGCCGTCACCTCTTCCTAACCTTGGTTTTCAGATATCTGAACCTAGACAGTATATCAATTCTCCACACAGCTGGGTATCGCAAGCACAACACAGAACTCCTCCTTCCCCGTGGCTGTAAAGCTTGCTCTTGGCATGGAGTCACACCTTCAGGGTGGGAGAAATCTTCCTGGTCCCTGATGCCACGCCCAAACTTGAGTGCTGCGTGGGCACAAATTCGCACTCTGACCCTCAGCATGAGCCCCATGTCAAAGAAAGGCCTGTCAGGGCCTGGGCCAAGAGCCCGCATATGGGGCTTGCCAAGCCCCTATGCACCCAATCCTCACCAGTGTTTGAGTTTTCCAGTCGCCCCGCCCGTACCTGGGGCTCTGCTCTGGAATCCCTTTCTTGGAGAGACACGTGAGCCAGACAACTCTTTTCCACCCTTCCCACAAAATGACCCCAAACTCTTGGGAGCTGGGACAAATCCCCAGAGAGGGATACTCGTCCACAGTCCCTGAGGCCACCCCTCCAATCCACGGCTATCTCGGACACAACATCCAGAGACAAAAGCCTGAAGGAACGCCTCCCACTCGCCCTTGTTTCAGAGGCCCAGGAGCTCCCTCTCGGGCTGTACATCCGGCCTGCCATACCCTAGGCGCCACTCATAAGCTGAGTTTGTGTTTTCAGACTTCTGTGCCCTCAGCCTGGACCCACACAACCGCCAGGCTAGGGCCTCTGGAGCCACAGCGAAAGATTGTGCCTGCCCTCTCCAAGGAAATTGTGCCCAATCCATTGACCACAACCCTACAGGTTAGGGAAAAGCTCCAAGGCCCCTGAGGCCATCAATAGTGTAGGCCACCCTGGACTAAGAGGGGCTCTCTGACACCAGCGGAGCAACTATCTCCACTTAGACTCTCAGACAGTGTCCCCAGAGACAGAAGGTTGAAATGGACAGGCCCCCAGGCCCTAATCTGAACCTTAGCTTTGGTTTCCATGTGTCCGTCCTCAGAGGTCTGTTTTCGTAGACCAGCACACGGGGCTTTTCTGAGGCTCCAAACCAAACCTCTCTCGTCTCCACATGGGGAGCTTACTTACTGGGGATGTATCAAACCCTTCAGGTAGGAGAGTTCCACAGGGCCACTGAACAACCAGCACATTCCAAGGTTTCCATGGACCCAAACGCACATTATGACGCATCCTCAGGAGAGGCCATTTCAACTCAGCCCCCTGGTTAGCGTGCCCCAGAGGCAGCAGATCAAACATATCTTGTGGCTAATGGCCAATGGGAATGCGAGGCATGCTGTACAGGGATCGATCCTTCGAACCGTGCTCTCCAGTCCTTCCGTATGGTATGTCCTGGAGCCATGCAACAGGACTCGAATGTCCCACAGAAGGAAACCTGGTGGTTTGGGGCAACCTCCAAACTCAGCGTGGGAAAACTTCCTTGGCCTCATGAGGCCCCCGCTTCATGAAGGTGCCAACATGGACACATACTCCAGCCTCAGCCAACGTCTGATCCTCAGCCTGACTTCAGATGCAGGAGATTTTGATTCAGCCTCTGCCTAGTGGGCCTGCTCTGCCCTTGGCTCCAATCCTCACTTTAGCTTGTGTTCCTAGACTTCCGTCCTCACACTCCTGGCCCGCAAACCCTCCCTACTGGGAATTCTGGGGCCACAATGAAGCACTCCGCCTGCCTCCCAGGTGAAAAACTTTGTCTATGGTGCTGCCCAGAAACCCCAAATGAGGATCAAACTGCTTGGCCCTCGGCAACACCCCAATTGCATAGGCTACCTTAAACACTGATGCTCTGTCGCAAATAGCCTGAGCCCAGACCTTCCAACAGACACCGACACAGCTGGCTGCACACCCAGCACATTGGACCCGCCACTGCCTTAGGCCACCATCCATTCCCAACCTGGGTTTTCAGTCATCAGAACCTAGACCTTATCTCCAATCCCTGCACAGGGGGGAACCTGATGCACAAGTCAGAACCCCTCCTTCCCCATGGCAAGAAACCTTGCTGCTGGCAGTGAGTCAAACCTTCAGTGTAGGAGAAAACGGCATGGCCCATGAGGCCACGCCCATGTGTGAGGGCCGCCTTGGGCACAAACACACATTGTGACCCTCAGCGTGAGTACCTTATTCAAGTAACGCCTCTCAGTGATTGGACCAAGAGCCCGCATATGTGGCTTGCCATGCCCATAGGCACGCAGGACTAACTAGATGGTGTGTATTCCAGTTGAGGGAACCCACTGCTGTGCTCTAGAGTCCCTCTCCTGGGGGGTCCCCTGTGGCAGAAAACAGTACTCTTCCCTTCCTACAGAATGAACCCAAATACTTGGGAGCTTGGACAATCCCCCGAGAGGAAGGCTCTTCCTCGGCCCCTGAAGCAACCCCTACCCTGAACGGCCACTGTGAACGCAACACCCAGAGACAAAAGCCTGAGCGACTGCCTCCCACTTGCCCTCCTTTGATATCCAGAGGATCTCCCCTCTCGGACTGGAGATCAGGCCTGCCATTACCTTGGCCCCTACCTGAGCCAAGTTTGCTTTTTCAGACATCTGTCCCCACAGCCCTGGCAAACACAGCCTCTAGGCTGGGTCCTCTGGAGCCATACCACAGGACCATGCCTGCTCTCTCCTGGGAAACTCTGTCCATTCCTTTGGCCACACACCTCCAGAATATGAGATACCTCAAGGCCCCCGAGGACATACCATTACCGGGAGCCTCCCTGCACACACAGGGGCCTTCGGACACAAGCTGAGCTGCTACCTCCATGAAGGCATGCACACAGATGTCAACAGAGATAGAAGGTTGAGCCCGACAGGCCCTTAGGCCCTAATCTCAACTCTTGCTTTGTTTTCCAGGTGTCACTCCTCAGAGGCTTTGGTTCGAAGAACAGGATATGGGGCTTTCCTGAGGCACTGAACAGAACTTCTCTCGTCTCCACATGGGAAGCTTCCTTGTTGGAGCCGTGTCAAACACCTCAGGTTGGAGAATCCTGCAGAGTCCCTGAGCCACCTCCACATTCCAAGGTCTCCCAGGCCACCAAGCCACAGTAGGACTCATCTTCAGGAGAGTCCATTTCAACTCTCCCCTCTGGGTAGCTCACCCAGGAGCCCGCAGATTGAGCCTGCCTTGTCCTGACTAAAGAGTGGGAATATGAGGTGGCGTTCCCAGGCATCCATGCTTAGACACCTGCTCTCGAGTCTTTCCGTATGGGGCCTCCTGGAACCATCCAATAGCACTCGACTTTCGTGCAGAAGGAAACCTTGAGGTTTGGAGTAGTTCACAAATCCCATCGTAGGCAAACCTTCCTGGCCTCATGAGGCCCCTACACCATTCAGCAAGAGGCCATGCTGGACAAAAACTCTAGCCTGAGGCACGTCTCATAGTTGAAATGACCTCAGTGCAGGAGATCTCGATTCAGCCTCTCAGAGTGGGCCTGCCGTGCCTTCGGTCCCAAACCTCAGGCTAGCTTGTGTTTTCAGACTTCTTTCCTCACACTCCTGGCAAACAAGCCCTCCGGACTAGGAACTCCAGAACCACAACCCAGCCCAGGGTCTGCCCAAGGGAAGAAAAACGTTTCCCTGTGGGGCTCTCTCCAGAAAACCCAGATGAGGATCAACCTGCTCAGGCCTCGACGGTACCCGAACTGGATAGGCTGCTCTGGGCACTCATGCTCTGTCTGACACAGCCTGAAGCCAGACGTCCAGACAGACAAGGAGACAGCTGGCCGCACACCCAGCACTTCGGACACGCCATGGTCTTATGCCGTCACCTCTTCCTAACCTTGGTTTTCAGATATCTGAACCTAGACAGTATATCAATTCTCCACACAGCTGGGTATCGCAAGCACAACACAGAACTCCTCCTTCCCCGTGGCTGTAAAGCTTGCTCTTGGCATGGACTCACACCTTCAGGGTGGGAGAAACCTTCCTGGTCCCTGATGCCACGCCCAAACTTGAGTGCTGCTTGGGCACAAATTCACACTCTGACCCTCAGCATGAGCCCCATGTCAAAGAAAGGCCTGTCAGGGCCTGGGCCAAGAGCCCGCATATGGGGCTTGCCAAGCCCCTATGCACCCAATCCTCACCAGTGTTTGAGTTTTCCAGTCGCCCCGCCCGTACCTGGGGCTCTGCTCTGGAATCCCTTTCTTGGAGAGACACGTGAGCCAGACAACTCTTTTCCACCCTTCCCACAAAATGACCCCAAACTCTTGGGAGCTGGGACAAATCCCCAGAGAGGGATACTCGTCCACAGTCCCTGAGGCCACCCCTCCAATCCACGGCTATCTCGGACACAACATCCAGAGACAAAAGCCTGAAGGAACGCCTCCCACTCGCCCTTGTTTCAGAGGCCCAGGAGCTCCCTCTCGGGCTGTACATCCGGCCTGCCATACCCTAGGCGCCACTCATAAGCTGAGTTTGTGTTTTCAGACTTCTGTGCCCTCAGCCTGGACCCACACAACCGCCAGGCTAGGGCCTCTGGAGCCACAGCGAAAGATTGTGCCTGCCCTCTCCAAGGAAATTGTGCCCAATCCATTGACCACAACCCTACAGGTTAGGGAAAAGCTCCAAGGCCCCTGAGGCCATCAATAGTGTAGGCCACCCTGGACTAAGAGGGGCTCTCTGACACCAGCGGAGCAACTATCTCCACTTAGACTCTCAGACAGTGTCCCCAGAGACAGAAGGTTGAAATGGACAGGCCCCCAGGCCCTAATCTGAACCTTAGCTTTGGTTTCCATGTGTCCGTCCTCAGAGGTCTGTTTTCGTAGACCAGCACACGGGGCTTTTCTGAGGCTCCAAACCAAACCTCTCTCGTCTCCACATGGGGAGCTTACTTACTGGGGATGTATCAAACCCTTCAGGTAGGAGAGTTCCGCAGGGCCACTGAACAACCAGCACATTCCAAGGTTTCCATGGACCCAAACGCACATTATGACGCATCCTCAGGAGAGGCCATTTCAACTCAGCCCCCTGGTTAGCGTGCCCCAGAGGCAGCAGATCAAACATATCTTGTGGCTAATGGCCAATGGGAATGCGAGGCATGCTGTACAGGGATCCATCCTTCGAACCGTGCTCTCCAGTCCTTCCGTATGGTATGTCCTGGAGCCATGCAACAGGACTCGAATGTCCCACAGAAGGAAACCTGGTGGTTTGGGGCAACCTCCAAACTCAGCGTGGGAAAACTTCCTTGGCCTCATGAGGCCCCCGCTTCATGAAGGTGCCAACATGGACACATACTCCAGCCTCAGCCAACGTCTGATCCTCAGCCTGACTTCAGATGCAGGAGATTTTGATTCAGCCTCTGCCTAGTGGGCCTGCTCTGCCCTTGGCTCCAATCCTCACTTTAGCTTGTGTTCCTAGACTTCCGTCCTCACACTCCTGGCCCGCAAACCCTCCCTACTGGGAATTCTGGGGCCACAATGAAGCACTCCGCCTGCCTCCCAGGTGAAAAACTTTGTCTATGGTGCTGCCCAGAAACCCCAAATGAGGATCAAACTGCTTGGCCCTCGGCAACACCCCAATTGCATAGGCTACCTTAAACACTGATGCTCTGTCGCAAATAGCCTGAGCCCAGACCTTCCAACAGACACCGACACAGCTGGCTGCACACCCAGCACATTGGACCCGCCACTGCCTTAGGCCACCATCCATTCCCAACCTGGGTTTTCAGTCATCAGAACCTAGACCTTATCTCCAATCCCTGCACAGGGGGGAACCTGATGCACAAGTCAGAACCCCTCCTTCCCCATGGCAAGAAACCTTGCTGCTGGCAGTGAGTCAAACCTTCAGTGTAGGAGAAAACGGCATGGCCCATGAGGCCACGCCCATGTGTGAGGGCCGCCTTGGGCACAAACACACATTGTGACCCTCAGCGTGATTACCTTATTCAAGTAACGCCTCTCAGTGATTGGACCAAGAGCCCGCATATGTGGCTTGCCATGCCCATAGGCACGCAGGACTAACTAGATGGTGTGTATTCCAGTTGAGGGAACCCACTGCTGTGCTCTAGAGTCCCTCTCCTGGGGGGTCCCCTGTGGCAGAAAACAGTACTCTTCCCTTCCCACAGAATGAACCCAAACACTTGGGAGCTTGGACAATCCCCCGAGAGGAAGGCTCTTCCTCGGCCTCTGAAGCAACCCCTACCCTGAACGGCCACTGTGAACGCAACACCCAGAGACAAAAGCCTGAGCGACTGCCTCCCACTTGCCCTCCTTTGATATCCAGAGGATCTCCCCTCTCGGACTGGAGATCAGGCCTGCCATTACCTTGGCCCCTACCTGAGCCAAGTTTGCTTTTTCAGACATCTGTCCCCACAGCCCTGGCAAACACAGCCTCTAGGCTGGGTCCTCTGGAGCCATACCACAGGACCATGCCTGCTCTCTCCTGGGAAACTCTGTCCATTCCTTTGGCCACACACCTCCAGAATATGAGAAACCTCAAGGCCCCTGAGGACATACCATTACCGGGAGCCTCCCTGCACACACAGGGGCCTTCAGACACAAGCTGAGCTGCTACCTCCATGAAGGCATGCACACAGATGTCAACAGAGATAGAAGGTTGACCCGGACAGGCCCTTAGGCCCTAATCTCAACTCTTGCTTTGTTTTCCAGGTGTCACTCCTCAGAGGCTTTGGTTCGAAGAACAGGATATGGGGCTTTCCTGAGGCACTGAACAGAACTTCTCTCGTCTCCACATGGGAAGCTTCCTTGTTGGAGCCGTGTCAAAGACCTCAGGTTGGAGAATCCTGCAGAGTCCCTGAGCCACTTCCACATTCCAAGGTCTCCCAGGCCACCAAGCCACAGTAGGACTCATCTTCAGGAGAGTCCATTTCAACTCTCCCCTCTGGGTAGCTCACCCAGGAGCCCTCAGATTGAGCCTGCCTTGTCCTGACTAAAGAGTGGGAATATGAGGTGGCGTTCCCAGGCATCCATGCTTAGACACCTGCTCTCGAGTCTTTCCGTATGGGGCCTCCTGGAACCATCCAATAGCACTCGACTTTCGTGCAGAAGGAAACCTTGAGGTTTGGAGTAGTTCACAAATCCCATCGTAGGTAAACCTTCCTGGCCTCATGAGGCCCCCACACCATTCAGCAAGAGGCCATGCTGGACAAAAACTCTAGCCTGAGGCACGTCTCATAGTTGAAATGACCTCAGTGCAGGAGATCTCGATTCAGCCTCTCAGAGTGGGCCTGCCGTGCCATCAGTCCCAAACCTCAGGCTAGCTTCTGTTTTCAGACTTCCTTCCTCACACTCCTGGCAAACAAGCCCTCCGGACTAGGAACTCCAGAACCACAACCCAGCCCAGGGTCTGCCCAAGGGAAGAAAAACGTTTCCCTGTGGGGCTCTCTCCAGAAAACCCAGATGAGGATCAACCTGCTCGGGCCTCGACGGTACCCGAACTGGATAGGCTGCTCTGGGCACTCATGCTCTGTCTGACACAGCCTGAAGCCAGACGTCCAGACAGACAAGGAGACAGCTGGCCGCACACCCAGCACTTCGGACACGCCATGGTCTTATGCCGTCACCTCTTCCTAACCTTGGTTTTCAGATATATGAACCTAGACAGTATATCAATTCTCCACACAGCTGGGTATCGCAAGCACAACACAGAACTCCTCCTTCCCCGTGGCTGTAAAGCTTGCTCTTGGCATGGAGTCACACCTTCAGGGTGGGAGAAATCTTCCTGGTCCCTGATGCCACGCCCAAACTTGAGTGCTGCTTTGGCACAAATTCACACTCTGACCCTCAGCATGAGCCCCATGTCAAAGAAAGGCCTGTCAGGGCCTGGGCCAAGAGCCCGCATATGGGGCTTGCCAAGCCCCTATGCACCCAATCCTCACCAGTGTTTGAGTTTTCCAGTCGCCCCGCCCGTACCTGGGGCTCTGCTCTGGAATCCCTTTCTTGGAGAGACACGTGAGCCAGACAACTCTTTTCCACCCTTCCCACAAAATGACCCCAAACTCTTGGGAGCTGGGACAAATCCCCAGAGAGGGATACTCGTCCACAGTCCCTGAGGCCACCCCTCCAATCCACGGCTATCTCGGACACAACATCCAGAGACAAAAGCCTGAAGGAACGCCTCCCACTCGCCCTTGTTTCAGAGGCCCAGGAGCTCCCTCTCGGGCTGTACATCCGGCCTGCCATACCCTAGGCGCCACTCATAAGCTGAGTTTGTGTTTTCAGACTTCTGTGCCCTCAGCCTGGACCCACACAACCGCCAGGCTAGGGCCTCTGGAGCCACAGCGAAAGATTGTGCCTGCCCTCTCCAAGGAAATTGTGCCCAATCCATTGACCACAACCCTACAGGTTAGGGAAAAGCTCCAAGGCCCCTGAGGCCATCAATAGTGTAGGCCACCCTGGACTAAGAGGGGCTCTCTGACACCAGCGGAGCAACTATCTCCACTTAGACTCTCAGACAGTGTCCCCAGAGACAGAAGGTTGAAATGGACAGGCCCCCAGGCCCTAATCTGAACCTTAGCTTTGGTTTCCATGTGTCCGTCCTCAGAGGTCTGTTTTCGTAGACCAACACACGGGGCTTTTCTGAGGCTCCAAACCAAACCTCTCTCGTCTCCACATGGGGAGCTTACTTACTGGGGATGTATCAAACCCTTCAGGTAGGAGAGTTCCGCAGGGCCACTGAACAACCAGCACATTCCAAGGTTTCCATGGACCCAAACGCACATTATGACGCATCCTCAGGAGAGGCCATTTCAACTCAGCCCCCTGGTTAGCGTGCCCCAGAGGCAGCAGATCAAACATATCTTGTGGCTAATGGCCAATGGGAATGCGAGGCATGCTGTACAGGGATCGATCCTTCGAACCGTGCTCTCCAGTCCTTCCGTATGGTATGTCCTGGAGCCATGCAACAGGACTCGAATGTCCCACAGAAGGAAACCTGGTGGTTTGGGGCAACCTCCAAACTCAGCGTGGGAAAACTTCCTTGGCCTCATGAGGCCCCCGCTTCATGAAGGTGCCAACATGGACACATACTCCAGCCTCAGCCAACGTCTGATCCTCAGCCTGACTTCAGATGCAGGAGATTTTGATTCAGCCTCTGCCTAGTGGGCCTGCTCTGCCCTTGGCTCCAATCCTCACTTTAGCTTGTGTTCCTAGACTTCCGTCCTCACACTCCTGGCCCGCAAACCCTCCCTACTGGGAATTCTGGGGCCACAATGAAGCACTCCGCCTGCCTCCCAGGTGAAAAACTTTGTCTATGGTGCTGCCCAGAAACCCCAAATGAGGATCAAACTGCTTGGCCCTCGGCAACACCCCAATTGCATAGGCTACCTTAAACACTGATGCTCTGTCGCAAATAGCCTGAGCCCAGACCTTCCAACAGACACCGACACAGCTGGCTGCACACCCAGCACATTGGACCCGCCACTGCCTTAGGCCACCATCCATTCCCAACCTGGGTTTTCAGTCATCAGAACCTAGACCTTATCTCCAATCCCTGCACAGGGGGGAACCTGATGCACAAGTCAGAACCCCTCCTTCCCCATGGCAAGAAACCTTGCTGCTGGCAGTGAGTCAAACCTTCAGTGTAGGAGAAAACGGCATGGCCCATGAGGCCACGCCCATGTGTGAGGGCCGCCTTGGGCACAAACACACATTGTGACCCTCAGCGTGAGTACCTTATTCAAGTAACGCCTCTCAGTGATTGGACCAAGAGCCCGCATATGTGGCTTGCCATGCCCATAGGCACGCAGGACTAACTAGATGGTGTGTATTCCAGTTGAGGGAACCCACTGCTGTGCTCTAGAGTCCCTCTCCTGGGGGGTCCCCTGTGGCAGAAAACAGTACTCTTCCCTTCCCACAGAATGAACCCAAACACTTGGGAGCTTGGACAATCCCCCGAGAGGAAGGCTCTTCCTCGGCCCCTGAAGCAACCCCTACCCTGAACGGCCACTGTGAACGCAACACCCAGAGACAAAAGCCTGAGCGACTGCCTCCCACTTGCCCTCCTTTGATATCCAGAGGATCTCCCCTCTCGGACTGGAGATCAGGCCTGCCATTACCTTGGCCCCTACCTGAGCCAAGTTTGCTTTTTCAGACATCTGTCCCCACAGCCCTGGCAAACACAGCCTCTAGGCTGGGTCCTCTGGAGCCATACCACAGGACCATGCCTGCTCTCTCCTGGGAAACTCTGTCCATTCCTTTGGCCACACACCTCCAGAATATGAGAAACCTCAAGGCCCCTGAGGACATACCATTACCGGGAGCCTCCCTGCACACACAGGGGCCTTCAGACACAAGCTGAGCTGCTACCTCCATGAAGGCATGCACACAGATGTCAACAGAGATAGAAGGTTGACCCGGACAGGCCCTTAGGCCCTAATCTCAACTCTTGCTTTGTTTTCCAGGTGTCACTCCTCAGAGGCTTTGGTTCGAAGAACAGGATATGGGGCTTTCCTGAGGCACTGAACAGAACTTCTCTCGTCTCCACATGGGAAGCTTCCTTGTTGGAGCCGTGTCAAACACCTCAGGTTGGAGAATCCTGCAGAGTCCCTGAGCCACCTCCACATTCCAAGGTCTCCCAGGCCACCAAGCCACAGTAGGACTCATCTTCAGGAGAGTCCATTTCAACTCTCCCCTCTGGGTAGCTCACCCAGGAGCCCTCAGATTGAGCCTGCCTTGTCCTGACTAAAGAGTGGGAATATGAGGTGGCGTTCCCAGGCATCCATGCTTAGACACCTGCTCTCGAGTCTTTCCGTATGGGGCCTCCTGGAACCATCCAATAGCACTCGACTTTCGTGCAGAAGGAAACCTTGAGGTTTGGAGTAGTTCACAAATCCCATCGTAGGTAAACCTTCCTGGCCTCATGAGGCCCCCACACCATTCAGCAAGAGGCCATGCTGGACAAAAACTCTAGCCTGAGGCACGTCTCATAGTTGAAATGACCTCAGTGCAGGAGATCTCGATTCAGCCTCTCAGAGTGGGCCTGCCGTGCCATCAGTCCCAAACCTCAGGCTAGCTTCTGTTTTCAGACTTCCTTCCTCACACTCCTGGCAAACAAGCCCTCCGGACTAGGAACTCCAGAACCACAACCCAGCCCAGGGTCTGCCCAAGGGAAGAAAAACGTTTCCCTGTGGGGCTCTCTCCAGAAAACCCAGATGAGGATCAACCTGCTCGGGCCTCGACGGTACCCGAACTGGATAGGCTGCTCTGGGCACTCATGCTCTGTCTGACACAGCCTGAAGCCAGACGTCCAGACAGACAAGGAGACAGCTGGCCGCACACCCAGCACTTCGGACACGCCATGGTCTTATGCCGTCACCTCTTCCTAACCTTGGTTTTCAGATATCTGAACCTAGACAGTATATCAATTCTCCACACAGCTGGGTATCGCAAGCACAACACAGAACTCCTCCTTCCCCGTGGCTGTAAAGCTTGCTCTTGGCATGGAGTCACATCTTCAGGGTGGGAGAAACCTTCCTGGTCCCTGATGCCACGCCCAGACATGAGTGCTGCTTGGGCACAAATTCACACTGTGAACCTCAGCATGAGCCCCATGTCAAAGAAAGGCCTGTCAGGGCCTGGGCCAAGAGCCCGCATATGGGGCTTGCCAAGCCCCTATGCACCCAATCCTCACCAGTGTTTGAGTTTTCCAGTCGGCCCGCCCGTACCTGGGGCTCTGCTCTGGAATCCTTTTCTTGGAGAGACACGTGAGCCAGACAACACTTTTCCACCCTTCCCACAAAATGACCCCAAACTCTTGGGAGCTGGGACAAATCCCCAGAGAGGGATACTCGTCCACAGTCCCTGAGGCCACCCCTCCAATCCACGGCTATCTCGGACACAACATCCAGAGACAATAGCCTGAAGGAACGCCTCCCACTCGCCCTTGTTTCAGAGGCCCAGGAGCTCCCTCTCGGGCTGTACATCCGGCCTGCCATACCCTAGGCGCCACTCATAAGCTGAGTTTGTGTTTTCAGACTTCTGTGCCCTCAGCCTGGACCCACACAACCGCCAGGCTAGGGCCTCTGGAGCCACAGCGAAAGATTGTGCCTGCCCTCTCCAAGGAAATTGTGCCCAATCCATTGACCACAACCCTACAGGTTAGGGAAAAGCTCCAAGGCCCCTGAGGCCATCAATAGTGTAGGCCACCCTGTTTAAGAGGGGCTCTCTGACACCAGCGGAGCAACTATCTCCACTTAGACTCTCAGACAGTGTCCCCAGAGACAGAAGGTTGAAATGGACAGGCCCCCAGGCCCTAATCTGAACCTTAGCTTTGGTTTCCATGTGTCCGTCCTCAGAGGTCTGTTTTCGTAGACCAACACACGGGGCTTTTCTGAGGCTCCAAACCAAACCTCTCTCGTCTCCACATGGGGAGCTTACTTACTGGGGATGTATCAAACCCTTCAGGTAGGAGAGTTCCGCAGGGCCACTGAACAACCAGCACATTCCAAGGTTTCCATGGACCCAAACGCACATTATGACGCATCCACAGGAGAGGCCATTTCAACTCAGCCCCCTGTTTAGCGTGCCCCAGAGGCAGCAGATCAAACATATCTTGTGGCTAATGGCCAATGGGAATGCGAGGCATGCTGTACAGGGATCCATCCTTCGAACCGTGCTCTCCAGTCCTTCCGTATGGTATGTCCTGGAGCCATGCAACAGGACTCGAATGTCCCACAGAAGGAAACCTGGTGGTTTGGGGCAACCTCCAAACTCAGCGTGGGAAAACTTCCTTGGCCTCATGAGGCCCCCGCTTCATGAAGGTGCCAACATGGACACATACTCCAGCCTCAGCCAACGTCTGATCCTCAGCCTGACTTCAGATGCAGGAGATTTTGATTCAGCCTCTGCCTAGTGGGCCTGCTCTGCCCTTGGCTCCAATCCTCACTTTAGCTTGTGTTCCTAGACTTCCGTCCTCACACTCCTGGCCCGCAAACCCTCCCTACTGGGAATTCTGGGGCCACAATGAAGCACTCCGCCTGCCTCCCAGGTGAAAAACTTTGTCTATGGTGCTGCCCAGAAACCCCAAATGAGGATCAAACTGCTTGGCCCTCGGCAACACCCCAATTGCATAGGCTACCTTAAACACTGATGCTCTGTCGCAAATAGCCTGAGCCCAGACCTTCCAACAGACACCGACACAGCTGGCTGCACACCCAGCACATTGGACCCGCCACTGCCTTAGGCCACCATCCATTCCCAACCTGGGTTTTCAGTCATCAGAACCTAGACCTTATCTCCAATCCCTGCACAGGGGGGAACCTGATGCACAAGTCAGAACCCCTCCTTCCCCATGGCAAGAAACCTTGCTGCTGGCAGTGAGTCAAACCTTCAGTGTAGGAGAAAACGGCATGGCCCATGAGGCCACGCCCATGTGTGAGGGCCGCCTTGGGCACAAACACACATTGTGACCCTCAGCGTGAGTACCTTATTCAAGTAACGCCTCTCAGTGATTGGACCAAGAGCCCGCATATGTGGCTTGCCATGCCCATAGGCACGCAGGACTAACTAGATGGTGTGTATTCCAGTTGAGGGAACCCACTGCTGTGCTCTAGAGTCCCTCTCCTGGGGGGTCCCCTGTGGCAGAAAACAGTACTCTTCCCTTCCCACAGAATGAACCCAAACACTTGGGAGCTTGGACAATCTCCCGAGAGGAAGGCTCTTCCTCGGCCCCTGAAGCAACCCCTACCCTGAACGGCCACTGTGAACGCAACACCCAGAGACAAAAGCCTGAGCGACTGCCTCCCACTTGCCCTCCTTTGATATCCAGAGGATCTCCCCTCTCGGACTGGAGATCAGGCCTGCCATTACCTTGGCCCCTACCTGAGCCAAGTTTGCTTTTTCAGACATCTGTCCCCACAGCCCTGGCAAACACAGCCTCTAGGCTGGGTCCTCTGGAGCCATACCACAGGACCATGCCTGCTCTCTCCTGGGAAACTCTGTCCATTCCTTTGGCCACACACCTCCAGAATATGAGAAACCTCAAGGCCCCCGAGGACATACCATTACCGGGAGCCTCCCTGCACACACAGGGGCCTTCGGACACAAGCTGAGCTGCTACCTCCATGAAGGCATGCACACAGATGTCTACAGAGATAGAAGGTTGAGCCCGACAGTCCCTTAGGCCCTAATCTCAACTCTTGCTTTGTTTTCCAGGTGTCACTCCTCAGAGGCTTTGGTTCGAAGAACTGGATATGGGGCTTTCCTCAGGCACTGAACAGAACTTCTCTCGTCTCCACATGGGAAGCTTCCTTGTTGGAGCCGTGTCAAACACCTCAGGTTGGAGAATCCTGCAGAGTCCCTGAGCCACCTCCACATTCCAAGGTCTCCCAGGCCACCAAGCCACAGTAGGACTCATCTTCAGGAGAGTCCATTTCAACTCTCCCCTCTGGGTAGCTCACCCAGGAGCCCTCAGATTGAGCCTGCCTTGTCCTGACTAAAGAGTGGGAATATGAGGTGGCGTTCCCAGGCATCCATGCTTAGACACCTGCTCTCGAGTCTTTCCGTATGGGGCCTCCTGGAACCATCCAATAGCACTCGACTTTCGTGCAGAAGGAAACCTTGAGGTTTGGAGTAGTTCACAAATCCCATCGTAGGTAAACCTTCCTGGCCTCATGAGGCCCCCACACCATTCAGCAAGAGGCCATGCTGGACAAAAACTCTAGCCTGAGGCACGTCTCATAGTTGAAATGACCTCAGTGCAGGAGATCTCGATTCAGCCTCTCAGAGTGGGCCTGCCGTGCCATCAGTCCCAAACCTCAGGCTAGCTTCTGTTTTCAGACTTCCTTCCTCACACTCCTGGCAAACAAGCCCTCCGGACTAGGAACTCCAGAACCACAACCCAGCCCAGGGTCTGCCCAAGGGAAGAAAAACGTTTCCCTGTGGGGCTCTCTCCAGAAAACCCAGATGAGGATCAACCTGCTCGGGCCTCGACGGTACCCGAACTGGATAGGCTGCTCTGGGCACTCATGCTCTGTCTGACACAGCCTGAAGCCAGACGTCCAGACAGACAAGGAGACAGCTGGCCGCACACCCAGCACTTCGGACACGCCATGGTCTTATGCCGTCACCTCTTCCTAACCTTGGTTTTCAGATATCTGAACCTAGACAGTATATCAATTCTCCACACAGCTGGGTATCGCAAGCACAACACAGAACTCCTCCTTCCCCGTGGCTGTAAAGCTTGCTCTTGGCATGGAGTCACATCTTCAGGGTGGGAGAAACCTTCCTGGTCCCTGATGCCACGCCCAGACATGAGTGCTGCTTGGGCACAAATTCACACTGTGAACCTCAGCATGAGCCCCATGTCAAAGAAAGGCCTGTCAGGGCCTGGGCCAAGAGCCCGCATATGGGGCTTGCCAAGCCCCTATGCACCCAATCCTCACCAGTGTTTGAGTTTTCCAGTCGGCCCGCCCGTACCTGGGGCTCTGCTCTGGAATCCTTTTCTTGGAGAGACACGTGAGCCAGACAACACTTTTCCACCCTTCCCACAAAATGACCCCAAACTCTTGGGAGCTGGGACAAATCCCCAGAGAGGGATACTCGTCCACAGTCCCTGAGGCCACCCCTCCAATCCACGGCTATCTCGGACACAACATCCAGAGACAATAGCCTGAAGGAACGCCTCCCACTCGCCCTTGTTTCAGAGGCCCAGGAGCTCCCTCTCGGGCTGTACATCCGGCCTGCCATACCCTAGGCGCCACTCATAAGCTGAGTTTGTGTTTTCAGACTTCTGTGCCCTCAGCCTGGACCCACACAACCGCCAGGCTAGGGCCTCTGGAGCCACAGCGAAAGATTGTGCCTGCCCTCTCCAAGGAAATTGTGCCCAATCCATTGACCACAACCCTACAGGTTAGGGAAAAGCTCCAAGGCCCCTGAGGCCATCAATAGTGTAGGCCACCCTGTTTAAGAGGGGCTCTCTGACACCAGCGGAGCAACTATCTCCACTTAGACTCTCAGACAGTGTCCCCAGAGACAGAAGGTTGAAATGGACAGGCCCCCAGGCCCTAATCTGAACCTTAGCTTTGGTTTCCATGTGTCCGTCCTCAGAGGTCTGTTTTCGTAGACCAACACACGGGGCTTTTCTGAGGCTCCAAACCAAACCTCTCTCGTCTCCACATGGGGAGCTTACTTACTGGGGATGTATCAAACCCTTCAGGTAGGAGAGTTCCGCAGGGCCACTGAACAACCAGCACATTCCAAGGTTTCCATGGACCCAAACGCACATTATGACGCATCCACAGGAGAGGCCATTTCAACTCAGCCCCCTGTTTAGCGTGCCCCAGAGGCAGCAGATCAAACATATCTTGTGGCTAATGGCCAATGGGAATGCGAGGCATGCTGTACAGGGATCCATCCTTCGAACCGTGCTCTCCAGTCCTTCCGTATGGTATGTCCTGGAGCCATGCAACAGGACTCGAATGTCCCACAGAAGGAAACCTGGTGGTTTGGGGCAACCTCCAAACTCAGCGTGGGAAAACTTCCTTGGCCTCATGAGGCCCCCGCTTCATGAAGGTGCCAACATGGACACATACTCCAGCCTCAGCCAACGTCTGATCCTCAGCCTGACTTCAGATGCAGGAGATTTTGATTCAGCCTCTGCCTAGTGGGCCTGCTCTGCCCTTGGCTCCAATCCTCACTTTAGCTTGTGTTCCTAGACTTCCGTCCTCACACTCCTGGCCCGCAAACCCTCCCTACTGGGAATTCTGGGGCCACAATGAAGCACTCCGCCTGCCTCCCAGGTGAAAAACTTTGTCTATGGTGCTGCCCAGAAACCCCAAATGAGGATCAAACTGCTTGGCCCTCGGCAACACCCCAATTGCATAGGCTACCTTAAACACTGATGCTCTGTCGCAAATAGCCTGAGCCCAGACCTTCCAACAGACACCGACACAGCTGGCTGCACACCCAGCACATTGGACCCGCCACTGCCTTAGGCCACCATCCATTCCCAACCTGGGTTTTCAGTCATCAGAACCTAGACCTTATCTCCAATCCCTGCACAGGGGGGAACCTGATGCACAAGTCAGAACCCCTCCTTCCCCATGGCAAGAAACCTTGCTGCTGGCAGTGAGTCAAACCTTCAGTGTAGGAGAAAACGGCATGGCCCATGAGGCCACGCCCATGTGTGAGGGCCGCCTTGGGCACAAACACACATTGTGACCCTCAGCGTGAGTACCTTATTCAAGTAACGCCTCTCAGTGATTGGACCAAGAGCCCGCATATGTGGCTTGCCATGCCCATAGGCACGCAGGACTAACTAGATGGTGTGTATTCCAGTTGAGGGAACCCACTGCTGTGCTCTAGAGTCCCTCTCCTGGGGGGTCCCCTGTGGCAGAAAACAGTACTCTTCCCTTCCCACAGAATGAACCCAAACACTTGGGAGCTTGGACAATCTCCCGAGAGGAAGGCTCTTCCTCGGCCCCTGAAGCAACCCCTACCCTGAACGGCCACTGTGAACGCAACACCCAGAGACAAAAGCCTGAGCGACTGCCTCCCACTTGCCCTCCTTTGATATCCAGAGGATCTCCCCTCTCGGACTGGAGATCAGGCCTGCCATTACCTTGGCCCCTACCTGAGCCAAGTTTGCTTTTTCAGACATCTGTCCCCACAGCCCTGGCAAACACAGCCTCTAGGCTGGGTCCTCTGGAGCCATACCACAGGACCATGCCTGCTCTCTCCTGGGAAACTCTGTCCATTCCTTTGGCCACACACCTCCAGAATATGAGAAACCTCAAGGCCCCCGAGGACATACCATTACCGGGAGCCTCCCTGCACACACAGGGGCCTTCGGACACAAGCTGAGCTGCTACCTCCATGAAGGCATGCACACAGATGTCTACAGAGATAGAAGGTTGAGCCCGACAGTCCCTTAGGCCCTAATCTCAACTCTTGCTTTGTTTTCCAGGTGTCACTCCTCAGAGGCTTTGGTTCGAAGAACTGGATATGGGGCTTTCCTCAGGCACTGAACAGAACTTCTCTCGTCTCCACATGGGAAGCTTCCTTGTTGGAGCCGTGTCAAACACCTCAGGTTGGAGAATCCTGCAGAGTCCCTGAGCCACCTCCACATTCCAAGGTCTCCCAGGCCAGCAAGCCACAGTAGGACTCATCTTCAGGAGAGTCCATTTCAACTCTCCCCTCTGGGTAGCTCACCCAGGAGCCCGCAGATTGAGCCTGCCTTGTCCTGACTAAAGAGTGGGAATATGAGGTGGCGTTCCCAGGCATCCATGCTTAGACACCTGCTCTCGAGTCTTTCCGTATGGGGCCTCCTGGAACCATCCAATAGCACTCGACTTTCGTGCAGAAGGAAACCTTGAGGTTTGGAGTAGTTCACAAATCCCATCGTAGGCAAACCTTCCTGGCCTCATGAGGCCCCCACACCATTCAGGAAGAGGCCATGCTGGACAAAAACTCTAGCCTGAGGCACGTCTCAGAGTTGAAATGACCTCAGTGCAGGAGATCTCGATTCAGCCCCTCAGAGTGGGCCTGCCGTGCCATTGGTCCCAAACCTCACGCTAGCTTGTGTTTTCAGACTTCCTTCCTCACACTCCTGGCAAACAAGCCCTCCGGACTAGGAACTGCAGAACCATAACCCAGCCCAGGGTCTGCCCAAGGGAAGAAAGACGTTTCCCTGTAAGGCTCTCTCCAGAAAACCCAGATGAGGATCAACCTGCTCGGGCCTCGACGGTACCCGAACTGGATAGGCTGCTCTGGGCACTCATGCTCTGTCTGACAAAGCCTGAAGCCAGACGTCCAGACAGACAAGGAGACAGCTGGCCACACACCCAGCACTTCGGACACGCCATGGTCTTATGCCGTTACCTCTTCCTAACCTTGGTTTTCAGATATCTGAACCTAGACATTATATCAATTCTCCACACAGCTGGGTATCTCAAGCACAACACAGAACTCCTCCTTCCCCGTGGCTGTAAAGCTTGCTCTTGGCATGGAGTCACACCTTCAGGGTGGGAGAAACCTTCCTGGTCCCTGATGCCACGCCCAAACTTGAGTGCTGCTTGGGCACAAATTCACACTCTGACCCTCAGCATGAGCCCCATGTCAAAGAAAGGCCTGTCAGGGCCTGGGCCAAGAGCCCGCATATGGGGCTTGCCAAGCCCCTATGCACCCAATCCTCACCAGTGTTTGAGTTTTCCAGTCGCCCCGCCCGTACCTGGGGCTCTGCTCTGGAATCC
Organism: Mustela nivalis; assembly: GCF_964662115.1. Classification (NCBI taxonomy): domain Eukaryota; kingdom Metazoa; phylum Chordata; class Mammalia; order Carnivora; family Mustelidae; genus Mustela; species Mustela nivalis. The sequence continues at coordinate 236,178 of NW_028136351.1, forward strand.
CTTTCTTGGAGAGACACGTGAGCCAGACAACACTTTTCCACCCTTCCCACAAAATGACCCCAAACTCTTGGGAGCTGGGACAAATCCCCAGAGAGGGATACTCGTCCACAGTCCCTGAGGCCACCCCTCCAATCCACGGCTATCTCGGACACAACATCCAGAGACAAAAGCCTGAAGGAACGCCTCCCACTCGCCCTTGTTTCAGAGGCCCAGGAGCTCCCTCTCGGGCTGTACATCCGGCCTGCCATACCCTAGGCGCCACTCATAAGCTGAGTTTGTGTTTTCAGACTTCTGTGCCCTCAGCCTGGACCCACACAACCGCCAGGCTAGGGCCTCTGGAGCCACAGCGAAAGATTGTGCCTGCCCTCTCCAAGGAAATTGTGCCCAGTCCATTGACCACAACCCTACAGGTTAGGGAAAAGCTCCAAGGCCCCTGAGGCCATCATTAGTGTAGGCCACCCTGGACTAAGAGGGGCTCTCTGACACCAGCGGAGCAACTATCTCCACTTAGACTCTCAGACAGTGTCCCCAGAGACAGAAGGTTGAAATGGACAGGCCCCCAGGCCCTAATCTGAACCTTAGCTTTGGTTTCCATGTGTCCGTCCTCAGAGGTCTGTTTTCGTAGACCAGCACACGGGGCTTTTCTGAGGCTCCAAACCAAACCTCTCTCGTCTCCACATGGGGAGCTTACTTACTGGGGATGTATCAAACCCTTCAGGTAGGAAAGTTCCGCAGGGCCACTGAACAACCAGCACATTCCAAGGTTTCCATGGACCCAAACGCACATTATGACGCATCCTCAGGAGAGGCCATTTCAACTCAGCCCCCTGGTTAGCGTGCCCCAGAGGCAGCAGATCAAACATATCTTGTGGCTAATGGCCAATGGGAATGCGAGGCATGCTGTACAGGGATCCATCCTTCGAACCCTGCTCTCCAGTCCTTCCGTATGGTATGTCCTGGAGCCATGCAACAGGACTCAAATGTCCCACAGAAGGAAACCTGGTGGTTTGGAGCAACCTCCAAACTCAGCGTGGGAAAACTTCCTTGGCCTCATGAGGCCCCCGCTTCATGAAGGTGCCAACATGGACACATACTCCAGCCTCAGCCAACGTCTGATCCTCAGCCTGACTTCAGATGCAGGAGATTTTGATTCAGCCTCTGCCTAGTGGGCCTGCTCTGCCCTTGGCTCCAATCCTCACTTTAGCTTGTGTTCCTAGACTTCCGTCCTCACACTCCTTGCCCGCAAACCCTCCCTACTGGGAATTCTGGGGCCACAATGAAGCACTCCGCCTGCCTCCCAGGAGAAAAACTTTGTCTATGGTGCTGCCCAGAAACCCCAAATGAGGATCAAACTGCTTGGCCCTCGGCAACACCCCAATTGCATAGGCTACCTTAAACACTGATGCTCTGTCGCAAATAGCCTGAGCCCAGACCTTCCAACAGACACCGACACAGCTGGCTGCACACCCAGCACATTGGACCCGCCACTGCCTTAGGCCACCATCCATTCCCAACCTGGGTTTTCAGTCATCAGAACCTAGACCTTATCTCCAATCCCTGCACAGGGGGGAACCTGATGCACAAGTCAGAACCCCTCCTTCCCCATTGCAAGAAACCTTGCTGCTGGCAGTGAGTCAAACCTTCTGTGTAGGAGAAAACGGCATGACCCATGAGGCCACGCCCATGTGTGAGGGCCGCCTTGGGCACAAACACACATTGTGACCCTCAGCGTGAGTACCTTATTCAAGTAACGCCTCTCAGTGATTGGACCAAGAGCCCGCATATGTGGCTTGCCATGCCCATAGGCACGCAGGACTAACTAATTGGTGTGTATTCCAGTTGAGGGAACCCACTGCTGTGCTCTAGAGTCCCTCTCCTGGGGGGTCCCCTGTGGCAGAAAACAGTACTCTTCCCTTCCCACAGAATGAACCCAATCTCTTGGGAGCTTGGACAATCCCCCGAGAGGAAGGCTCTTCCTCGGCCCCTGAAGCAACCCCTACCCTGAACGGCCACTGTGAACGCAACACCCAGAGACAAAAGCCTGAGCGACTGCCTCCCACTTGCCCTCCTTTGATATCCAGAGGATCTCCCCTCTCGGACTGGAGATCAGGCCTGCCATTACCTTGGCCCCTACCTGAGCCAAGTTTGCTTTTTCAGACATCTGTCCCCACAGCCCTGGCAAACACAGCCTCTAGGCTGGGTCCTCTGGAGCCATACCACAGGACCATGCCTGCTCTCTCCTGGGAAACTCTGTCCATTCCTTTGGCCACACACCTCCTGAATATGAGAAACCTCAAGGCCCCCGAGGACATACCATTACCGGGAGCCTCCCTGCACACACAGGGGCCTTCGGACACAAGCTGAGCTGCTACCTCCATGAAGGCATGCACACAGATGTCAACAGAGATAGAAGGTTGAGCCCGACAGGCCCTTAGGCCCTAATCTCAACTCTTGCTTTGTTTTCCAGGTGTCACTCCTCAGAGGCTTTGGTTCGAAGAACAGGATATGGGGCTTTCCTGAGGCACTGAACAGAACTTCTCTCGTCTCCACATGGGAAGCTTCCTTGTTGGAGCCGTGTCAAACACCTCAGGTTGGAGAATCCTGCAGAGTCCCTGAGCCACCTCCACATTCCAAGGTCTCCCAGGCCACCAAGCCACAGTAGGACTCATCTTCAGGAGAGTCCATTTCAACTCTCCCCTCTGGGTAGCTCACCCAGGAGCCCTCAGATTGAGCCTGCCTTGTCCTGACTAAAGAGTGGGAATATGAGGTGGCGTTCCCAGGCATCCATGCTTAGACACCTGCTCTCGAGTCTTTCCGTATGGGGCCTCCTGGAACCATCCAATAGCACTCGACTTTCGTGCAGAAGGAAACCTTGAGGTTTGGAGTAGTTCACAAATCCCATCGTAGGCAAACCTTCCTGGCCTCATGAGGCCCCCACACCATTCAGCAAGAGGCCATGCTGGACAAAAACTCTAGCCTGAGGCACGTCTCAGAGTTGAAATGACCTCAGTGCAGGAGATCTCGATTCAGCCTCTCAGAGTGGGCCTGCCGTGCCATCGGTCCCAAACCTCAGGCTAGCTTGTGTTTTCAGACTTCTTTCCTCACACTCCTGGCAAACAAGCCCTCCGGACTAGGAACTCCAGAACCACAACCCAGCCCAGGGTCTGCCCAAGGGAAGAAAAACGTTTCCCTGTGGGGCTCTCTCCAGAAAACCCAGATGAGGATCAACCTGCTCGGGCCTCGACCGGTACCCGAACTGGATAGGCTGCTCTGGGCACTCATGCTCTGTCTGACACAGCCTGAAGCCAGACGTCCAGACAGACAAGGAGACAGCTGGCCGCACACCCAGCACTTCGGACACGCCATGGTCTTATGCCGTTACCTCTTCCTAACCTTGGTTTTCAGATATCTGAACCTAGACATTATATCAATTCTCCACACAGCTGGGTATCGCAAGCACAACACAGAACTCCTCCTTCCCCGTGGCTGTAAAGCTTGCTCTTGGCATGGAGTCACACCTTCAGGGTGGGAGAAACCTTCCTGGTCCCTGATGCCACGCCCAAACTTGAGTGCTGCTTGGGCACAAATTCACACTCTGACCCTCAGCATGAGCCCCATGTCAAAGAAAGGCCTGTCAGGGCCTGGGCCAAGAGCCCGCATATGGGGCTTGCCAAGCCCCTATGCACCCAATCCTCACCAGTGTTTGAGATTTCCAGTCGCCCCGCCCGTACCTGGGGCTCTGCTCTGGAATCCCTTTCTTGGAGAGACACGTGAGCCAGACAACACTTTTCCACCCTTCCCAAAAAATGACCCCAAACTCTTGGGAGCTGGGACAAATCCCCAGAGAGGGATACTCGTCCACAGTCCCTGAGGCCACCCCTCCAATCCACGGCTATCTCGGACACAACATCCAGAGACAAAAGCCTGAAGGAACGCCTCCCACTCGCCCTTGTTTCAGAGGCCCAGGAGCTCCCTCTCGGGCTGTACATCCGGCCTGCCATACCCTAAGCGCCACTCATAAGCTGAGTTTGTGTTTTCAGACTTCTGTGCCCTCAGCCTGGACCCACACAACCGCCAGGCTAGGGCCTCTGGAGCCACAGCGAAAGATTGTGCCTGCCCTCTCCAAGGAAATTGTGCCCAATCCATTGACCACAACCTTACAGGTTAGGGAAAAGCTCCAAGGCCCCTGAGGCCATCAATAGTGTAGGCCACCCTGGACTAAGAGGGGCTCTCTGACACCAGCGGAGCAACTATCTCCACTTAGACTCTCAGACAGTGTCCCCAGAGACAGAAGTTTGAAATGGACAGGCCCCCAGGCCCTAATCTGAACCTTAGCTTTGGTTTCCATGTGTCCGTCCTCAGAGGTCTGTTTTCGTAGACCAGCACACGGGGCTTTTCTGAGGCTCCAAACCAAACCTCTCTCGTCTCCACATGGGGAGCTTACTTACTGGGGATGTATCAAACCCTTCAGGTAGGAGAGTTCCGCAGGGCCACTGAACAACCAGCACATTCCAAGGTTTCCATGGACCCAAACGCACATTATGACGCATCCTCAGGAGAGGCCATTTCAACTCAGCCCCCTGGTTAGCGTGCCCCAGAGGCAGCAGATCAAACATATCTTGTGGCTTATGGCCAATGGGAATGCGAGGCATGCTGTACAGGGATCCATCCTTCGAACCGTGCTCTCCAGTCCTTCCGTATGGTATGTCCTGGAGCCATGCAACAGGACTCGAATGTCCCACAGAAGGAAACCTGGTGGTTTGGGGCAACCTCCAAACTCAGCGTGGGAAAACTTCCTTGGCCTCATAAGGCCCCCGCTTCATGAAGGTGCCAACATGGACACATACTCCAGCCTCAGCCAACGTCTGATCCTCAGCCTGACTTCAGATGCAGGAGATTTTGATTCAGCCTCTGCCTAGTGGGCCTGCTCTGCCCTTGGCTCCAATCCTCACTTTAGCTTGTGTTCCTAGACTTCTGTCCTCACACACCTGGCCCGCAAACCCTCCCTACTGGGAATTCTGGGGCCACAATGAAGCACTCCGCCTGCCTCCCAGGAGAAAAACTTTGTCTATGGTGCTGCCCAGAAACCCCAAATGAGGATCAAACTGCTTGGCCCTCGGCAACACCCCAATTGCATAGGCTACCTTAAACACTGATGCTCTGTCGCAAATAGCCTGAGCCCAGACCTTCCAACAGACACTGACACAGCTGGCTGCACACCCAGCACATTGGACCCGCCACTGCCTTAGGCCACCATCCATTCCCAACCTGGGTTTTCAGTCATCAGAACCTAGACCTTATCTCCAATCCCTGCACAGGGGGGAACCTGATGCACAAGTCAGAACCCCTCCTTCCCCATGGCAAGAAACCTTGCTGCTGGCAGTGAGTCAAACCTTCAGTGTAGGAGAAAACGGCATGGCCCATGAGGCCACGCCCATGTGTGAGGGCCGCCTTGGGCACAAACACACATTGTGACCCTCAGCGTGAGTACCTTATTCAAGTAACGCCTCTCAGTGATTGGACCAAGAGCCCGCATATGTGGCTTGCCATGCCCATAGGCACGCAGGACTAACTAGATGGTGTGTATTCCAGTTGAGGGAACCCACTGCTGTGCTCTAGAGTCCCTCTCCTGGGGGGTCCCCTGTGGCAGAAAACAGTACTCTTCCCTTCCCACAGAATGAACCCAAACACTTGGGAGCTTGGACAATCCCCCGAGAGGAAGGCTCTTCCTCGGCCCCTGAAGCAACCCCTACCCTGAACGGCCACTGTGAACGCAACACCCAGAGACAAAAGCCTGAGCGACTGCCTCCCACTTGCCCTCCTTTGATATCCAGAGGATCTCCCCTCTCGGACTGGAGATCAGGCCTGCCATTACCTTGGCCCCTACCTGAGCCAAGTTTGCTTTTTCAGACATCTGTCCCCACAGCCCTGGCAAACACAGCCTCTAGGCTGGGTCCTCTGGAGCCATACCACAGGACCATGCCTGCTCTCTCCTGGGAAACTCTGTCCATTCCTTTGGCCACACACCTCCAGAATATGAGAAACCTCAAGGCCCCCGAGGACATACCATTACCGGGAGCCTCCCTGCACACACAGGGGCCTTCGGACACAAGCTGAGCTGCTACCTCCATGAAGGCATGCACACAGATGTCAACAGAGATAGAAGGTTGAGCCGGACAGGCCCTTAGGCCCTAATCTCAACTCTTGCTTTGTTTTCCAGGTGTCACTCCTCAGAGGCTTTGGTTCGAAGAACAGGATATGGGGCTTTCCTGAGGCACTGAACAGAACTTCTCTCGTCTCCACATGGGAAGCTTCCTTGTTGGAGCCGTGTCAAACACCTCAGGTTGGAGAATCCTGCAGAGTCCCTGAGCCACCTCCACATTCCAAGGTCTCCCAGGCCACCAAGCCACAGTAGGACTCATCTTCAGGAGAGTCCATTTCAACTCTCCCCTCTGGGTAGCTCACCCAGGAGCCCTCAGATTGAGCCTGCCTTGTCCTGACTAAAGAGTGGGAATATGAGGTGGCGTTCCCAGGCATCCATGCTTAGACACCTGCTCTCGAGTCTTTCCGTATGGGGCCTCCTGGAACCATCCAATAGCACTCGACTTTCGTGCAGAAGGAAACCTTGAGGTTTGGAGTAGTTCACAAATCCCATCGTAGGCAAACCTTCCTGGCCTCATGAGGCCCCCACACCATTCAGCAAGAGGCCATGCTGGACAAAAACTCTAGCCTGAGGCACGTCTCAGAGTTGAAATGACCTCAGTGCAGGAGATCTCGATTCAGCCTCTCAGAGTGGGCCTGCCGTGCCATCGGTCCCAAACCTCAGGCTAGCTTGTGTTTTCAGACTTCCTACCTCAAACTCCTGGCAAACAAGCCCTCCGGACTAGGAACTCCAGAACCACAACCCAGCCCAGGGTCTGCCCAAGGGAAGAAAAACGTTTCCCTGTGGGGCTCTCTCCAGAAAACCCAGATGAGGATCAACCTGCTCGGGCCTCGACCGGTACCCGAACTGGATAGGCTGCTCTGGGCACTCATGCTCTGTCTGACACAGCCTGAAGCCAGACGTCCAGACAGACAAGGAGACAGCTGGCCGCACACCCAGCACTTCGGACACGCCATGGTCTTATGCCGTTACCTCTTCCTAACCTTGGTTTTCAGATATCTGAACCTAGACATTATATCAATTCTCCACACAGCTGGGTATCGCAAGCACAACACAGAACTCCTCCTTCCCCGTGGCTGTAAAGCTTGCTCTTGGCATGGAGTCACACCTTCAGGGTGGGAGAAACCTTCCTGGTCCCTGATGCCACGCCCAAACTTGAGTGCTGCTTGGGCACAAATTCACACTCTGACCCTCAGCATGAGCCCCATGTCAAAGAAAGGCCTGTCAGGGCCTGGGCCAAGAGCCCGCATATGGGGCTTGCCAAGCCCCTATGCACCCAATCCTCACCAGTGTTTGAGTTTTCCAGTCGCCCCGCCCGTACCTGGGGCTCTGCTCTGGAATCCCTTTCTTGGAGAGACACGTGAGCCAGACAACACTTTTCCACCCTTCCCAAAAAATGACCCCAAACTCTTGGGAGCTGGGACAAATCCCCAGAGAGGGATACTCGTCCACAGTCCCTGAGGCCACCCCTCCAATCCACGGCTATCTCGGACACAACATCCAGAGACAAAAGCCTGAAGGAACGCCTCCCACTCGCCCTTGTTTCAGAGGCCCAGGAGCTCCCTCTCGGGCTGTACATCCGGCCTGCCATACCCTAAGCGCCACTCATAAGCTGAGTTTGTGTTTTCAGACTTCTGTGCCCTCAGCCTGGACCCACACAACCGCCAGGCTAGGGCCTCTGGAGCCACAGCGAAAGATTGTGCCTGCCCTCTCCAAGGAAATTGTGCCCAATCCATTGACCACAACCTTACAGGTTAGGGAAAAGCTCCAAGGCCCCTGAGGCCATCAATAGTGTAGGCCACCCTGGACTAAGAGGGGCTCTCTGACACCAGCGGAGCAACTATCTCCACTTAGACTCTCAGACAGTGTCCCCAGAGACAGAAGTTTGAAATGGACAGGCCCCCAGGCCCTAATCTGAACCTTAGCTTTGGTTTCCATGTGTCCGTCCTCAGAGGTCTGTTTTCGTAGACCAGCACACGGGGCTTTTCTGAGGCTCCAAACCAAACCTCTCTCGTCTCCACATGGGGAGCTTACTTACTGGGGATGTATCAAACCCTTCAGGTAGGAGAGTTCCGCAGGGCCACTGAACAACCAGCACATTCCAAGGTTTCCATGGACCCAAACGCACATTATGACGCATCCTCAGGAGAGGCCATTTCAACTCAGCCCCCTGGTTAGCGTGCCCCAGAGGCAGCAGATCAAACATATCTTGTGGCTTATGGCCAATGGGAATGCGAGGCATGCTGTACAGGGATCCATCCTTCGAACCGTGCTCTCCAGTCCTTCCGTATGGTATGTCCTGGAGCCATGCAACAGGACTCGAATGTCCCACAGAAGGAAACCTGGTGGTTTGGGGCAACCTCCAAACTCAGCGTGGGAAAACATCCTTGGCCTCATAAGGCCCCCGCTTCATGAAGGTGCCAACATGGACACATACTCCAGCCTCAGCCAACGTCTGATCCTCAGCCTGACTTCAGATGCAGGAGATTTTGATTCAGCCTCTGCCTAGTGGGCCTGCTCTGCCCTTGGCTCCAATCCTCACTTTAGCTTGTGTTCCTAGACTTCTGTCCTCACACACCTGGCCCGCAAACCCTCCCTACTGGGAATTCTGGGGCCACAATGAAGCACTCCGCCTGCCTCCCAGGAGAAAAACTTTGTCTATGGTGCTGCCCAGAAACCCCAAATGAGGATCAAACTGCTTGGCCCTCGGCAACACCCCAATTGCATAGGCTACCTTAAACACTGATGCTCTGTCGCAAATAGCCTGAGCCCAGACCTTCCAACAGACACTGACACAGCTGGCTGCACACCCAGCACATTGGACCCGCCACTGCCTTAGGCCACCATCCATTCCCAACCTGGGTTTTCAGTCATCAGAACCTAGACCTTATCTCCAATCCCTGCACAGGGGGGAACCTGATGCACAAGTCAGAACCCCTCCTTCCCCATGGCAAGAAACCTTGCTGCTGGCAGTGAGTCAAACCTTCAGTGTAGGAGAAAACGGCATGGCCCATGAGGCCACGCCCATGTGTGAGGGCCGCCTTGGGCACAAACACACATTGTGACCCTCAGCGTGAGTACCTTATTCAAGTAACGCCTCTCAGTGATTGGACCAAGAGCCCGCATATGTGGCTTGCCATGCCCATAGGCACGCAGGACTAACTAGATGGTGTGTATTCCAGTTGAGGGAACCCACTGCTGTGCTCTAGAGTCCCTCACCTGGGGGGTCCCCTGTGGCAGAAAACAGTACTCTTCCCTTCCCACAGAATGAACCCAAACACTTGGGAGCTTGGACAATCCCCCGAGAGGAAGGCTCTTCCTCGGCCCCTGAAGCAACCCCTACCCTGAACGGCCACTGTGAACGCAACACCCAGAGACAAAAGCCTGAGCGACTGCCTCCCACTTGCCCTCCTTTGATATCCAGAGGATCTCCCCTCTCGGACTGGAGATCAGGCCTGCCATTACCTTGGCCCCTACCTGAGCCAAGTTTGCTTTTTCAGACATCTGTCCCCACAGCCCTGGCAAACACAGCCTCTAGGCTGGGTCCTCTGGAGCCATACCACAGGACCATGCCTGCTCTCTCCTGGGAAACTCTGTCCATTCCTTTGGCCACACACCTCCAGAATATGAGAAACCTCAAGGCCCCCGAGGACATACCATTACCGGGAGCCTCCCTGCACACACAGGGGCCTTCGGACACAAGCTGAGCTGCTACCTCCATGAAGGCATGCACACAGATGTCAACAGAGATAGAAGGTTGAGCCGGACAGGCCCTTAGGCCCTAATCTCAACTCTTGCTTTGTTTTCCAGGTGTCACTCCTCAGAGGCTTTGGTTCGAAGAACAGGATATGGGGCTTTCCTGAGGCACTGAACAGAACATCTCTCGTCTCCACATGGGAAGCTTCCTTGTTGGAGCCGTGTCAAACACCTCAGGTTGGAGAATCCTGCAGAGTCCCTGAGCCACCTCCACATTCCAAGGTCTCCCAGGCCACCAAGCCACAGTAGGACTCATCTTCAGGAGAGTCCATTTCAACTCTCCCCTCTGGGTAGCTCACCCAGGAGCCCGCAGATTGAGCCTGCCTTGTCCTGACTAAAGAGTGGGAATATGAGGTGGCGTTCCCAGGCATCCATGCTTAGACACCTGCTCTCGAGTCTTTCCGTATGGGGCCTCCTGGAACCATCCAATAGCACTCGACTTTCGTGCAGAAGGAAACCTTGAGGTTTGGAGTAGTTCACAAATCCCATCGTAGGCAAACCTTCCTGGCCTCATGAGGCCCCCACACCATTCAGCAAGAGGCTATGCTGGACAAAAACTCTAGCCTGAGGCACGTCTCATAGTTGAAATGACCTCAGTGCAGGAGATCTCGATTCAGCCTCTCAGAGTGGGCCTGCCGTGCCATCGGTCCCAAACCTCAGGCTAGCTTGTGTTTTCAGACTTCCTACCTCAAACTCCTGGCAAACAAGCCCTCCGGACTAGGAACTCCAGAACCACAACCCAGCCCAGGGTCTGCCCAAGGGAAGAAAAACGTTTCCCTGTGGGGCTCTCTCCAGAAAACCCAGATGAGGATCAACCTGCTCGGGCCTCGACCGGTACCCGAACTGGATAGGCTGCTCTGGGCACTCATGCTCTGTCTGACACAGCCTGAAGCCAGACGTCCAGACAGACAAGGAGACAGCTGGCCGCACACCCAGCACTTCGGACACACCATGGTCTTATGCCGTCACCTCTTCCTAACCTTGGTTTTCAGATATCTGAACCTAGACATTATATCAATTCTCCACACAGCTGGGTATCGCAAGCACAACACAGAACTCCTCCTTCCCCGTGGCTGTAAAGCTTGCTCTTGGCATGGAGTCACACCTTCAGGGTGGGAGAAACCTTCCTGGTCCCTGATGCCACGCCCAAACTTGAGTGCTGCTTGGGCACAAATTCACACTCTGACCCTCAGCATGAGCCCCATGTCAAAGAAAGGCCTGTCAGGGCCTGGGCCAAGAGCCCGCATATGGGGCTTGCCAAGCCCCTATGCACCCAATCCTCACCAGTGTTTGAGTTTTCCAGTCGCCCCGCCCGTACCTGGGGCTCTGCTCTGGAATCCCTTTCTTGGAGAGACACGTGAGCCAGACAACACTTTTCCACCCTTCCCACAAAATGACCCCAAACTCTTGGGAGCTGGGACAAATCCCCAGAGAGGGATACTCGTCCACAGTCCCTGAGGCCACCCCTCCAATCCACGGCTATCTCGGACACAACATCCAGAGACAAAAGCCTGAAGGAACGTCTCCCACTCGCCCTTGTTTCAGAGGCCCAGGAGCTCCCTCTCGGGCTGTACATCCGGCCTGCCATACCCTAGGCGCCACTCATAAGCTGAGTTTGTGTTTTCAGACTTCTGTGCCCTCAGCCTGGACCCACACAACCGCCAGGCTAGGGCCTCTGGAGCCACAGCGAAAGATTGTGCCTGCCCTCTCCAAGGAAATTGTGCCCAATCCATTGACCACAACCCTACAGGTTAGGGAAAAGCTCCAAGGCCCCTGAGGCCATCATTAGTGTAGGCCACCCTGGACTAAGAGGGGCTCTCTGACACCAGCGGAGCAACTATCTCCACTTAGTCTCTCAGACAGTGTCCCCAGAGACAGAAGGTTGAAATGGACAGGCCCCCAGGCCCTAATCTGAACCTTAGCTTTGGTTTCCATGTGTCCGTCCTCAGAGGTCTGTTTTCGTAGACCAGCACACGGGGCTTTTCTGAGGCTCCAAACCAAACCTCTCTCGTCTCCACATGGGGAGCTTACTTACTGGGGATGTATCAAACCCTTCAGGTAGGAGAGTTCCGCAGGGCCACTGAACAACCAGCACATTCCAAGGTTTCCATGGACCCAAACGCACATTATGACGCATCCTCAGGAGAGGCCATTTCAACTCAGCCCCCTGGTTAGCGTGCCCCAGAGGCAGCAGATCAAACATATCTTGTGGCTTATGGCCAATGGGAATGCGAGGCATGCTGTACAGGGATCCATCCTTCGAACCGTGCTCTCCAGTCCTTCCGTATGGTATGTCCTGGAGCCATGCAACAGGACTCGAATGTCCCACAGAAGGAAACCTGGTGGTTTGGGGCAACCTCCAAACTCAGCGTGGGAAAACTTCCTTGGCCTCATAAGGCCCCCGCTTCATGAAGGTGCCAACATGGACACATACTCCAGCCTCAGCCAACGTCTGATCCTCAGCCTGACTTCAGATGCAGGAGATTTTGATTCAGCCTCTGCCTAGTGGGCCTGCTCTGCCCTTGGCTCCAATCCTCACTTTAGCTTGTGTTCCTAGACTTCTGTCCTCACACACCTGGCCCGCAAACCCTCCCTACTGGGAATTCTGGGGCCACAATGAAGCACTCCGCCTGCCTCCCAGGAGAAAAACTTTGTCTATGGTGCTGCCCAGAAACCCCAAATGAGGATCAAACTGCTTGGCCCTCGGCAACACCCCAATTGCATAGGCTACCTTAAACACTGATGCTCTGTCGCAAATAGCCTGAGCCCAGACCTTCCAACAGACACTGACACAGCTGGCTGCACACCCAGCACATTGGACCCGCCACTGCCTTAGGCCACCATCCATTCCCAACCTGGGTTTTCAGTCATCAGAACCTAGACCTTATCTCCAATCCCTGCACAGGGGGGAACCTGATGCACAAGTCAGAACCCCTCCTTCCCCATGGCAAGAAACCTTGCTGCTGGCAGTGAGTCAAACCTTCAGTGTAGGAGAAAACGGCATGGCCCATGAGGCCACGCCCATGTGTGAGGGCCGCCTTGGGCACAAACACACATTGTGACCCTCAGCGTGAGTACCTTATTCAAGTAACGCCTCTCAGTGATTGGACCAAGAGCCCGCATATGTGGCTTGCCATGCCCATAGGCACGCAGGACTAACTAGATGGTGTGTATTCCAGTTGAGGGAACCCACTGCTGTGCTCTAGAGTCCCTCTCCTGGGGGGTCCCCTGTGGCAGAAAACAGTACTCTTCCCTTCCCACAGAATGAACCCAAACACTTGGGAGCTTGGACAATCCCCCGAGAGGAAGGCTCTTCCTCGGCCCCTGAAGCAACCCCTACCCTGAACGGCCACTGTGAACGCAACACCCAGAGACAAAAGCCTGAGCGACTGCCTCCCACTTGCCCTCCTTTGATATCCAGAGGATCTCCCCTCTCGGACTGGAGATCAGGCCTGCCATTACCTTGGCCCCTACCTGAGCCAAATTTGCTTTTTCAGACATCTGTCCCCACAGCCCTGGCAAACACAGCCTCTAGGCTGGGTCCTCTGGAGCCATACCACAGGACCATGCCTGCTCTCTCCTGGGAAACTCTGTCCATTCCTTTGGCCACACACCTCCAGAATATGAGAAACCTCAAGGCCCCCGAGGACATACCATTACCGGGAGCCTCCCTGCACACACAGGGGCCTTCGGACACAAGCTGAGCTGCTACCTCCATGAAGGCATGCACACAGATGTCAACAGAGATAGAAGGTTGAGCCGGACAGGCCCTTAGGCCCTAATCTCAACTCTTGCTTTGTTTTCCAGGTGTCACTCCTCAGAGGCTTTGGTTCGAAGAACAGGATATGGGGCTTTCCTGAGGCACTGAACAGAACTTCTCTCGTCTCCACATGGGAAGCTTCCTTGTTGGAGCCGTGTCAAACACCTCAGGTTGGAGAATCCTGCAGAGTCCCTGAGCCACCTCCACATTCCAAGGTCTCCCAGGCCACCAAGCCACAGTAGGACTCATCTTCAGGAGAGTCCATTTCAACTCTCCCCTCTGGGTAGCTCACCCAGGAGCCCGCAGATTGAGCCTGCCTTGTCCTGACTAAAGAGTGGGAATATGAGGTGGCGTTCCCAGGCATCCATGCTTAGACACCTGCTCTCGAGTCTTTCCGTATGGGGCCTCCTGGAACCATCCAATAGCACTCGACTTTCGTGCAGAAGGAAACCTTGAGGTTTGGAGTAGTTCACAAATCCCATCGTAGGCAAACCTTCCTGGCCTCATGAGGCCCCCACACCATTCAGCAAGAGGCTATGCTGGACAAAAACTCTAGCCTGAGGCACGTCTCATAGTTGAAATGACCTCAGTGCAGGAGATCTCGATTCAGCCTCTCAGAGTGGGCCTGCCGTGCCATCGGTCCCAAACCTCAGGCTAGCTTGTGTTTTCAGACTTCCTACCTCAAACTCCTGGCAAACAAGCCCTCCGGACTAGGAACTCCAGAACCACAACCCAGCCCAGGGTCTGCCCAAGGGAAGAAAAACGTTTCCCTGTGGGGCTCTCTCCAGAAAACCCAGATGAGGATCAACCTGCTCGGGCCTCGACCGGTACCCGAACTGGATAGGCTGCTCTGGGCACTCATGCTCTGTCTGACACAGCCTGAAGCCAGACGTCCAGACAGACAAGGAGACAGCTGGCCGCACACCCAGCACTTCGGACACACCATGGTCTTATGCCGTCACCTCTTCCTAACCTTGGTTTTCAGATATCTGAACCTAGACATTATATCAATTCTCCACACAGCTGGGTATCGCAAGCACAACACAGAACTCCTCCTTCCCCGTGGCTGTAAAGCTTGCTCTTGGCATGGAGTCACACCTTCAGGGTGGGAGAAACCTTCCTGGTCCCTGATGCCACGCCCAAACTTGAGTGCTGCTTGGGCACAAATTCACACTCTGACCCTCAGCATGAGCCCCATGTCAAAGAAAGGCCTGTCAGGGCCTGGGCCAAGAGCCCGCATATGGGGCTTGCCAAGCCCCTATGCACCCAATCCTCACCAGTGTTTGAGTTTTCCAGTCGCCCCGCCCGTACCTGGGGCTCTGCTCTGGAATCCCTTTCTTGGAGAGACACGTGAGCCAGACAACACTTTTCCACCCTTCCCACAAAATGACCCCAAACTCTTGGGAGCTGGGACAAATCCCCAGAGAGGGATACTCGTCCACAGTCCCTGAGGCCACCCCTCCAATCCACGGCTATCTCGGACACAACATCCAGAGACAAAAGCCTGAAGGAACGCCTCCCACTCGCCCTTGTTTCAGAGGCCCAGGAGCTCCCTCTCGGGCTGTACATCCGGCCTGCCATACCCTAGGCGCCACTCATAAGCTGAGTTTGTGTTTTCAGACTTCTGTGCCCTCAGCCTGGACCCACACAACCGCCAGGCTAGGGCCTCTGGAGCCACAGCGAAAGATTGTGCCTGCCCTCTCCAAGGAAATTGTGCCCAATCCATTGACCACAACCCTACAGGTTAGGGAAAAGCTCCAAGGCCCCTGAGGCCATCATTAGTGTAGGCCACCCTGGACTAAGAGGGGCTCTCTGACACCAGCGGAGCAACTATCTCCACTTAGTCTCTCAGACAGTGTCCCCAGAGACAGAAGGTTGAAATGGACAGGCCCCCAGGCCCTAATCTGAACCTTAGCTTTGGTTTCCATGTGTCCGTCCTCAGAGGTCTGTTTTCGTAGACCAGCACACGGGGCTTTTCTGAGGCTCCAAACCAAACCTCTCTCGTCTCCACATGGGGAGCTTACTTACTGGGGATGTATCAAACCCTTCAGGTAGGAGAGTTCCGCAGGGCCACTGAACAACCAGCACATTCCAAGGTTTCCATGGACCCAAACGCACATTATGACGCATCCTCAGGAGAGGCCATTTCAACTCAGCCCCCTGGTTAGCGTGCCCCAGAGGCAGCAGATCAAACATATCTTGTGGCTAATGGCCAATGGGAATGCGAGGCATGCTGTACAGGGATCCATCCTTCGAACCGTGCTCTCCAGTCCTTCCGTATGGTATGTCCTGGAGCCATGCAACAGGACTCGAATGTCCCACAGAAGGAAACCTGGTGGTTTGGGGCAACCTCCAATCTCAGCGTGGGAAAACTTCCTTGGCCTCATGAGGCCCCCGCTTCATGAAGGTGCCAACATGGACACATACGCCAGCCTCAGCCAACGTCTGATCCTCAGCCTGACTTCAGATGCAGGAGATTTTGATTCAGCCTCTGCCTAGTGGGCCTGCTCTGCCCTTGGCTCCAATCCTCACTTTAGCTTGTGTTCCTAGACTTCCGTCCTCACACTCCTGGCCCGTAAACCCTCCCTACTAGGAATTCTGGGGCCACAATGAAGCACTCCGCCTGCCTCTCAGGAGAAAAACTTTGTCTATGGTGCTGCCCAGAAACCCCAAATGAGGATCAAACTGCTTGGCCCTCGGCAACACCCCAATTGCATAGGCTACCTTAAACACTGATGCTCTGTCGCAAATAGCCTGAGCCCAGACCTTCCAACAGACACCGACACAGCTGGCTGCACACCCAGCACATTGGACCCGCCACTGCCTTAGGCCACCATCCATTCCCAACCTGGGTTTTCAGTCATCAGAACCTAGACCTTATCTCCAATCCCTGCACAGGGGGGAACCTGATGCACAAGTCAGAACCCCTCCTTCCCCATGGCAAGAAACCTTGCTGCTGGCAGTGAGTCAAACCTTCAGTGTAGGAGAAAACGGCATGGCCCATGAGGCCACGCCCATGTGTGAGGGCCGCCTTGGGCACAAACACACATTGTGACCCTCAGCGTGAGTACCTTATTCAAGTAACGCCTCTCAGTGATTGGACCAAGAGCCCGCATATGTGGCTTGCCATGCCCATAGGCACGCAGGACTAACTAGATGGTGTGTATTCCAGTTGAGGGAACCCACTGCTGTGCTCTAGAGTCCCTCTCCTGGGGGGTCCCCTGTGGCAGAAAACAGTACTCTTCCCTTCCCACAGAATGAACCCAAACACTTGGGAGCTTGGACAATCCCCCGCGAGGAAGGCTCTTCCTCGGCCCCTGAAGCAACCCCTACCCTGAACGGCCACTGTGAACGCAACACCCAGAGACAAAAGCCTGAGCGACTGCCTCCCACTTGCCCTCCTTTGATATCCAGAGGATCTCCCCTCTCGGACTGGAGATCAGGCCTGCCATTACCTTGGCCCCTACCTGAGCCAAGTTTGCTTTTTCAGACATCTGTCCCCACAGCCCTGGCAAACACAGCCTCTAGGCTGGGTCCTCTGGAGCCATACCACAGGACCATGCCTGCTCTCTCCTGGGAAACTCTGTCCATTCCTTTGGCCACACACCTCCAGAATATGAGAAACCTCAAGGCCCCCGAGGACATACCATTACCGGGAGCCTCCCTGCACACACAGGGGCCTTCGGACACAAGCTGAGCTGCTACCTCCATGAAGGCATGCACACAGATGTCAACAGAGATAGAAGGTTGAGCCCGACAGGCCCTTAGGCCCTAATCTCAACTCTTGCTTTGTTTTCCAGGTGTCACTCCTCAGAGGCTTTGGTTCGAAGAACAGGATATGGGGCTTTCCTGAGGCACTGAACAGAACTTCTCTCGTCTCCACATGGGAAGCTTCCTTGTTGGAGCCGTGTCAAACACCTCAGGTTGGAGAATCCTGCAGAGTCCCTGAGCCACTTCCACATTCCAAGGTCTCCCAGGCCACCAAGCCACAGTAGGACTCATCTTCAGGAGAGTCCATTTCAACTCTCCCCTCTGGGTAGATCACCCAGGAGCCCGCAGATTGAGCCTGCCTTGTCCTGACTAAAGAGTGGGAATATGAGGTGGCGTTCCCAGGCATCCATGCTTAGACACCTGCTCTCGAGTCTTTCCGTATGGGGCCTCCTGGAACCATCCAATAGCACTCGACTTTCGTGCAGAAGGAAACCTTGAGGTTTGGAGTAGTTCACAAATCCCATCGTAGGCAAACCTTCCTGGCCTCATGAGGCCCCCACACCATTCAGCAAGAGGCCATGCTGGACAAAAACTCTAGCCTGAGGCACGTCGCAGAGTTGAAATGACCTCAGTGCAGGAGATCTCGATTCAGCCTCTCAGAGTGGGGCTGCCGTGCCATCAGTCCCAAACCTCAGGCTAGCTTCTGTTTTCAGACTTCCTTCCTCACACTCCTGGCAAACAAGCCCTCCGGACTAGGAACTCCAGAACCACAACCCAGCCCAGGGTCTGCCCAAGGGAAGAAAAACGTTTCCCTGTGGGGCTCTCTCCAGAAAACCCAGATGAGGATCAACCTGCTCGGGCCTCGACCGGTACCCGAACTGGATAGGCTGCTCTGGGCACTCATGCTCTGTCTGACACAGCCTGAAGCCAGACGTCCAGACAGACAAGGAGACAGCTGGCCGCACACCCAGCACTTCGGACACGCCATGGTCTTATGCCGTCACCTCTTCCTAACCTTGGTTTTCAGATATCTGAACCTAGACATTATATCAATTCTCCACACAGCTGGGTATCGCAAGCACAACACAGAACTCCTCCTTCCCCGTGGCTGTAAAGCTTGCTCTTGGCATGGAGTCACACCTTCAGGGTGGGAGAAACCTTCCTGGTCCCTGATGCCACGCCCAAACTTGAGTGCTGCTTGGGCACAAATTCACACTGTGACCCTCAGCATGAGCCCCATGTCAAAGAAAGGCCTGTCAGGGCCTGGGCCAAGAGCCCGCATATGGGGCTTGCCAAGCCCCTATGCACCCAATCCTCACCAGTGTTTGAGTTTTCCAGTCGCCCCGCCCGTACCTGGGGCTCTGCTCTGGAATCCCTTTCTTGGAGAGACACGTGAGCCAGACAACACTTTTCCACCCTTCCCACAAAATGACCCCAAACTCTTGGGAGCTGGGACAAATCCCCAGAGAGGGATACTCGTCCACAGTCCCTGAGGCCACCCCTCCAATCCACGGCTATCTCGGACACAACATCCAGAGACAAAAGCCTGAAGGAACGCCTCCCACTCGCCCTTGTTTCAGAGGCCCAGGAGCTCCCTCTCGGGCTGTACATCCGGCCTGCCATACCCTAAGCGCCACTCATAAGCTGAGTTTGTGTTTTCAGACTTCTGTGCCCTCAGCCTGGACCCACACAACCGCCAGGCTAGGGCCTCTGGAGCCACAGCGAAAGATTGTGCCTGCCCTTTCCAAGGAAATTGTGCCCAATCCATTGACCACAACCCTACAGGTTAGGGAAAAGCTCCAAGGCCCCTGAGGCCATCAATAGTGTAGGCCACCCTGGACTAAGAGGGGCTCTCTGACCCCAGCGGAGCAACTATCTCCACTTAGACTCTCAGACAGTGTCCCCAGAGACAGAAGGTTGAAATGGACAGGCCCCCAGGCCCTAATCTGAACCTTAGCTTTGGTTTCCATGTGTCCGTCCTCAGAGGTCTGTTTTCGTAGACCAGCACACGGGGCTTTTCTGAGGCTCCAAACCAAACCTCTCTCGTCTCCACATGGGGAGCTTACTTACTGGGGATGTATCAAACCCTTCAGGTAGGAGAGTTCCGCAGGGCCACTGAACAACCAGCACATTCCAAGGTTTCCATGGACCCAAACGCACATTATGACGCATCCTCAGGAGAGGCCATTTCAACTCAGCCCCCTGGTTAGCGTGCCCCAGAGGCAGCAGATCAAACATATCTTGGGGCTAATGGCCAATGGGAATGCGAGGCATGCTGTACAGGGATCCATCCTTCGAACCGTGCTCTCCAGTCCTTCCGTATGGTATGCCCTGGAGCCATGCAACAGGACTCGAATGTCCCACAGAAGGAAACCTGGTGGTTTGGGGCAACCTCCAAACTCAGCGTGGGAAAACTTCCTTGGCCTCATGAGGCCCCCGCTTCATGAAGGTGCCAACATGGACACATACTCCAGCCTCAGCCAACGTCAGATCCTCAGCCTGACTTCAGATGCAGGAGATTTTGATTCAGCCTCTGCCTAGTGGGCCTGCTCTGCCCTTGGCTCCAATCCTCACTTTAGCTTGTGTTCCTAGACTTCCGTCCTCACACTCCTGGCCCGCAAACCCTCCCTACTGGGAATTCTGGGGCCACAATGAAGCACTCCGCCTGCCTCCCAGGAGAAAAACTTTGTCTATGGTGCTGCCCAGAAACCCCAAATGAGGATCAAACTGCTTGGCCCTCGGCAACACCCCAATTGCATAGGCTACCTTAAACACTGATGCTCTGTCGCAAATAGCCTGAGCCCAGACCTTCCAACAGACACCGACACAGCTGGCTGCACACCCAGCACATTGGACCCGCCACTGCCTTAGGCCACCATCCATTCCCAACCTGGGTTTTCAGTCATCAGAACCTAGACCTTATCTCCAATCCCTGCACAGGGGGGAACCTGATGCACAAGTCAGAACCCCTCCTTCCCCATGGCAAGAAACCTTGCTGCTGGCAGTGAGTCAAACCTTCAGTGTAGGAGAAAACGGCATGGCCCATGAGGCCACGCCCATGTGTGAGGGCCGCCTTGGGCACAAACACACATTGTGACCCTCAGAGTGAGTACCTTATTCAAGTAACGCCTCTCAGTGATTGGACCAAGAGCCCGCATATGTGGCTTGCCATGCCCATAGGCACGCAGGACTAACTAGATGGTGTGTATTCCAGTTGAGGGAACCCACTGCTGTGCTCTAGAGTCCCTCTCCTGGGGGGTCCCCTGTGGCACAAAACAGTACTCTTCCCTTCCCACAGAATGAACCCAAACACTTGGGAGCTTGGACAATCCCCCGAGAGGAAGGCTCTTCCTCGGCCCCTGAAGCAACCCCTACCCTGAACGGCCACTGTGAACGCAACACCCAGAGACAAAACCTGAGCGACTGCCTCCCACTTGCCCTCCTTTGATATCCAGAGGATCTCCCCTCTCGGACTGGAGATCAGGCCTGCCATTACCTTGGCCCCTACCTGAGCCAAGTTTGCTTTTTCAGACATCTGTCCCCACAGCCCTGGCAAACACAGCCTCTAGGCTGGGTCCTCTGGAGCCATACCACAGGACCATGCCTGCTCTCTCCTGGGAAACTCTGTCCATTCCTTTGGCCACACACCTCCAGAATATGAGAAACCTCAAGGCCCCCGAGGACATACCATTACCGGGAGCCTCCCTGCACACACAGGGGCCTTCGGACACAAGCTGAGCTGCTACCTCCATGAAGACATGCACACAGATGTCAACAGAGATAGAAGGTTGAGCCCGACAGGCCCTTAGGCCCTAATCTCAACTCTTGCTTTGTTTTCCAGGTGTCACTCCTCAGAGGCTTTGGTTCGAAGAACAGGATATGGGGCTTTCCTGAGGCACTGAACAGAACTTCTCTCGTCTCCACATGGGAAGCTTCCTTGTTGGATCCGTGTCAAACACCTCAGGTTGGAGAATCCTGCAGAGTCCCTGAGCCACCTCCACATTCCAAGGTCTCCCAGGCCACCAAGCCACAGTAGGACTCATCTTCAGGAGAGTCCATTTCAACTCTCCCCTCTGGGTAGCTCACCCAGGAGCCCGCAGATTGAGCCTGCCTTGTCCTGACTAAAGAGTGGGAATATGAGGTGGCGTTCCCAGGCATCCATGCTTAGACACCTGCTCTCGAGTCTTTCCGTATGGGGCCTCCTGGAACCATCCAATAGCACTCGACTTTCGTGCAGAAGGAAACGTTGAGGTTTGGAGTAGTTCACAAATCCAATCGTAGGCAAACATTCCTGGCCTCATGAGGCCCCCACACCATTCAGGAAGAGGCCATGCTGGACAAAAACTCTAGCCTGAGGCACGTCGCACAGTTGAAATGACCTCAGTGCAGGAGATCTCAATTCAGCCTCTCAGAGTGGTCCTGCTGTGCCATCGGTCCCAAACCTCAGGCTAGCTTGTGTTTTCAGACTTCCTTCCTCACACTCCTGGCAAACAAGCCCTTCGGACTAGGAACTCCAGAACCACAACCCAGCCCAGGGTCTGCCCAAGGGAAGAAAAACGTTTCCCTGTGGGGCTCTCTCCAGAAAACCCAGATGAGGATCAACCTGCTCGGGCCTCGACGGTACCCGAACTGGATAGGCTGCTCTGGGCACTCATGCTCTGTCTGACACAGCCTGAAGCCAGACGTCCAGACAGACAAGGAGACAGCTGGCCGCACACCCAGCACTTCGGACACGCCATGGTCTTATGCCGTCACCTCTTCCTAACCTTGGTTTTCAGATATCTGAACCTAGACATTATATCAATTCTCCACACAGCTGGGTATCGCAAGCACAACACAGAACTCCTCCTTCCCCGTGGCTGTAAAGCTTGCTCTTGGCATGGAGTCACACCTTCAGGGTGGGAGAAACCTTCCTGGTCCCTGATGCCACGCCCAAACTTGAGTGCTGCTTGGGCACAAATTCACACTCTGACCCTCAGCATGAGCCCCATGTCAAAGGAAGGCCTGTCAGGGCCTGGGCCAATAGTCCGCATATGGGGCTTGCCAAGCCCCTATGCACCCAATCCTCACCAGTGTTTGAGTTTTCCAGTCGCCCCGCCCGTACCTGGGGCTCTGCTCTGGAATCCCTTTCTTGGAGAGACACATGAGCCAGACAACACGACTCCACCCTTCCCACAAAATGACCCCAAACTCTTGGGAGCTGGGACAAATCCCCAGAGAGGGATACTCGTCCACAGTCCCTGAGGCCACCCCTCCAATCCAGGGCTATCTCGGACACAACATCCAGAGACAAAAGCCTGAAGGAACGCCTCCCACTCGCCCTTGTTTCAGAGGCCGAGGAGCTCCCTCTCGGGCTGTACATCCGGCCTGCCATACCCTAGGCACCACTCATAAGCTGAGTTTGTGTTTTCAGACTTCTGTGCCCTCAGCCTGGACCCACACAACCGCCAGGCTAGGGCCTCTGGAGCCACTGCGAAAGATTGTGCCTGCCCTCTCCAAGGAAATTGTGCCCAATCCATTGACCACAACCCTACAGGTTAGAGAAAAGCTCCAAGGCCCCTGAGGCCATCAATAGTGTAGGCCACCCTGGACTAAGAGGGGCTCTGTGACACCAGCGGAGCAACTATCTCCACTTAGACTCTCAGACAGTGTCCCCAGAGACAGAAGGTTGAAATGGACAGGCCCCCAGGCCCTAATCTGAACCTTAGCTTTGGTTTCCATGTGTCCGTCCTCAGAGGTCTGTTTTCGTAGACCAGCACACGGGGCTTTTCTGAGGCTCCAAACCAAACCTCTCTCGTCTCCACATGGGGAGCTTACTTACTGGGGATGTATCAAACCCTTCAGGTAGGAGAGTTCCGCAGGGCCACTGAACAACCAGCACATTCCAAGGTTTCCATGGACCCAAACGCACATTATGACGCATCCTCAGGAGAGGCCATTTCAACTCAGCCCCCTGGTTAGCGTGCCCCAGAGGCAGCAGATCAAACATATCTTGTGGCTAATGGCCAATGGGAATGCGAGGCATGCTGTACAGGGATCCATCCTTCGAACCGTGCTCTCCAGTCCTTCCGTATGGTATGTCCTGGAGCCATGCAACAGGACTCGAATGTCCCACAGAAGGAAACCTGGTGGTTTGGGGCAACCTCCAAACTCAGCGTGGGAAAACTTCCTTGGCCTCATGAGGCCCCCGCTTCATGAAGGTGCCAACATGGACACATACTCCAGCCTCAGCCAACGTCTGATCCTCAGCCTGACTTCAGATGCAGGAGATTTTGATTCAGCCTCTGCCTAGTGGGACTGCTCTGCCCTTGGCTCCAATCCTCACTTTAGCTTGTGTTCCTAGACTTCCGTCCTCACACTCCTGGCCCGCAAACCCTCCCTACTGGGAATTCTGGGGCCACAATGAAGCACTCCGCCTGCCTCCCAGGAGAAAAACTTTGTCTATGGTGCTGCCCAGAAACCCCAAATGAGGATCAAACTGCTTGGCCCTTGGCAACACCCCAATTGCATAGGCTACCTTAAACACTGATGCTCTGTCGCAAATAGCCTGAGCCCAGACCTTCCAACAGACACCGACACAGCTGGCTGCACACCCAGCACATTGGACCCGCCACTGCCTTAGGCCACCATCCATTCCCAACCTGGGTTTTCAGTCATCAGAATCTAGACCTTATCTCCAATCCCTGCACAGGGGGGAACCTGATGCACAAGTCAGAACCCCTCCTTCCCCATGGCAAGAAACCTTGCTGCTGGCAGTGAGTCAAACCTTCAGTGTAGGAGAAAACGGCATGGCCCATGAGGCCACGCCCATGTGTGAGGGCCGCCTTGGGCACAAACACACATTGTGACCCTCAGCGTGAGTACCTTATTCAAGTAACGCCTCTCAGTGATTGGACCAAGAGCCCGCATATGTGGCTTGCCATGCCCATAGGCACGCAGGACTAACTAGATGGTGTGTATTCCAGTTGAGGGAACCCACTGCTGTGCTCTAGAGTCCCTCTCCTGGGGGGTCCCCTGTGGCACAAAACAGTACTCTTCCCTTCCCACAGAATGAACCCAAACACTTGGGAGCTTGGACAATCCCCCGAGAGGAAGGCTCTTCCTCGTCCCCTGAAGCAACCCCTACCCTGAACGGCCACTGTGAACGCAACACCCAGAGACAAAAGCCTGAGCGACTGCCTCCCACTTGCCCTCCTTTGATATCCAGAGGATCTCCCCTCTCGGACTGGAGATCAGGCCTGCCATTACCTTGGCCCCTACCTGAGCCAAGTTTGCTTTTTCAGACATCTGTCCCCACAGCCCTGGCAAACACAGCCTCTAGGCTGGGTCCTCTGGAGCCATACCACAGGACCATGCCTGCTCTCTCCTGGGAAACTCTGTCCATTCCTTTGGCCACACACCTCCAGAATATGGGAAACCTCAAGGCCCCCGAGGACATACCATTACCAGGAGCCTCCCTGCACACACAGGGGCCTTCGGACACAAGCTGAGCTGCTACCTCCATGAAGGCATGCACACAGATGTCAACAGAGATTGAAGGTTGAGCCGGACAGGCCCTTAGGCCCTAATCTCAACTCTTGCTTTGTTTTCCAGGTGTCACTCCTCAGAGGCTTTGGTTCGAAGAACAGGATATGGGGCTTTCCTGAGGCACTGAACAGAACTTCTCTCGTCTCCACATGGGAAGCTTCCTTGTTGGAGCCGTGTCAAACACCTCAGGTTAGAGAATCCTGCAGTGTCCCTGAGCCACCTCCACATTCCAAGGTCTCCCAGGCCACCAAGCCACATTAGGACTCATCTTCAGGAGAGTCCACTTCAACTCTCCCCTCTGGGTAGCTCACCCAGGAGCCCGCAGATTGAGCCTGCCTTGTCCTGACTAAAGAGTGGGAATATGAGGTGGCGTTCCCAGGCATCCATGCTTAGACACCTGCTCTCGAGTCTTTCCGTATGGGGCTTCCTGGAACCATCCAATAGCACTCGACTTTCGTGCAGAAGGAAACCTTGAGGTTTGGAGTAGTTCACAAATCCCATCGTAGGCAAACCTTCCTGGCCTCATGAGGCCCCCACACCATTCAGGAAGAGGCCATGCTGGACAAAAACTCTAGCCTGAGGCACGTCTCATAGTTTAATGACCTCAGTGCAGGAGATCTCGATTCAGCCTCTCAGAGTGGGCCTGCAGTGCCATCGGTCCCAAACCTCACGTTACCTTGTGTTTTCAGACTTCCTTCCTCACACTCCTGGCAAACAAGCCCTCCGGACTAGGAACTCCAGAACCACAACCCAGCCCAGGGTCTGCCCAAGGGAAGAAAGACGTTTCCCTGTGGGGCTTTCTCCAGAAAACCCAGATGAGGATCAACCTGCTCGGGCCTCGACCGGTACCCGAACTGGATAGGCTGCTCTGGGCACTCATGCTCTGTCTGACACAGCCTGAAGCCAGACGTCCAGACAGACAAGGAGACAGCTGGCCACACACCCAGCACTTCGGACACGCCATGGTCTTATGCCGTCACCTCTTCCTAACCTTGGTTTTCAGATATCTGAACCTAGACATTATATCAATTCTCCACACAGCTGGGTATCGCAAGCACAACACAGAACTCCTCCTTCCCCGTGGCTGTAAAGCTTGCTCTTGGCATGGAGTCACACCTTCAGGGTGGGAGAAACCTTCCTGGTCCCTGATGCCACGCCCAAACTTGAGTGCTGCTTGGGCACAAATTCAGACTGTGACCCTCAGCATGAGCCCCATGTCAAAGGAAGGCCTGTCAGGGCCTGGGCCAAAAGCCCGCATATGGGGCTTGCCAAGCCCCTATGCACCCAATCCTCACCAGTGTTTGAGTTTTCCTGTCGCCCCGCCCGTACCTGGGGCTCTGCTCTGGAATCCCTTTCTTGGAGAGACACGTGAGCCAGACAACACTTTTCCACCCTTCCCACAAAATGACCCCAAACTCTTGGGAGCTGGGACAAATCCCCAGAGAGGGATACTCGTCCACAGTCCCTGAGGCCACCCCTCCAATCCACGGCTATCTCGGACACAACATCCAGAGACAAAAGCCTGAAGGAACGCCTCCCACTCGCCCTTGTTTCAGAGGCCGAAGAGCTCCCTCTCGGGCTGTACATCCGGCCTGCCATACCCTAGGCGCCACTCATAAGCTGAGTTTGTGTTTTCAGACTTCTGTGCCCTCAGCCTGGACCCACACAACCGCCAGGCTAGGGCCTCTGGAGCCTTTGCGAAAGATTGTGCCTGCCCTCTCCAAGGAAATTGTGCCCAATCCATTGACCACAACCCTACAGGTTAGGGAAAAGCTCCAAGGCCCCTGAGGCCATCAATAGTGTAGGCCACCCTGGACTAAGAGGGGCTCTCTGACACCAGCGGAGCAACTATCTCCACTTAGACTCTCAGACAGTGTCCCCAGAGACAGAAGGTTGAAATGGACAGGCCCCCAGGCCCTAATCTGAACCTTAGCTTTGTTTTCCATGTGTCCGTCCTCAGAGGTCTATTTTCGTAGACCAGCACACGGGGCTTTTCTGAGGCTCCAAACCAAACCTCTCCCGTCTCCACATGGGGAGCTTACTTACTGGGGATGTATCAAACCCTTCAGGTAGGAGAGTTCCGCAGGGCCACTGAACAACCAGCACATTCCAAGGTTTCCATGGACCCAAACGCACATTAAGACGCATCCTCAGGAGAGGCCATTTCAACTCAGCCCCCTGGTTAGCGTGCCCCAGAGGCAGCAGATCAAACATATCTTGTGGCTAATGGCCAATGGGAATGCGAGGCATGCTGTACAGGGATCCATCCTTCGAACCGTGCTCTCCAGTCCTTCCGTATGGTATGTCCTGGAGCCATGCAACAGGACTCGAATGTCCCACAGAAGGAAACCTGGTGGTTTGGGGCAACCTCCAAACTCAGCGTGGGAAAACTTCCTTGGCCTCATGAGGCCCCCGCTTCATGAAGGTGCGATCATGGACACATACTCCAGCCTCAGCCAACGTCTGATCCTCAGCCTGACTTCAGATGCAGGAGATTTTGATTCAGCCTCTGCCTAGTGGGCCTGCTCTGCCCTTGGCTCCAATCCTCACTTTAGCTTGTGTTCCTAGACTTCCGTCCTCACACTCCTGGCCCGCAAACCCTCCCTACTGGGAATTCTGGGGCCACAATGAAGCACTCCGCCTGCCTCCCAGGTGAAAAACTTTGTCTATGGTGCTGCCCAGAAACCCCAAATGAGGATCAAACTGCTTGGCCCTCGGCAACACCCCAATTGCATAGGCTACCTTAAACACTGATGCTCTGTCGCAAATAGCCTGAGCCCAGACCTTCCAACAGACACCGACACAGCTGGCTGCACACCCAGCACATTGGACCCGCCACTGCCTTAGGCCACCATCCATTCCCAACCTGGGTTTTCAGTCATCAGAACCTAGACCTTATCTCCAATCCCTGCACAGGGGGGAACCTGATGCACAAGTCAGAACCCCTCCTTCCCCATGGCAAGAAACCTTGCTGCTGGCAGTGAGTCAAACCTTCAGTGTAGGAGAAAACGGCATGGCCCATGAGGCCACGCCCATGTATGAGGGCCGCCTTGGGCACAAACACACATTGTGACCCTCAGCGTGAGTACCTTATTCAAGTAACGCCTCTCAGTGATTGGACCAAGAGCCCGCATATGTGGCTTGCCATGCCCATAGGCACGCAGGACTAACTAGATGGTGTGTATTCCAGTTGAGGGAACCCACTGCTGTGCTCTAGAGTCCCTCTCCTGGGGGGTCCCCTGTGGCAGAAAACAGTACTCTTCCCTTCCCACAGAATGAACACAAACACTTGGGAGCTTGGACAATCCCCCGAGAGGAAGGCTCTTCCTCGGCCCCTGAAGCAACCCCTACCCTGAACGGCCACTGTGAACGCAACACCCAGAGACAAAAGCCTGAGCGACTGCCTCCCACTTGCCCTCCTTTGATATCCAGAGGATCTCCCCTCTCGGACTGGAGATCAGGCCTGCCATTACCTTGGCCCCTACCTGAGCCAAGTTTGCTTTTTCAGACATCTGTCCCCACAGCCCTGGCAAACACAGCCTCTAGGTTGTGTCCTCTGGAGCCATACCACAGGACCATGCCTGCTCTCTCCTGGGAAACTCTGTCCATTCCTTTGGCCACACACCTCCAGAATATGAGAAACCTCAAGGCCCCCGAGGACATACCATTACCGGGAGCCTCCCTGCACACACAGGGGCCTTCGGACACAAGCGGAGCTGCTACCTCAATGAAGGCATGCACACAGATGTCAACAGAGATAGAAGGTTGAGCCGTACAGGCCCTTAGGCCCTAATCTCAACTCTTGCTTTGTTTTCCAGGTGTCACTCCTCAGAGGCTTTGGTTCGAAGAACAGGATATGGGGCTTTCCTGAGGCACTGAACAGAACTTCTCTCGTCTCCACATGGGAAGCTTCCTTGTTGGAGCCGTGTCAAGCACCTCAGGTTGGAGAATCCTGCAGAGTCCCTGAGCCACCTCCACATTCCAAGGTCTACCAGGCCACCAAGCCACAGTAGGACTCATCTTCAGGAGAGTCCATTTCAACTCTCCCCTCTGGGTAGCTCACCCAGGAGCCCGCAGATTGAGCCTGCCTTGTCCTGACTAAAGAGTGGGAATATGAGGTGGCGTTCCCAGGCATCCATGCTTAGACACCTGCTCTCGAGTCTTTCCGTATGGGGCCTCCTGGAACCATCCAATAGCACTCGACTTTCATGCAGAAGGAAACCTTGAGGTTTGGAGTAGTTCACAAATCCCATCGTAGGCAAACCTTCCTGGCCTCATGAGGCCCCCACACCATTCAGGAAGAGGCCATGCTGGACAAAAACTCTAGCCTGAGGCACGTCTCAGAGTTGAAATGACCTCAGTGCAGGAGATCTCGATTCAGCCTCTCAGAGTGGGCCTGCCGTGCCATCGGTCCCAAACCTCACACTAGCTTGTGTTTTCAGACTTCCTTCCTCACACTCCTGGCAAACAAGCCCTCCGGACTAGGAACTCCAGAACCACAACCCAGCCCAGGGTCTGCCCAAGGGAAGAAAGACGTTTCCCTGTGGGGCTCTCTCCAGAAAACCCAGATGAGGATCAACCTGCTCGGGCCTCGACCGGTACCCGAACTGGATAGGCTGCTCTGGGCACTCATGCTCTGTCTGACACAGCCTGAAGCCAGACGTCCAGACAGACAAGGAGACAGCTGGCCGCACACCCAGCACTTCGGACACGCCATGGTCTTATGCCGTCACCTCTTCCTAACCTTGGTTTTCAGATATCTGAACCTAGACATTATATCAATTCTCCACACAGCTGGGTATCGCAAGCACAACACAGAACTCCTCCTTCCCCGTGGCTGTAAAGCTTGCTCTTGGCATGGAGTCACACCTTCAGGGTGGGAGAAACCTTCCTGGTCCCTGATGCCACGCCCAAACTTGAGTGCTGCTTGGGCACAAATTCACACTCTGACCCTCAGCATGAGCCCCATGTCAAAGAAAGGCCTGTCAGGGCCTGGGCCAAGAGCCCGCATATAGGGCTTGCCAAGCCCCTATGCACCCAATCCTCACCAGTGTTTGAGTTTTCCAGTCGCCCCGCCCGTACCTGGGGCTCTGCTCTGGAATCCCTTTCTTGGAGAGACACGTGAGCCAGACAACACTTTTCCACCCTTCCCACAAAATGACCCCAAACTCTTGGGAGCTGGGACAAATCCCCAGAGAGGGATACTCGTCCACAGTCCCTGAGGCCACCCCTCCAATCCACGGCTATCTCGGACACAACATCCAGAGACAAAAGCCTGAAGGAACGCCTCCCACTCGCCCTTGTTTCAGAGGCCGAGGAGCTCCCTCTCGGGCTGTACATCCGGCCTGCCATACCCTAAGCGCCACTCATAAGCTGAGTTTGTGTTTTCAGACTTCTGTGCCCTCAGCCTGGACCCACACAACCGCCAGGCTAGGGCCTCTGGAGCCACTGCGAAAGATTGTGCCTGCCCTCTCCAAGGAAATTGTGCCCAATCCATTGACCACAACCCTACAGGTTAGGGAAAAGCTCCAAGGCCCCTGAGGCCATCAATAGTGTAGGCCACCCTGGACTAAGAGGGGCTCTCTGACACCAGCGGAGCAACTATCTCCACTTAGACTCTCAGACAGTGTCCCCAGAGACAGAAGGTTGAAATGGACAGGCCCCCAGGCCCTAATCTGAACCTTAGCTTTGGTTTCCATGTGTCCGTCCTCAGAGGTCTGTTTTCGTAGACCAGCACACGGGGCTTTTCTGAGGCTCCAAACCAAACCTCTCTCGTCTCCACATGGGGAGCTTACTGACTGGGGATGTATCAAACCCTTCAGGTAGGAGAGTTCCGCAGGGCCACTGAACAACCAGCACATTCCAAGGTTTCCATGGACCCAAACGCACATTATGACGCATCCTCAGGAGAGGCCATTTCAACTCAGCCCCCTGGTTAGCGTGCCCCAGAGGCAGCAGATCAAACATATCTTGTGGCTAATGGCCAATGGGAATGCGAGGCATGCTGTACAGGGATCCATCCTTCGAACCGTGCTCTCCAGTCCTTCCGTATGGTATGTCCTGGAGCCATGCAACAGGACTCGAATGTCCCACAGAAGGAAACCTGGTGGTTTGGGGCAACCTCCAAACTCAGCGTGGGAAAGCTTCCTTGGCCTCATGAGGCCCCCGCTTCATGAAGATGCCATCATGGACACATACTCCAGCCTCAGCCAACGTCTGATCCTCAGCCTGACTTCAGATGCAGGAGATTTTGATTCAGCCTCTGCCTAGTGGGCCTGCTCTGCCCTTGGCTCCAATCCTCACTTTAGCTTGTGTTCCTAGACTTCCGTCCTCACACTCCTGGCCCGCAAACCCTCCCTACTGGGAATTCTGGGGCCACAATGAAGCACTCCGCCTGCCTCCCAGGAGAAAAACTTTGTCTATGGTGCTGCCCAGAAACCCCAAATGAGGATCAAACTGCTTGGCCCTCGGCAACACCCCAATTGCATAGGCTACCTTAAACACTGATGCTCTGTCGCAAATAGCCTGAGCCCAGACCTTCCAACAGACACCGACACAGCTGGCTGCACACCCAGCACATTGGACCCGCCACTGCCTTAGGCCACCATCCATTCCCAACCTGGGTTTTCAGTCATCAGAACCTATACCTTATCTCCAATCCCTGCACAGGGGGGAACCTGATGCACAAGTCAGAACCCCTCCTTCCCCATGGCAAGAAACCTTGCTGCTGGCAGTGAGTCAAACCTTCAGTGTAGGAGAAAACGGCATGGCCCATGAGGCCACGCCCATGTGTGAGGGCCGCCTTGGGCACAAACACACATTGTGACCCTCAGCGTGAGTACCTTATTCAAGTAACGCCTCTCAGTGATTGGACCAAGAGCCCGCATATGTGGCTTGCCATGCCCATAGGCACGCAGGACTAACTAGATGGTGTGTATTCCAGTTGAGGGAACCCACTGCTGTGCTCTAGAGTCCCTCTCCTGGGGGGTCCCCTGTGGCAGAAAACAGTAATCTTCCCTTCCCACAGAATGAACACAAACACTTGGGAGCTTGGACAATCCCCCGAGAGGAAGGCTCTTCCTCGGCCCCTGAAGCAACCCCTACCCTGAACGGCCACTGTGAACGCAACACCCAGAGACAAAAGCCTGAGCGACTGCCTCCCACTTGCCCTCCTTTGATATCCAGAGGATCTCCCCTCTCGGACTGGAGATCAGGCCTGCCATTACCTTGGCCCCTACCTGAGCCAAGTTTGCTTTTTCAGACATCTGTCCCCACAGCCCTGGCAAACACAGCCTCTAGGTTGGGTCCTCTGGAGCCATACCACAGGACCATGCCTGCTCTCTCCTGGGAAACTCTGTCCATTCCTTTGGCCACACACCTCCAGAATATGAGAAACCTCAAGGCCCCCGAGGACATACCATTACCGGGAGCCTCCCTGCACACACAGGGGCCTTCGGACACAAGCGGAGCTGCTACCTCCATGAAGGCATGCACACAGATGTCAACAGAGATAGAAGGTTGAGCCGGACAGGCCCTTAGGCCCTAATCTCAACTCTTGCTTTGTTTTCCAGGTGTCACTCCTCAGAGGCTTTGGTTCGAAGAACAGGATATGGGGCTTTCCTGAGGCACTGAACAGAACTTCTCTCGTCTCCACATGGGAAGCTTCCTTGTTGGAGCCGTGTCAAACACCTCAGGTTGGAGAATCCTGCAGAGTCCCTGAGCCACCTCCACATTCCAAGGTCTACCAGGCCACCAAGCCACAGTAGGACTCATCTTCAGGAGAGTCCATTTCAACTCTCCCCTCTGGGTAGCTCACCCAGGAGCCCGCAGATCGAGCCTGCCTTGTCCTGACTAAAGAGTGGGAATATGAGGTGGCGTTCCCAGGCATCCATGCTTAGACACCTGCTCTCGAGTCTTTCCGTATGGGGCCTCCTGGAACCATCCAATAGCACTCGACTTTCGTGCAGAAGGAAACCTTGAGGTTTGGAGTAGTTCACAAATCCCATCGTAGGCAAACCTTCCTGGCCTCATGAGGCCCCCACACCATTCAGCAAGAGGCCATGCTGGACAAAAACTCTAGCCTGAGGCACGTCTCATAGTTGAAATGACCTCAGTGCAGGAGATCTCGATTCAGCCTCTCAGAGTGGGCCTGCCGTGCCATCGGTCCCAAACCTCATGCTAGCTTGTGTTTTCAGACTTCCTTCCTCACACTCCTGGCAAACAAGCCCTCCGGACTAGGAACTCCAGAACCACAACCCAGCCCAGGGTCTGCCCAAGGGAAGAAAGACGTTTCCCTGTGGGGCTCTCTCCAGAAAACCCAGATGAGGATCAACCTGCTCGGGCCTCGACCGGTACCCGAACTGGATAGGCTGCTCTGGGCACTCATGCTCTGTCTGACACAGCCTGAAGCCAGACGTCCAGACAGACAAGGAGACAGCTGGCCGCACACCCAGCACTTCGGACACGCCATGGTCTTATGCCGTCACCTCTTCCTAACCTTGGTTTTCAGATATCTGAACCTAGACATTATATCAATTCTCCACACAGCTGGGTATCGCAAGCACAACACAGAACTCCTCCTTCCCCGTGGCTGTAAAGCTTGCTCTTGGCATGGAGTCACACCTTCAGGGTGGGAGAAACCTTCCTGGTCCCTGATGCCACGCCCAAACTTGAGTGCTGCTTGGGCACAAATTCACACTCTGACCCTCAGCATGAGCCCCATGTCAAAGAAAGGCCTGTCAGGGCCTGGGCCAAGAGCCCGCATATGGGGCTTGCCAAGCCCCTATGCACCCAATCCTCACCAGTGTTTGAGTTTTCCAGTCGCCCCGCCCGTACCTGGGGCTCTGCTCTGGAATCCCTTTCTTGGAGAGACACGTGAGCCAGACAACACTTTTCCACCCTTCCCACAAAATGACCCCAAACTCTTGGGAGCTGGGACAAATCCCCAGAGAGGGATACTCGTCCACAGTCCCTGAGGCCACCCCTCCAATCCACGGCTATCTCGGACACAACATCCAGAGACAAAAGCCTGAAGGAACGCCTCCCACTCGCCCTTGTTTCAGAGGCCGAGGAGCTCCCTCTCGGGCTGTACATCTGGCCTGCCATACCCTAGGCGCCACTCATAAGCTGAGTTTGTGTTTTCAGACTTCTGTGCCCTCAGCCTGGACCCACACAACCGCCAGGCTAGGGCCTCTGGAGCCACAGCGAAAGATTGTGCCTGCCCTCTCCAAGGAAATTGTGCCCAATCCATTGACCACAACCCTACAGGTTAGGGAAAAGCTCCAAGGCCCCTGAGGCCATCAATAGTGTAGGCCACCCTGGACTAAGAGGGGCTCTCTGACACCAGCGGAGCAACTATCTCCACTTAGACTCTCAGACAGTGTCCCCAGAGACAGAAGGTTGAAATGGACAGGCCCCCAGGCCCTAATCTGAACCTTAGATTTGGTTTCCATGTGTCCGTCCTCAGAGGTCTGTTTTCGTAGACCAGCACACGGGGCTTTTCTGAGGCTCCAAACCAAACCTCTCTCGTCTCCACATGGGGAGCTTACTTACTGGGGATGTATCAAACCCTTCAGGTAGGAGAGTTCCGCAGGGCCACTGAACAACCAGCACATTCCAAGGTTTCCATGGACCCAAACGCACATTATGACGCATCCTCAGGAGAGGCCATTTCAACTCAGCCCCCTGGTTAGCGTGCCCCAGAGGCAGCAGATCAAACATATCTTGTGGCTAATGGCCAATGGGAATGCGAGGCATGCTGTACAGGGATCCATCCTTCGAACCGTGCTCTCCAGTCCTTCCGTATGGTATGTCCTGGAGCCATGCAACAGGACTCGAATGTCCCACAGAAGGAAACCTGGTGGTTTGGGGCAACCTCCAAACTCAGCGTGGGAAAACTTCCTTGGCCTCATGAGGCCCCCGCTTCATGAAGGTGCGATCATGGACACATACTCCAGCCTCAGCCAACGTCTGATCCTCAGCCTGACTGCAGATGCAGGAGATTTTGTTTCAGCCTCTGCCTAGTGGGCCTGCTCTGCCCTTGGCTCCAATCCTCACTTTAGCTTGTGTTCCTAGACTTCCGTCCTCACACTCCTGGCCCGCAAACCCTCCCTACTGGGAATTCTGGGGCCACAATGAAGCACTCCGCCTGCCTCCCAGGAGAAAAACTTTGTCTATGGTGCTGCCCAGAAACCCCAAATGAGGATCAAACTGCTTGGCCCTCGGCAACACCCCAATTGCATAGGCTACCTTAAACACTGATGCTCTGTCGCAAATAGCCTGAGCCCAGACCTTCCAACAGACACCGACACAGCTGGCTGCACACCCAGCACATTGGACCCGCCACTGCCTTAGGCCACCATCCATTCCCAACCTGGGTTTTCAGTCATCAGAACCTAGACCTTATCTCCAATCCCTGCACAGGGGGGAACTTGATGCACAAGTCAGAACCCCTCCTTCCCCATGGCAAGAAACCTTGCTGCTGGCAGTGAGTCAAACCTTCAGTGTAGGAGAAAACGGCATGGCCCATGAGGCCACGCCCATGTGTGAGGGCCGCCTTGGGCACAAACACACATTGTGACCCTCAGCGTGAGTACCTTATTCAAGTAACGCCTCTCAGGGATTGGACCAAGAGCCCGCATATGTGGCTTGCCATGCCCATAGGCACGCAGGACTAACTAGATGGTGTGTATTCCAGTTGAGGGAACCCACTGCTGTGCTCTAGAGTCCCTCTCCTGGGGGGTCCCCTGTGGCAGAAAACAGTACTCTTCCCTTCCCACAGAATGAACCCAAACACTTGGGAGCTTGGACAATCCCCCGAGAGGAAGGCTCTTCCTCGGCCCCTGAAGCAACCCCTACCCTGAACGGCCACTGTGAACGCAACACCCAGAGACAAAAGCCTGAGCGACTGCCTCCCACTTGCCCTCCTTTGATATCCAGAGGATCTCCCCTCTCGGACTGGAGATCAGGCCTGCCATTACCTTGGCCCCTACCTGAGCCAAGTTTGCTTTTTCAGACATCTGTCCCCACAGCCCTGGCAAACACAGCCTCTAGGCTGGGTCCTCTGGAGCCATACCACAGGACCATGCCTGCTCTCTCCTGGGAAACTCTGTCCATTCCTTTGGCCACACACCTCCAGAATATGAGAAAACTCAAGGCCCCCGAGGACATACCATTACCGGGAGCCTCCCTGCACACACAGGGGCCTTCGGACACAAGCGGAGCTGCTACCTCCATGAAGGCATGCACACAGATGTCAACAGAGATAGAAGGTTGAGCCGGACAGGCCCTTAGGCCCTAATCTCAACTCTTGCTTTGTTTTCCAGGTGTCACTCCTCAGAGGCTTTGGTTCGAAGAACAGGATATGGGGCTTTCCTGAGGCACAGAACAGAACTTCTCTCGTCTCCACATGGGAAGCTTCCTTGTTGGAGCCGTGTCAAACACCTCAGGTTGGAGAATCCTGCAGAGTCCCTGAGTCACCTCCACATTCCAAGGTCTCCCAGGCCACCAAGCCACAGTAGGACTCATCTTCAGGAGAGTCCATTTCAACTCTCCCCTCTGGGTAGCTCACCCAGGAGCCCGCAGATTGAGCCTGCCTTGTCCTGACTAAAGAGTGGGAATATGAGGTGGCGATCCCAGGCATCCATGCTTAGACACCCCCTCTCGAGTCTTTCCGTATGGGGCCTCCTGGAACCATCCAATAGCACTCGACTTTCGTGCAGAAGGAAACCTTGAGGTTTGGAGTAGTTCACAAATCCCATCGTAGGCAAACCTTCCTGGCCTCATGAGGCCCCCACACCATTCAGCAAGAGGCCATGCTGGACAAAAACTCTAGCCAGAGGCACGTCTCAGAGTTGAAATGACCTCAGTGCAGGAGATCTCGATTCAGCCTCTCAGAGTGGGCCTGCCGTGCCATCGGTCCCAAACCTCACGCTAGCTTGTGTTTTCAGACTTCCTTCCTCACACTCCTGGCAAACAAGCCCTCCGGACTAGGAACTCCAGAACCACAACCCAGCCCAGGGTCTGCCCAAGGGAAGAAAGACGTTTCCCTCTGGGGCTCTCTCCAGAAAACCCAGATGAGGATCAACCTGCTCGGGCCTCGACCGGTACCCGAACTGGATAGGCTGCTCTGGGCACTCATGCTCTGTCTGACACAGCCTGAAGCCAGACGTCCAGACAGACAAGGAGACAGCTGGCCGCACACCCAGCACTTCGGACACGCCATGGTCTTATGCCGTCACCTCTTCCTAACCTTGGTTTTCAGATATCTGAACCTAGACATTATATCAATTCTCCACACAGCTGGGTATCGCAAGCACAACACAGAACTCCTCCTTCCCCGTGGCTGTAAAGCTTGCTCTTGGCATGGAGTCACACCTTCAGGGTGGGAGAAACCTTCCTGGTCCCTGATGCCACGCCCAAACTTGAGTGCTGCTTGGGCACAAATTCACACTGTGAACCTCAGCATGAGCCCCATGTCAAAGAAAGGTCTGTCAGGGCCTGGGCCAAGAGCCCGCATATGGGGCTTGCCAAGCCCCTATGCACCCAATCCTCACCAGTGTTTGAGTTTTCCAGTCGCCCCGCCCGTACCTGGGGCTCTGCTCTGGATTCCCTTTCTTGGAGAGACACGTGAGCCAGACAACACTTTTCCACCCTTCCCACAAAATGACCCCAAACTCTTGGGAGCTGGGACAAATCCCCAGAGAGGGATACTCGTCCACAGTCCCTGAGGCCACCCCTCCAATCCACGGCTATCTCGGACACAACATCCAGAGACAAAAGCCTGAAGGAACGCCTCCCACTCGCCCTTGTTTCAGAGGCCGAGGAGCTCCCTCTCGGGCTGTACATCCGGCCTGCCATACCCTAGGCGCCACTCATAAGCTGAGTTTGTGTTTTCAGACTTCTGTGCCCTCAGCCTGGACCCACACAACCGCCAGGCTAGGGCCTCTGGAGCCACAGCGAAAGATTGTGCCTGCCCTCTCCAAGGAAATTGTGCCCAATCCATTGACCACAACCCTACAGGTTAGGGAAAAGCTCCAAGGCCCCTGAGGCCATCAATAGTGTAGGCCACCCTGGACTAAGAGGGGCTCTCTGACACCAGCGGAGCAACTATCTCCACTTAGACTCTCAGACAGTGTCCCCAGAGACAGAAGTTTGAAATGGACAGGCCCCCAGGCCCTAATCTGAACCTTAGCTTTGGTTTCCATGTGTCCGTCCTCAGAGGTCTGTTTTCGTAGACCAGCACACGGGGCTTTTCTGAGGCTCCAAACCAAACCTCTCTCGTCTCCACATGGGGAGCTTCCTTACTGGGGATGTATCAAACCCTTCAGGTAGGAGAGTTCCGCAGGGCCACTGAACAACCAGCACATTCCAAGGTTTCCATGGACCCAAACGCACATTATGACGCATCCTCAGGAGAGGCCATTTCAACTCAGCCCCCTGGTTAGCGTACCCCAGAGGCAGCAGATCAAACATATCTTGTGGCTAATGGCCAATGGGAATGCGAGGCATGCTGTACAGGGATCCATCCTTCGAACCGTGCTCTCCAGTCCTTCCGTATGGTATGTCCTGGAGCCATGCAACAGGACTCGAATGTCCCA
The DNA here is from genome assembly GCF_964662115.1 of Mustela nivalis. Taxonomy (NCBI): domain Eukaryota; kingdom Metazoa; phylum Chordata; class Mammalia; order Carnivora; family Mustelidae; genus Mustela; species Mustela nivalis. The sequence goes on from NW_028136351.1 coordinate 274,693, forward strand.
CAGAAGGAAACCTGGTGGTTTGGGGCAACCTCCAAACTCAGCGTGGGAAAACTTCCTTGGCCTCATGAGGCCCCCGCTTCATGAAGGTGCCAACATGGACACATACGCCAGCCTCAGCCAACGTCTGATCCTCAGCCTGACTTCAGATGCAGGAGATTTTGATTCAGCCTCTGCCTAGTGGTCCTGCTCTGCCCTTGGCTCCAATCCTCACTTTAGCTTGTGTTCCTAGACTTCCGTCCTCACACTCCTGGCCCGCAAACCCTCCCTACTGGGAATTCTGGGGCCACAATGAAGCACTCCGCCTGCCTCCCAGGAGAAAAACTTTGTCTATGGTGCTGCCCAGAAACCCCAAATGAGGATCAAACTGCTTGGCCCTCGGCAACACCCCAATTGCATAGGCTACCTTAAACACTGATGCTCTGTCGCAAATAGCCTGAGCCCAGACCTTCCAACAGACACCGACACAGCTGGCTGCACACCCAGCACATTGGACCCGCCACTGCCTTAGGCCACCATCCATTCCCAACCTGGGTTTTCAGTCATCAGAACCTAGACCTTATCTCCAATCCCTGCACAGGGGGGAACCTGATGCACAAGTCAGAACCCCTCCTTCCCCATGGCAAGAAACCTTGCTGCTGGCAGTGAGTCAAACCTTCAGTGTAGGAGAAAACGGCATGGCCCATGAGGCCACGCCCATGTGTGAGGGCCGCCTTGGGCACAAACACACATTGTGACCCTCAGCGTGAGTACCTTATTCAAGTAACGCCTCTCAGTGATTGGACCAAGAGCCCGCATATGTGGCTTGCCATGCCCATAGGCACGCAGGACTAACTAGATGGTGTGTATTCCAGTTGAGGGAACCCACTGCTGTGCTCTAGAGTCCCTCTCCTGGGGGGTCCCCTGTGGCAGAAAACAGTACTCTTCCCTTCCCACAGAATGAACCCAAACACTTGGGAGCTTGGACAATCCCCCGAGAGGAAGGCTCTTCCTCGGCCCCTGAAGCAACCCCTACCCTGAACGGCCACTGTGAACGCAACACCCAGAGACAAAAGCCTGAGCGACTGCCTCCCACTTGCCCTCCTTTGATATCCAGAGGATCTCCCCTCTCGGACTGGAGATCAGGCCTGCCATTACCTTGGCCCCTACCTGAGCCAAGTTTGCTTTTTCAGACACCTGTCCCCACAGCCCTGGCAAACACAGCCTCTAGGCTAGGTCCTCTGGAGCCATACCACAGGACCGTGCCTGCTCTCTCCTGGGAAACTTGTCCATTCCTTTGGCCACACACCTCCAGAATATGAGAAACCTCAAGGCCCCCGAGGACATACCATTACCGGGAGCCTCCCTGCACACACAGGGGCCTTCGGACACAAGCTGAGCTGCTACCTCCATGAAGGCATGCACACAGATGTCAACAGAGATAGAAGGTTGAGCCGGACAGGCCCTTACGCCCTAATCTCAACTCTTGCTTTGTTTTCCAGGTGTTACTCCTCAGAGGCTTTGGTTCGAAGAACAGGATATGGGGCTTTCCTGAGGCACTGAACAGAACTTCTCTCGTCTCCACATGGGAAGCTTCCTTGTTGGCGCCGTGTCAAACAACTCAGGTTGGAGAATCCTGCAGAGTCCCTGAGCCACCTCCACATTCCAAGGTCTCCCAGGCCACCAAGCCACAGTAGGACTCATCTTCAGGAGAGTCCATTTCAACTCTCCCCTCTGGGTAGCTCACCCAGAAGCCCGCAGATTGAGCCTGCCTTGTCCTGACTAAAGAGTGGGAATATGAGGTGGCGATCCCAGGCATCCATGCTTAGACACCCCCTCTCGAGTCTTTCCGTATGGGGCCTCCTGGAACCATCCAATAGCACTCGACTTTCGTGCAGAAGGAAACCTTGAGGTTTGGAGTAGTTCACAAATCCCATCGTAGGCAAACCTTCCTGGACTCATGAGGCCCCCACACCATTCAGGAAGAGGCCATGCTGGACAAAAACTCTAGCCTGAGGCACGTCTCAGAGTTGAAATGACCTCAGTGCAGGAGATCTCGATTCAGCCTCTCAGAGTGGGCCTGCCGTGCCATCGGTCCCAAACCTCACGCTAGCTTGTGTTTTCAGACTTCCTTCCTCACACTCCTGGCAAACAAGCCCTCCGGACTAGGAACTCCAGAACCACAACCCAGCCCAGGGTCTGCCCAAGGGAAGAAAAACGTTTCCCTGTGGGGCTCTCTCCAGAAAACCCAGATGAGGTTCAACCTGCTCGGGCCTCGACCGGTACCCGAACTGGATAGGCTGCTCTGGGCACTCATGCTCTGTCTGACACAGCCTGAAGTCAGACGTCCAGACAGACAAGGAGACAGCTGGCCACACACCCAGCACTTCGGACACGCCATGGTCTTATGCCGTCACCCCTTCCTAACCTTGGTTTTCAGATATCTGAACCTAGACATTATATCAATTCTCCACACAGCTGGGTATCGCAAGCACCACACAGAACTCCTCCTTCCCCGTGGTTGTAAAGCTTGCTCTTGGCATGGAGTCACACCTTCAGGGTGGGAGAAACCTTCCTGGTCCCTGATGCCACGCCCAAACTTGAGTGCTGCTTGGGCACAAATTCACACTCTGACCCTCAGCATGAGCCCCATGTCAAAGAAAGGCCTGTCAGGGCCTGGGCCAAGAGCCCGCATATGGGGCTTGCCAAGCCCCTATGCACCCAATCCTCACCAGTGTTTGAGTTTTACAGTCGCCCCGCCCGTACCTGGGGCTCTGCTCTGGAATCCCTTTCTTGGAGAGACACGTGAGCCAGACAACACTTTTCCACCCTTCCCACAAAATGACCCCAAACTCTTGGGAGCTGGGACAAATCCCCAGAGAGGGATACTCATCCACAGTCCCTGAGGCCACCCCTCCAATCCACGGCTATCTCGGACACAACATCCAGAGACAAAAGCCTGAAGGAACGCCTCCCACTCGCCCTTGTTTCAGAGGCCGAGGAGCTCCCTCTCGGGCTGTACATCCGGCCTGCCATACCCTAGGCGCCACTCATAAGCTGAGTTTGTGTTTTCAGACTTCTGTGCCCTCAGCCTGGACCCACACAACCGCCAGGCTAGGGCCTCTGGAGCCACAGCGAAAGATTGTGCCTGCCCTCTCCAAGGAAATTGTGCCCAATCCATTGACCACAACCCTACAGGTTAGGGAAAAGCTCCAAGGCCCCTGAGGCCATCAATAGTGTAGGCCACCCTGGACTAAGAGGGGCTCTCTGACACCAGCGGAGCAACTATCTCCACTTAGACTCTCAGACAGTGTCCCCAGAGACAGAAGGTTGAAATGGACAGGCCCCCAGGCCCTAATCTGAACCTTAGCTTTGGTTTCCATGTGTCCGTCCTCAGAGGTCTGTTTTCGTAGACCAGCACACGGGGCTTTTCTGAGGCTCCAAACCAAACCTCTCTCGTCTCCACATGGGGAGCTTCCTTACTGGGGATGTATCAAACCCTTCAGGTAGGAGAGTTCCGCAGGGCCACTGAACAACCAGCACATTCCAAGGTTTCCATGGACCCAAACGCACATTATGACGCATCCTCAGGAGAGGCCATTTCAACTCAGCCCCCTGGTTAGCGTACCCCAGAGGCAGCAGATCAAACATATCTTGTGGCTAATGGCCAATGGGAATGCGAGGCATGCTGTACAGGGATCCATCCTTCGAACCGTGCTCTCCAGTCCTTCCGTATGGTATGTCCTGGAGCCATGCAACAGGACTCGAATGTCCCACAGAAGGAAACCTGGTGGTTTGGGGCAACCTCCAAACTCAGCGTGGGAAAACTTCCTTGGCCTCATGAGGCCCCCGCTTCTTGAAGGTGCCAACATGGACACATACGCCAGCCTCAGCCAACGTCTGATCCTCAGCCTGACTTCAGATGCAGGAGATTTTGATTCAGCCTCTGCCTAGTGGTCCTGCTCTGCCCTTGGCTCCAATCCTCACTTTAGCTTGTGTTCCTAGACTTCCGTCCTCACACTCCTGGCCCGCAAACCCTCCCTACTGGATATTCTGGGGCCAAAATGAAGCACTCCGCCTGCCTCCCAGGAGAAAAACTTTGTCTATGGTGCTGCCCAGAAACCCCAAATGAGGATCAAACTGCTTGGCCCTCGGCAACACCCCAATTGCATAGGCTACCTTAAACACTGATGCTCTGTCGCAAATAGCCTGAGCCCAGACCTTCCAACAGACACCGACACAGCTGGCTGCACACCCAGCACATTGGACCCGCCACTGCCTTAGGCCACCATCCATTCCCAACCTGGGTTTTCAGTCATCAGAACCTAGACCTTATCTCCAATCCCTGCACAGGGGGGAACCTGATGCACAAGTCAGAACCCCTCCTTCCCCATGGCAAGAAACCTTGCTGCTGGCAGTGAGTCAAACCTTCAGTGTAGGAGAAAACGGCATGGCCCATGAGGCCACGCCCATGTGTGAGGGCCGCCTTGGGCACAAACACACATTGTGACCCTCAGCGTGAGTACCTTATTCAAGTAACGCCTCTCAGTGATTGGACCAAGAGCCCGCATATGTGGCTTGCCATGCCCATAGGCACGCAGGACTAACTAGATGGTGTGTATTCCAGTTGAGGGAACCCACTGCTGTGCTCTAGAGTCCCTCTCCTGGGGGGTCCCCTGTGGCAGAAAACAGTACTCTTCCCTTCCCACAGAATGAACCCAAACACTTGGGAGCTTGGACAATCCCCCGAGAGGAAGGCTCTTCCTCGGCCCCTGAAGCAACCCCTACCCTGAACGGCCACTGTGAACGCAACACCCAGAGACAAAAGCCTGAGCGACTGCCTCCCACTTGCCCTCCTTTGATATCCAGAGGATCTCCCCTCTCGGACTGGAGATCAGGCCTGCCATTACCTTGGCCCCTACCTGAGCCAAGTTTGCTTTTTCAGACACCTGTCCCCACAGCCCTGGCAAACACAGCCTCTAGGCTAGGTCCTCTGGAGCCATACCACAGGACCGTGCCTGCTCTCTCCTGGGAAACTTGTCCATTCCTTTGGCCACACACCTCCAGAATATGAGAAACCTCAAGGCCCCCGAGGACATACCATTACCGGGAGCCTCCCTGCACACACAGGGGCCTTCGGACACAAGCTGAGCTGCTACCTCCATGAAGGCATGCACACAGATGTCAACAGAGATAGAAGGTTGAGCCGGACAGGCCCTTACGCCCTAATCTCAACTCTTGCTTTGTTTTCCAGGTGTTACTCCTCAGAGGCTTTGGTTCGAAGAACAGGATATGGGGCTTTCCTGAGGCACTGAACAGAACTTCTCTCGTCTCCACATGGGAAGCTTCCTTGTTGGCGCCGTGTCAAACAACTCAGGTTGGAGAATCCTGCAGAGTCCCTGAGCCACCTCCACATTCCAAGGTCTCCCAGGCCACCAAGCCACAGTAGGACTCATCTTCAGGAGAGTCCATTTCAACTCTCCCCTCTGGGTAGCTCACCCAGAAGCCCGCAGATTGAGCCTGCCTTGTCCTGACTAAAGAGTGGGAATATGAGGTGGCGATCCCAGGCATCCATGCTTAGACACCCCCTCTCGAGTCTTTCCGTATGGGGCCTCCTGGAACCATCCAATAGCACTCGACTTTCGTGCAGAAGGAAACCTTGAGGTTTGGAGTAGTTCACAAATCCCATCGTAGGCAAACCTTCCTGGACTCATGAGGCCCCCACACCATTCAGGAAGAGGCCATGCTGGACAAAAACTCTAGCCTGAGGCACGTCTCAGAGTTGAAATGACCTCAGTGCAGGAGATCTCGATTCAGCCTCTCAGAGTGGGCCTGCCGTGCCATCGGTCCCAAACCTCACGCTAGCTTGTGTTTTCAGACTTCCTTCCTCACACTCCTGGCAAACAAGCCCTCCGGACTAGGAACTCCAGAACCACAACCCAGCCCAGGGTCTGCCCAAGGGAAGAAAAACGTTTCCCTGTGGGGCTCTCTCCAGAAAACCCAGATGAGGTTCAACCTGCTCGGGCCTCGACCGGTACCCGAACTGGATAGGCTGCTCTGGGCACTCATGCTCTGTCTGACACAGCCTGAAGTCAGACGTCCAGACAGACAAGGAGACAGCTGGCCACACACCCAGCACTTCGGACACGCCATGGTCTTATGCCGTCACCCCTTCCTAACCTTGGTTTTCAGATATCTGAACCTAGACATTATATCAATTCTCCACACAGCTGGGTATCGCAAGCACCACACAGAACTCCTCCTTCCCCGTGGTTGTAAAGCTTGCTCTTGGCATGGAGTCACACCTTCAGGGTGGGAGAAACCTTCCTGGTCCCTGATGCCACGCCCAAACTTGAGTGCTGCTTGGGCACAAATTCACACTCTGACCCTCAGCATGAGCCCCATGTCAAAGAAAGGCCTGTCAGGGCCTGGGCCAAGAGCCCGCATATGGGGCTTGCCAAGCCCCTATGCACCCAATCCTCACCAGTGTTTGAGTTTTACAGTCGCCCCGCCCGTACCTGGGGCTCTGCTCTGGAATCCCTTTCTTGGAGAGACACGTGAGCCAGACAACACTTTTCCACCCTTCCCACAAAATGACCCCAAACTCTTGGGAGCTGGGACAAATCCCCAGAGAGGGATACTCATCCACAGTCCCTGAGGCCACCCCTCCAATCCACGGCTATCTCGGACACAACATCCAGAGACAAAAGCCTGAAGGAACGCCTCCCACTCGCCCTTGTTTCAGAGGCCGAGGAGCTCCCTCTCGGGCTGTACATCCGGCCTGCCATACCCTAGGCGCCACTCATAAGCTGAGTTTGTGTTTTCAGACTTCTGTGCCCTCAGCCTGGACCCACACAACCGCCAGGCTAGGGCCTCTGGAGCCACAGCGAAAGATTGTGCCTGCCCTCTCCAAGGAAATTGTGCCCAATCCATTGACCACAACCCTACAGGTTAGGGAAAAGCTCCAAGGCCCCTGAGGCCATCAATAGTGTAGGCCACCCTGGACTAAGAGGGGCTCTCTGACACCAGCGGAGCAACTATCTCCACTTAGACTCTCAGACAGTGTCCCCAGAGACAGAAGGTTGAAATGGACAGGCCCCCAGTCCCTAATCTGAACCTTAGCTTTGGTTTCCATGTGTCCGTCCTCAGAGGTCTGTTTTCGTAGACCAGCACACGGGGCTTTTCTGAGGCTCCAAACCAAACCTCTCTCGTCTCCACATGGGGAGCTTCCTTACTGGGGATGTATCAAACCCTTCAGGTAGGAGAGTTCCGCAGGGCCACTGAACAACCAGCACATTCCAAGGTTTCCATGGACCCAAACGCACATTATGACGCATCCTCAGGAGAGGCCATTTCAACTCAGCCCCCTGGTTAGCGTACCCCAGAGGCAGCAGATCAAACATATCTTGTGGCTAATGGCCAATGGGAATGCGAGGCATGCTGTACAGGGATCCATCCTTCGAACCGTGCTCTCCAGTCCTTCCGTATGGTATGTCCTGGAGCCATGCAACAGGACTCGAATGTCCCACAGAAGGAAACCTGGTGGTTTGGGGCAACCTCCAAACTCAGCGTGGGAAAACTTCCTTGGCCTCATGAGGCCCCCGCTTCTTGAAGGTGCCAACATGGACACATACGCCAGCCTCAGCCAACGTCTGATCCTCAGCCTGACTTCAGATGCAGGAGATTTTGATTCAGCCTCTGCCTAGTGGTCCTGCTCTGCCCTTGGCTCCAATCCTCACTTTAGCTTGTGTTCCTAGACTTCCGTCCTCACACTCCTGGCCCGCAAACCCTCCCTACTGGATATTCTGGGGCCAAAATGAAGCACTCCGCCTGCCTCCCAGGAGAAAAACTTTGTCTATGGTGCTGCCCAGAAACCCCAAATGAGGATCAAACTGCTTGGCCCTCGGCAACACCCCAATTGCATAGGCTACCTTAAACACTGATGCTCTGTCGCAAATAGCCTGAGCCCAGACCTTCCAACAGACACCGACACAGCTGGCTGCACACCCAGCACATTGGACCCGCCACTGCCTTAGGCCACCATCCATTCCCAACCTGGGTTTTCAGTCATCAGAACCTAGACCTTATCTCCAATCCCTGCACAGGGGGGAACCTGATGCACAAGTCAGAACCCCTCCTTCCCCATGGCAAGAAACCTTGCTGCTGGCAGTGAGTCAAACCTTCAGTGTAGGAGAAAACGGCATGGCCCATGAGGCCACGCCCATGTGTGAGGGCCGCCTTGGGCACAAACACACATTGTGACCCTCAGCGTGAGTACCTTATTCAAGTAACGCCTCTCAGTGATTGGACCAAGAGCCCGCATATGTGGCTTGCCATGCCCATAGGCACGCAGGACTAACTAGATGGTGTGTATTCCAGTTGAGGGAACCCACTGCTGTGCTCTAGAGTCCCTCTCCTGGGGGGTCCCCTGTGGCAGAAAACAGTACTCTTCCCTTCCCACAGAATGAACCCAAACACTTGGGAGCTTGGACAATCCCCCGAGAGGAAGGCTCTTCCTCGGCCCCTGAAGCAACCCCTACCCTGAACGGCCACTGTGAACGCAACACCCAGAGACAAAAGCCTGAGCGACTGCCTCCCACTTGCCCTCCTTTGATATCCAGAGGATCTCCCCTCTCGGACTGGAGATCAGGCCTGCCATTACCTTGGCCCCTACCTGAGCCAAGTTTGCTTTTTCAGACACCTGTCCCCACAGCCCTGGCAAACACAGCCTCTAGGCTAGGTCCTCTGGAGCCATACCACAGGACCGTGCCTGCTCTCTCCTGGGAAACTTGTCCATTCCTTTGGCCACACACCTCCAGAATATGAGAAACCTCAAGGCCCCCGAGGACATACCATTACCGGGAGCCTCCCTGCACACACAGGGGCCTTCGGACACAAGCTGAGCTGCTACCTCCATGAAGGCATGCACACAGATGTCAACAGAGATAGAAGGTTGAGCCGGACAGGCCCTTACGCCCTAATCTCAACTCTTGCTTTGTTTTCCAGGTGTTACTCCTCAGAGGCTTTGGTTCGAAGAACAGGATATGGGGCTTTCCTGAGGCACTGAACAGAACTTCTCTCGTCTCCACATGGGAAGCTTCCTTGTTGGCGCCGTGTCAAACAACTCAGGTTGGAGAATCCTGCAGAGTCCCTGAGCCACCTCCACATTCCAAGGTCTCCCAGGCCACCAAGCCACAGTAGGACTCATCTTCAGGAGAGTCCATTTCAACTCTCCCCTCTGGGTAGCTCACCCAGAAGCCCGCAGATTGAGCCTGCCTTGTCCTGACTAAAGAGTGGGAATATGAGGTGGCGATCCCAGGCATCCATGCTTAGACACCCCCTCTCGAGTCTTTCCGTATGGGGCCTCCTGGAACCATCCAATAGCACTCGACTTTCGTGCAGAAGGAAACCTTGAGGTTTGGAGTAGTTCACAAATCCCATCGTAGGCAAACCTTCCTGGACTCATGAGGCCCCCACACCATTCAGGAAGAGGCCATGCTGGACAAAAACTCTAGCCTGAGGCACGTCTCAGAGTTGAAATGACCTCAGTGCAGGAGATCTCGATTCAGCCTCTCAGAGTGGGCCTGCCGTGCCATCGGTCCCAAACCTCACGCTAGCTTGTGTTTTCAGACTTCCTTCCTCACACTCCTGGCAAACAAGCCCTCCGGACTAGGAACTCCAGAACCACAACCCAGCCCAGGGTCTGCCCAAGGGAAGAAAAACGTTTCCCTGTGGGGCTCTCTCCAGAAAACCCAGATGAGGTTCAACCTGCTCGGGCCTCGACCGGTACCCGAACTGGATAGGCTGCTCTGGGCACTCATGCTCTGTCTGACACAGCCTGAAGTCAGACGTCCAGACAGACAAGGAGACAGCTGGCCACACACCCAGCACTTCGGACACGCCATGGTCTTATGCCGTCACCCCTTCCTAACCTTGGTTTTCAGATATCTGAACCTAGACATTATATCAATTCTCCACACAGCTGGGTATCGCAAGCACCACACAGAACTCCTCCTTCCCCGTGGTTGTAAAGCTTGCTCTTGGCATGGAGTCACACCTTCAGGGTGGGAGAAACCTTCCTGGTCCCTGATGCCACGCCCAAACTTGAGTGCTGCTTGGGCACAAATTCACACTCTGACCCTCAGCATGAGCCCCATGTCAAAGAAAGGCCTGTCAGGGCCTGGGCCAAGAGCCCGCATATGGGGCTTGCCAAGCCCCTATGCACCCAATCCTCACCAGTGTTTGAGTTTTACAGTCGCCCCGCCCGTACCTGGGGCTCTGCTCTGGAATCCCTTTCTTGGAGAGACACGTGAGCCAGACAACACTTTTCCACCCTTCCCACAAAATGACCCCAAACTCTTGGGAGCTGGGACAAATCCCCAGAGAGGGATACTCATCCACAGTCCCTGAGGACACCCCTCCAATCCACGGCTATCTCGGACACAACATCCAGAGACAAAAGCCTGAAGGAACGCCTCCCACTCGCCCTTGTTTCAGAGGCCGAGGAGCTCCCTCTCGGGCTGTACATCCGGCCTGCCATACTCTAGGCGCCACTCATAAGCTGAGTTTGTGTTTTCAGACTTCTGTGCCCTCAGCCTGGACCCACACAACCGCCAGGCTAGGGCCTCTGGAGCCACAGCGAAAGATTGTGCCTGCCCTCTCCAAGGAAATTGTGCCCAATCCATTGACCACAACCCTACAGGTTAGGGAAAAGCTCCAAGGCCCCTGAGGCCATCAATAGTGTAGGCCACCCTGGACTAAGAGGGGCTCTCTGACACCAGCGGAGCAACTATATCCACTTAGACTCTCAGACAGTGTCCCCAGAGACAGAAGGTTGAAATGGCCAGGCCCCCAGGCCCTAATCTGAACCTTAGCTTTGGTTTCCATGTGTCCGTCCTCAGAGGTCTGTTTTCGTAGACCAGCACACGGGGCTTTTCTGAGGCTCCAAACCAAACCACTCTCGTCACCACATGGGGAGCTTACTGACTGGGGATGTATCAAACCCTTCAGGTAGGAGAGTTCCGCAGGGCCACTGAACAACCAGCACATTCCAAGGTTTCCATGGACCCAAACGCACATTATGACGCATCCTCAGGAGAGGCCATTTCAACTCAGCCCCCTGGTTAGCGTGCCCCAGAGGCAGCAGATCAAACATATCTTGTGGCTAATGGCCAATGGGAATGCGAGGCATGCTGTACAGGGATCCATCCTTCGAACCGTGCTCTCCAGTCCTTCCGTATGGTATGTCCTGGAGCCATGCAACAGGACTCGAATGTCCCACAGAAGGAAACCTGGTGGTTTGGGGCAACCTCCAAACTCAGCGTGGGAAAACTTCCTTGGCCTCATGAGGCCCCCGCTTCATGAAGGTGCCAACATGGACACATACTCCAGCCTCAGCCAACGTCTGATCCTCAGCCTGACTTCAGATGCAGGAGATTTTGATTCAGCCTCTGCCTAGTGGGCCTTCTCTGCCCTTGGCTCCAATCCTCACTTTAGCTTGTGTTTCTAGACTTCCGTCCTCACACTCCTGGCCCACAAACCCTCCCTACTGGGAATTCTGGGGCCACAATGAAGCACTCCGCCTGCCTCCCAGGAGAAAAACTTTGTCTATGGTGCTGCCCAGAAACCCCAAATGAGGATCAAACTGCTTGGCCCTCGGCAACACCCCAATTGCATAGGCTACCTTAAACACTGATGCTCTGTCGCAAATAGCCTGAGCCCAGACCTTCCAACAGACACCGACACAGCTGGCTGCACACCCAGCACATTGGACCCGCCACTGCCTTAGGCCACCATCCATTCCCAACCTGGGTTTTCAGTCATCAGAACCTAGACCTTATCTCCAATCCCTGCACAGGGCGGAACCTGATGCACAAGTCAGAACCCCTCCTTCCCCATGGCAAGAAACCTTGCTGCTGGCAGTGAGTCAAACCTTCAGTGTAGGAGAAAACGGCATGGCCCATGAGGCCACGCCCATGTGTGAGGGCCGCCTTGGGCACAAACACACATTGTGACCCTCAGCGTGAGTACCTTATTCAAGTAACGCCTCTCAGTGATTGGACCAAGAGCCCGCATATGTGGCTTGCCATGCCCATAGGCACGCAGGACTAACTAGATGGTGTGTATTCCAGTTGAGGGAACCCACTGCTGTGCTCTAGAGTCCCTCTCCTGGGGGGTCCCCTGTGGCAGAAAATAGTACTCTTCCCTTCCCACAGAATGAACCCAAACACTTGGGAGCTTGGACAATCCCCCGAGAGGAAGGCTCTTCCTCGGCCCCTGAAGCAACCCCTACCCTGTACGGCCACTGTGAACGCAACACCCAGAGACAAAAGCCTGAGCGACTGCCTCCCACTTGCCCTCCTTTGATATCCAGAGGATCTCCCCTCTCGGACTGGAGATCAGGCCTGCCATTACCTTGGCCCCTACCTGAGCCAAGTTTGCTTTTTCAGACATCTGTCCCCACAGCCCTGGCAAACACAGCCTCTAGGCTGGGTCCTCTGGAGCCATACCACAGGACCATGCCTGCTCTCTCCTGGGAAACTCTGTCCATTCCTTTGGCCACACACCTCCAGAATATGAGAAACCTCAAGGCCCCCGAGGACATACCATTACCGGGAGCCTCCCTGCACACACAGGGGCCTTCGGACACAAGCTGAGCTGCTACCTCCATGAAGGCATGCACACAGATGTCAACAGAGATAGAAGGTTGAGCCGGACAGGCCCTTAGGCCCTAATCTCAACTCTTGCTTTGTTTTCCAGGTGTCACTCCTCAGAGGCTTTGGTTCGAAGAACAGGATATGGGGCTTTCCTGAGGCACTGAACAGAACTTCTCTCGTCTCCACATGGGAAGCTTCCTTGTTGGAGCCGTGTCAAACACCTCAGATTGGAGAATCCTGCAGAGTCCCTGAGCCACCTCCACATTCCAAGGTCTCCCAGGCCACCAAGCCACAGTAGGACTCATCTTCAGGAGAGTCCATTTCAACTCTCCCCTCTGGGTAGCTCACCCAGGAGCCCACAGATTGAGCCTGCCTTGTCCTGACTAAAGAGTGGGAATATGAGGTGGCGTTCCCAGGCATCCATGCTTAGACACCTGCTCTCGAGCTTTCCGTATGGGGCCTACTGGAACCATCCAATAGCACTCGACTTTCGTGCAGAAGGAAACCTTGAGGTTTGGAGTAGTTCACAAATCCCATCGTAGGCAAACCTTCCTGGCCTCATGAGGCCCCCACACCACTCAGGAAGAGGCCATGCTGGACAAAAACTCTAGCCTGAGGCACGTCTCATAGTTGAAATGACCTCAGTGCAGGAGATCTCGATTCAGCCTCTCAGAGTGGGCCTGCCGTGCCATCGGTCCCAAACCTCACGCTAGCTTGTGTTTTCAGACTTCCATCCTCACACTCCTGGCAAACAAGCCCTCCGGACTAGGAACTCCAGAACCACAACCCAGCCCAGGGTCTGCCCAAGGGAAGAGAAACGTTTCCCTGTGGGGCTCTCTCCAGAAAACCCCGATGAGGATCAACCTGCTCGGGCCTCGACCGGTACCCGAACTGGATAGGCTGCTCTGGGCACTCATGCTCTGTCTGACACAGCCTGAAGCCAGACGCCCAGACAGACAAGGAGACAGCTGGCCGCACACCCAGCACTTCGGACACGCCATGGTCTTATGCCGTCACCCCTTCCTAACCTTGGTTTTCAGATATCTGAACCTAGACATTATATCAATTCTCCACACAGCTGGGTATCGCAAGCACAACACAGAACTCCTCCTTCCCCGTGGCTGTAAAGCTTGCTCTTGGCATGGAGTCACACCTTCAGGGTGGGAGAAACCTTCCTGGTCCCTGATGCCACGCCCAAACTTGAGTGCTGCTTGGGCACAAATTCACACTCTGACCCTCAGCATGAGCCCCATGTCAAAGAAAGGCCTGTCAGGGCCTGGGCCAAGAGCCCGCATATGGGGCTTGCCAAGCCCCTATGCACCCAATCCTCACCAGTGTTTGAGTTTTCCAGTCGCCCCGCCCGTACCTGGGGCTCTGCTCTGGAATCCCTTTCTTGGAGAGACACGTGAGCCAGACAACACTTTTCCACCTTTCCCACAAAATGACCCCAAACTCTTGGGAGCTGGGACAAATCCCCAGAGAGGGATACTCGTCCACAGTCCCTGAGGCCACCCCTCCAATCCACGGCTATCTCGGACACAACATCCAGAGACAAAAGCCTGAAGGAACGCCTCCCACTCGCCCTTGTTTCAGAGGCCCAGAGCTCCCTCTCGGGCTGTACATCCGGCCTGCCATACCCTAGGCGCCACTCATAAGCTGAGTTTGTGTTTTCAGACTTCTGTGCCCACAGCCTGGACCCACACAACCGCCAGGCTAGGGCCTCTGGAGCCACAGCGAAAGATTGTGCCTGCCCTCTCCAAGGAAATTGTGCCCAATCCATTGACCACAACCCTACAGGTTAGGGAAAAGCTCCAAGGCCCCTGAGGCCATCAATAGTGTAGGCCACCATGGACTAAGAGGGGCTCTCTGACACCAGCGGAGCAACTATCTCCACTTAGACTCTCAGACAGTGTCCCCAGAGACAGAAGGTTGAAATGGACAGGCCCCCAGGCCCTAATCTGAACCTTAGCTTTGGTTTCCATGTGTCCGTCTTCAGAGGTCTGTTTTCGTTGACCAGCACACGGGGCTTTTCTGAGGCACCAAACCAAACCTCTCTCGTCTCCACATGGGGAGCTTACTGACTGGGGATGTATCAAACCCTTCAGGTAGGAGAGTTCCGCAGGGCCACTGAACAACCAGCAGATTCCAAGGTTTCCATGGACCCAAACGCACATTATGACGCATCCTCAGGAGAGGCCATTTCAACTCAGCCCCCTGGTTAGCGTGCCCCAGAGGCAGCAGATCAAACATATCTTGTGGCTAATGGCCAATGGGAATGCGAGGCATGCTGTACAGGGATCCATCCTTCGAACCGTGCTCTCCAGTCCTTCCGTATGGTATGTCCTGGAGCCATGCAACAGGACTCGAATGTCCCACAGAAGGAAACCTGGTGGTTTGGGGCAACCTCCAAACTCAGCGTGGGAAAACTTCCTTGGCCTCATGAGGCCCCCGCTTCATGAAGGTGCCAACATGGACACATACTCCAGCCTCAGCCAACGTCTGATCCTCAGCCTGACTTCAGATGCAGGAGATTTTGATTCAGCCTCTGCCTAGTGGGCCTTCTCTGCCCTTGGCTCCAATCCTCACTTTAGCTTGTGTTTCTAGACTTCCGTCCTCACACTCCTGGCCCACAAACCCTCCCTACTGGGAATTCTGGGGCCACAATGAAGCACTCCGCCTGCCTCCCAGGAGAAAAACTTTGTCTATGGTGCTGCCCAGAAACCCCAAATGAGGATCAAACTGCTTGGCCCTCGGCAACACCCCAATTGCATAGGCTACCTTAAACACTGATGCTCTGTCGCAAATAGCCTGAGCCCAGACCTTCCAACAGACACCGACACAGCTGGCTGCACACCCAGCACATTGGACCCGCCACTGCCTTAGGCCACCATCCATTCCCAACCTGGGTTTTCAGTCATCAGAACCTAGACTTTATCTCCAATCCCTGCACAGGGGGGAACCTGATGCACAAGTCAGAACCCCTCCTTCCCCATGGCAAGAAACCTTGCTGCTGGCAGTGTGTCAAACCTTCAGTGTAGGAGAAAACGGCATGGCCCATGAGGCCACGCCCATATGTGAGGGCCGCCTTGGGCACAAACACACATTGTGACCCTCAGCGTGAGTACCTTATTCAAGTAACGCCTCTCAGGGATTGGACCAAGAGCCCGCATATGTGGCTTGTCATGCCCATAGGCACGCAGGACTAACTAGATGGTGTGTATTCCAGTTGAGGGAACCCACTGCTGTGCTCTAGAGTCCCTCTCCTGGGGGGTCCCCTGTGGCAGAAAACAGTACTCTTCCCTTCCCACAGAATGAACCCAAACACTTGGGAGCTTGGACAATCCCCCGAGAGGAAGGCTCTTCCTCGTCCCCTGAAGCAACCCCTACCCTGAACGGCCACTGTGAACGCAACACCCAGAGACAAAAGCCTGAGCGACTGCCTCCCACTTGCCCTCCTTTGATATCCAGAGGATCTCCCCTCTCGGACTGGAGATCAGGCCTGCCATTACCTTGGCCCCTACCTGAGCCAAGTTTGCTTTTTCAGACATCTGTCCCCACAGCCCTGGCAAACACAGCCTCTAGGCTGGGTCCTCTGGAGCCATACCACAGGACCATGCCTGCTCTCTCCTGGGAAACTCTGTCCATTCCTTTGGCCACACACCTCCAGAATATGAGAAACCTCAAGGCCCCCGAGGACATACCATTACCGGGAGCCTCCCTGCACACACAGGGGCCTTCGGACACAAGCTGAGCTGCTACCTCAATGAAGGCTTGCACACAGATGTCAACAGAGATAGAAGGTTGAGCCGGACAGGCACTCAGGCCCTAATCTCAACTCTTGCTTTGTTTTCCAGGTGTCACTCCTCATAGGCTTTGGTTCGAAGAACAGGATATGGGGCTTTCCTGAGGCACTGAACAGAACTTCTCTCGTCTCCACATGGGAAGCTTCCTTGTTGGAGCCGTGTCAAACACCTCAGGTTGGAGAATCCTGCAGAGTCCCTGAGCCACCTCCACATTCCAAGGTCTCCCAGGCCACCAAGCCACAGTAGGACTCATCTTCAGGAGAGTCCATTTCAACTCTCCCCTCTGGGTAGCTCACCCAGGAGCCCACAGATTGAGCCTGCCTTGTCCTGACTAAAGAGTGGGAATATGAGGTGGCGTTCCCAGGCATCCACGCTTAGACACCTGCTCTCGAGGCTTTCCGTATGGGGCCTCCTGGAACCATCCAATAGCGCTCAACTTTCGTGCAGAAGGAAACCTTGAGGTTTGGAGTAGTTCACAAATCCCATCGTAGGCAAACCTTCCTGGCCTCATGAGGCCCCCACACCATTCAGGAAGAGGCCATGCTGGACAAAAACTCTAGCCTGAGGCACGTCTCATAGTTGAAATGACCTCAGTGCAGGAGATCTCGATTCAGCCTCTCAGAGTGAGCCTGCCGTGCCATCGGTCCCAAACCTCACGCTAGCTTGTGTTTTCAGAATTCCTTCCTCACACTCCTGGCAAAAAAGCCCTCCGGACTAGGAACTCCAGAACCACAACACAGCCCAGGGTCTGCCCAAGGGAAGAAAAACGTTTCCCTGTGGGGCTCTCTTCAGAAAACCCAGATGAGGTTCAACCTACTCGGGCCTCGACGGTAGCCGAACTGGATAGGCTGCTCTGGGCACTCATGCTCTGTCTGACACAGCCTGAAGTCAGACGTCCAGACAGACATGGAGACAGCTGGCCGCACACCCAGCACTTCGGACACGCCATGGTCTTATGCCGTCACATCTTCCTAACCTTGGTTTTCAGTTATCTGAACCTAGACATTATATCAATTCTCCACACAGCTGGGTATCACAAGCACAACACAGAACTCCTCCCTCCCCGTGGCTGTAAAGCTTGCTCTTGGCATGGAGTCACACCTTCAGGGTGGGAGAAACCTTCATGGTCCCTGATGCCTCGCCCAAACTTGAGTGCTGCTTGGGCACAAATTCACACTCTGAACCTCAGCATGAGCCCCATGTCAAAGAAAGGCCTGTCAGGGCTTGGGCCAAGAGCCCGCATATGGGGCTTTCCAAGCCACTATGCACCCAATCCTCAAGAGTGTTTGAGTTTTCCAGTCGCCCCGCCCGTACCTGGGGCTCTGCTCTGGAATCCCTTTCTTGGAGAGACACGTGAGCCAGACAACACGACTCCACCCTTCCCACAAAATGACCCCAAACTCTTGGGAGCTGGGACAAATCCCCAGAGAGGGATACTCGTTCAAGTCCCTGAGGCCCCCCCTCCAATCCACGGCTATCTCGGACACAACATCCAGAGACAAAAGCCTGAAGGAACGCCTCCCACTCGCCCTTGTTTCAGAGGCCCAGAGCTCCCTCGCGGGCTGTACATCCGGCCTGCCATACCCTAGGCGCCACTCATAAGCTGAGTTTGTGTTTTCAGACTTCTGTGCCCACAGCCTGGACCCACACAACCGCCAGGCTAGGGCCTCTGGAGCCACAGCGAAAGATTGTGCCTGCCCTCTCCAAGGAAATTGTGCCCAATCCATTGACCACAACCCTACAGGTTAGGGAAAAGCTCCAAGGCCCCTGAGGCCATCAATAGTGTAGGCCACCATGGACTAAGAGGGGCTCTCTGACACCAGCGGAGCAACTATCTCCACTTAGACTCTCAGACAGTGTCCCCAGAGACAGAAGGTTGAAATGGACAGGCCCCCAGGCCCTAATCTGAACCTTAGCTTTGGTTTCCATGTGTCCGTCTTCAGAGGTCTGTTTTCGTTGACCAGCACACGGGGCTTTTCTGAGGCACCAAACCAAACCTCTCTCGTCTCCACATGGGGAGCTTACTGACTGGGGATGTATCAAACCCTTCAGGTAGGAGAGTTCCGCAGGGCCACTGAACAACCAGCAGATTCCAAGGTTTCCATGGACCCAAACGCACATTATGACGCATCCTCAGGAGAGGCCATTTCAACTCAGCCCCCTGGTTAGCGTGCCCCAGAGGCAGCAGATCAAACATATCTTGTGGCTAATGGCCAATGGGAATGCGAGGCATGCTGTACAGGGATCCATCCTTCGAACCGTGCTCTCCAGTCCTTCCGTATGGTATGTCCTGGAGCCATGCAACAGGACTCGAATGTCCCACAGAAGGAAACCTGGTGGTTTGGGGCAACCTCCAAACTCAGCGTGGGAAAACTTCCTTGGCCTCATGAGGCCCCCGCTTCATGAAGGTGCCAACATGGACACATACTCCAGCCTCAGCCAACGTCTGATCCTCAGCCTGACTTCAGATGCAGGAGATTTTGATTCAGCCTCTGCCTAGTGGGCCTTCTCTGCCCTTGGCTCCAATCCTCACTTTAGCTTGTGTTTCTAGACTTCCGTCCTCACACTCCTGGCCCACAAACCCTCCCTACTGGGAATTCTGGGGCCACAATGAAGCACTCCGCCTGCCTCCCAGGAGAAAAACTTTGTCTATGGTGCTGCCCAGAAACCCCAAATGAGGATCAAACTGCTTGGCCCTCGGCAACACCCCAATTGCATAGGCTACCTTAAACACTGATGCTCTGTCGCAAATAGCCTGAGCCCAGACCTTCCAACAGACACCGACACAGCTGGCTGCACACCCAGCACATTGGACCCGCCACTGCCTTAGGCCACCATCCATTCCCAACCTGGGTTTTCAGTCATCAGAACCTAGACTTTATCTCCAATCCCTGCACAGGGGGGAACCTGATGCACAAGTCAGAACCCCTCCTTCCCCATGGCAAGAAACCTTGCTGCTGGCAGTGTGTCAAACCTTCAGTGTAGGAGAAAACGGCATGGCCCATGAGGCCACGCCCATATGTGAGGGCCGCCTTGGGCACAAACACACATTGTGACCCTCAGCGTGAGTACCTTATTCAAGTAACGCCTCTCAGGGATTGGACCAAGAGCCCGCATATGTGGCTTGCCATGCCCATAGGCACGCAGGACTAACTAGATGGTGTGTATTCCAGTTGAGGGAACCCACTGCTGTGCTCTAGAGTCCCTCTCCTGGGGGGTCCCCTGTGGCAGAAAACAGTACTCTTCCCTTCCCACAGAATGAACCCAAACACTTGGGAGCTTGGACAATCCCCCGAGAGGAAGGCTCTTCCTCGGCCCCTGAAGCAACCCCTACCCTGAACGGCCACTGTGAACGCAACACCCAGAGACAAAAGCCTGAGCGACTGCCTCCCACTTGCCCTCCTTTGATATCCAGAGGATCTCCCCTCTCGGACTGGAGATCAGGCCTGCCATTACCTTGGCCCCTACCTGAGCCAAGTTTGCTTTTTCAGACATCTGTCCCCACAGCCCTGGCAAACACAGCCTCTAGGCTGGGTCCTCTGGAGCCATACCACAGGACCATGCCTGCTCTCTCCTGGGAAACTCTGTCCATTCCTTTGGCCACACACCTCCAGAATATGAGAAACCTCAAGGCCCCCGAGGACATACCATTACCGGGAGCCTCCCTGCACACACAGGGGCCTTCGGACACAAGCTGAGCTGCTACCTCAATGAAGGCTTGCACACAGATGTCAACAGAGATAGAAGGTTGAGCCGGACAGGCACTCAGGCCCTAATCTCAACTCTTGCTTTGTTTTCCAGGTGTCACTCCTCATAGGCTTTGGTTCGAAGAACAGGATATGGGGCTTTCCTGAGGCACTGAACAGAACTTCTCTCGTCTCCACATGGGAAGCTTCCTTGTTGGAGCCGTGTCAAACACCTCAGGTTGGAGAATCCTGCAGAGTCCCTGAGCCACCTCCACATTCCAAGGTCTCCCAGGCCACCAAGCCACAGTAGGACTCATCTTCAGGAGAGTCCATTTCAACTCTCCCCTCTGGGTAGCTCACCCAGGAGCCCACAGATTGAGCCTGCCTTGTCCTGACTAAAGAGTGGGAATATGAGGTGGCGTTCCCAGGCATCCACGCTTAGACACCTGCTCTCGAGGCTTTCCGTATGGGGCCTCCTGGAACCATCCAATAGCGCTCAACTTTCGTGCAGAAGGAAACCTTGAGGTTTGGAGTAGTTCACAAATCCCATCGTAGGCAAACCTTCCTGGCCTCATGAGGCCCCCACACCATTCAGGAAGAGGCCATGCTGGACAAAAACTCTAGCCTGAGGCACGTCTCATAGTTGAAATGACCTCAGTGCAGGAGATCTCGATTCAGCCTCTCAGAGTGAGCCTGCCGTGCCATCGGTCCCAAACCTCACGCTAGCTTGTGTTTTCAGAATTCCTTCCTCACACTCCTGGCAAAAAAGCCCTCCGGACTAGGAACTCCAGAACCACAACACAGCCCAGGGTCTGCCCAAGGGAAGAAAAACGTTTCCCTGTGGGGCTCTCTTCAGAAAACCCAGATGAGGTTCAACCTACTCGGGCCTCGACGGTAGCCGAACTGGATAGGCTGCTCTGGGCACTCATGCTCTGTCTGACACAGCCTGAAGTCAGACGTCCAGACAGACATGGAGACAGCTGGCCGCACACCCAGCACTTCGGACACGCCATGGTCTTATGCCGTCACATCTTCCTAACCTTGGTTTTCAGTTATCTGAACCTAGACATTATATCAATTCTCCACACAGCTGGGTATCACAAGCACAACACAGAACTCCTCCCTCCCCGTGGCTGTAAAGCTTGCTCTTGGCATGGAGTCACACCTTCAGGGTGGGAGAAACCTTCATGGTCCCTGATGCCTCGCCCAAACTTGAGTGCTGCTTGGGCACAAATTCACACTCTGAACCTCAGCATGAGCCCCATGTCAAAGAAAGGCCTGTCAGGGCCTGGGCCAAGAGCCCGCATATGGGGCTTTCCAAGCCACTATGCACCCAATCCTCAAGAGTGTTTGAGTTTTCCAGTCGCCCCGCCCGTACCTGGGGCTCTGCTCTGGAATCCCTTTCTTGGAGAGACACGTGAGCCAGACAACACGACTCCACCCTTCCCACAAAATGACCCCAAACTCTTGGGAGCTGGGACAAATCCCCAGAGAGGGATACTCGTTCAAGTCCCTGAGGCCACCCCTCCAATCCACGGCTATCTCGGACACAACATCCAGAGACAAAAGCCTGAAGGAACGCCTCCCACTCGCCCTTGTTTCAGAGGCCCAGAGCTCCCTCGCGGGCTGTACATCCGGCCTGCCATACCCTAGGCGCCACTCATAAGCTGAGTTTGTGTTTTCAGACTTCTGTGCCCACAGCCTGGACCCACACAACCGCCAGGCTAGGGCCTCTGGAGCCACAGCGACAGATTGTGCCTGCCCTCTCCAAGGAAATTGTGCCCAATCCATTGACCACAACCCTACAGGTTAGGGAAAAGCTCCAAGGCCCCTGAGGCCATCAATAGTGTAGGCCACCATGGACTAAGAGGGGCTCTCTGACACCAGCGGAGCAACTATCTCCACTTAGACTCTCAGACAGTGTCCCCAGAGACAGAAGGTTGAAATGGACAGGCCCCCAGGCCCTAATCTGAACCTTAGCTTTGGTTTCCATGTGTCCGTCCTCAGAGGTCTGTTTTCGTTGACCAGCACACGGGGCTTTTCTGAGGCACCAAACCAAACCTCTCTCGTCTCCACATGGGGAGCTTACTGACTGGGCATGTATCAAACCCTTCAGGTAGGAGAGTTCCGCAGGGCCACTGAACAACCAGCACATTCCAAGGTTTCCATGGACCCAAACGCACATTATGACGCATCCTCAGGAGAGGCCATTTCAACTCAGCCCCCTGGTTAGCGTGCCCCAGAGGCAGCAGATCAAACATATCTTGTGGCTAATGGCCAATGGGAATGCGAGGCATGCTGTACAGGGATCCATCCTTCGAACCGTGCTCTCCAGTCCTTCCGTATGGTATGTCCTGGAGCCATGCAACAGGACTCGAATGTCCCACAGAAGGAAACCTGGTGGTTTGGGGCAACCTCCAAACTCAGCGTGGAAAAACTTCCTTGGCCTCATGAGGCCCCCGCTTCATGAAGGTGCCATCATGGACACATACTCCAGCCTCAGCCAACGTCTGATCCTCAGCCTGACTTCAGATGCAGGAGATTTTGATTCAGCCTCTGCCTAGTGGGCCTGCTCTGCCCTTGGCTCCAATCCTCACTTTAGCTTGTGTTCCTAGACTTCCGTCCTCACACTCCTGGCCCACAAACCCTCCCTACTGGGAATTCTGGGGCCACAATGAAGCACTCCGCCTGCCTCCCAGGAGAAAAACTTTGTCTATGGTGCTGCCCAGAAACCCCAAATGAGGATCAAACTGCTTGGCCCTCGGCAACACCCCAATTGCATAGGCTACCTTAAACACTGATGCTCTGTCGCAAATAGCCTGAGCCCAGACCTTCCAACAGACACCGACACAGCTGGCTGCACACCCAGCACATTGGACCCGCCACTGCCTTAGGCCACCATCCATTCCCAACCTGGGTTTTCAGTCATCAGAACCTAGACCTTATCTCCAATCCCTGCACAGGGGGGAACCTGATGCACAAGTCAGAACCCCTCCTTCCCCATGGCAAGAAACCTTGCTGCTGGCAGTGAGTCAAACCTTCAGTGTAGGAGAAAACGGCATGGCCCATGAGGCCACGCCCATGTGTGAGGGCCGCCTTGGGCACAAACACACATTGTGACCCTCAGCGTGAGTACCTTATTCAAGTAACGCCTCTCAGTGATTGGACCAAGAGCCCGCATATGTGGCTTGCCATGCCCATAGGCACGCAGGACTAACTAGATGGTGTGTATTCCAGTTGAGGGAACCCACTGCTGTGCTCTAGAGTCCCTCTCCTGGGGGGTCCCCTGTGGCAGAAAACAGTACTCTTCCCTTCCCACAGAATGAACCCAAACACTTGGGAGCTTGGACAATCCCCCGAGAGGAAGGCTCTTCCTCGGCCCCTGAAGCAACCCCTACCCTGAACGGCCACTGTGAACGCAACACCCAGAGACAAAAGCCTGAGCGACTGCCTCCCACTTGCCCTCCTTTGATATCCAGAGGATCTCCCCTCTCGGACTGGAGATCAGGCCTGCCATTACCTTGGCCCCTACCTGAGCCAAGTTTGCTTTTTCAGACATCTGTCCCCACAGCCCTGGCAAACACAGCCTCTAGGCTGGGTCCTCTGGAGCCATACCACAGGACCATGCCTGCTCTCTCCTGGGAAACTCTGTCCATTCCTTTGGCCACACACCTCCAGAATATGAGAAACCTCAAGGCCCCCGAGGACATAC
Source organism: Mustela nivalis (assembly GCF_964662115.1). Classification (NCBI taxonomy): domain Eukaryota; kingdom Metazoa; phylum Chordata; class Mammalia; order Carnivora; family Mustelidae; genus Mustela; species Mustela nivalis. The sequence continues at coordinate 298,526 of NW_028136351.1, forward strand.
CATTACCGGGAGCCTCCCTGCACACACAGGGGCCTTCGGACACAAGCTGAGCTGCTACCTCAATGAAGGCTTGCACACAGATGTCAACAGAGATAGAAGGTTGAGCCGGACAGGCACTCAGGCCCTAATCTCAACTCTTGCTTTGTTTTCCAGGTGTCACTCCTCATAGGCTTTGGTTCGAAGAACAGGATATGGGGCTTTCCTGAGGCACTGAACAGAACTTCTCTCGTCTCCACATGGGAAGCTTCCTTGTTGGAGCCGTGTCAAACACCTCAGGTTGGAGAATCCTGCAGAGTCCCTGAGCCACCTCCACATTCCAAGGTCTCCCAGGCCACCAAGCCACAGTAGGACTCATCTTCAGGAGAGTCCATTTCAACTCTCCCCTCTGGGTAGCTCACCCAGGAGCCCGCAGATTGAGCCTGCCTTGTCCTGACTAAAGAGTGGGAATATGAGGTGGCGTTCCCAGGCATCCATGCTTAGACACCTGCTCTCGAGTCTTTCCGTATGGGGCCTCCTGGAACCATCCAATAGCGCTCGACTTTCGTGCAGAAGGAAACCTTGAGGTTTGGAGTAGTTCACAAATCCCATCGTAGGCAAACCTTCCTGGCCTCATGAGGCCCCCACACCATTCAGGAAGAGGCCATGCTGGACAAAAACTCTAGCCTGAGGCACGTCTCATAGTTGAAATGACCTCAGTGCAGGAGATCTCGATTCAGCCTCTCAGAGTGGGCCTGCCGTGCCATCGGTGCCAAACCTCACGCTAGCTTGTGTTTTCAGACTTCCTTCCTCACACTCCTGGCAAACAAGCCCTCCGGACTAGGAACTCCAGAACCACAACCCAGCCCAGGGTCTGCCCAAGGGAAGAAAAACGTTTCCCTGTGGGGCTCTCTCCAGAAAACCCAGATGAGGATCAACCTGCTCGGACCTCGACGGTACCCGAACTGGATAGGCTGCTCTGGGCACTCATGCTCTGTCTGACACAGCCTGAAGCAGACGTCCAGACAGACATGGAGACAGCTGGCCGCACACCCAGCACTTCGGACACGCCATGGGCTTATGCCGTCACCTCTTCCTAACCTTGGGTTTCAGATATCTGAACCTAGACATTATATCAATTCTCCACACAGCTGGGTATCGCAAGCACAACACAGAACTCCTCCTTCCCCGTGGCTGTAAAGCTTGCTCTTGGCATGGAGTCACACCTTCAGGGTGGGAGAAACCTTGCTGGTCCCTGATGCCACGCCCAAACTTGAGTGCTGCTTGGGCACAAATTCACACTCTGACCCTCAGCATGAGCCCCATGTCAAAGGAAGGCCTGTCAGGGCCTGGGCCAAGAGCCCGCATATGGGGCTTGCCAAGCCCCTATGCACCCAATCCTCACCAGTGTTTGAGTTTTCCAGTCGCCCCGCCCGTACCTGGGGCTCTGCTCTGGAATCCCTTTCTTGGAGAGACACATGAGCCAGACAACAGGACTCCACCCTTCCCACAAAATGACCCCAAACTCTTGGGAGCTGGGACAAATCCCCAGAGAGGGATACTCGTCCACAGTCCCTGAGGCCACCCCTCCAATCCACGGCTATCTCGGAAACAACATCCAGAGACAAAAGCCTGAAGGAACGCCTCCCACTCGCCCTTGTTTCAGAGGCCCAGGAGCTCCCTCTCGGGCTGTACATCCGGCCTGCCATACCCTAGGCGCCACTCATAAGCTGAGTTTGTGTTTTCAGACTTCTGTGCCCTCAGCCTGGACCCACACAACCGTCAGGCTAGGGCCTCTGGAGCCACAGCGACAGATTGTGCCTGCACTTTCCAAGGAAATTGTGCCCAATCCATTGACCACAACCCTACAGGTTAGGGAAAAGCTCCAAGGCCCCTGAGGCCATCAATAGTGTAGGCCACCATGAACTAAGAGGGGCTCTCTGACACCAGCGGAGCAACTATCTCCACTTAGACTCTCAGACAGTGTCCCCAGAGACAGAAGGTTGAAATGGACAGGCCCCCAGGCCCTAATCTGAACCTTAGCTTTGGTTTCCATGTGTCCGTCCTCAGAGGTCTGTTTTCGTTGACCAGCACACGGGGCTTTTCTGAGGCACCAAACCAAACCTCTCTCGTCTCCACATGGGGAGCTTACTGACTGGGCATGTATCAAACCCTTCAGGTAGGAGAGTTCCGCAGGGCCACTGAACAACCAGCACAACCCAGGGTTTCCATGGACCCAAACGCACATTATGACGCATCCTCAGGAGAGGCCATTTCAACTCAGCCCCCTGGTTAGCGTGCCCCAGAGGCAGCAGATCAAACATATCTTGTGGCTAATGGCCAATGGGAATGCGAGGCATGCTGTACAGGGATCCATCCTTCGAACCGTGCTCTCCAGTCCTTCCGTATGGTATGTCCTGGAGCCATGCAACAGGACTCGAATGTCCCACAGAAGGAAACCTGGTGGTTTGGGGCAACCTCCAAACTCAGCGTGGAAAAACTTCCTTGGCCTCATGAGGCCCCCGCTTCATGAAGGTGCCAACATGGACACATACTCCAGCCTCAGCCAACGTCTGATCCTCAGCCTGACTTCAGATGCAGGAGATTTTGATTCAGCCTCTGCCTAGTGGGCCTGCTCTGCCCTTGGCTCCAATCCTCACTTTAGCTTGTGTTCCTAGACTTCCGTCCTCACACTCCTGGCCCACAAACCCTCCCTACTGGGAATTCTGGGGCCACAATGAAGCACTCCGCCTGCCTCCCAGGAGAAAAACTTTGTCTATGGTGCTGCCCAGAAACCCCAAATGAGGATCAAACTGCTTGGCCCTCGGCAACACCCCAATTGCATAGGCTACCTTAAACACTGATGCTCTGTCGCAAATAGCCTGAGCCCAGACCTTCCAACAGACACCGACACAGCTGGCTGCACACCCAGCACATTGGACCCGCCACTGCCTTAGGCCACCATCCATTCCCAACCTGGGTTTTCAGTCATCAGAACCTAGACCTTATCTCCAATCCCTGCACAGGGGGGAACCTGATGCACAAGTCAGAACCCCTCCTTCCCCATGGCAAGAAACCTTGCTGCTGGCAGTGAGTCAAACCTTCAGTGTAGGAGAAAACGGCATGGCCCATGAGGCCACGCCCATGTGTGAGGGCCGCCTTGGGCACAAACACACATTGTGACCCTCAGCGTGAGTACCTTATTCAAGTAACGCCTCTCAGTGATTGGACCAAGAGCCCGCATATGTGGCTTGCCATGCCCATAGGCACGCAGGACTAACTAGATGGTGTGTATTCCAGTTGAGGGAACCCACTGCTGTGCTCTAGAGTCCCTCTCCTGGGGGGTCCCCTGTGGCAGAAAACAGTACTCTTCCCTTCCCACAGAATGAACCCAAACACTTGGGAGCTTGGACAATCCCCCGAGAGGAAGGCTCTTCCTCGGCCCCTGAAGCAACCCCTACCCTGAACGGCCACTGTGAACGCAACACCCAGAGACAAAAGCCTGAGCGACTGCCTCCCACTTGCCCTCCTTTGATATCCAGAGGATCTCCCCTCTCGGACTGGAGATCAGGCCTGCCATTACCTTGGCCCCTACCTGAGCCAAGTTTGCTTTTTCAGACATCTGTCCCCACAGCCCTGGCAAACACAGCCTCTAGGCTGGGTCCTCTGGAGCCATACCACAGGACCATGCCTGCTCTCTCCTGGGAAACTCTGTCCATTCCTTTGGCCACACACCTCCAGAATATGAGAAACCTCAAGGCCCCCGAGGACATACCATTACCGGGAGCCTCCCTGCACACACAGGGGCCTTCGGACACAAGCTGAGCTGCTACCTCAATGAAGGCTTGCACACAGATGTCAACAGAGATAGAAGGTTGAGCCGGACAGGCACTCAGGCCCTAATCTCAACTCTTGCTTTGTTTTCCAGGTGTCACTCCTCATAGGCTTTGGTTCGAAGAACAGGATATGGGGCTTTCCTGAGGCACTGAACAGAACTTCTCTCATCTCCACATGGGAAGCTTCCTTGTTGGAGCCGTGTCAAACACCTCAGGTTGGAGAATCCTGCAGAGTCCCTGAGCCACCTCCACATTCCAAGGTCTCCCAGGCCACCAAGCCACAGTAGGACTCATCTTCAGGAGAGTCCATTTCAACTCTCCCCTCTGGGTAGCTCACCCAGGAGCCCGCAGATTGAGCCTGCCTTGTCCTGACTAAAGAGTGGGAATATGAGGTGGCGTTCCCAGGCATCCATGCTTAGACACCTGCTCTCGAGTCTTTCCGTATGGGGCCTCCTGGAACCATTCAATAGCGCTCGACTTTCGTGCAGAAGGAAACCTTGAGGTTTGGAGTAGTTCACAAATCCCATCGTAGGCAAACCTTCCTGGCCTCATGAGGCCCCCACACCATTCAGGAAGAGGCCATGCTGGACAAAAACTCTAGCCTGAGGCACGTCTCATAGTTGAAATGACCTCAGTGCAGGAGATCTCGATTCAGCCTCTCAGAGTGGGCCTGCCGTGCCATCGGTGCCAAACCTCACGCTAGCTTGTGTTTTCAGACTTCCTTCCTCACACTCCTGGCAAACAAGCCCTCCGGACTAGGAACTCCAGAACCACAACCCAGCCCAGGGTCTGCCCAAGGGAAGAAAAACGTTTCCCTGTGGGGCTCTCTCCAGAAAACCCAGATGAGGATCAACCTGCTCGGACCTCGACGGTACCCGAACTGGATAGGCTGCTCTGGGCACTCATGCTCTGTCTGACACAGCCTGAAGCAGACGTCCAGACAGACAAGGAGACAGCTGGCCGCACACCCAGCACTTCGGACACGCCATGGGCTTATGCCGTCACCTCTTCCTAACCTTGGGTTTCAGATATCTGAACCTAGACATTATATCAATTCTCCACACAGCTGGGTATCGCAAGCACAACACAGAACTCCTCCTTCCCCGTGGCTGTAAAGCTTGCTCTTGGCATGGAGTCACACCTTCAGGGTGGGAGAAACCTTCCTGGTCCCTGATGCCACGCCCAAACTTGAGTGCTGCTTGGGCACAAATTCACACTCTGACCCTCAGCATGAGCCCCATGTCAAAGGAAGGCCTGTCAGGGCCTGGGCCAAGAACCCGCATATGGGGCTTGCCAAGCCCCTATGCACCCAATCCTCACCAGTGTTTGAGTTTTCCAGTCGCCCCGCCCGTACCTGGGGCTCTGCTCTGGAATCCCTTTCTTGGAGAGACACATGAGCCAGACAACAGGACTCCACCCTTCCCACAAAATGACCCCAAACTCTTGGGAGCTGGGACAAATCCCCAGAGAGGGATACTCGTCCACAGTCCCTGAGGCCACCCCTCCAATCCACGGCTATCTCGGAAACAACATCCAGAGACAAAAGCCTGAAGGAACGCCTCCCACTCGCCCTTGTTTCAGAGGCCCAGGAGCTCCCTCTCGGGCTGTACATCCGGCCTGCCATACCCTAGGCGCCACTCATAAGCTGAGTTTGTGTTTTCAGACTTCTGTGCCCTCAGCCTGGACCCACACAACCGTCAGGCTAGGGCCTCTGGAGCCACAGCGAAAGATTGTGCCTGCACTTTCCAAGGAAATTGTGCCCAATCCATTGACCACAACCCTACAGGTTAGGGAAAAGCTCTAAGGCCCCTGAGGCCATCAATAGTGTAGGCCACCATGAACTAAGAGGGGCTCTCTGACACCAGCGGAGCAACTATCTCCACTTAGACTCTCAGACAGTGTCCCCAGAGACAGAAGGTTGAAATGGACAGGCCCCCAGGCCCTAATCTGAACCTTAGCTTTGGTTTCCATGTGTCCGTCCTCAGAGGTCTGTTTTCGTTGACCAGCACACGGGGCTTTTCTGAGGCACCAAACCAAACCTCTCTCGTCTCCACATGGGGAGCTTACTGACTGGGGATGTATCAAACCCTTCAGGTAGGAGAGTTCCGCAGGGCCACTGAACAACCAGCACAACCCAGGGTTTCCATGGACCCAAACGCACATTATGACGCATCCTCAGGAGAGGCCATTTCAACTCAGCCCCCTGGTTAGCGTGCCCCAGAGGCAGCAGATCAAACATATCTTGTGGCTAATGGCCAATGGGAATGCGAGGCATGCTGTACAGGGATCCATCCTTCGAACCGTGCTCTCCAGTCCTTCCGTATGGTATGTCCTGGAGCCATGCAACAGGACTCGAATGTCCCACAGAAGGAAACCTGGTGGTTTGGGGCAACCTCCAAACTCAGCGTGGGAAAACTTCCTTGGCCTCATGAGGCCCCCGCTTCATGAAGGTGCCAACATGGACACATACTCCAGCCTCAGCCAACGTCTGATCCTCAGCCTGACTTCAGATGCAGGAGATTTTGATTCAGCCTCTGCCTAGTGGGCCTGCTCTGCCCTTGGCTCCAATCCTCACTTTAGCTTGTGTTCCTAGACTTCCGTCCTCACACTCCTGGCCCACAAACCCTCCCTACTGGGAATTCTGGGGCCACAATGAAGCACTCCGCCTGCCTCCCAGGAGAAAAACTTTGTCTATGGTGCTGCCCAGAAACCCCAAATGAGGATCAAACTGCTTGGCCCTCGGCAACACCCCAATTGCATAGGCTACCTTAAACACTGATGCTCTGTCGCAAATAGCCTGAGCCCAGACCTTCCAACAGACACCGACACAGCTGGCTGCACACCCAGCACATTGGACCCGCCACTGCCTTAGGCCACCATCCATTCCCAACCTGGGTTTTCAGTCATCAGAACCTAGACTTTATCTCCAATCCCTGCACAGGGGGGAACCTGATGCACAAGTCAGAACCCCTCCTTCCCCATGGCAAGAAACCTTGCTGCTGGCAGTGTGTCAAACCTTCAGTGTAGGAGAAAACGGCATGGACCATGAGGCCACGCCCATGTGTGAGGGCCGCCTTGGGCACAAACACACATTGTGACCCTCAGCGTGAGTACCTTATTCAAGTAACGCCTCTCAGGGATTGGACCAAGAGCCCGCATATGTGGCTTGCCATGCCCATAGGCACGCAGGACTAACTAGATGGTGTGTATTCCAGTTGAGGGAACCCACTGCTGTGCTCTAGAGTCCCTCTCCTGGGGGGTCCCCTGTGGCAGAAAACAGTACTCTTCCCTTCCCACAGAATGAACCCAAACACTTGGGAGCTTGGACAATCCCCCGAGAGGAAGGCTCTTCCTCGTCCCCTGAAGCAACCCCTACCCTGAACGGCCACTGTGAACGCAACACCCAGAGACAAAAGCCTGAGCGACTGCCTCCCACTTGCCCTCCTTTGATATCCAGAGGATCTCCCCTCTCGGACTGGAGATCAGGCCTGCCATTACCTTGGCCCCTACCTGAGCCAAGTTTGCTTTTTCAGACATCTGTCCCCACAGCCCTGGCAAACACAGCCTCTAGGCTGGGTCCTCTGGAGCCATACCACAGGACCATGCCTGCTCTCTCCTGGGAAACTCTGTCCATTCCTTTGGCCACACACCTCCAGAATATGAGAAACCTCAAGGCCCCCGAGGACATACCATTACCGGGAGCCTCCCTGCACACACAGGGGCCTTCGGACACAAGCTGAGCTGCTACCTCAATGAAGGCTTGCACACAGATGTCAACAGAGATAGAAGGTTGAGCCGGACAGGCACTCAGGCCCTAATCTCAACTCTTGCTTTGTTTTCCAGGTGTCACTCCTCATAGGCTTTGGTTCGAAGAACAGGATATGGGGCTTTCCTGAGGCACTGAACAGAACTTCTCTCATCTCCACATGGGAAGCTTCCTTGTTGGAGCCGTGTCAAACACCTCAGGTTGGAGAATCCTGCAGAGTCCCTGAGCCGCCTCCACATTCCAAGGTCTCCCAGGCCACCAAGCCACAGTAGGACTCATCTTCAGGAGAGTCCATTTCAACTCTCCCCTCTGGGTAGCTCACCCAGGAGCCCGCAGATTGAGCCTGCCTTGTCCTGACTAAAGAGTGGGAATATGAGGTGGCGTTCCCAGGCATCCATGCTTAGACACCTGCTCTCGAGTCTTTCCGTATGGGGCCTCCTGGAACCATTCAATAGCGCTCGACTTTCGTGCAGAAGGAAACCTTGAGGTTTGGAGTAGTTCACAAATCCCATCGTAGGCAAACCTTCCTGGCCTCATGAGGCCCCCACACCATTCAGGAAGAGGCCATGCTGGACAAAAACTCTAGCCTGAGGCACGTCTCATAGTTGAAATGACCTCAGTGCAGGAGATCTCGATTCAGCCTCTCAGAGTGGGCCTGCCGTGCCATCGGTGCCAAACCTCACGCTAGCTTGTGTTTTCAGACTTCCTTCCTCACACTCCTGGCAAACAAGCCCTCCGGACTAGGAACTCCAGAACCACAACCCAGCCCAGGGTCTGCCCAAGGGAAGAAAAACGTTTCCCTGTGGGGCTCTCTCCAGAAAACCCAGATGAGGATCAACCTGCTCGGACCTCGACGGTACCCGAACTGGATAGGCTGCTCTGGGCACTCATGCTCTGTCTGACACAGCCTGAAGCAGACGTCCAGACAGACAAGGAGACAGCTGGCCGCACACCCAGCACTTCGGACACGCCATGGGCTTATGCCGTCACCTCTTCCTAACCTTGGGTTTCAGATATCTGAACCTAGACATTATATCAATTCTCCACACAGCTGGGTATCGCAAGCACAACACAGAACTCCTCCTTCCCCGTGGCTGTAAAGCTTGCTCTTGGCATGGAGTCACACCTTCAGGGTGGGAGAAACCTTCCTGGTCCCTGATGCCACGCCCAAACTTGAGTGCTGCTTGGGCACAAATTCACACTCTGACCCTCAGCATGAGCCCCATGTCAAAGGAAGGCCTGTCAGGGCCTGGGCCAAGAGCCCGCATATGGGGCTTGCCAAGCCCCTATGCACCCAATCCTCACCAGTGTTTGAGTTTTCCAGTCGCCCCGCCCGTACCTGGGGCTCTGCTCTGGAATCCCTTTCTTGGAGAGACACATGAGCCAGACAACAGGACTCCACCCTTCCCACAAAATGACCCCAAACTCTTGGGAGCTGGGACAAATCCCCAGAGAGGGATACTCGTCCACAGTCCCTGAGGCCACCCCTCCAATCCACGGCTATCTCGGAAACAACATCCAGAGACAAAAGCCTGAAGGAACGCCTCCCACTCGCCCTTGTTTCAGAGGCCCAGGAGCTCCCTCTCGGGCTGTACATCCGGCCTGCCATACCCTAGGCGCCACTCATAAGCTGAGTTTGTGTTTTCAGACTTCTGTGCCCTCAGCCTGGACCCACACAACCGTCAGGCTAGGGCCTCTGGAGCCACAGCGAAAGATTGTGCCTGCACTTTCCAAGGAAATTGTGCCCAATCCATTGACCACAACCCTACAGGTTAGGGAAAAGCTCTAAGGCCCCTGAGGCCATCAATAGTGTAGGCCACCATGAACTAAGAGGGGCTCTCTGACACCAGCGGAGCAACTATCTCCACTTAGACTCTCAGACAGTGTCCCCAGAGACAGAAGGTTGAAATGGACAGGCCCCCAGGCCCTAATCTGAACCTTAGCTTTGGTTTCCATGTGTCCGTCCTCAGAGGTCTGTTTTCGTTGACCAGCACACGGGGCTTTTCTGAGGCACCAAACCAAACCTCTCTCGTCTCCACATGGGGAGCTTACTGACTGGGGATGTATCAAACCCTTCAGGTAGGAGAGTTCCGCAGGGCCACTTAACAACCAGCACAACCCAGGGTTTCCATGGACCCAAACGCACATTATGACGCATCCTCAGGAGAGGCCATTTCAACTCAGCCCCCTGGTTAGCGTGCCCCAGAGGCAGCAGATCAAACATATCTTGTGGCTAATGGCCAATGGGAATGCGAGGCATGCTGTACAGGGATCCATCCTTCGAACCGTGCTCTCCAGTCCTTCCGTATGGTATGTCCTGGAGCCATGCAACAGGACTCGAATGTCCCACAGAAGGAAACCTGGTGGTTTGGGGCAACCTCCAAACTCAGCGTGGGAAAACTTCCTTGGCCTCATGAGGCCCCCGCTTCATGAAGGTGCCAACATGGACACATACTCCAGCCTCAGCCAACGTCTGATCCTCAGCCTGACTTCAGATGCAGGAGATTTTGATTCAGCCTCTGCCTAGTGGGCCTGCTCTGCCCTTGGCTCCAATCCTCACTTTAGCTTGTGTTCCTAGACTTCCGTCCTCACACTCCTGGCCCACAAACCCTCCCTACTGGGAATTCTGGGGCCACAATGAAGCACTCCGCCTGCCTCCCAGGAGAAAAACTTTGTCTATGGTGCTGCCCAGAAACCCCAAATGAGGATCAAACTGCTTGGCCCTCGGCAACACCCCAATTGCATAGGCTACCTTAAACACTGATGCTCTGTCGCAAATAGCCTGAGCCCAGACCTTCCAACAGACACCGACACAGCTGGCTGCACACCCAGCACATTGGACCCGCCACTGCCTTAGGCCACCATCCATTCCCAACCTGGGTTTTCAGTCATCAGAACCTAGACCTTATCTCCAATCCCTGCACAGGGGGGAACCTGATGCACAAGTCAGAACCCCTCCTTCCCCATGGCAAGAAACCTTGCTGCTGGCAGTGAGTCAAACCTTCAGTGTAGGAGAAAACGGCATGGCCCATGAGGCCACGCCCATGTGTGAGGGCCGCCTTGGGCACAAACACACATTGTGACCCTCAGCGTGAGTACCTTATTCAAGTAACGCCTCTCAGTGATTGGACCAAGAGCCCGCATATGTGGCTTGCCATGCCCATAGGCACGCAGGACTAACTAGATGGTGTGTATTCCAGTTGAGGGAACCCACTGCTGTGCTCTAGAGTCCCTCTCCTGGGGGGTCCCCTGTGGCAGAAAACAGTACTCTTCCCTTCCCACAGAATGAACCCAAACACTTGGGAGCTTGGACAATCCCCCGAGAGGAAGGCTCTTCCTCGGCCCCTGAAGCAACCCCTACCCTGAACGGCCACTGTGAACGCAACACCCAGAGACAAAAGCCTGAGCGACTGCCTCCCACTTGCCCTCCTTTGATATCCAGAGGATCTCCCCTCTCGGACTGGAGATCAGGCCTGCCATTACCTTGGCCCCTACCTGAGCCAAGTTTGCTTTTTCAGACATCTGTCCCCACAGCCCTGGCAAACACAGCCTCTAGGCTGGGTCCTCTGGAGCCATACCACAGGACCATGCCTGCTCTCTCCTGGGAAACTCTGTCCATTCCTTTGGCCACACACCTCCAGAATATGAGAAACCTCAAGGCCCCCGAGGACATACCATTACCGGGAGCCTCCCTGCACACACAGGGGCCTTCGGACACAAGCTGAGCTGCTACCTCAATGAAGGCTTGCACACAGATGTCAACAGAGATAGAAGGTTGAGCCGGACAGGCACTCAGGCCCTAATCTCAACTCTTGCTTTGTTTTCCAGGTGTCACTCCTCATAGGCTTTGGTTCGAAGAACAGGATATGGGGCTTTCCTGAGGCACTGAACAGAACTTCTCTCGTTTCCACATGGGAAGCTTCCTTGTTGGAGCCGTGTCAAACACCTCAGGTTGGAGAATCCTGCAGAGTCCCTGAGCCACCTCCACATTCCAAGGTCTCCCAGGCCACCAAGCCACAGTAGGACTCATCTTCAGGAGAGTCCATTTCAACTCTCCCCTCTGGGTAGCTCACCCAGGAGCCCGCAGATTGAGCCTGCCTTGTCCTGACTAAAGAGTGGGAATATGAGGTGGCGTTCCCAGGCATCCATGCTTAGACACCTGCTCTCGAGTCTTTCCGTATGGGGCCTCCTGGAACCATCCAATAGCGCTCGACTTTCGTGCAGAAGGAAACCTTGAGGTTTGGAGTAGTTCACAAATCCCATCGTAGGCAAACCTTCCTGGCCTCATGAGGCCCCCACACCATTCAGGAAGAGGCCATGCTGGACAAAAACTCTAGCCTGAGGCACGTCTCATAGTTGAAATGACCTCAGTGCAGGAGATCTCGATTCAGCCTCTCAGAGTGGGCCTGCCGTGCCATCGGTGCCAAACCTCACGCTAGCTTGTGTTTTCAGACTTCCTTCCTCACACTCCTGGCAAACAAGCCCTCCGGACTAGGAACTCCAGAACCACAACCCAGCCCAGGGTCTGCCCAAGGGAAGAAAAACGTTTCCCTGTGGGGCTCTCTCCAGAAAACCCAGATGAGGATCAACCTGCTCGGACCTCGACGGTACCCGAACTGGATAGGCTGCTCTGGGCACTCATGCTCTGTCTGACACAGCCTGAAGCAGACGTCCAGACAGACAAGGAGACAGCTGGCCGCACACCCAGCACTTCGGACACGCCATGGGCTTATGCCGTCACCTCTTCCTAACCTTGGGTTTCAGATATCTGAACCTAGACATTATATCAATTCTCCACACAGCTGGGTATCGCAAGCACAACACAGAACTCCTCCTTCCCCGTGGTTGTAAAGCTTGCTCTTGGCATGGAGTCACACCTTCAGGGTGGGAGAAACCTTCCTGGTCCCTGATGCCACGCCCAAACTTGAGTGCTGCTTGGGCACAAATTCACACTCTGACCCTCAGCATGAGCCCCATGTCAAAGGAAGGCCTGTCAGGGCCTGGGCCAAGAGCCCGCATATGGGGCTTGCCAAGCCCCTATGCACCCAATCCTCACCAGTGTTTGAGTTTTCCAGTCGCCCCGCCCGTACCTGGGGCTCTGCTCTGGAATCCCTTTCTTGGAGAGACACATGAGCCAGACAACAGGACTCCACCCTTCCCACAAAATGACCCCAAACTCTTGGGAGCTGGGACAAATCCCCAGAGAGGGATACTCGTCCACAGTCCCTGAGGCCACCCCTCCAATCCACGGCTATCTCGGAAACAACATCCAGAGACAAAAGCCTGAAGGAACGCCTCCCACTCGCCCTTGTTTCAGAGGCCCAGGAGCTCCCTCTCGGGCTGTACATCCGGCCTGCCATACCCTAGGCGCCACTCATAAGCTGAGTTTGTGTTTTCAGACTTCTGTGCCCTCAGCCTGGACCCACACAACCGTCAGGCTAGGGCCTCTGGAGCCACAGCGAAAGATTGTGCCTGCACTTTCCAAGGAAATTGTGCCCAATCCATTGACCACAACCCTACAGGTTAGGGAAAAGCTCTAAGGCCCCTGAGGCCATCAATAGTGTAGGCCACCATGAACTAAGAGGGGCTCTCTGACACCAGCGGAGCAACTATCTCCACTTAGACTCTCAGACAGTGTCCCCAGAGACAGAAGGTTGAAATGGACAGGCCCCCAGGCCCTAATCTGAACCTTAGCTTTGGTTTCCATGTGTCCGTCCTCAGAGGTCTGTTTTCGTTGACCAGCACACGGGGCTTTTCTGAGGCACCAAACCAAACCTCTCTCGTCTCCACATGGGGAGCTTACTGACTGGGGATGTATCAAACCCTTCAGGTAGGAGAGTTCCGCAGGGCCACTTAACAACCAGCACAACCCAGGGTTTCCATGGACCCAAACGCACATTATGACGCATCCTCAGGAGAGGCCATTTCAACTCAGCCCCCTGGTTAGCGTGCCCCAGAGGCAGCAGATCAAACATATCTTGTGGCTAATGGCCAATGGGAATGCGAGGCATGCTGTACAGGGATCCATCCTTCGAACCGTGCTCTCCAGTCCTTCCGTATGGTATGTCCTGGAGCCATGCAACAGGACTCGAATGTCCCACAGAAGGAAACCTGGTGGTTTGGGGCAACCTCCAAACTCAGCGTGGGAAAACTTCCTTGGCCTCATGAGGCCCCCGCTTCATGAAGGTGCCAACATGGACACATACTCCAGCCTCAGCCAACGTCTGATCCTCAGCCTGACTTCAGATGCAGGAGATTTTGATTCAGCCTCTGCCTAGTGGGCCTGCTCTGCCCTTGGCTCCAATCCTCACTTTAGCTTGTGTTCCTAGACTTCCGTCCTCACACTCCTGGCCCACAAACCCTCCCTACTGGGAATTCTGGGGCCACAATGAAGCACTCCGCCTGCCTCCCAGGAGAAAAACTTTGTCTATGGTGCTGCCCAGAAACCCCAAATGAGGATCAAACTGCTTGGCCCTCGGCAACACCCCAATTGCATAGGCTACCTTAAACACTGATGCTCTGTCGCAAATAGCCTGAGCCCAGACCTTCCAACAGACACCGACACAGCTGGCTGCACACCCAGCACATTGGACCCGCCACTGCCTTAGGCCACCATCCATTCCCAACCTGGGTTTTCAGTCATCAGAACCTAGACCTTATCTCCAATCCCTGCACAGGGGGGAACCTGATGCACAAGTCAGAACCCCTCCTTCCCCATGGCAAGAAACCTTGCTGCTGGCAGTGAGTCAAACCTTCAGTGTAGGAGAAAACGGCATGGCCCATGAGGCCACGCCCATGTGTGAGGGCCGCCTTGGGCACAAACACACATTGTGACCCTCAGCGTGAGTACCTTATTCAAGTAACGCCTCTCAGTGATTGGACCAAGAGCCCGCATATGTGGCTTGCCATGCCCATAGGCACGCAGGACTAACTAGATGGTGTGTATTCCAGTTGAGGGAACCCACTGCTGTGCTCTAGAGTCCCTCTCCTGGGGGGTCCCCTGTGGCAGAAAACAGTACTCTTCCCTTCCCACAGAATGAACCCAAACACTTGGGAGCTTGGACAATCCCCCGAGAGGAAGGCTCTTCCTCGGCCCCTGAAGCAACCCCTACCCTGAACGGCCACTGTGAACGCAACACCCAGAGACAAAAGCCTGAGCGACTGCCTCCCACTTGCCCTCCTTTGATATCCAGAGGATCTCCCCTCTCGGACTGGAGATCAGGCCTGCCATTACCTTGGCCCCTACCTGAGCCAAGTTTGCTTTTTCAGACATCTGTCCCCACAGCCCTGGCAAACACAGCCTCTAGGCTGGGTCCTCTGGAGCCATACCACAGGACCATGCCTGCTCTCTCCTGGGAAACTCTGTCCATTCCTTTGGCCACACACCTCCAGAATATGAGAAACCTCAAGGCCCCCGAGGACATACCATTACCGGGAGCCTCCCTGCACACACAGGGGCCTTCGGACACAAGCTGAGCTGCTACCTCAATGAAGGCTTGCACACAGATGTCAACAGAGATAGAAGGTTGAGCCGGACAGGCACTCAGGCCCTAATCTCAACTCTTGCTTTGTTTTCCAGGTGTCACTCCTCATAGGCTTTGGTTCGAAGAACAGGATATGGGGCTTTCCTGAGGCACTGAACAGAACTTCTCTCGTCTCCACATGGGAAGCTTCCTTGTTGGAGCCGTGTCAAACACCTCAGGTTGGAGAATCCTGCAGAGTCCCTGAGCCACCTCCACATTCCAAGGTCTCCCAGGCCACCAAGCCACAGTAGGACTCATCTTCAGGAGAGTCCATTTCAACTCTCCCCTCTGGGTAGCTCACCCAGGAGCCCGCAGATTGAGCCTGCCTTGTCCTGACTAAAGAGTGGGAATATGAGGTGGCGTTCCCAGGCATCCATGCTTAGACACCTGCTCTCGAGTCTTTCCGTATGGGGCCTCCTGGAACCATCCAATAGCGCTCGACTTTCGTGCAGAAGGAAACCTTGAGGTTTGGAGTAGTTCACAAATCCCATCGTAGGCAAACCTTCCTGGCCTCATGAGGCCCCCACACCATTCAGGAAGAGGCCATGCTGGACAAAAACTCTAGCCTGAGGCACGTCTCATAGTTGAAATGACCTCAGTGCAGGAGATCTCGATTCAGCCTCTCAGAGTGAGCCTGCCGTGCCATCGGTCCCAAACCTCACGCTAGCTTGTGTTTTCAGAATTCCTTCCTCACACTCCTGGCAAAAAAGCCCTCCGGACTAGGAACTCCAGAACCACAACCCAGCCCAGGGTCTGCCCAAGGGAAGAAAAACGTTTCCCTGTGGGGCTCTCTTCAGAAAACCCAGATGAGGTTCAACCTGCTCGGGCCTCGACGGTAGCCGAAATGGATAGGCTGCTCTGGGCACTCATGCTCTGTCTGACACAGCCTGAAGTCAGACGTCCAGACAGACATGGAGACAGCTGGCCGCACACCCAGCACTTCGGACACGCCATGGTCTTATGCCGTCACATCTTCCTAACCTTGGTTTTCAGTTATCTGAACCTAGACATTATATCAATTCTCCACACAGCTGGGTATCACAAGCACAACACAGAACTCCTCCCTCCCCGTGGCTGTAAAGCTTGCTCTTGGCATGGAGTCACACCTTCAGGGTGGGAGAATTCTTCATGGTCCCTGATGCCTCGCCCAAACTTGAGTGCTGCTTGGGCACAAATTCACACTCTGAACCTCAGCATGAGCCCCATGTCAAAGAAAGGCCTGTCAGGGCCTGGGCCAAGAGCCCGCATATGGGGCTTTCCAAGCCACTATGCACCCAATCCTCAAGAGTGTTTGAGTTTTCCAGTCGCCCCGCCCGTACCTGGGGCTCTGCTCTGGAATCCCTTTCTTGGAGAGACACGTGAGCCAGACAACACTTTTCCACCCTTCCCACAAAATGACCCCAAACTCTTGGGAGCTGGGACAAATCCCCAGAGAGGGATACTCGTCCACAGTCCCTGAGGCCACCCCTCCAATCCACGGCTATCTCGGACACAACATCCAGAGACAAAAGCCTGAAGGAACGCCTCCCACTCGCCCTTGTTTCAGAGGCCCAGGAGCTCCCTCTCGGGCTGTACATCCGGCCTGCCATACCCTAGGCGCCACTCATAAGCTGAATTTGTGTTTACAGACTTCTGTGCCCTCAGCCTGGACCCACACAACCGCCAGGCTTGGGCCTCTGGAGCCACAGCGAAAGATTGTGCCTGCCCTCTCCAAGGAAATTGTGCCCAATCCATTGACCACAACCCTACAGGTTAGGGAAAAGCTCCAAGGCCCTTGAGGCCATCATAGTGTAGACCACCCTGGACTAAGAGGGGCTCTCTGACACCAGCGGAGCAACTATCTCCACTTAGACTCTCAGACAGTGTCCCCAGAGACAGAAGGTTGAAACTGACAGGCCCCCAGGCCCTAATCTGAACCTTAGCTTTGGTTTCCATGTGTCCGTCCTCAGAGGTCTGTTTTCGTAGACCAGCACACGGGGCTTTTCTGAGGCACCAAACCAAACCTCTCTCGTCTCCACATGGGGAGCTTACTTACTGGGGATGTATCAAACCCTTCAGGTAGGAGAGTTCCGCAGGGCCACTGAACAACCAGCACATTCCAAGGTTTCCATGGACCCAAACGCACATTATGACGCATCCTCAGGAGAGGCCATTTCAACTCAGCCCCCTGGTTAGCGTGCCCCAGAGGCAGCAGATCAAACATATCTTGTGGCTAATGGCCAATGGGAATGCGAGGCATGCTGTACAGGGATCCATCCTCGAACCGTGCTCTCCAGTCCTTCCATATGGTATGTCCTGGAGCCATGCAACAGGACACGAATGTCTAACAGAAAGAAAACCTGGTGGTTTGGGGCAACCTCCAAACTCAGCGTGGGAAAACTTCCTTGGCCTCATGAGGCCCCCGCTTCATGAAGGTGCCATCATGGACACATACTCCAGCCTCAGCCAACGTCTGATCCTCAGCCTGACTTCAGATGCAGGAGATTTTGATTCAGCCTCTGCCTAGTGGGCCTGCTCTGCCCTTGGGTCCAATCCTCACTTTAGCTTGTGTTCCTAGACTTCCCTCCTCACACTCCTGGCCCACAAACCCTCCCTACTGGGAATTCTGGGGCCACAATGAAGCACTCCGCCTGCCTCCCAGGAGAAAAACTTTGTCTATGGTGCTGCCCAGAAACCCCAAATGAGGATCAAAGTGCTTGGCCCTCGGCAACACCCCAATTGCATAGGCTACCTTAAACACTGATGCTCTGTCGCAAATAGCCTGAGCCCAGACCTTCCAACAGACACCGACACAGCTGGCTGCACACCCAGCACATTGGACCCGCCACTGCCTTGGCCACCATCCATTACCAACATGGGTTTTCAGTCATCAGAACCTAGACCTTATCTCCAATCCCTGCACAGGGGGGAACCTGATGCACATTTCAGAACCCCTCCTTCCCCATGGCAAGAATCCTTGCTGATGGTAGTGAGTCAAACCTTCAGTGTAAGAGAAAACAGCATGGCCCATGAGGCCACGCCCATGTGTGAGGGCCGCCTTGGCCACATACACATTGTGACCCTCAGCGTCAGTACCTTATTCAAGTAACGCCTCTCAGTGATTGGACCAAGAGCCCGCATATGTGGCTTGCTATGCCCATAGGCACGCAGGACTAACTAGATGGTGTGTATTCCAGTTGAGGAAACCCACTGCTGTGCTCAATAGTCCCTCTCCTGGCGGGTCCCCTGTGGCAGAAAACAGTACTCTTCCCTTCCCACAGAATGAACCCAAACACTTGGGAGCTTGGACAATCCCCCGAGAGGAAGGCTCTTCCTCGGCCCCTGAAGCAACCCCTACCCTGAACGGGCACTGTGAACGCAACACCCAGAGACAAAAGCCTGAGCGACTGCCTCCCACTTGCCCTCCTTTGATATCCAGAGGATCTCCCCTCTCGGACTGGAGATCAGGCCTGCCATTACCTTGGCCCCTACCTGAGCCAAGTTTGCTTTTTCAGACATCTGTCCCCACAGCCCTGGCAAACACAGCCTCTAGGCTAGGTCCTCTGGAGCCATACCACAGGACCGTGCCTGCTCTCTCCTGGGAAACTCTGTCCATTCCTTTGGCCACACACCTCCAGAATATAAGAAACCTCAAGGCCCCCGAGGACATACCATTACCGGGAGCCTCCCTACACACACAGGGGCCTTCGGACACAAGCTGAGCTGCTACCTCAATGAAGGCTTGCACACAGATGTCAACAGAGATAGAAGGTTGAGCCGGACAGGCCCGTAGGCTCTAATCTCAACTCTTGCTTTGTTTTCCAGGTGTCACTCCTCAGAGGCTTTGGTTCGAAGAACAGGATATGGGGCTTTCCTGAGGCACTGAACAGAACTTCTCTTGTCTCCACATGGGAAGCTTCCTTGTTGGAGCCGTGTCAAACACCTCAGGTTGGAGAATCCTGCAGAGTCCCTGAGCCACCTCCACATTCCAAGGTCTCCCAGGCCACCAAGCCACAGTAGGACTCATCTTCAGGAGAGTCCATTTCAACTCTCCCCTCTGGGTAGCTCACCCAGGAGCCCGCAGATTGAGCCTGCCTTGTCCTGACTAAAGAGTGGGAATATGAGGTGGCGTTCCCAGGCATCCATGCTTAGACACCTGCTCTCGAGGCTTTCCGTATGGGGCCTCCTGGAACCATCCAATAGCACTCGACTTTCGTGCAGAAGGAAACCTTGAGGTTTGGAGTAGTTCACAAATCCCATCGTAGGCAAACCTTCCTGGCCTCATGAGGCCCCCACACCATTCAGCAAGAGGCCATGCTGGACAAAAACTCTAGCCTGAGGCACGTCTCATAGTTGAAATGACATCAGTGCAGGAGATCTCGATTCAGCCTCTCAGAGTGGGCCTGCCGTGCCATCGGTCCCAAACCTCATGCTAGCTTGTGTTTTCAGACTTCCTTCCTCACACTCCTGGCAAACAAGCCCTCCGGACTAGGACCTCCAGAACCACAACCCAGCCCAGGGTCTGCCCAAGGGAAGAAAAACGTTTCCCTGTGGGGCTCTCTTCAGAAAACCCAGATGAGGATCAACCTGCTCGGGCCTCGACGGTAGCCGAACTGGATACGCTGCTCTGGGCACTCATGCTCTGTCTGACACACCCTGAAGTCAGACGTCCAGACAGACATGGAGACAGCTGGCCGCACACCCAGAACTTCGGACACGCCATGGTCTTATGCCGTCACCTCTTCCTAACCTTGGTTTTCAGATATCTGAACCTAGACATTATATCAATTCTCCACACAGCTGGGTATCGCAAGCACAACACAGAACTCCTCCTTCCCCGTGGCTGTAAAGCTTGCTCTTGGCATGGAGTCCCACCTTCAGGGTGGGAGAAACCTTCCTGGTCCCTGATGCCACGCCCAAACTTGAGTGCTGCTTGGGCACAAATTCACACTCTGACCCTCAGCATGAGCCCCATGTCAAAGAAAGGCCTGTCAGGGCCTGGGCCAAGAGCCCGCATATGGGGCTTTCCAAGCCACTATGCACCCAATCCTCACCAGTGTTTGAGTTTTCCAGTCCCCCGCCCGTACCTGGGGCTCTGCTCTGGAATCCCTTTCTTGGAGAGACACATGAGCCAGACAACACGACTCCACCCTTCCCACAAAATGACCCCAAACTCTTGGGAGCTGGGACAAATCCCCAGAGAGGGATACTCGTTCACAGTCCCTGAGGCCACCCCTCCAATCCACGGCTATCTCGGACACAACATCCAGAGACAAAAGCCTGAAGGAACGCCTCACACTCGCCCTTGTTTCAGAGGCCCAGGAGCTCCCTCTCGGGCTGTACATTCCGCCTGCCATACCCTAGGCGCCACTCATAAGCTGAATTTGTGTTTTCAGACTTCTGTACCCTCAGCCTGGACCCACACAACCGCCAGGCTTGGGCCTCTGGAGCCACAGCGAAATATTGTGCCTGCCCTCTCCAAGGAAATTGTGCCCAATCCATTGACCACAACCCTACAGGTTAGGGAAAAGCACCAAGGCCCTTGAGGCCATCAATAGTGTAGGCCACCCTGGACTAAGAGGGGCTCTCTGACACCAGCGGAGCAACTATCTCCACTTAGACTCTCAGACAGTGTCCCCAGAGACAGAAGGTTGAAATGGACAGGCCCCCAGGCCCTAATCTGAACCTTAGCTTTGGTTTCCATGTGTCCGTCCTCAGAGGTCTGTTTTCGTAGAGCAGCACACGGGCCTTTTCTGAGGCACCAAACCAAACCTCTCTCGTCTCCACATGGGGAGCTTACTGACTGGGGATGTATCAAACACTTCAGGTAGGAGAGTTCCGCAGGGCCACTGAACAACCAGCACATTCCAAGGTTTCCATGGACCCAACGCACATTATGACCATCCTCAGGAGAGGCCATTTCAACTCAGCCCCCTGGTTAGCGTGCCCCAGAGGCAACAGATCAAACATATATTGTGGCTAATGGCCAATGGGAATGCGAGGCATGCTGTACAGGGATCCATCCTCGAAACGTGCTCTCCAGTCCTTCCGTATGGTATGTCCTGGAGCCATGCAACAGTACACGAATATCTAACAGAAGTAAACCTGGTGGTTTGGGGCAACCTCCAAACTCAGCGTGGGAAAGCTTCCTTGGCCTCATGAGGCCCCCGCTTCATGAAGGTGCCATCATGGACACATACTCCAGCCTCAGCCAACGTCTGATCCTCAGCCTGACTTCAGATGCAGGAGATTTTGATTCAGCCTCTGACTAGTGGGCCTGCTCTGCCCTTGGCTCCAATCCTCACTTTAGCTTGTGTTCCTAGACTTCTGTCCTCACACTCCTGGCCCACAAACCCTCCCTACTGGGAATTCTGGGGCCACAATGAAGCACTCCGCCTGCCTCCCAGGAGAAAAACTTTGTCTATGGTGCTGCCCAGAAACCCCAAATGAGGATCAAACTGCTTGGCCCTCGGCAACACCCCAATTGCATAGGCTACCTTAAACACTGATGCTCTGTTGCAAATAGCCTGAGCCCAGACCTTCCAACAGACACCGACACAGCTGGCTGCACACCCAGCACATTGGACCCGCCACTGCCTTAGGCCACCATCCATTCCCAACCTGGGTTTTCAGTCATCAGAACCTAGACCTTATCTCCAATCCCTGCACAGGGGGGAACCTGATGCACAAGTCAGAACCCCTCATTCCCCATGGCAAGCAACCTTGCTGCTGGCAGTGAGTCAAAACTTCAGTGTAGGAGAAAACGGCATGGCCCATGAGGCCACGCCCATGTGTGAGGGCCGCCTTGGGCACAAACACACATTGTGACCCTCAGCGTGAGTACCTTATTCAAGTAACGCCTCTCAGTGATTGGACCAAGAGCCCGCATATGTGGCTTGCCATGCCCATAGGCACGCAGGACTAACTAGATGGTGTGTATTCCAGTTGAGGGAACCCACTGCTGTGCTCTACAGTCCCTCTCCTGGGGGGTCCCCTGTGGCAGAAAACAGTACTCTTCCCTTCCCACAGAATGAACCCAAACACTTGGGAGCTTGGACAATCCCCCGAGAGGAAGGCTCTTCCTCGGCCCCTGAAGCAACCCCTACCCTGAACGGCCACTGTGAACGCAACACCCAGAGACAAAAGCCTGAGCGACTGCCTCCCAATTGCCCTCCTTTGACATCCAGAGGATCTCCCCTCTCGGACTGGAGATCAGGCCTGCCATTACCTTGGCCCCTACCTGAGCAAAGTTTGCTTTTTCAGACATCTGTCCCCACAGCCCTGGCAAACACAGCCTCTAGGCTGGGTCCTCTGGAGCCATACCACAGGACCATGCCTGCTCTCTCCTGGGAAACTCTGTCCATTCCTTTGGCCACACACCTCCAGAATATGAGAAACCTCAAGGCCCCCGAGGACATTCCATTACCGGGAGCCTCCCTGCACACACAGGGGCCTTCGGACACAAGCTGAGCTGCTACCTCAATGAAGGCTTGCACACAGATGTCAACAGAGATAGAAGGTTGAGCCGTACAGGCCCTTAGGCTCTAATCTCAACTCTTGCTTTGTTTTCCAGGTGTCACTCCTCTGAGGCTTTGGTTCGAAGAACAGGATATGGGGCTTTCCTGACGCACTGAACAGAACTTCTCTCGTCTCCACATGGGAAGCTTCCTTGTTGGAGCCGTGTCAAACACCTCAGGTTGGAGAATCCTGCAGAGTCCTTGAGCCACCTCCACATTCCAAGGTCTCCCAGGCAACCAAGCCACAGTAGGACTCATCTTCAGGAGAGTCCATTTCAACTCTCCCCTCTGGGTAGCTCACCCAGGAGCCCGCAGATTGAGCCTGCCTTGTCCTGACTAAAGAGTGGGAATATGAGGTGGCGATCCCAGGCATCCATGCTTAGACACCTGTTCTCGAGTCTTTCCGTATGGGGCCTCAGGAACCATCCAATAGGACTCTACTGTCGTGCAAAAGGAAAACTTGAGGTTTGGAGTAGTTCACAAATCCCATCGTAGGCAAACACCCCTGGCCTCATGAAGTAGCCACACCCTTCAGGAAGAGGCCATGCTGGACAAAAACTCTAGCCTGAGGCACGTCTCATAGTTGACATGACCTCAGTGCAGTAGATCTCAATTCAGCCTCTGCAGAGTGGGACTGCCGTGCCCTCGGTCCCAAACATCACGCTAGATTTTCTTTTCAGACTTCCTTCCTCACACTCCTGGCAAACAAGCCCTCCGGACTAGGATCTCCAGAACCACAACACAGCCCAGGTTCTGCCCAACGGAAGAAAATCGTTTCCCTGTGGGGCTCTCCAGAAAACCCAGATGAGGATCAACCTGTTCGGGCCTCGACGGTACCCGAAATGGATAGGCTGCTCTGGGCACTCATGCTCTGTCTGACACAGCCTGAAGCCAGACGTCCAGACAGACAAGGAGAAAGCTGGCTGCACACCCAGCACTTCGGACACGCCATGGTCTTGTGCCGTCACCTCTTCCTAATCTTGGTTTTCAGATATCTGAACCTAGATATTATATCAATTCTCCACACAGCTGGGTATCGCAAGCATAAAACAGAACTCCTCCTTTCCCATGGCTGTAAAGTTTGCTATTGGCATGGAGTCACACCTTCAGGGTGGAAGAAACCTTCATGCCCCTGATGCCACGCCCAAACTTGAGTGCTGCTTGGGCACAAATTCACACTCTGACCCTCAGCATGAGCCCCATGTCAAAGAAAGGCCTGTCAGGGCCAGGGCCAAGAGCCCGCATATGGGGCTTGCCAAGCCCCAATGCACCCAATCCTCACCAGTGTTTGAGTTTTCCAGTCGCCCCACCCGTACCTGGGGCTCTGCTCTGGAATCCCTTTCTTGGAGAGACACATGAGCCAAACAACAGGACTCAACCCTTCCCAAAAAATGACCCCAAATTCTTGGGAGCTGGGACAAATCCCCAGAGAGGGATACTCGTCCACAGTCCCTGAGGCCACCCCTCCAATCGCGGCTATCCCGGACACAACATCCAGAGACAAAAGCCTGAGGGAACACCTCCCACTCGCCCTTGTTTCAGAGGACGAGCAGCTCCCTCTCGGGCTGTACATCCGGCCTGCCATACCCTAGGCACCACTCATAAGCTGAGTTTGTGTTTTCAGACTTCTGTGCCCACAGCCTGGACCCACACAACCTCGAGGCTAGGGCCTCTAGCCACAGCGATAGATTGTGCCTGCCTCTCCTAGGAAAGTGTGCCCAATCCATTCACCACAACCCTACACCTTAGGGAAAAGCTCCAAGGCCCCTGAGGCCACCCAAATTATATAGTCTAACCTGGGCACTAATGCACTGTCTGACACAACCTGAGCCAGAACCTCCTGACCAACACCCAGGCAGCTGACCGCACACTGAGCATATCAGACCCGCCATGGCCTTAGGTCGTCATCTCTTCCCAACTTCGGTTTTTCAGGCTTCAGACCAGGACCTTATCTTCAACCACTGCCCAGGGTTGAAAATGATGCAGACATCAGAACACCTTCCCCATGGCAAGAGACCTTGTGATTGGCATGTTGTACAAAGTCAGTGTAGTTGAAACCAGTGTGGCCCATGTGGCCCCGCTCTTGCTCACAGGCCACATTGGTCACTAACACACATTGTGACACTCAGAATGAGCCCAGTCCTCAAGTATGGCCTCTCAGTGGCTGGATGAAGAGACAGCATATTGGGCCTGCCATGCCCCTAGGCCCCAATTTTTAACGATAGTTTGGGTTGTCCCTTCACTCTTCCCCAGGGCTCTGCTTTGGAATTACTCTTTGGTTGGGTCACCTGAGGTAACAAATGTGAAAGGCGACCTCCCATTCCACAGATTGACGAAAAAGAATTGGGACTGGGACAAATCCACAGAGAGGAAGATTCGTCCATGGCCCATGAGGCCTCCCCACATCCATGGCCATCGTTGATTCACAATCCAGAGACAAAAGCCTGAGCAAGTGCCTCAGACTCGCTCTTTCTTCATATCCTGAAGAGTTCTCCTCATGGTCTGTAGATTGGGCCTGCCATACCTACGTCCCAAAACCTGAGCTGAGTTTGTATTTTCAGACTTCTGTCCTCAAAGTCCTGGGCAACACACCCTCCTGGCTGGGGCCCCTGGAGCCACACATTAGGACTGTGCCTACCCAATTCATGAGAATTCTGCCCATTCCATTGTCCAAAATCGTACAAATTAGGAGAACCCTCCAAAGTCCCCGAGGCCATCCCAATAGTGTAGATCTCCGGGGACAAACAAGGGCGGTCTAACACCACGTGAGCATCTACCCCCACTCATTCCATAGATGGATATCTCCAGAGAAGAAGATGGAACCAGACAGGGCCCTAGGCCATAATCGGATCCATTGCTTTGGTACAGGTGTGTCTCCTCAAAAGCCTGGATTCCAATACCAGCATAAGTGATTTCCTGAGGCACCCATCAGAACAAATCTCGTCTCCACAGGGAAACTTGTGCATGGGAGCTATGTCAAAAGCTTAGGAGAAACTTCAGGGTCCCGGTGCCACCCCCCATTTTAAGGCCCTCATGGACACAAACACATATTAGGCCCCATCCTCGGGAAAGTCCATTTCAACTCAGCCACCCCGGTTGTTCTCCCAGAGCCATCCGCCCTCAACTGTCTTGTTGCTAGGAGACAATTGGAATGCGAGGCGGGCTTCCCTGGCATTCATCTTTCAACGGTGCTCTGGAGTCATTCCATATGGGATTTCCTGGAGCTGCCCAACAGGTCTCAATTGTCCTGCAGAAGGAATCCTTGAAGGGGGCATCCCACAACTCCCAACGTGGGAAAACCTCCATAGCCTTGAGATTCTGCTCCGTTCATGAAGGGGCAGTCATGCACAGAAACTCCAACCTGAGCCAACGTCTGATCCTCACCGTGACTTCAGATGCTTGAGATATTGGTTCACTCTGCAGGGGGTACATGCTGTGCCCTCGGCCTGAAGCCCAAGTTTAGCTTGTGTTCTCAGACTTCTTTACTCACACTCCTGGCCCAGAAGCCCTCAAGTTTGGCAATTCCGGACTCACAATGCAGCACTCTGCCTGCCATCTATAAAAAATATCTTGCCTAAGAGCAGCCCAGGCACATCAAATGAGGATAAACCTACACGGCACTCGACTGTACCCAAATCATATAGTCAAACCTGGGCACTAATGCACTGTCTGACACAACCTGAGCCAGAACCTCCTGACCAACACCCAGGCAGCTGACCGCCCACTGATCATATCAGACACGCCATGGCCTTATGTCGTCATCTCTTCCCAACTTCGGTTTTTCAGGCTTCAGAACCTAGACCTTATCTCCAACAACTGCCCAGGGTTGAAAATGATGCAGACATCAGAACACCTTCCTCATGGCAAGAGACTTTGTGATTGGCATGTTGTCCAAAGTCCAGTGTAGTTGAAACCAGTGTGGCCCATGAGGCCCCGCCCATGCTCGCGGGCCACATTGGTCACAAACACACATTGTGACCCTCAGCCTGTGCCCAGTCCTCAAGTAAGGCCTCTCAGTGGTTGGATGAAGAGACAGCATATTGGGCCTGCCATGCCCCTAGGTCCCAATTTTTAACGATAGTTTGGGTTGTCCCTTCACTCTTCCCCAGGGCTGTGCTTTGTAATTACTCTTTGGTTGGGTCACCTGAGGTAACAAATGTGAAAGGCGACCTCCCATTCCACCGATTGACGAAAAAGAATTGGGACTGGGACAAATCCACAGAGAGGAAGATTGGTCCATGGCCCATGAGGCCTCCCCACATCCATGGCCATCGTTGATTCACAATCCAGAGACAAAAGCCTGAGCAAGTGCCTCAGACTCGCTCTTTCTTCATATCCTGAAGAGTTCTCCTCATGGTCTGTAGATTGGGCCTGCCATACCTACGTCCCAAAACCTGAGCTGAGTTTGTATTTTTAGATCTGTCCTCAAAGTCCTGGGCAACACACCATCCTGGCTTGGGCCCCTGGAGCCACACATTAGGATGTGCCTACCCAATCCATGGGAATTCTGCCCATTCCATTGTCCAAAATCGTAAAATTAGGAGAACCCTCCAAAGTCCCCGAGGCCATCCCAATAGTGTAGATCTCCGGGGACAAACAAGGGCGGTCTAACACACGTGAGCATCTACCCCCACTCATTCCATAGATGGATATCTCCAGAGAAGAAGATGGAACCAGACAGGACCCTAGGCCATAATCAGATCCATTGCTTTGGTACAGGCGTGTCTCCTCAAAAGCCTGGATTCCAATACCAGCATAAGTGATTTCCTGAGGCACCCATCAGAACAAATCTCGTCTCCACAGGGAAACTTGTGCATGTGAGCTATGTCAAAAGCTTAGGAGAAACTTCAGTGTCTCGGTGCCACCGCCCCATTCCAAGGCCCTCATGGACACAAACACACATTAGGCCCCAACCTCGGGAAAGTCCATTTCAACACAGCCGCCCCGATTGCTCCCGCAGAGCCATCAAAACTCAACTGTCTTGTTGCTAGGAGAAAATTGGAATGCGAGGCGGGATTCCCTGGCATCGATCCTTGAACGGTGCTCTGGAGTCATTCCATATGGGATGTCCTGGAGCTGACCAACAGGTCTCAATTGTCCCACAGAAGGAATCCTTGAAGGGGGCATCCCACAACTCCCAACGTGGGAAAACCTCCATGGCCTTGAGATTCTGCTCTGTTCATGAAGGGGCAGTCATGCACAGAAACTCCAACCCGAGCCACCGTCTGATCCTCGCCGTGACTTCAGATGCATGAAATATTGGTTCAGATCTGCAGGAGGTACCTGCCGTGCCCTCGGCCTGAAGCCCAAGTCTAGCTTGTGTTCTCAGACTTCTGTCCTCACACTCCTGGCCCAGAAGCCCTCAAGTTTGGCAATTCTGGAACTAAAGTGCAGCACTCTGCCTGCCCTCTAGAAAAAATATCTTGCCTATTGAGCTCCCCAGGCACCTCAAATGAGGATAAACCTATACAGCACTCGACTGTACCCAAATCATATAGTCTAACCTGGGACTAATGCACTGACTGACACAACCTGAGCCCGAACCTCCTGACCAACACCCAGGCAGCTGACCGCACACTGAGCACATCAGACCCGCCATGGCCTTAGGTCGTCATCTCTTCCCAACTTCGGTTTTTCAGGCTTCAGAACCTAGACCTTATCTCCAACCACTGCCCAGGGTTGAAAATGATGCAGATATCAGAACACATTCCCCATGGCCAGAGACCTTGTGTTTGGCAGGTTGTCCAAAGTCCAGTGTAGTTGAAACCAGTGTGGCCCATGAGGCCCCGCCCATGCTCGCGGGCCACATTGGTCACAAACACACATTGTGACCCTCAGCATGAGCCCAGTCCTCAAGTAAGGCCTCTCAGTGGCTGGATGAAGAGACAGCATATTGGGCCTGCCATGCACCTAGGCCCCAATTTTTAACCATAGTTTGGGTTGTCCCTTCACTCTTCCCCAGGGCTCTGCTTTGGAATTCCTATTTTGTTCGGACACCTGAGGTAATAAACCTGAAAGGAGACCTCCCATCCGACAATTGAAGAAAAACTATTGGGACCGGGCCAAATCCACAGAGACGAAGATTCGTCCATATCCCATGAGGCCTCCCCACATTCTACAGCCATTGTTGATACAAAATCCAGAGACAAAAGCCTGAGCAAGTGCCTCAGACTCGCTCTTTCTTCATATCCTGAGGGGTACTTCTCATGGTTTGTAGATTGGGCCTCCCATACCTACGTCCCAAAACCTTAGCTGAGTTTGTGTTTTCAGACTTCTGTCCTCAAAGTCCTGGGCCGCACACCCTCCAGGCTGCGGCCACTGGAGCCACACATTATGACTGTGCCTACCCAAACCATGGGAATTCTGCCCATTCCATTGTCCAAAATCTCACCAATTAAGAAAACTCTCCAAAGTCCCCGAGGCCATCCCAATAGTGTAGGTCTCCAGGGACAAACAAGGGCGGTGTGACACCAGGTGAGCATCTCCCTCCACTCATTCCATAGATGGATATCACCAGAGAAGAAGATTGAACCAGACAGGACCCTAGGCCATAATCGGATCCATTGTTTTGGTTTACAGGCATGTCTCCTCAAAAGCCTGGATTCCAATACCAGCATAGGGGGTTTCCTGAGGCACCCCTCAGAACAAATCTCATCTCCACAAGGAAACTTGTGCATGGGAGGTATGTCAAAAGCTTAGGAGAATACTTCAGGGTCCCAGGGCCAATGCCCCATTCCAAGGCCCTCATGGACACAAACACACAATGGGCCCGATCCTAAAAGTCCATTTCAACTCAGCCACGCCGGTTGCTCCCGCAGAGCTATCCGATCTCAACTGTCTTGTTGCTAGGAGACATTTGAAATGCGAGGCCTGCTTCCCAGGCATCCACCCCGAACGGTGCTCTGGAGTCCTTCCATATGGGATATCCTGGAGCTGCCCAACAGGTCTCAATTGTCCCGCAGAAGGAATCCTTGAAGGGGGCATCCCACAACTCCCAACGTGGGAAAACCTCCATGGCCTTGAGATTCCGCTCCGTTCATGAAGGGGCAGTCATGCACAGAAACTCCAACCCGAGCCAACGTCTGATCCTCGCCGTGACTTCAGAAGCATGAGATATTCGTTCAGATCTGCAGGGGGTACCAGCCGTGCCCTCGGCCTGAAGCCCAAGTCTAGCTTCTGTTCTCAGACTTGTCCTCACACTCCTGGTCCAGAATCCCTCATGTTTGGCAATACCGGACCCACAATGCAGCACTCTGACTGCCTCTAGAAAAAATATATTGCCTAATGAGTAGCCCAGGCACCTCAAATGAGGATAAACCTACACGGCTCTCGACTGTACCCAAATCATATAGTCTAACCTGGGTACTAATTCACTGTCTGACACAACCTGAACCCGATCCTCCGGACCAACACCCAGGCAGCTGACCGCACACTGAGCACATCAGACCCGCCATGGCCTTAGGTCGTCATCTCTTCCCAACTGCGGTTTTCAGGCTTCAGAACGTAGACCTTATCTCCAAACACTGCCCAGGGTTGAAAATGATGCAGAAATCAGAGCTCCTTCCCCATGGCAAGAGACCTTGTGATTGGCATGTTATCCAAAGTTCAGTGTAGTTGAAACCAGTGTGGCCCATGAGGCCCCGCCCATGCTCGCGGGCCACATTGGTCCTAAACACACATGCTGACCCTCAGCCTGTGCCCAGTCTTTAAGTAAGGCCACTCAGTGGCTGGATGAAGAGACAGCATATTGGGCCTGCCATGCCCCTAGGCCCCAATTTATAACCATCGTTTGGGTTGTCCCTTCACTCTTCCCCAGGGCTCTGCTTTGGAATTCCTCTTTGGTTGGGACACCTGAGGTAACAAACCTGAGAGGAGACCTCCCATCCCACAGATTGACAGAAAGAAATTGGGACCGGGCCAAATCCACAGAGAGGAAGATTCGTCCATGGCCCATGAGGCCTCCCCACGTTCCACGCCCATCTTTGATACAAAATCCAGAGACAAAAGCCTGAGCAAGCGCCTCAGACTCCCTCTTTCTTCATATCCTGAAGAGTCCTTCTCATGGTTTGTAGATTGGCCCTGCCATACCTACGTTCCCAACCTAAGCTGAGTTTGTGTTTTCAGACTTCTGTCCTCAGATTCCTGGGCCACACACCCTCCAGGCTGGGGCCCCTGGAGCCACACATTAGGACTGTGCCTACCCAATCCATGGGCATTCTGCCCATTCCATTATCCAAAATCGTACAAATTAGGAGAACTCTCCAAAGTCCCCGAGGCCATCCCAATAGTGTAGGTCTCCGGGGACAAACAAGGGCGGTCTGACACCAGCTGAGCATCTACCTCCACTCATATCATAAATGGATGTCCCCAGAGAAGAAGATGGAACCAGACAGGACCCTAGGCCATATTCGGATCCATTGCTTTGGTTTACAGACATGTCTCCTCAAAAGCCTGGATTCCAAGACCAGCATAGGGGTTTTTTTGAGGCACCCATCATAACAAATCTCGTTTCCACAAGGAAACTTGTGCATGGGACCTATGTCAAAAGCTTAGGAGAATACTTCAGGGTCCCGGTGTCACCGCCCCATTCCAAGGCCCTCATGGACACAAACACATATTAGGCCCCAACCTCGGGAAAGTCCATTTCAACACAGCCGCCCCGATTGCTCCCGCAGAGCCATCAAAACTCAACTGTCTTGTTGCTGGGAGAAAATTGGAATGCGAGGCGGGATTCCCTGGCATCGATCCTCGAACAGTGCTCTGGAGTCATTCCATATGGGATGTCCTGGAGCTGACCAACAGGTCTCAATTGTCCCGCAGAAGGAATCCTTGAAGGGGGCATCCCACAACTCCCAACGTGGGAAAACCTCCATGGCCTTGAGATTCCGCTCTGTTCATGAAGGGGCAGTCATGCACAGAAACTCCAACCTGAGCCAACATCTAATCCTCACCGTGATTTCAGATGCTTGAGATATTGGTTCACTCTGCAGGGGGTACATGCTGTGCCCTCGGCCTGAAGCCCAAGTTTAGCTTGTTTTCTCAGACTTCTGTACTCACACTCCTGGCCCAGAAGCCCTCAAGTTTGGCAATTCCGGACTCACAATGCAGCACTCTGCGTGCCATCTATAAAAAATATCTTGCCTAAGAGCAGCCCAGGCACCTCAAATGAGGATAAACCTACACGGCACTCGACTGTACCCAAATCATATAGTCAAACCTGGGCAATAATGCACTGTCTGACACAACCTGAGCCAGAACCTCCTGACCAACACCCAGGCAGCTGACCGCACACTGAGCATATCAGACCCGCCATGGCCTTAGGTCGTCATCTCTTCCCAACTTCGGTTTTTCAGGCTTCAGAACCTAGACCTTATCTTTAACCACTGCCCAGGGTTGAAAATGATGCAGACATCAGAACACCTTCCTCATGGCAAGAGACCTTGTGATTGGCATGTTGTCCAAAGTCCAGTGTAGTTGAAACCAGTGTGGCCCATGAGGCCCCGCCCATGCTCGCGGGCCACATTGGTCACAAACACACATTGTGACCCTCAGCCTGTGCCCAGTCCTCAAGTAAGGCCTCTCAGTGGTTGGATGAAGAGACAGCATATTGGGCCTGCCATGCCCCTAGGTCCCAATTTTTAAACATAGTTTGGGTTGTCCCTTCACTCTTCCCCAGGGCTCTGCTTTGGAATTCCTCTTTGGTTGGGACACCTGAGGTAACAAACCTGAGAGGAGATCTCCCATCCCACAGATTGACGGAAAGAAATTGGGACTGGGACAAATCCACAGAGAGGAAGATTCGTCCATGGCCCATGAGGCCTCCCCACGTTCCACGCCCATCTTTGATACAAAATCCAGAGACAAAAGCCTGAGCAAGTGCCTCAGACTCGATCTTTCTTCATATCCTGAAGAGTTCTTCTCATGGTTTGTAGATTGGACCTGACATACGTACTTCCCCAAACGTAAGCTGAGTTTCTGTTTTCAGACTTCTGTCCTCAAATTCCTGGGCCACACTCCCTCCGGACTGGGGCCCCTGGAGCCACACATTAGGACTGTGCCTACCCAATCCATGGGAACACTGCCCATTCCATTGTCCAAAATCGTACAAATTAGGAGAACCCTCCAAATTTCCCGAGGCCATCACAATAGTGTAGGTTTCCCGGTATAAACAAGGGCGGTCTGACACCAGCTGAGCATCAACCTCCACTCATACCATAGATGGATGTCCCCAGAGAAGAAGATGGAACCATACAGGACACTAGGCCATAATCGGATCCATTGCTTTGGTTTACAGGCATGTCTCCTCAAAAGCCTGGATTCCAGACCAGCATAGGGGATTTCCTGAGGCACCCATCAGAACAAATCTCGTCTCGACAAGGAACCTTGTGCATGGGACCTATGTCAAAAGCTTTGGAGAATACTTCAGGGTCCCGGTGCCACCGCACCATTCCAATGCCCTCATGGAAACAAACACATATCAGGCCCCATTCTCGGGAAAGTCCATTTCAACTAGCCAACCCGGTTGCTACGGCAGAGTCTTCAGATCTCAACTGTCTTGTTGCTAGGAGACAATTGGAATGCGAGGCCCACTACCCTGGCATCCATCCCCGAACGGTGCTCTGGAGTACTTCCATATGGGATATCCTGGAGCTGCCCAACAGGTCTCAATTGTCCCGCAGAAGGAATCCTTGAAGGGGGCATCCCACAACTCCCAACGTGGGAAAACCTCCATGGCCTTGAAATTCCGCTCCGTTCATAAAGGCGCAGTCATGCACAGAAACTCCAACCCGAGGCAAAGTCTGAACCTCGCCGTGACTTCAGATGCAAGAGATATTGTTTCAGATCTGCAGGCGGTACCTGCCGTGCCCTCGGCCTGAAGCCCAAGTCTAGCTTGTGTTCTCAGACTTCTGTCCTCATACTCCTGGCCCAGAAGCCCTCAAGTTTGGCAATTCCGGACCCACAATGCAGCACCCTGCCTCCCCTCTAGAAAAAATATCTTGCCTAATGATTTGCCCAGGCACTTCAAATGAGGATAAACTTAAACGGCACTCGACTGTACCTAAATTATATAGTCTAACCTGGGCACTAATGCACTGTCTGACACAACCTGAACCCGAAACTCCGGAGCAACACCCAGGCAGCTGACCGCACACTGAGCACATCAGACCCGCCATGGCTTTTGTCGTCATCTCTTCGCAACTGCGGTTTTCAGACTTCAGATCCTAGACCTTATATCCAACCACTGCCCAGGGTTGAAAATGATGCAGAAATCAGAGCTCCTACCCCATGGCAAGAGACCTTGTGATTGGCATATTGTCCTAAGTTCAGTGTAGTTGAAACCAGTATGGCCCATGAGGCCCCGCCCATGCTCGCGGCCACATTGGTCACAAACACACATTGTGACTCTCAGGCTGTGCCCAGTCCTTAAGTAAGGCCACTCAGTGGCTGGATGAAGAGACAGCATATTGGGCCTGCCATGCCCCTAGGCCCCAATTTATAACCATCGTTTGGGTTGTCCCTTCACTCTTCCCCAGGGCTCTGCTTTGGAATTCCTCTTTGGTTGGGACACCTGAATTAACAAACCTGAGAGGATACCTCCCATTCCACAAATTGATGGAAAGAAATTGGGACCGGGCCAAATCAACAGAGAGGAAGATTCATCCATGGCCCATGAGGCCTCCCCACATTCCACGCCCATCTTTGTTACAAAATCCAGAGACAAAAGCCTGAGCAAGCGCCTCAGACTCGCTCTTTCTTCATATCCTGAAGAGTTCTTCTCATGGTTTGTAGATTGGACCTGCCATACTTACGTCCCCAACCTAAGCTGAGTTTGAGTTTTCAGACTTCTGTCCTCAAATTTCTGGGCCACACATCCTCCAGGCTGGGGCCCCTGGAGCCACACATTAGGACTGTGCCTTCCCAATCCATGGGAATTCTGCCCATTCCATTGTTCAAAATCGTACAAATTAGAAGAACCCTCCAAAGTCCCCAAGGCCATGCCAATAGTGTAGGTCTCCCGGGACAAACAAGGGCGGTCTGACACCAGCTGAGCATCTACATCCACTCATACCATAAATGGATGTCCCCAGAGAAGAAGATGGAACCAGACAGGACCCTAGGCCATAATCGGATCCATTGCTTTGGTTTACAGGCATATCTCCTCAAGAGCCTGGATTCCAAGACCAGCATAGGGGGTTTCCTGAGGCACCCATCAGAACAAAACTCGTCTCCACGAGGAAACTTGTGCATGGGACCTATGTCAAAAGCTTAGGAGAATACTTCAGGGTCCCAGTGCCACCGCTCCATTCCAAGGTCCTCATGGCCACAAACACACATTAGGCCCCAACCTCGGGAAAGTCCATTTCAACACAGCCGCCCCGATTGCTCAGTCAGAGCCATAGGACTCAACTGTCTTGTTGCTAGGAGACAATTGGAATGCGAGGCTGGCTTCCCTGGCATCAGTCCTCGAACGGTGCACTGCAGTCATTCCATATGGATTGTCCTGGAGCTGACCAACAGTGCTCAATTGTCCCGCAGAAGGAATCCTTGAAGGGGGATCCCACACTCCCAACGTGGGAAAACCTCCATGGCCTTGAGATTCCGCTCCGTTCATGGAGGGGCAGACATGCACAGAAACTCCAACCCGAGCCAACTTCTGATCCTCGTCGTGACTTCAGATACATGAGATATTGGTTCAGATCGCAGGGGGTATTTGCCATACCCATTGCCCTACCCAAGGCCTGAAGCCCAAATCTAGCTTGTGTTCTGAAACTTCTGTCCTCACACTCTTGGCCCAGAAGCCCTCAAGTTTGGCAATTCCGGACCCTCAATGCAGCAATATGCCTGCCCTCTGGGAAAAATATATTGCCTAATGATATTCCCAGGCACCTCAAATGAGGATAAACTTACATGGGCACTCGACTGTACCTAAATTATATAGTCTAACCTGGGCAATAATGCACTGTCTGACACAACCTGAACCCGAAACTCTGGACCAACACCCAGGCAGCTGACCGCACACTGAGCACATGAGCCCCGACATGGCCTTAGATCGTCATCACTTCCCAACTGTGGTTTTCAGGCTTCAGAACCTAGACCTTATCTCCAACCACGGCCCAGGGTTGAAAATGATGCAGAAATCAGAGCTCCTTCCCCATGGCAAGAGACCTTGTGTTTGGCATGTTATCCTAAGTTCAGTGTAGTTGAAACCAGTGTGGCCCATGAGGCCCCGCCCATGCTCGCGGGCCACATTGGTCACAAACACACATGCTGACCCTCAGCCTGTGCCCAGTCTTTAAGTAAGGCCACTCAGTGGCTGGATGAAGAGACAGCATATTGGGTCTGCCATGCCCCTAGGCCCCAATTTATAACCATCGTTTGGGTTGTCCCTTCACTCTTCCCCAGGGCTCTGCTTTGGAATTCCTCTTTGGTTGGGACACCTGAGGTAACAAAGCTGAGAGGAGACCTCCCATCCCACAGATTGACGGAAAGAAATTAGGACCGGGTCAAATCCACAGAGAAGAAGATTCGTCCATGGCCCATGAGGCCTCCCCACGTTCCACGCCCATCTTTGATACAAAATCCAGAGACAAAATCCTGAGCACGTGCCTCAGACTCGCTCTTTCTTCATATCCTGAGGGGTACTTCTCATGGTTTGTAGATTGGGCCTCCCATACCTACGTCCCAAAACCTTAGCTGAGTTTGTGTTTTCAGACTTCTGTCCTCAAAGTCCTGGGCCGCACACCCTCCAGGCTGGGGCCCCTGGAGCCACACATTAGGACTGTGCCTACCCAATCCATGGGAATTCTGCCCATTCCATTGTCCAAAATCTCACCAATTAAGAAAACTCTCCAAAGTCCCCGAGGCCATCCCAATAGTGTAGGTCTCCAGGGACAAACAAGGGCGGTGTGACACCAGGTGAGCATCTCCCTCCACTCATTCCATAGATGGATATCACCAGAGAAGAAGATTGAACCAGACAGGACCCTAGGCCATAATCGGATCCATTGTTTTGGTTTACAGGCATGTCTCCTCAAAAGCCTGGATTCCAATACCAGCATAGGGGGTTTCCTGAGGCACCCCTCAGAACAAATCTCATCTCCACAAGGAAACTTGTGCATGGGACGTATGTCAAAAGCTTAGGAGAATACTTCAGGGTCCCGGTGCCAACGCCCCATTTCAAGGCCCTCATGGACACAAACACACAATGGGCCCGATCCTTAAATTCCATTTCAACTCAGCCACGCCGGTTGCTCCCGCAGAGCTATCCGATCTCAACTGTCTTGTTGCTAGGAGACATTTGGAATGCGAGGCCCGCTTCCCAGGCATCCACCCCGAACGGTGCTCTGGAGTCCTTCCATATGGGATATCCTGGAGCTGCCCAACAGGTCTCAATTGTCCCGCAGAAGGAATCCTTGAAGGGGGCATCCCACAACTCCCAACGTGGGAAAACCTCCATGGCCTTGAGATTCCGCTCCGTTCATGAAGGGGCAGTCATGCACAGAAACTCCAACCCGAGCCAACGTCTGATCCTCGCCGTGACTTCAGAAGCATGAGATATTCGTTCAGATCTGCAGGGGGTACCAGCCGTGCCCTCGGCCTGAATCCCAAGTCTAGCTTCTGTTCTCAGACTTGTCCTCACACTCCTGGTCCAGAATCCCTCATGTTTGGCAATACCGGACCCACAATGCAGCACTCTGCCTGCCTCTAGAAAAAATATATTGCCTAATGAGTAGCCCAGGCACCTCAAATAAGGATAAACCTACACGGCTCTCGACTGTACCTGAATTATATAGTCTAACCTGGGTACTAATTCACTGTCTGACACAACCTGAACCCGAACTTCCGGACCAACACCCAGGCAGCTGACCGCACACTGAGCACATCAGACCCGCCATGGCCTTAGGTCGTCATCTCTTCCCAACTGCGGTTTTCAGGCTTCAGAACGTAGACCTTATCTCCAAACACTGCCCAGGGTTGAAAATGATGCAGAAATCAGAGCTCCTTCCCCATGGCAAGAGACCTTGTGATTGGCATGTTATCCAAAGTTCAGTGTAGTTGAAACCAGTGTGGCCCATGAGGCCCCGCCCATGCTCGCGGGCCACATTGGTCACAAACACACATGCTGACCCTCAGCCTGTGCCCAGTCTTTAAGTAAGGCCACTCAGTGGCTGGATGAAGAGACAGCATATTGGGTCTGCCATGCCCCTAGGCCCCAATTTATAACCATCGTTTGGGTTGTCCCTTCACTCTTCCCCAGGGCTCTGCTTTGGAATTCCTCTTTGGTTGGGACACCTGAGGTAACAAACCTGAGAGGAGACCTCCCATCCCACAGATTGACAGAAAGAAATTGGGACCGGGCCAAATCCACAGAGAGGAAGATTCGTCCATGGCCCATGAGGCCTCCCCACGTTCCACGCCCATCTTTGATACAAAATCCAGAGACAAAAGCCTGAGCAAGCGCCTCAGACTCCCTCTTTCTTCATATCCTGAAGAGTCCTTCTCATGGTTTGTAGATTGGCCCTGCCATACCTACGTTCCCAACCTAAGCTGAGTTTGTGTTTTCAGACTTCTGTCCTCAGATTCCTGGGCCACACACCCTCCAGGCTGGGGCCCCTGGAGCCACACATTAGGACTGTGCCTACACAATCCATGGGCATTCTGCCCATTCCATTATCCAAAATCGTACAAATTAGGAGAACTCTCCAAAGTCCCCGAGGCCATCCCAATAGTGTAGGTCTCCGGGGACAAACAAGGGCGGTCTGACACCAGCTGAGCATCTACCTCCACTCATATCATAAATGGATGTCCCCAGAGAAGAAGATGGAACCAGACAGGACCCTAGGCCATATTCGGATCCATTGCTTTGGTGAACAGACATGTCTCCTCAAAAGCCTGGATTCCAAGACCAGCATAGGGGTTTTTTTGAGGCACCCATCAGAACAAATCTCGTTTCCACAAGGATACTTGTGCATGGGACCTATGTCAAAAGCTTAGGAGAATACTTCAGGGTCCCAGTGTCACCGCCCCATTCCAAGGCCCTCATGGACACAAACACACATTAGGCCCCAACCTCGGGAAAGTCCATTTCAACACAGCCGCCCCGATTGCTCCCGCAGAGCCATCAAAACTCAACTGTCTTGTTGCTTGGAGAAAATTGGAATGCGAGGCGGAATTCCCTGGCATCGATCCTCGAACGGTGCTCTGGAGTCATTCCATATGGGATGTCCTGGAGCTGACCAACAGGTCTCAATTGTCCGGCAGAAGGAATCCTTGAAGTGGGCATCCCACAACTCCCAACGTGGGAAAACCTCCATGGCCTTGAGATTCCGCTCTGTTCATGAAGGGGCAGTCATGCACAGAAACTCCAACCTGAGCCAACGTCAGACCTCGCCGTGACTTCAGATGCATGAAATATTGGTTCAGATCTGCAGGAGGTACCTGTCGTGCCCTCGGCCTGAAGCCCAAGTCTAGCTTGTGTTCTCAGACTTCTGTCCTCACACTCCTGGCCCAGAAGCCCTCAAGTTTGGCAATTCTGGAACCAAAGTGCAGCACTCTGCCTGCCCTCTAGAAAAAATATCTTGCCTATTGAGCTCCCCAGGCACCTCAAGTGAGGATAAACCTATACGGCACTCGACTGTACCCAAATCATATAGTCTAACCTGGGACTAATGCACTGACTGACACAACCTGAGCCCGAACCTCCTGACCAACACCCAGGCAGCTGACCGCACACTGAGCATATCAGACCCGCCATGGCCTTAGGTCGTCATCTCTTCCCAACTTCGGTTTTTCAGGCTTCAGAACCTAGACCTTATCTCCAACCACTGCCCAGGGTTGAAAATGATGCAGATATCAGAACACATTCCCCATGGCCAGAGACCTTGTGTTTGGCAGGTTGTCCAAAGTCCAGTGTAGTTGAAACCAGTGTGGCCCATGAGGCCCCGCCCATGCTCGCGGGCCACATTGGTCACAAACACACATTGTGACCCTCAGCATGAGCCCACTCCTCAAGTAAGGCCTCTCAGTGGCTGGATGAAGAGACAGCATATTGGGCCTGCCATGCACCTAGGCCCCAATTTTTAACCATAGTTTGGGTTGTCCCTTCACTCTTCCCCAGGGCTCTGCTTTGGAATTCCTATTTTGTTCGGACACCTGAGGTAATAAACCTGAAAGGAGACCTCCCATCCGACAATTGAAGAAAAACTATTGGGACCGGGCCAAATCCACAGAGACGAAGATTCGTCCATATCCCATGAGGCCTCCCCACATTCTACAGCCATTGTTGATACAAAATCCAGAGACAAAAGCCTGAGCAAGTGCCTCAGACTCGCTCTTTCTTCATATCCTGAGGGGTACTTCTCATGGTTTGTAGATTGGGCCTCCCATACCTACGTCCCAAAACCTTAGCTGAGTTTGTGTTTTCAGACTTCTGTCCTCAAAGTCCTGGGCCGCACACCCTCCAGGCTGGGGCCCCTGGAGCCACACATTAGGACTGTGCCTACCCAATCCATGGGAATTCTGCCCATTCCATTGTCCATAATCTCACCAATTAAGAAAACTCTCCAAAGTCCCCGAGGCCATCCCAATAGTGTAGGTCTCCAGGGACAAACAAGGGCGGTGTGACACCAGGTGAGCATCTCCCTCCACTCATTCCATAGATGGATATCACCAGAGAAGAAGTTTGAACGAGACAGGACCCTAGGCCATAATCGGATCCATTGTTTTGGTTTACAGGCATGTCTCCTCAAAAGCCTGGTTTCCAATACCAGCATAGGGGGTTTCCTGAGGCACCCCTCAGAACAAATCTCATCTCCACAAGGAAACTTGTGCATGGGAGGTATGTTAAAAGCTTAGGAGAATACTTCAGTGTCCCGGTGCCAAACCCCATTCCAAGGCCCTCATGGACACAAACACACAATGGGCCCGATCCTAAAAGTCCATTTCAACTCAGCCACGCCGGTTGCTCCCGCAGAGCTATCCGATCTCAACTGTCTTGTTGCTAGGAGACATTTGGAATGTGAGGCCCGCTTCCCAGGCATCCACCCGGAACGGTGCTCTGGAGTCCTTCCATATGGGATATCCTGGAGCTGCCCAACAGGTCTCAATTGTCCCGCAGAAGGAATCCTTGAAGGGGGCATCCCACAACTCCCAACGTGGGAAAACCTCCATGGCCTTGAGATTCCGCTCCGTTCATGAAGGGGCAGTCATGCACAGAAACTCCAACCCGAGCCAACGTCTGATCCTCGCCGTGACTTCAGATGCATGAAATATTGGTTCAGATCTGCAGGAGGTACCTGCCGTGCCCTCGGCCTGAAGCCCAAGTCTAGCTTGTGTTCTCAGACTTCTGTCCTCACACTCCTGGCCCAGAGGCCCTCAAGTTTGGCAATTCTGGAACCAAAGTGCAGCACTCTGCCTGGCCTCTAGAAAAAATATCTTGCCTATTGAGCTCCCCAGGCACCTCAAATGAGGATAATCCTATACGGCACTCGACTGTACCCTAATCATATAGTCTAACCTGGGACTAATGCACTGACTGACACAACCTGAGCCCGAACCTCCTGACCAACACCCAGGCAGCTGACCGCACACTGAGCATATCAGACCCGCCATGGCCTTAGGTCGTCATCTCTTCCCAACTTCGGTTTTTCAGGCTTCAGAACCTAGACCTTATCTCCAACCACTGCCCAGGGTTGAAAATGATGCAGATATCAGAACACATTCCCCATGGCCAGAGACCTTGTGTTTGGCAGGTTGTCCAAAGTCCAGTGTAGTTGAAACCAGTGTGGCCCATGAGGCCCCGCCCATGCTCGCGGGCCACATTGGTCACAAACACACATTGTGACCCTCAGCATGAGCCCACTCCTCAAGTAAGGCCTCTCAGTGGCTGGATGAAGAGACAGCATATTGGGCCTGCCATGCACCTAGGCCCCAATTTTTAACCATAGTTTGGGTTGTCCCTTCACTCTTCCCCAGGGCTCTGCTTTGGAATTCCTATTTTGTTCGGACACCTGAGGTAATAAACCTGAAAGGAGACCTCCCATCCGACAATTGAAGAAAAACTATTGGGACCGGGCCAAATCCACAGAGACGAAGATTCGTCCATATCCCATGAGGCCTCCCCACATTCTACAGCCATTGTTGATACAAAATCCAGAGACAAAAGCCTGAGCAAGTGCCTCAGACTCGCTCTTTCTTCATATCCTGAGGGGTACTTCTCATGGTTTGTAGATTGGGCCTCCCATACCTACGTCCCAAAACCTTAGCTGAGTTTGTGTTTTCAGACTTCTGTCCTCAAAGTCCTGGGCCGCACACCCTCCAGGCTAAGGCCCCTGGAGCCACACATTAGGACTGTGCCTACCCAATCCATGGGAATTCTGCCCATTCCATTGTCCAAATTCTCACCAATTAAGAAAACTCTCTAAAGTCCCCGAGGCCATCCCAATAGTGTAGGTCTCCAGGGACAGCAAGGGCGGTGTGACACCAGGTGAGCATCTCCCTCCACTCATTCCATAGATGGATATCACCAGAGAAGAAGATTGAACCAGACAGGACCCTAGGCCATAATCGGATCCATTGTTTTGGTTTATAGGCATGTCTCCTCAAAAGCCTGGATTCCAATACCAGCATAGGGGGTTTCCTGAGGCACCCCTCAGAACAAATCTCATCTCCACAAGGAAACTTGTGCTTGGGAGGTATGTCAAAAGCTTAGGAGAATACTTCAGGGTCCCGGTGCCAACGCCCCATTCCCAGGCCCTCATGGACACAAACACACAATGGGCCCGACCCTAAAAGTCCATTTCAACTCAGCCACGCCGGTTGCTCCCGCAGAGCTATCCGATCTCAACTGTCTTGTTGCTAGGAGACATTTGGAATGCGAGGCCCGCTTCCCAGGCATCCACCCCGAACGGTGCTCTGGAGTCCTTCCATATGGGATATCCTGGAGCTGCCCAACAGGTCTCAATTGTCCCTCAGAAGGAATCCTTGAAGGGGGCATCCCACAACTCCCAACGTGGGAAAACCTCCATGGCCTTGAGATTCCGCTCCGTTCATGAAGGGGCAGTCATGCACAGAAACTCCAACCCGAGCCAACGTCTGATCCTCGCCGTGACTTCAGAAGCATGAGATATTCGTTCAGATCTGCAGGGGGTACCAGCCGTGCCCTCAGCCTGAAGCCCAAGTCTAGCTTCTGTTCTCAGACTTGTCCTCACACTCCTGGTCCAGAATCCCTCATGTTTGGCAATACCGGACCCACAATGCAGCACTCTGCCTGCCTCTAGAAAAAATATATTGCCTAATGAGTAGCCCAGGCACCTCAAATGAGGATAAACCTACACGGCTCTCGACTCTACCTGAATTATATAGTCTAACCTGGGTACTAATTCACTGTCTGACACAACCTGAACCCGAACCTCCGGTCCAACACCCAGGAAGCTGACCGCACACTGAGCACATCAGACCCGCCATGGCCTTAGGTCGTCATCTCTTCCCAACTGCGGTTTTCAGGCTTCAGAACGTAGACCTTATCTCCAAACACTGCCCAGGGTTGAAAATGATGCAGAAATCAGAGCTCCTTCCCCATGGCAAGAGACCTTGTGATTGGCATGTTATCCAAAGTCCAGTGTAGTTGAAACCAGTGTGGCCCATGAGGCCCCGCCCATGCTCGCGGGCCACATTGGTCACAAACACACATGCTGACCCTCAGCCTGTGCCCAGTCTTTAAGTAAGGCCACTCAGTGGCTAGATGAAGAGACAGCATATTGGGTCTGCCATGCCCCTAGGCCCCAATTTATAACCATCGTTTGGGTTGTCCCTTCACTCTTCCCCAGATCGCTGCTTTGGAATTCCTCTTTGGTTGGGACACCTGAGGTAACAAACCTGAGAGGAGACCTCCCATCCCACAGATTGACAGAAAGAAATTGGGACCGGGCCAAATCCACAGAGAGGAAGATTCGTCCATGGCCCATGAGGCCTCCCCACGTTCCACGCCCATCTTTGATACAAAATCCAGAGACAAAAGCCTGAGCAAGCGCCTCAGAATCGCTCTTTCTTCATATCCTGAAGAGTCCTTCTCATGGTTTGTAGATTGGCCCTGCCATACCTACGTTCCCAACCTAAGCTGAGTTTGTGTTTTCAGACTTCTGTCCTCAGATTCCTGGGCCACACACCCTCCAGGCTGGGGCCCCTGGAGCCACACATTAGGACTGTGCCTACACAATCCATGGGCATTCTGCCCATTCCATTATCCAAAATCGTACAAATTAGGAGAACTCTCCAAAGTCCCCGAGGCCATCCCAATAGTGTAGGTCTCCGGGGAAAAACAAGGGCGGTCTGACACCAGCTGAGCATCTACCTCCACTCATATCATAAATGGATGTCCCCAGAGAAGAAGATGGAACCAGACAGGACCCTAGGCCATATTCGGATCCATTGCTTTGGTATACAGACATGTCTCCTCAAAAGCCTGGATTCCAAGACCAGCATAGGGGTTTTTTTGAGGCACCCATCAGAACAAATCTCGTTTCCACAAGGAAACTTGTGCATGGGACCTATGTCAAAAGCTTAGGAGAATACTTCAGGGTCCCGGTGTCACCGCCCCATTCCAAGGCCCTCATGGACACAAACACACATTAGGCCCCATCCTCGGGAAAGTCCATTTCAACACAGCCGCCCCGATTGCTCCCGCAGAGCCATCAAAACTCAACTGTCTTGTTGCTAGGAGAAAATTGGAATGCGAGGCGGGATTCCCTGGCATCGATCCTCGAACGGTGCTCTGGAGTCATTCCATATGGGATGTCCTGGAGCTGACCAACAGGTCTCAATTGTCCCGCAGAAGGAATCCTTGAAGGGGGCATCCCACAACTCCCAACGTGGGAAAACCTCCATGGCCTTGAGATTCCGCTCCGTTCATGAAGGGGCAGTCATGCACAGAAACTCCAACCCGAGCCAACGTCTGATCCTCGCCGTGACTTCAGATGCATGAAATATTGGTTCAGATCTGCAGGAGGTACCTGCCGTGCCCTCGGCCTGAAGC
Organism: Mustela nivalis; assembly: GCF_964662115.1. Taxonomy (NCBI): domain Eukaryota; kingdom Metazoa; phylum Chordata; class Mammalia; order Carnivora; family Mustelidae; genus Mustela; species Mustela nivalis. The sequence continues at coordinate 343,156 of NW_028136351.1, forward strand.
CCAAGTCTAGCTTGTGTTCTCAGACTTCTGTCCTCACACTCCTGGCCCAGAAGCCCTCAAGTTTGGCAATTCTGGAACCAAAGTGCAGCACTCTGCCTGCCCTCTAGAAAAAATATCTTGCCTATTGAGCTCCCCAGGCACCTCAAATGAGGATAAACCTATACGGCACTCGACTGTACCCAAATCATATAGTCTAACCTGGGACTAATGCACTGACTGACACAACCTGAGCCCGAACCTCCTGACCAACACCCAGGCAGCTGACCGCACACTGAGCATATCAGACCCGCCATGGCCTTAGGTCGTCATCTCCTCCCAACTTCGGTTTTTCAGGCTTCAGAACCTAGACCTTATCTCCAACCACTGCCCAGGGTTGAAAATGATGCAGATATCAGAACACATTCCCCATGGCCAGAGACCTTGTGTTTGGCAGGTTGTCCAAAGTCCAGTGTAGTTGAAACCAGTGTGGCCCATGAGGCCCCGCCCATGCTCGTGGGCCACATTGGTCACAAACACACATTGTGACCCTCAGCATGAGCCCAGTCCTCAAGTAAGGCCTCTCAGTGGCTGGATGAAGAGACAGCATATTGGGCCTGCCATGCACCTAGGCCCCAATTTTTAACCATAGTTTGGGTTGTCCCTTCACTCTTCCCCAGGGCTCTGCTTTGGAATTCCTATTTTGTTCGGACACCTGAGGTAATGAACCTGAAAGGAGACCTCCCATCCGACAATTGAAGAAAAACTATTGGGACCGGGCCAAATCCACAGAGAGGAAGATTCGTCCATATCCCATGAGGCCTCCCCACATTCTACAGCCATTGTTGATACAAAATCCAGAGACAAAACCCTGAGCAAGTGCCTCAGACTCGCTCTTTCTTCATATCCTGAGGGGTACTTCTCATGGTTTGTAGATTGGGCCTCCCATACCTACGTCCCAAAACCTTAGCTGAGTTTGTGTTTTCAGACTTCTGTCCTCAAAGTCCTGGGTCGCACACCCTCCAGGCTGGGGCCCCTGGAGCCACACATTAGGACTGTGCCTACCCAATCCATGGGAATTCTGCCCATTCCATTGTCCAAAATCTCACCAATTAAGAAAACTCTCGAAAGTCCCCGAGGCCATCCCAATAGTGTAGGTCTCCAGGGACAAACAAGGGCGGTGTGACACCAGGTGAGCATCTCCCTCCACTCATTCCATAGATGGATATCACCAGAGAAGAAGATTGAACCAGACAGGACTCTAGGCCATAATCGGATTCATTGTTTTGGTTTACAGGCATGTCTCCTCAAAAGCCTGGATTCCAATACCAGCATAGGGGGTTTCCTGAGGCACCCCTCAGAACAAATCTCATCTCCACAAGGAAACTTGTGCATGGGAGGTATGTCAAAAGCTTAGGAGAATACTTCAGGGTCCCGGTGCCAACGCCCCATTCCAAGGCCCTCATGGACACAAACACACAATGGGCCCGACCCTAAAAGTCCATTTCAACTCAGCCACGCCGGTTGCTCCCGCAGAGCTATCCGACCTCAACTGTCTTGTTGCTAGGAGACATTTGGAATGCGAGGCCCGCTTCCCAGGCATCCACCCCGAACGGTGCTCTGGAGTCCTTCCATATGGGATATCCTGGAGCTGCCCAACAGGTCTCAATTGTGCCGCAGAAGGAATCCTTGAAGGGGGCATCCCACAACTCCCAACGTGGGAAAACCTCCATGGCCTTGAGATTCCGCTCCGTTCATGAAGGGGCAGTCATGCACAGAAACTCCAACCCGAGCCAACGTCTGATCCTCGCCGTGACTTCAGATGCATGAAATATTGGTTCAGATCTGCAGGAGGTACCTGCCGTGCCCTCGGCCTGAAGCCCAAGTCTAGCTTGTGTTCTCAGACTTCTGTCCTCACACTCCTGGCCCAGAAGCCCTCAAGTTTGGCAATTCTGGAACCAAAGTGCAGCACTCTGCCTGCCCTCTAGAAAAAATATCTTGCCTATTGAGCTCCCCAGGCACCTCAAATGAGGATAAACCTATACGGCACTCGACTGTACCCAAATCATATAGTCTAACCTGGGACTAATGCACTGACTGACACAACCTGAGCCCGAACCTCCTGACCAACACCCAGGCAGCTGACCGCACACTGAGCATATCAGACCCGCCATGGCCTTAGGTCGTCATCTCTTCCCAACTTCGGTTTTTCAGGCTTCAGAACCTAGACCTTATCTCCAACCACTGCCCAGGGTTGAAAATGATGCAGATATCAGAACACATTCCCCATGGCCAGAGACCTTGTGTTTGGCAGGTTGTCCAAAGTCCAGTGTAGTTGAAACCAGTGTGGCCCATGAGGCCCCGCCCATGCTCGCGGGCCACATTGGTCACAAACACACATTGTGACCCTCAGCATGAGCCCACTCCTCAAGTAAGGCCTCTCAGTGGCTGGATGAAGAGACAGCATATTGGGCCTGCCATGCACCTAGGCCCCAATTTTTAACCATAGTTTGGGTTGTCCCTTCACTCTTCCCCAGGGCTCTGCTTTGGAATTCCTATTTTGTTCGGACACCTGAGGTAATAAACCTGAAAGGAGACCTCCCATCCGACAATTGAAGAAAAACTATTGGGACCGGGCCAAATCCACAGAGAGGAAGATTCGTCCATATCCCATGAGGCCTCCCCACATTCTACAGCCATTGTTGATACAAAATCCAGAGACAAAAGCCTGAGCAAGTGCCTCAGACTCGCTCTTTCTTCATATCCTGAGGAGTACTTCTCATGGTTTGTAGATTGGGCCTCCCATACCTACGTCCCAAAACCTTAGCTGAGTTTGTGTTTTCAGACTTCTGTCCTCAAAGTCCTGGGCCGCACACCCTCCAGGCTGGGGCCCCTGGAGCCACACATTAGGACTGTGCCTACCCAATCCATGGGAATTCTGCCCATTCCATTGTCCAAAATCTCACCAATTAAGAAAACTCTCCAAAGTCCCCGAGGCCATCCCAATAGTGTAGGTCTCCAGGGACAAACAAGGGCGGTGTGACACCAGGTGAGCATCTCCCTCCACTCATTCCATAGATGGATATCACCAGAGAAGAAGATTGAACCAGACAGGACCCTAGGCCATAATCAGATCCATTGTTTTGGTTTACAGGCATGTCTCCTCAAAAGCCTGGATTCCAATACCAGCATAGGGGGTTTCCTGAGGCACCCCTCAGAACAAATCTCATCTCCACAAGGAAACTTGTGCATGGGAGGTATGTCAAAAGCTTAGGAGAATACTTCAGGGTCCCGGTGCCAACGCCCCATTCCAAGGCCCTCATGGACACAAACACACAATGGGCCCGACCCTAAAAGTCCATTTCAACTCAGCCACGCCGGTTGCTCCCGCAGAGCTATCCGATCTCAACTGTCTTGTTGCTAGGAGACATTTGGAATGCGAGGCCCGCTTCCCAGGCATCCACCCGGAACGGTGCTCTGGAGTCCTTCCATATGGGATATCCTGGAGCTGCCCAACAGGTCTCAATTGTCCCGCAGAAGGAATCCTTGAAGGGGGCATCCCACAACTCCCAACGTGGGAAAACCTCCATGGCCTTGAGATTCCGCTCCGTTCATGAAGGGGCAGTCATGCACAGAAACTCCAACCCGAGCCAACGTCTGATCCTCGCCGTGACTTCAGATGCATGAAATATTGGTTCAGATCTGCAGGAGGTACCTGCCGTGCCCTCGGCCTGAAGCCCAAGTCTAGCTTGGGTTCTCAGACTTCTGTCCTCACACTCCTGGCCCAGAAGCCCTCAAGTTTGGCAATTCTGGAACCAAAGTGCAGCACTCTGCCTGCCCTCTAGAAAAAATATCTTGCCTATTGAGCTCCCCAGGCACCTCAAATGAGGATAAACCTATACGGCACTCGACTGTACCCAAATCATATAGTCTAACCTGGGACTAATGCACTGACTGACACAACCTGAGCCCGAACCTCCTGACCAACACCCAGGCAGCTGACCGCACACTGAGCATATCAGACCCGCCATGGCCTTAGGTCGTCATCTCTTCCCAACTTCGGTTTTTCAGGCTTCAGAACCTAGACCTTATCTCCAACCACTGCCCAGGGTTGAAAATGATGCAGATATCAGTACACATTCCCCATGGCCAGAGACCTTGTGTTTGGCAGGTTGTCCAAAGTCCAGTGTAGTTGAAACCAGTGTGGCCCATGAGGCCCCGCCCATGCTCGCGGGCCACATTGGTCACAAACACACATTGTGACCCTCAGCATGAGCCCAGTCCTCAAGTAAGGCCTCTCAGTGGCTGGATGAAGAGACAGCATATTGGGCCTGCCATGCACCTCGGCCCCAATTTTTAACCATAGTTTGGGTTGTCCCTTCACTCTTCCCCAGGGCTCTGCTTTGGAATTGCTATTTTGTTCGGACACCTGAGGTAATAAACCTGAAACGAGACCTCCCATCCGACAATTGAAGAAAAACTATTGGGACCGGGCCAAATCCACAGAGAGGAAGATTCGTCCATATCCCATGAGGCCTCCCCACATTCTACAGCCATTGTTGATACAAAATCCAGAGACAAAAGCCTGAGCAAGTGCCTCAGACTCGCTATTTCTTCATATCCTGAGGGGTACTTCTCATGGTTTGTAGATTGGGCCTCCCATACCTACGTCCCAAAACCTTAGCTGAGTTTGTGTTTTCAGACTTCTGTCCTCAAAGTCCTGGGCCACACACCCTCAAGGCTGGGGCCCCTGGAGCCACACATTAGGACTGTGCCTACCCAATCCATGGGAATTCTGCCCATTCCATTGTCCATAATCTCACCAATTAAGAAAACTCTCTAAAGTCCCCGAGGCCATCCGAATAGTGTAGGTCTCCAGGGACAAACAAGGGCGGTGTGACACCAGGTGAGCATCTCCCTCCACTCATTCCATAGATGGATATCACCAGAGAAGAAGTTTGAACGAGACAGGACCCTAGGCCATAATCGGATCCATTGTTTTGGTTTACAGGCATGTCTCCTCAAAAGCCTGGTTTCCAATACCAGCATAGGGGGTTTCCTGAGGCACCCCTCAGAACAAATCTCATCTCCACAAGGAAACTTGTGCATGGGAGGTATGTCAAAAGCTTAGGAGAATACTTCAGGGTCCCGGTGCCAACGCCCCATTCCAAGGCCCTCATGGACACAAACACAATGGGCCCGACCCTAAAAGTCCATTTCAACTCAGCCATGCCGGTTGCTCCCGCAGAGCTATCCGATCTCAACTGTCTTGTTGCTAGGAGACATTTGGAATGCGAGGCCCGCTTCCCAGGCATCCACCCCGAACGGTGCTCTGGAGTCCATCCATATGGGATATCCTGGAGCTGCCCAACAGGTCTCAATTGTCCCGCAGAAGGAATCCTTGAAGGGGGCATCCCACAACTCCCAACGTGGGAAAACCTCCATGGCCTTGAGATTCCGCTCCGTTCATGAAGGGGCAGTCATGCACAGAAACTCCAACCCGAGCCAACGTCTGATCCTCGCCGTGACTTCAGATGCATGAAATATTGGTTCAGATCTGCAGGAGGTACCTGCCGTGCCCTCGGCCTGAAGCCCAAGTCTAGCTTGGGTTCTCAGACATCTGTCCTCACACTCCTGGCCCAGAAGCCCTCAAGTTTGGCAATTCTGGAACCAAAGTGCAGAATTCTGCCTGCCCTAGAAAAATATCTTGCCTATTGAGCTCCCCAGGCACCTCAAATGAGGATAATCCTATACGGCACTCGACTGTACCCAAATCATATAGTCTAACCTGGGACTAATGCACTGACTGACACAACCTGAGCCCGAACCTCCTGACCAACACCCAGGCAGCTGACCTCACACTGAGCATATCAGACCCGCCATGGCCTTAGGTCGTCATCTCTTCCCAACTTTGGTTTTTCAGGCTTCAGAACCTAGACCTTATCTCCAACCACTGCCCAGGGTTGAAAATGATGCAGATATCAGAACACATTCCCCATGGCCAGAGACCTTGTGTTTGGCAGGTTGTCCAAAGTCCAGTGTAGTTGAAACCAGTGTGGCCCATGAGGCCCCGCCCATGCTCGCGGGCCACATTGGTCACAAACACACATTGTGACCCTCAGCATGAGCCCAGTCCTCAAGTAAGGCCTCTCAGTGGCTGGATGAAGAGACAGCATATTGGGCCTGCCATGCACCTAGGCCCCAATTTTTAACCATAGTTTGGGTTGTCCCTTCACTCTTCCCCAGGGCTCTGCTTTGGAATTCCTATTTTGTTCGGACACCTGAGGTAATAAACCTGAAAGGAGACCTCCCATCCGACAATTGAAGAAAAACTATTGGGACCGGGCCAAATCCACAGAGAGGAAGATTCGTCCATATCCCATGAGGCCTCCCCACATTCTACAGCCATTGTTGATACAAAATCCAGAGACAAAAGCCTGAGCAAGTGCCTCAGACTCGCTCTTTCTTCATATCCTGAGGGGTACTTCTCATGGTTTGTAGATTGGGCCTCCCATACCTACGTCCCAAAACCTTAGCTGAGTTTGTGTTTTCAGACTTCTGTCCTCAAAGTCCTGGGCCGCACACCCTCCAGGCTAAGGCCCCTGGAGCCACACATTAGGACTGTGCCTACCCAATCCATGGGAATTCTGCCCATTCCATTGTCCAAATTCTCACCAATTAAGTAAACTCTCCCAAGTCCCCGAGGCCATCCCAATAGTGTAGGTCTCCAGGGACAGCAAGGGCGGTGTGACACCAGGTGAGCATCTCCCTCCACTCATTCCATAGATGGATATCACCAGAGAAGAAGATTGAACCAGACAGGACCCTAGGCCATAATCGGATCCATTGTTTTGGTTTATAGGCATGTCTCCTCAAAAGCCTGGATTCCAATACCAGCATAGGGGGTTTCCTGAGGCACCCCTCAGAACAAATCTCATCTCCACAAGGAAACTTGTGCATGGGAGGTATGTCAAAAGCTTAGGAGAATACTTCAGGTTCCCGGTGCCAACGCCCCATTCCCAGGCCCTCATGGACACAAACACACAATGGGCCCGACCCTAAAAGTCCATTTCAACTCAGCCACGCCGGTTGCTCCCGCAGAGCTATCCGATCTCAACTGTCTTGTTGCTAGGAGACATTTGGAATGCGAGGCCCGCTTCCCAGGCATCCACCCCGAACGGTGCTCTGGAGTCCTTCCATATGGGATATCCTGGAGCTGCCCAACAGGTCTCAATTGTCCCTCAGAAGGAATCCTTGAAGGGGGCATCCCACAACTCCCAACGTGGGAAAACCTCCATGGCCTTGAGATTCTGCTCCGTTCATGAAGGGGCAGTCATGCACAGAAACTCCAACCCGAGCCAACGTCTGATCCTCGCCGTGACTTCAGAAGCATGAGATATTCGTTCAGATCTGCAGGGGGTACCAGCCGTGCCCTCAGCCTGAAGCCCAAGTCTAGCTTCTGTTCTCAGACTTGTCCTCACACTCCTGGTCCAGAATCCCTCATATTTGGCAATACCGGACCCACAATGCAGCACTCTGCCTGCCTCTAGAAAAAATATATTGCCTAATGAGTAGCCCAGGCACCTCAAATGAGGATAAACCTATACGGCACTCGACTGTACCCAAATCATATAGTCTAACCTGGGACTAATGCACTGACTGACACAACCTGAGCCCGAACCTCCTGACCAACACCCAGGCAGCTGACCGCACACTGAGCATATCAGACCCGCCATGGCCTTAGGTCGTCATCTCTTCCCAACTTCGGTTTTTCAGGCTTCAGAACCTAGACCTTATCTCCAACCACTGCCCAGGGTTGAAAATGATGCAGATATCAGAACACATTCCCCATGGCCAGAGACCTTGTGTTTGGCAGGTTGTCCAAAGTCCAGTGTAGTTGAAACCAGTGTGGCCCATGAGGCCCCGCCCATGCTCGCGGGCCACATTGGTCACAAACACACATTGTGACCCTCAGCATGAGCCCACTCCTCAAGTAAGGCCTCTCAGTGGCTGGATGAAGAGACAGCATATTGGGCCTGCCATGCACCTAGGCCCCAATTTTTAACCATAGTTTGGGTTGTCCCTTCACTCTTCCCCAGGGCTCTGCTTTGGAATTCCTATTTTGTTCAGACACCTGAGGTAATAAACCTGAAAGGAGACCTCCCATCCGACAATTGAAGAAAAACTATTGGGACCGGGCCAAATCCACAGAGAGGAAGATTCGTCCATATCCCATGAGGCCTCCCCACATTCTACAGCCATTGTTGATACAAAATCCAGAGACAAAAGCCTGAGCAAGTGCCTCAGACTCGCTCTTTCTTCATATCCTGAGGGGTACTTCTCATGGTTTGTAGATTGGGCCTCCCATACCTACGTCCCAAAACCTTAGCTGAGTTTGTGTTTTCAGACTTCTGTCCTCAAAGTCCTGGGCCGCACACCCTCCAGGCTAAGGCCCCTGGAGCCACACATTAGGACTGTGCCTACCCAATCCATGGGAATTCTGCCCATTCCATTGTCCAAATTCTCACCAATTAAGAAAACTCTCCCAAGTCCCCGAGGCCATCCCAATAGTGTAGGTCTCCAGGGACAGCAAGGGCGGTGTGACACCAGGTGAGCATCTCCCTCCACTCATTCCATAGATGGATATCACCAGAGAAGAAGATTGAACCAGACAGGACCCTAGGCCATAATCGGATCCATTGTTTTGGTTTATAGGCATGTCTCCTCAAAAGCCTGGATTCCAATACCAGCATAGGGGGTTTCCTGAGGCACCCCTCAGAACAAATCTCATCTCCACAAGGAAACTTGTGCTTGGGAGGTATGTCAAAAGCTTAGGAGAATACTTCAGGGTCCCGGTGCCAACGCCCCATTCCCAGGCCCTCATGGACACAAACACACAATGGGCCCGACCCTAAAAGTCCATTTCAACTCAGCCACGCTGGTTGCTCCCGCAGAGCTATCCGATCTCAACTGTCTTGTTGCTAGGAGACATTTGGAATGCGAGGCCCGCTTCCCAGGCATCCACCCCGAACGGTGCTCTGGAGTCCTTCCATATGGGATATCCTGGAGCTGCCCAACAGGTCTCAATTGTCCCTCAGAAGGAATCCTTGAAGGGGGCATCCCACAACTCCCAACGTGGGAAAACCTCCATGGCCTTGAGATTCCGCTCCGTTCATGAAGGGGCAGTCATGCACAGAAACTCCAACCCGAGCCAACGTCTGATCCTCGCCGTGACTTCAGAAGCATGAGATATTCGTTCAGATCTGCAGGGGGTACCAGCCGTGCCCTCAGCCTGAAGCCCAAGTCTAGCTTCTGTTCTCAGACTTGTCCTCACACTCCTGGTCCAGAATCCCTCATGTTTGGCAATACCGGACCCACAATGCAGCACTCTGCCTGCCTCTAGAAAAAATATATTGCCTAATGAGTAGCCCAGGCACCTCAAATGAGGATAAACCTACACGGCTCTCGACTCTACCTGAATTATATAGTCTAACCTGGGTACTAATTCACTGTCTGACACAACCTGAACCCGAACCTCCGGACCAACACCCAGGAAGCTGACCGCACACTGCGCACATCAGACCCGCCATGGCCTTAGGTCGTCATCTCTTCCCAACTGCGGTTTTCAGGCTTCAGAACGTAGACCTTATCTCCAAACACTGCCCAGGGTTGAAAATGATGCAGAAATCAGAGCTCCTTCCCCATGGCAAGAGACCTTGTGATTGGCATGTTATCCAAAGTTCAGTGTAGTTGAAACCAGTGTGGCCCATGAGGCCCCGCCCATGCTCGCGGGCCACATTGGTCACAAACACACATGCTGACCCTCAGCCTGTGCCCTGTCTTTAAGTAAGGCCACTCAGTGGCTAGATGAAGAGACAGCATATTGGGTCTGCCATGCCCCTAGGCCCCAATTTATAACCATCGTTTGGGTTGTCCCTTCACTCTTCCCCAGGGCTCTGCTTTGGAATTCCTCTTTGGTTGGGACACCTGAGGTAACAAACCTGAGAGGAGACCTCCCATCCCACAGATTGACAGAAAGAAATTGGGACCGGGCCAAATCCACAGAGAGGAAGATTCGTCCATGGCCCATGAGGCCTCCCCACGTTCCACGCCCATCTTTGATACAAAATCCAGAGACAAAAGCCTGAGCAAGCGCCTCAGAATCGCTCTTTCTTCATATCCTGAAGAGTCCTTCTCATGGTTTGTAGATTGGCCCTGCCATACCTACGTTCCCAACCTAAGCTGAGTTTGTGTTTTCAGACTTCTGTCCTCAGATTCCTGGGCCACACACCCTCCAGGCTGGGGCCCCTGGAGCCACACATTAGGACTGTGCCTACACAATCCATGGGCATTCTGCCCATTCCATTATCCAAAATCGTACAAATTAGGAGAACTCTCCAAAGTCCCCGAGGCCATCCCAATAGTGTAGGTCTCCGGGGACAAACAAGGGCGGTCTGACACCAGCTGAGCATCTACCTCCACTCATATCATAAATGGATGTCCCCAGAGAAGAAGATGGAACCAGACAGGACCCTAGGCCATATTCGGATCCATTGCTTTGGTATACAGACATGTCTCCTCAAAAGCCTTGATTCCAAGACCAGCATAGGGGTTTTTTTGAGGCACCCATCAGAACAAATATCGTTTCCACAAGGAAACTTGTGCATGGGACCTATGTCAAAAGCTTAGGAGAATACTTCAGGGTCCCGGTGTCACCGCCCCATTCCAAGGCCCTCATGGACACAAACACACATTAGGCCCCATCCTCGGGAAAGTCCATTTCAACACAGCCGCCCCGATTGCTCCCGCAGAGCCATCAAAACTCAACTGTCTTGTTGCTAGGAGAAAATTGGAATGCGAGGCGGGATTCCCTGGCATCGATCCTCGAACGGTGCTCTGGAGTCATTCCATATGGGATGTCCTGGAGCTGACCAACAGGTCTCAATTGTCCCGCAGAAGGAATCCTTGAAGGGGGCATCCCACAACTCCCAACGTGGGAAAACCTCCATGGCCTTGAGATTCCGCTCCGTTCATGAAGGGGCAGTCATGCACAGAAACTCCAACCCGAGCCAACGTCTGATCCTCGCCGTGACTTCAGATGCATGAAATATTGGTTCAGATCTGCAGGAGGTACCTGCCGTGCCCTCGGCCTGAAGCCCAAGTCTAGCTTGTGTTCTCAGACTTCTGTCCTCACACTCCTGGCCCAGAAGCCCTCAAGTTTGGCAATTCTGGAACCGAAGTGCAGCATTCTGCCTGCCCTCTAGAAAAAATATCTTGCCTATTGAGCTCCCCAGGCACCTCAAATGAGGATAATCCTATACGGCACTCGACTGTACCCTAATCATATAGTCTAACCTGGGACTAATGCACTGACTGACACAACCTGAGCCCGAACCTCCTGACCAACACCCAGGCAGCTGACCTCACACTGAGCATATCAGACCCGCCATGGCCTTAGGTCGTCATCTCTTCCCAACTTCGGTTTTTCAGGCTTCAGAACCTAGACCTTATCTCCAACCACTGCCCAGGGTTGAAAATGATGCTGATATCAGAACACATTCCCCATGGCCAGAGACCTTGTGTTTGGCAGGTTGTCCAAAGTCCAGTGTAGTTGAAACCAGTGTGGCCCATGAGGCCCCGCCCATGCTCGCGGGCCACATTGGTCACAAACACACATTGTGACCCTCAGCATGAGCCCAGTCCTCAAGTAAGGCCTCTCAGTGGCTGGATGAAGAGACAGCATATTGGGCCTGCCATGCACCTAGGCCCCAATTTTTAACCATAGTTTGGGTTGTCCCTTCACTCTTCCCCAGGGCTCTGCTTTGGAATTCCTATTTTGTTCGGACACCTGAGGTAATAAACCTGAAACGAGACCTCCCATCCGACAATTGAAGAAAAACTATTGGGACCGGGCCAAATCCACAGAGAGGAAGATTCGTCCATATCCCATGAGGCCTCCCCACATTCTACAGCCATTGTTGATACAAAATCCAGAGACAAAAGCCTGAGCAAGTGCCTCAGACTCGCTCTTTCTTCATATCCTGAGGGGTACTTCTCATGGTTTGTAGATTGGGCCTCCCATACCTACGTCCCAAAACCTTAGCTGAGTTTGTGTTTTCAGACTTCTGTCCTCAAAGTCCTGGGCCGCACACCCTCCAGGCTAAGGCCCCTGGAGCCACACATTAGGACTGTGCCTACCCAATCCATGGGAATTCTGCCCATTCCATTGTCCAAATTCTCACCAATTAAGAAAACTCTCCCAAGTCCCCGAGGCCATCCCAATAGTGTAGGTCTCCAGGGACAGCAAGGGCGGTGTGACACCAGGTGAGCATCTCCCTCCACTCATTCCATAGATGGATATCACCAGAGAAGAAGATTGAACCAGACAGGACCCTAGGCCATAATCGGATCCATTGTTTTGGTTTATAGGCATGTCTCCTCAAAAGCCTGGATTCCAATACCAGCATAGGGGGTTTCCTGAGGCACCCCTCAGAACAAATCTCATCTCCACAAGGAAACTTGTGCTTGGGAGGTATGTCAAAAGCTTAGGAGAATACTTCAGGGTCCCGGTGCCAACGCCCCATTCCCAGGCCCTCATGGACACAAACACACAATGGGCCCGACCCTAAAAGTCCATTTCAACTCAGCCACGCCGGTTGCTCCCGCAGAGCTATCCGATCTCAACTGTCTTGTTGCTAGGAGACATTTGGAATGCGAGGCCCGCTTCCAGGCATCCACCCCGAACGGTGCTCTGCAGTCCTTCCATATGGGATATCCTGGAGCTGCCCAACAGGTCTCAATTGTCCCTCAGAAGGAATCCTTGAAGGGGGCATCCCACAACTCCCAACGTGGGAAAACCTCCATGGCCTTGAGATTCCGCTCCGTTCATGAAGGGGCAGTCATGCACAGAAACTCCAACCCGAGCCAACGTCTGATCCTCGCCGTGACTTCAGAAGCATGAGATATTCGTTCAGATCTGCAGGGGGTACCAGCCGTGCCCTCAGCCTGAAGCCCAAGTCTAGCTTCTGTTCTCAGACTTGTCCTCACACTCCTGGTCCAGAATCCCTCATGTTTGGCAATACCGGTCCCACAATGCAGCACTCTGCCTGCCTCTAGAAAAAATATATTGCCTAATGAGTAGCCCAGGCACCTCAAATGAGGATAAACCTACACGGCTCTCGACTCTACCTGAATTATATAGTCTAACCTGGGTACTAATTCACTGTCTGACACAACCTGAACCCGAACCTCCGGACCAACACCCAGGAAGCTGACCGCACACTGCGCACATCAGACCCGCCATGGCCTTAGGTCGTCATCTCTTCCCAACTGCGGTTTTCAGGCTTCAGAACGTAGACCTTATCTCCAAACACTGCCCAGGGTTGAAAATGATGCAGAAATCAGAGCTCCTTCCCCATGGCAAGAGACCTTGTGATTGGCATGTTATCCAAAGTTCAGTGTAGTTGAAACCAGTGTGGCCCATGAGGCCCCGCCCATGCTCGCGGGCCACATTGGTCACAAACACACATGCTGACCCTCAGCCTGTGCCCAGTCTTTAAGTAAGGCCACTCAGTGGCTGGATGAAGAGACAGTATATTGGGTCTGCCATGCCCCTAGGCCCCAATTTATAACCATCGTTTGGGTTGTCCCTTCACTCTTCCCCAGGGCTCTGCTTTGGAATTCCTCTTTGGTTGGGACACCTGAGGTAACAAACCTGAGAGGAGACCTCCCATCCCACAGATTGACAGAAAGAAATTGGGACCGGGCCAAATCCACAGAGAGGAAGATTCGTCCATGGCCCATGAGGCCTCCCCACGTTCCACGCCCATCTTTGATACAAAATCCAGAGACAAAAGCCTGAGCAAGCGCCTCAGAATCGCTCTTTCTTCATATCCTGAAGAGTCCTTCTCATGGTTTGTAGATTGGCCCTGCCATACCTACGTTCCCAACCTAAGCTGAGTTTGTGTTTTCAGACTTCTGTCCTCAGATTCCTGGGCCACACACCCTCCAGGCTGGGGCCCCTGGAGCCACACATTAGGACTGTGCCTACCCAATCCATGGGCATTCTGCCCATTCCATTATCCAAAATCGTACAAATTAGGAGAACTCTCCAAAGACCCCGAGGCCATCCCAATAGTGTAGGTCTCCGGGGACAAACAAGGGCGGTCTGACACCAGCTGAGCATCTACCTCCACTCATATCATAAATGGATGTCCCCAGAGAAGAAGATGGAACCAGACAGGACCCTAGGCCATATTCGGATCCATTGCTTTGGTTTACAGACATGTCTCCTCAAAAGCCTTGATTCCAAGACCAGCATAGGGGTTTTTTTGAGGCACCCATCAGAACAAATCTCGTTTCCACAAGGAAACTTGTGCATGGGACCTATGTCAAAAGCTTAGGAGAATACTTCAGGGTCCCGGTGTCACCGCCCCATTCCAAGGCCCTCATGGACACAAACACACATTAGGCCCCATCCTCGGGAAAGTCCATTTCAACACAGCCGCCCCGATTGCTCCCGCAGAGCCATCAAAACTCAACTGTCTTGTTGCTAGGAGAAAATTGGAATGCGAGGCGGGATTCCCTGGCATCGATCCTCGAACGGTGCTCTGGAGTCATTCCATATGGGATGTCCTGGAGCTGACCAACAGGTCTCAATTGTCCCGCAGAAGGAATCCTTGAAGGGGGCATCCCACAACTCCCAACGTGGGAAAACCTCCATGGCCTTGAGATTCCGCTCCGTTCATGAAGGGGCAGTCATGCACAGAAACTCCAACCCGAGCCAACGTCTGATCCTCGCCGTGACTTCAGATGCATGAAATATTGGTTCAGATCTGCAGGAGGTACCTGCCGTGCCCTCGGCCTGAAGCCCAAGTCTAGCTTGTGTTCTCAGACTTCTGTCCTCACACTCCTGGCCCAGAAGCCCTCAAGTTTGGCAATTCTGGAACCAAAGTGCAGCATTCTGCCTGCCCTCTAGAAAAAATATCTTGCCTATTGAGCTCCCCAGGCACCTCAAATGAGGATAATCCTATACGGCACTCGACTGTACCCAAATCATATAGTCTAACCTGGGACTAATGCACTGACTGACACAACCTGAGCCCGAACCTCCTGACCAACACCCAGGCAGCTGACCTCACACTGAGCATATCAGACCCGCCATGGCCTTAGGTCGTCATCTCTTCCCAACTTCGGTTTTTCAGGCTTCAGAACCTAGACCTTATCTCCAACCACTGCCCAGGGTTGAAAATGATGCAGATATCAGAACACATTCCCCATGGCCAGAGACCTTGTGTTTGGCAGGTTGTCCAAAGTCCAGTGTAGTTGAAACCAGTGTGGCCCATGAGGCCCCGCCCATGCTCGCGGGCCACATTGGTCACAAACACACATTGTGACCCTCAGCATGAGCCCACTCCTCAAGTAAGGCCTCTCAGTGGCTGGATGAAGAGACAGCATATTGGGCCTGCCATGCACCTAGGCCCCAATTTTTAACCATAGTTTGGGTTGTCCCTTCACTCTTCCCCAGGGCTCTGCTTTGGAATTCCTATTTTGTTCGGACACCTGAGGTAATAAACCTGAAAGGAGACCTCCCATCCGACAATTGAAGAAAAACTATTGGGACCGGGCCAAATCCACAGAGAGGAAGATTCGTCCATATCCCATGAGGCCTCCCCACATTCTACAGCCATTGTTGATACAAAATCCAGAGACAAAAGCCTGAGCAAGTGCCTCAGACTCGCTCTTTCTTCATATCCTGAGGGGTACTTCTCATGGTTTGTAGATTGGGCCTCCCATACCTACGTCCCAAAACCTTAGCTGAGTTTGTGTTTTCAGACTTCTGTCCTCAAAGTCCTGGGCCGCACACCCTCCAGGCTAAGGCCCCTGGAGCCACACATTAGGACTGTGCCTACCCAATCCATGGGAATTCTGCCCATTCCATTGTCCAAATTCTCACCAATTAAGAAAACTCTCCCAAGTCCCCGAGGCCATCCCAATAGTGTAGGTCTCCAGGGACAGCAAGGGCGGTGTGACACCAGGTGAGCATCTCCCTCCACTCATTCCATAGATGGATATCACCAGAGAAGAAGATTGAACCAGACAGGACCCTAGGCCATAATCGGATCCATTGTTTTGGTTTATAGGCATGTCTCCTCAAAAGCCTGGATTCCAATACCAGCATAGGGGGTTTCCTGAGGCACCCCTCAGAACAAATCTCATCTCCACAAGGAAACTTGTGCATGGAAGGTATGTCAAAAGCTTAGGAGAATACTTCAGGGTCCCGGTGCCAACGCCCCATTCCCAGGCCCTCATGGACACAAACACACAATGGGCCCGACCCTAAAAGTCCATTTCAACTCAGCCACGCCGGTTGCTCCCGCAGAGCTATCCGATCTCAACTGTCTTGTTGCTAGGAGACATTTGGAATGCGAGGCCCGCTTCCCAGGCATCCACCCCGAACGGTGCTCTGGAGTCCTTCCATATGGGATATCCTGGAGCTGCCCAACAGGTCTCAATTGTCCCTCAGAAGGAATCCTTGAAGGGGGCATCCCACAACTCCCAACGTGGGAAAACCTCCATGGCCTTGAGATTCCGCTCCGTTCATGAAGGGGCAGTCATGCACAGAAACTCCAACCCGAGCCAACGTCTGATCCTCGCCGTGACTTCAGAAGCATGAGATATTCGTTCAGATCTGCAGGGGGTACCAGCCGTGCCCTCAGCCTGAAGCCCAAGTCTAGCTTGTGTTCTCAGACTTGTCCTCACACTCCTGGTCCAGAATCCCTCATGTTTGGCAATACCGGACCCACAATGCAGCACTCTGCCTGCCTCTAGAAAAAATATATTGCCTAATGAGTAGCCCAGGCACCTCAAATGAGGATAAACCTACACGGCTCTCGACTCTACCTGAATTATATAGTCTAACCTGGGTACTAATTCACTGTCTGACACAACCTGAACCCGAACCTCCGGACCAACACCCAGGAAGCTGACCCCACACTGCGCACATCAGACCCGCCATGGCCTTAGGTCGTCATCTCTTCCCAACTGCGGTTTTCAGGCTTCAGAACGTAGACCTTATCTCCAAACACTGCCCAGGGTTGAAAATGATGCAGAAATCAGAGCTCCTTCCCCATGGCAAGAGACCTTGTGATTGGCATGTTATCCAAAGTTCAGTGTAGTTGAAACCAGTGTGGCCCATGAGGCCCCGCCCATGCTCGCGGGCCACATTGGTCACAAACACACATGCTGACCCTCAGCCTGTGCCCAGTCTTTAAGTAAGGCCACTCAGTGGCTGGATGAAGAGACAGAATATTGGGTCTGCCATGCCCCTAGGCCCCAATTTATAACCATCGTTTGGGTTGTCCCTTCACTCTTCCCCAGGGCTCTGCTTTGGAATTCCTCTTTGGTTGGGACACCTGAGGTAACAAACCTGAGAGGAGACCTCCCATCCCACAGATTGACAGAAAGAAATTGGGACCGGGCCAAATCCACAGAGAGGAAGATTCGTCCATGGCCCATGAGGCCTCCCCACGTTCCACGCCCATCTTTGATACAAAATCCAGAGACAAAAGCCTGAGCAAGCGCCTCAGAATCGCTCTTTCTTCATATCCTGAAGAGTCCTTCTCATGGTTTGTAGATTGGCCCTGCCATACCTACGTTCCCAACCTAAGCTGAGTTTGTGTTTTCAGACTTCTGTCCTCAGATTCCTGGGCCACACACCCTCCAGGCTGGGGCCCCTGGAGCCACACATTAGGACTGTGCCTACACAATCCATGGGCATTCTGCCCATTCCATTATCCAAAATCGTACAAATTAGGAGAACTCTCCAAAGTCCCCGAGGCCATCCCAATAGTGTAGGTCTCCGGGGACAAACAAGGGCGGTCTGACACCAGCTGAGCATCTACCTCCACTCATATCATAAATGGATGTCCCCAGAGAAGAAGATGGAACCAGACAGGACCCTATGCCATATTCGGATCCATTGCTTTGGTATACAGACATGTCTCCTCAAAAGCCTGGATTCCAAGACCAGCATAGGGGTTTTTTTGAGGCACCCATCAGAACAAATCTCGTTTCCACAAGGAAACTTGTGCATGGGACCTATGTCAAAAGCTTAGGAGAATACTTCAGGGTCCCGGTGTCACCGCCCCATTCCAAGGCCCTCATGGACACAAACACACATTAGGCCCCATCCTCGGGAAAGTCCATTTCAACACAGCCGCCCCGATTGCTCCCGCAGAGCCATCAAAACTCAACTGTCTTGTTGCTAGGAGAAAATTGGAATGCGAGGCGGGATTCCCTGGCATCGATCCTCGAACGGTGCTCTGGAGTCATTCCATATGGGATGTCCTGGAGCTGACCAACAGGTCTCAATTGTCCCGCAGAAGGAATCCTTGAAGGGGGCATCCCACAACTCCCAACGTGGGAAAACCTCCATGGCCTTGAGATTCCGCTCCGTTCATGAAGGGGCAGTCCTGCACAGAAACTCCAACCCGAGCCAACGTCTGATCCTCGCCATGACTTCAGATGCATGAAATATTGGTTCAGATCTGCAGGAGGTACCTGCCGTGCCCTCGGCCTGAAGCCCAAGTCTAGCTTGTGTTCTCAGACTTCTGTACTCACACTCCTGGCCCAGAAGCCCTCAAGTTTGGCAATTCTGGAACCAAAGTGCAGCACTCTGCCTGCCCTCTAGAAAAAATATCTTGCCT
Organism: Mustela nivalis; assembly: GCF_964662115.1. NCBI lineage: Eukaryota > Metazoa > Chordata > Mammalia > Carnivora > Mustelidae > Mustela > Mustela nivalis. Next base: position 361,839 of record NW_028136351.1, read on the forward strand.
ATTGAGCTCCCCAGGCACCTCAAATGAGGATAAACCTATACGGCACTCGACTGTACCCAAATCATATAGTCTAACCTGGGACTAATGCACTGACTGACACAACCTGAGCCCGAACCTCCTGACCAACACCCAGGCAACTGACCGCACACTGAGCATATCAGACCCGCCATGGCCTTAGGTCGTCATCTCCTCCCAACTTCGGTTTTTCAGGCTTCAGAACCTAGACCTTATCTCCAACCACTGCCCAGGGTTGAAAATGATGCAGATATCAGAACACATTCCCCATGGCCAGAGACCTTGTGTTTGGCAGGTTGTCCAAAGTCCAGTGTAGTTGAAACCAGTGTGGCCCATGAGGCCCCGCCCATGCTCGTGGGCCACATTGGTCACAAACACACATTGTGACCCTCAGCATGAGCCCACTCCTCAAGTAAGGCCTCTCAGTGGCTGGATGAAGAGACAGCATATTGGGCCTGCCATGCACCTAGGCCCCAATTTTTAACCATAGTTTGGGTTGTCCCTTCACTCTTCCCCAGGGCTCTGCTTTGGAATTCCTATTTTGTTCGGACACCTGAGGTAATAAACCTGAAAGGAGACCTCCCATCCGACAATTGAAGAAAAACTATTGGGACCGGGCCAAATCCACAGAGAGGAAGATTCGTCCATATCCCATGAGGCCTCCCCACATTCTACAGCCATTGTTGATACAAAATCCAGAGACAAAAGCCTGAGCAAGTGCCTCAGACTCGCTCTTTCTTCATATCCTGAGGGGTACTTCTCATGGTTTGTAGATTGGGCCTCCCATACCTACGTCCCAAAACCTTAGCTGAGTTTGTGTTTTCAGACTTCTGTCCTCAAAGTCCTGGGCCACACACCCTCCAGGCTGGGGCCCCTGGAGCCACACATTAGGACTGTGCCTACCCAATCCATGGGAATTCTGCCCATTCCATTGTCCATAATCTCACCAATTAAGAAAACTCTCCAAAGTCCCCGAGGCCATCCCAATAGTGTAGGTCTCCAGGGACAAACAAGGGCGGTGTGACACCAGGTGAGCATCTCCCTCCACTAATTCCATAGATGGATATCACCAGAGAAGAAGTTTGAACGAGACAGGACCCTAGGCCATAATCGGATCCATTGTTTTGGTTTACAGGCATGTCTCCTCAAAAGCCTGGTTTCCAATACCAGCATAGGGGGTTTCCTGAGGCACCCCTCAGAACAAATCTCACCTCCACAAGGAAACTTGTGCATGGAAGGTATGTCAAAAGCTTAGGAGAATACTTCAGGGTCCCGGTGCCAACGCCCCATTCCAAGGCCCTCATGGACACAAACACACAATGGGCCCGACCCTAAAAGTCCATTTCAACTCAGCCACGCCGGTTGCTCCCGCAGAGCTATGCGTTCTCAACTGTCTTGTTGCTAGGAGACATTTGGAATGCGAGGCCCGCTTTCCAGGCATCCACCCCGAACGGTGCTCTGGAGTCCTTCCATATGGGATATCCTGGAGCTGCCCAACAGGTCTCAATTGTCCCGCAGAAGGAATCCTTGAAGGGGGCAACCCACAACTCCCAACGTGGGAAAACCTCCATGGCTTTGAGATTCCGCTCCGTTCATGAAGGGGCAGTCATGCACAGAAACTCCAACCCGAGCCAACGTCTGATCCTCGCCGTGACTTCAGATGCATGAAATATTGGTTCAGATCTGCAGGAGGTACCTGCCGTGCCCTCGGCCTGAAGCCCAAGTCTAGCTTGGGTTCTCAGACTTCTGTCCTCACACTCCTGGCCCAGAAGCCCTCAAGTTTGGCAATTCTGGAACCAAAGTGCAGCACTCTGCCTGCCCTCTAGAAAAAATATCTTGCCTATTGAGCTCCCCAGGCACCTCAAATGAGGATAATCCTATACGGCACTCGACTGTACCCTAATCATATAGTCTAACCTGGGACTAATGCACTGACTGACACAACCTGAGCCCGAACCTCCTGACCAACACCCAGGCAGCTGACCGCACAAGGAGCATATCAGACCCGCCATGGCCTTAGGTCGTCATCTCTTCCCAACTTCGGTTTTTCAGGCTTCAGAACCTAGACCTTATCTCCAACCACTGCCCAGGGTTGAAAATGATGCAGATATCAGAACACATTCCCCATGGCCAGAGACCTTGTGTTTGGCAGGTTGTCCAAAGTCCAGTGTAGTTGAAACCAGTGTGGCCCATGAGGCCCCGCCCATGCTCGCGGGCCACATTGGTCACAAACACACATTGTGACCCTCAGCATGAGCCCAGTCCTCAAGTAAGGCCTCTCAGTGGCTGGATGAAGAGACAGCATATTGGGCCTGCCATGCACCTAGGCCCCAATTTTTAACCATAGTTTGGGTTGTCCCTTCACTCTTCCCCAGGGCTCTGCTTTGGAATTCCTATTTTGTTCGGACACCTGAGGTAATAAACCTGAAAGGAGACCTCCCATCCGACAATTGAAGAAAAACTATTGGGACCGGGCCAAATCCACAGAGAGGAAGATTCGTCCATATCCCATGAGGCCTCCCCACATTCTACAGCCATTGTTGATACAAAATCCAGAGACAAAAGCCTGAGCAAGTGCCTCAGACTCGCTCTTTCTTCATATCCTGAGGGGTACTTCTCATGGTTTGTAGATTGGGCCTCCCATACCTACGTCCCAAAACCTTAGCTGAGTTTGTGTTTTCAGACTTCTGTCCTCAAAGTCCTGGGCCGCACACCCTCCAGGCTAAGGCCCCTGGAGCCACACATTAGGACTGTGCCTACCCAATCCATGGGAATTCTGCCCATTCTATTGTCCAAATTCTCACCAATTAAGAAAACTCTCCAAAGTCCCCGAGGCCATCCCAATAGTGTAGGTCTCCAGGGACAGCAAGGGCGGTGTGACACCAGGTGAGCATCTCCCTCCACTAATTCCATAGATGGATATCACCAGAGAAGAAGATTGAACCAGACAGGACCCTAGGCCATAATCGGTTCCATTGTTTTGGTTTATAGGCATGTCTCCTCAAAAGCCTGGATTCCAATACCAGCATAGGGGGTTTCCTGAGGCACCCCTCAGAACAAATCTCATCTCCACAAGGAAACTTGTGCTTGGGAGGTATGTCAAAAGCTTAGGAGAATACTTCAGGGTCCCGGTGCCAACGCCCCATTCCCAGGCCCTCATGGACACAAACACACAATGGGCCCGACCCTAAAAGTCCATTTCAACTCAGCCACGCCGGTTGCTCCCGCAGAGCTATCCGATCTCAACTGTCTTGTTGCTAGGAGACATTTGGAATGCGAGGCCCGCTTCCCAGGCATCCACCCCGAACGGTGCTCTGGAGTCCTTCCATATGGGATATCCTGGAGCTGCCCAACAGGTCTCAATTGTCCCTCAGAAGGAATCCTTGAAGGGGGCATCCCACAACTCCCAACGTGGGAAAACCTCCATGGCCTTGAGATTCCGCTCCGTTCATAAAGGGGCAGTCATGCACAGAAACTCCAACCCGAGCCAACGTCTGATCCTCGCCGTGACTTCAGAAGCATGAGATATTCGTTCAGATCTGCAGGGGGTACCAGCCGTGCCCTCAGCCTGAAGCCCAAGTCTAGCTTGTGTTCTCAGACTTGTCCTCACACTCCTGGTCCAGAATCCCTCATGTTTGGCAATACCGGACCCACAATGCAGCACTCTGCCTGCCTCTAGAAAAAATATATTGCCTAATGAGTAGCCCAGGCACCTCAAATGAGGATAAACCTACACGGCTCTCGACTCTACCTGAATTATATAGTCTAACCTGGGTACTAATTCACTGTCTGACACAACCTGAACCCGAACCTCCGGACCAACACCCAGGAAGCTGACCCCACACTGCGCACATCAGACCCGCCATGGCCTTAGGTCGTCATCTCTTCCCAACTGCGGTTTTCAGGCTTCAGAACGTAGACCTTATCTCCAAACACTGCCCAGGGTTGAAAATGATGCAGAAATCAGAGCTCCTTCCCCATGGCAAGAGACCTTGTGATTGGCATGTTATCCAAAGTTCAGTGTAGTTGAAACCAGTGTGGCCCATGAGGCCCCGCCCATGCTCGCGGGCCACATTGGTCACAAACACACATGCTGACCCTCAGCCTGTGCCCAGTCTTTAAGTAAGGCCACTCAGTGGCTGGATGAAGAGACAGCATATTGGGTCTGCCATGCCCCTAGGCCCCAATTTATAACCATCGTTTGGGTTGTCCCTTCACTCTTCCCCAGATCGCTGCTTTGGAATTCCTCTTTGGTTGGGACACCTGAGGTAACAAACCTGAGAGGAGACCTCCCATCCCACAGATTGACAGAAAGAAATTGGGACCGGGCCAAATCCACAGAGAGGAAGATTCGTCCATGGCCCATGAGGCCTCCCCACGTTCCACGCCCATCTTTGATACAAAATCCAGAGACAAAAGCCTGAGCAAGCGCCTCAGAATCGCTCTTTCTTCATATCCTGAAGAGTCCTTCTCATGGTTTGTAGATTGGCCCTGCCATACCTACGTTCCCAACCTAAGCTGAGTTTGTGTTTTCAGACTTCTGTCCTCAGATTCCTGGGCCACACACCCTCCAGGCTGGGGCCCCTGGAGCCACACATTAGGACTGTGCCTACCCAATCCATGGGCATTCTGCCCATTCCATTATCCAAAATCGTACAAATTAGGAGAACTCTCCAAAGTCCCCGAGGCCATCCCAATAGTGTAGGTCTCCGGGGACAAACAAGGGCGGTCTGACACCAGCTGAGCATCTACCTCCACTCATATCATAAATGGATGTCCCCAGAGAAGAAGATGGAACCAGACAGGACCCTAGGCCATATTCGGATCCATTGCTTTGGTTTACAGACATGTCTCCTCAAAAGCCTTGATTCCAAGACCAGCATAGGGGTTTTTTTGAGGCACCCATCAGAACAAATCTCGTTTCCACAAGGAAACTTGTGCATGGGACCTATGTCAAAAGCTTAGGAGAATACTTCAGGGTCCCGGTGTCACCGCCCCATTCCAAGGCCCTCATGGACACAAACACACATTAGGCCCCAACCTCGGGAAAGTCCATTTCAACACAGCCGCCCCGATTGCTCCCGCAGAGCCATCAAAACTCAACTGTCTTGTTGCTAGGAGAAAATTGGAATGCGAGGCGGGATTCCCTGGCTTCGAACCTCGAACGGTGCTCTGGAGTCATTCCATATGGGATGTCCTGGAGCTGACCAACAGGTCTCAATTGTCCCGCAGAAGGAATCCTTGAAGGGGGCATCCCACAACTCCCAACGTGGGAAAACCTCCATGGCCTTGAGATTCCGCTCCGTTCATGAAGGGGCAGTCATGCACAGAAACTCCAACCCGAGCCAACGTCTGATCCTCGCCGTGACTTCAGATGCATGAAATATTGGTTCAGATCTGCAGGAGGTACCTGCCGTGCCCTCGGCCTGAAGCCCAAGTCTAGCTTGTGTTCTCAGACTTCTGTCCTCACACTCCTGGCCCAGAAGCCCTCAAGTTTGGCAATTCTGGAACCAAAGTGCAGCACTCTGCCTGCCCTCTAGAAAAAATATCTTGCCTATTGAGCTCCCCAGGCACCTCAAATGAGGATAAACCTATACGGCACTCGACTGTACCCAAATCATATAGTCTAACCTGGGACTAATGCACTGACTGACACAACCTGAGCCCGAACCTCCTGACCAACACCCAGGCAGCTGACCGCACACTGAGCATATCAGACCCGCCATGGCCTTAGGTCGTCATCTCCTCCCAACTTCGGTTTTTCAGGCTTCAGAACCTAGACCTTATCTCCAACCACTGCCCAGGGTTGAAAATGATGCAGATATCAGAACACATTCCCCATGGCCAGAGACCTTGTGTTTGGCAGGTTGTCCAAAGTCCAGTGTAGTTGAAACCAGTGTGGCCCATGAGGCCCCGCCCATGCTCGTGGGCCACATTGGTCACAAACACACATTGTGACCCTCAGCATGAGCCCAGTCCTCAAGTAAGGCCTCTCAGTGGCTGGATGAAGAGACAGCATATTGGGCCTGCCATGCACCTAGGCCCCAATTTTTAACCATAGTTTGGGTTGTCCCTTCACTCTTCCCCAGGGCTCTGCTTTGGAATTCCTATTTTGTTCGGACACCTGAGGTAATAAACCTGAAAGGAGACCTCCCATCCGACAATTGAAGAAAAACTATTGGGACCCGGCCAAATCCACAGAGAGGAAGATTCGTCCATATCCCATGAGGCCTCCCCACATTCTACAGCCATTGTTGATACAAAATCCAGAGACAAAAGCCTGAGCAAGTGCCTCAGACTCGCTCTTTCTTCATATCCTGAGGGGTACTTCTCATGGTTTGTAGATTGGGCCTCCCATACCTACGTCCCAAAACCTTAGCTGAGTTTGTGTTTTCAGACTTCTGTCCTCAAAGTCCTGGGCCACACACCCTCCAGGCTGGGGCCCCTGGAGCCACACATTAGGACTGTGCCTACCCAATCCATGGGAATTCTGCCCATTCCATTGTCCATAATCTCACCAATTAAGAAAACTCTCCAAAGTCCCCGAGGCCATCCCAATAGTGTAGGTCTCCAGGGACAAACAAGGGCGGTGTGACACCAGGTGAGCATCTCCCTCCACTAATTCCATAGATGGATATCAACAGAGAAGAAGTTTGAACGAGACAGGACCCTAGGCCATAATCGGATCCATTGTTTTGGTTTACAGGCATGTCTCCTCAAAAGCCTGGATTCCAATACCAGCATAGGGGGTTTCCTGAGGCACCCCTCAGAACAAATCTCATATCCACAAGGAAACTTGTGCATGGGAGGTATGTCAAAAGCTTAGGAGAATACTTCAGGGTCCCGGTGCCAACGCCCCATTCCAAGGCCCTCATGGACACAAACACACAATGGGCCCGACCCTAAAAGTCCATTTCAACTCAGCCACGCCGGTTGCTCCCGCAGAGCTATGCGATCTCAACTGTCTTGTTGCTAGGAGACATTTGGAATGCGAGGCCCGCTTCCCAGGCATCCACCCCGAACGGTGCTCTGGAGTCCTTCCATATGGGATATCCTGGAGCTGCCCAACAGGTCTCAATTGTCCCGCAGAAGGAATCCTTGAAGGGGGCATCCCACAACTCCCAACGTGGGAAAACCTCCATGGCCTTGAGAATCCGCTCCGTTCATGAAGGGGCAGTCATGCACAGAAACTCCAACCAGAGCCAATGTATAATCCTCGCCGTTACTTCTGATGCATGAGATATCGTTTCAGATTGCAGGGGGTACCTGCCGGGCCCTCGGCCTGAAGCCCACGTCTAGCTTGAGTTCTCAGACATCTGTCCTCACACTCCTGGCCCAGAAGCCCTCAAGTTTGGCAATTCCGGAGCCCCAATGCAGCACTGTACCTCCCCTCTAGAAAAAATATCTTGCCTATTGAGTTCCCCAGGCACCTCAAATGAGGATAATCCTATACGGCACTCGACTGTACCCTAATCATATAGTCTAACCTGGGACTAATGCACTGACTGACACAACCTGAGCCCGAACCTCCTGACCAACACCCAGGCAGCTGACCGCACACTGAGCATATCAGACCCGCCATGGCCTTAGGTCGTCATCTCTTCCCAACTTCGGTTTTTCAGGCTTCAGAACCTAGACCTTATCTCCAACCACTGCCCAGGGTTGAAAATGATGCAGATATCAGAACACATTCCCCATGGCCAGAGACCTTGTGTTTGGCAGGTTGTCCAAAGTCCAGTGTAGTTGAAACCAGTGTGGCCCATGAGGCCCCGCCCATGCTCGTGGGCCACATTGGTCACAAACACACATTGTGACCCTCAGCATGAGCCCAGTCCTCAAGTAAGGCCTCTCAGTGGCTGGATGAAGAGACAGCATATTGGGCCTGCCATGCACCTAGGCCCCAATTTTTAACCATAGTTTGGGTTGTCCCTTCACTCTTCCCCAGGGCTCTGCTTTGGAATTCCTATTTTGTTCGGACACCTGAGGTAATAAACCTGAAAGGAGACCTCCCATCCGACAATTGAAGAAAAACTATTGGGACCGGGCCAAATCCACAGAGAGGAAGATTCGTCCATATCCCATGAGGCCTCCCCACATTCTACAGCCATTGTTGATACAAAATCCAGAGACAAAAGCATGAGCAAGTGCCTCAGACTCGCTCTTTCTTCATATCCTGAGGGGTACTTCTCATGGTTTGTAGATTGGGCCTCCCATACCTACGTCCCAAAACCTTAGCTGAGTTTGTGTTTTCAGACTTCTGTCCTCAAAGTCCTGGGCCGCACACCCTCCAGGCTAAGGCCCCTGGAGCCACACATTAGGACTGTGCCTACCCAATCCATGGGAATTCTGCCCATTCCATTGTCCAAATTCTCACCAATTAAGTAAACTCTCCCAAGTCCCCGAGGCCATCCCAATAGTGTAGGTCTCCAGGGACAGCAAGGGCGGTGTGACACCAGGTGAGCATCTCCCTCCACTCATTCCATAGATGGATATCACCAGAGTAGAAGATTGAACCAGACAGGACCCTAGGCCATAATCGGATCCATTGTTTTGGTTTATAGTCATGTCTCCTCAAAAGCCTGGATTCCAATACCAGCATAGGGGGTTTCCTGAGGCACCCCTCAGAACAAATCTCATCTCCACAAGGAAACTTGTGCTTGGGAGGTATGTCAAAAGCTTAGGAGAATACTTCAGGGTCCCGGTGCCAACGCCCCATTCCCAGGCCCTCATGGACACAAACACACAATGGGCCCGACCCTAAAAGTCCATTTCAACTCAGCCACGCCGGTTGCTCCCGCAGAGCTATCCGATCTCAACTGTCTTGTTGCTAGGAGACATTTGGAATGCGAGGCCCGCTTCCCAGGCATCCACCCCGAACGGTGCTCTGGAGTCCTTCCATATGGGATATCCTGGAGCTGCCCAACAGGTCTCAATTGTCCCTCAGAAGGAATCCTTGAAGGGGGCAACCCACAACTCCCAACGTGGGAAAACCTCCATGGCCTTGAGATTCCGCTCCGTTCATGAAGGGGCAGTCATGCACAGAAACTCCAACCCGAGCCAACGTCTGATCCTCGCCGTGACTTCAGATGCATGAAATATTGGTTCAGATCTGCAGGAGGTACCTGCCGTGCCCTCGGCCTGAAGCCCAAGTCTAGCTTGGGTTCTCAGACTTCTGTCCTCACACTCCTGGCCCAGAAGCCCTCAAGTTTGGCAATTCTGGAACCAAAGTGCAGCACTCTGCCTGCCCTCTAGAAAAAATATCTTGCCTATTGAGCTCCCCAGGCACCTCAAATGAGGATAATCCTATACGGCACTCGACTGTACCCTAATCATATAGTCTAACCTGGGACTAATGCACTGACTGACACAACCTGAGCCCGAACCTCCTGACCAACACCCAGGCAGCTGACCGCACAAGGAGCATATCAGACCCGCCATGGCCTTAGGTCGTCATCTCTTCCCAACTTCGGTTTTTCAGGCTTCAGAACCTAGACCTTATCTCCAACCACTGCCCAGGGTTGAAAATGATGCAGATATCAGAACACATTCCCCATGGCCAGAGACCTTGTGTTTGGCAGGTTGTCCAAAGTCCAGTGTAGTTGAAACCAGTGTGGCCCATGAGGCCCCGCCCATGCTCGCGGGCCACATTGGTCACAAACACACATTGTGACCCTCAGCATGAGCCCAGTCCTCAAGTAAGGCCTCTCAGTGGCTGGATGAAGAGACAGCATATTGGGCCTGCCATGCACCTAGGCCCCAATTTTTAACCATAGTTTGGGTTGTCCCTTCACTCTTCCCCAGGGCTCTGCTTTGGAATTCCTATTTTGTTCGGACACCTGAGGTAATAAACCTGAAAGAAGACCTCCCATCCGACAATTGAAGAAAAACTATTGGGACCGGGCCAAATCCACAGAGAGGAAGATTCGTCCATATCCCATGAGGCCTCCCCACATTCTACAGCCATTGTTGATACAAAATCCAGAGACAAAAGCCTGAGCAAGTGCCTCAGACTCGCTCTTTCTTCATATCCTGAGGGGTACTTCTCATGGTTTGTAGATTGGGCCTCCCATACCTACGTCCCAAAACCTTAGCTGAGTTTGTGTTTTCAGAATTCTGTCCTCAAAGTCCTGGGCCGCACACCCTCCAGGCTGGGGCCCCTGGAGCCACACATTAGGACTGTGCCTACCCAATCCATGGGAATTCTGCCCATTCCATTGTCCAAAATCTCACCAATTAAGAAAACTCTCCAAAGTCCCCGAGGCCATCCCAATAGTGTAGGTCTCCAGGGACAAACAAGGGCGGTGTGACACCAGGTGAGCATCTCCCTCCACTCATTCCATAGATGGATATCACCAGAGAAGAAGATTGAACCAGACAGGACCCTAGGCCATAATCGGATCCATTGTTTTGGTTTACAGGCATGTCTCCTCAAAAGCCTGGATTCCAATACCAGCATAGGGGGTTTCCTGAGGCACCCCTCAGAACAAATCTCATCTCCACAAGGAAACTTGTGCATGGGAGGTATGTCAAAAGCTTAGGAGAATACTTCAGGGTCCCGGTGCCAACGCCCCATTCCAAGGCCCTCATGGACACAAACACACAATGGGCCCGATCCTAAAAGTCCATTTCAACTCAGCCACGCCGGTTGCTCCCGCAGAGCTATCCGATCTCAACTGTCTTGTTGCTAGGAGACATTTGGAATGCGAGGCCCGCTTCCCAGGCATCCACCCCGAACGGTGCTCTGGAGTCCTTCCATATGGGATATCCTGGAGCTGCCCAACAGGTCTCAATTGTCCCGCAGAAGGAATCCTTGAAGGGGGCATCCCACAACTCCCGACGTGGGAAAACCTCCATGGCCTTGAGATTCCGCTCCGTTCTTGAAGGGGCAGTCATGCACAGAAACTCCAACCCGAGCCAACGTCTGATCCTCGCCGTGACTTCAGAAGCATGAGATATTCGTTCAGATCTGCAGGGGGTACCAGCCGTGCCCTCGGCCTGAAGCCCAAGTCTAGCTTCTGTTCTCAGACTTGTCCTCACACTCCTGGTCCAGAATCCCTCATGTTTGGCAATACCGGACCCACAATGCAGCACTCTGCCTGCCTCTAGAAAAAATATATTGCCTATTGAGTAGCCCAGGCACCTCAAATGAGGATAAACCTACACGGCTCTCGACTCTACCTGAATTATATAGTCTAACCTGGGTACTAATTCACTGTCTGACACAACATGAACCCGAACCTCCGGACCAACAACCAGGCAGCTGACCGCACACTGAGCACATCAGACCCGCCATGGCCTTAGGTCGTCATCTCTTCCCAACTGCGGTTTTCAGGCTTCAGAACGTAGACCTTATCTCCAAACACTGCCCAGGGTTGAAAATGATGCAGAAATCAGAGCTCCTTCCCCATGGCAAGAGACCTTGTGATTGGCATGTTATCCAAAGTTCAGTGTAGTTGAAACCAGTGTGGCCCATGAGGCCCCGCCCATGCTCGCGGGCCATATTGGTCACAAACACACATGCTGACCCTCAGCCTGTGCCCAGTCTTTAAGTAAGGCCACTCAGTGGCTAGATGAAGAGACAGCATATTGGGTCTGCCATGCCCCTAGGCCCCAATTTATAACCATCGTTTGGGTTGTCCCTTCACTCTTCCCCAGGGCTCTGCTTTGGAATTCCTCTTTGGTTGGGACACCTGAGGTAACAAACCTGAGAGGAGACCTCCCATCCCACAGATTGATGGAAAGAAATTGGGACCGGGCCAAATCCACAGAGAGGAAGATTCGTCCATTGCCCATGAGGCCTCCCCACGTTCCACGCCCATCTTTGATACAAAATCCAGAGACAAAAGCCTGAGCAAGCGCCTCAGACTCACTCTTTCTTCATACCCTGAAGAGTGCTTCTCATGGTTTGTAGACTGGCCCTGCCATACCTACGTTCCCAACCTAAGCTGAGTTTGTGTTTTCAGATTTCTGTCCTCAGATTCCTGGGCCACACACCCTCCAGGCTGGGGCCTCTGGAGCCAAACATTAGGACTGTGCCTACCCAATACATGGGAATTCTGCCCATTCCATTATCCAAAATCGTACAAATTAGGAGAACTCTCCAAAGTCCCCAAGGCCATCCCAATAGTGTAGGTCTCCGGGGACAAACAAGGGCGGTCTGACACCAGCCGAGCATCTACCTCCACTCATATCATAAATGGATGTCCCCAGAGAAGAAGATGGAACCAGACAGGACCCTAGGCCATATTCGGATCCATTGCTTTGGTTTACAGACATGTCTCCTCAAAAGCCTGGATTCCAAGACCAGCATAGGGGGTTTCTGAGGCACCCCTCAGAACAAATCTCGTTTCCACAAGGAAACTTGTGCATGGGACCTATGTCAAAAGCTTAGGAGAATACTTCAGGGTCCCGGTGTCACCGCCCCATTCCAAGGCCCTCATGGACACAAACACACATTAGGCCCCAACCTCGGGAAAGTCCATTTCAACACAGCCGCCCCGATTGCTCCCGCAGAGCCATCAAAACTCAACTGTCTTGTTGCTGGGAGAAAATTGGAATACGAGGCGGGATTCCCTGGCATCGATCCTCGAACGGTGCTCTGGAGTCATTCCCTATGGGATGTCCTGGAGCTGCACAACAGGTCTCAATTGTCCCGCAGAAGGAATCCTTGAAGGGGGCATCCCACAACTCCCAACGTGGGAAAACCTCCATGGCCTTGAGATTCCGCTCCGTTCATGAAGGGGCATCCATGCACAGAAACTCCAACCCGAGCCAACGTCTGATCCTCGCCGTGACTTCAGATGCATGAAATATTGGTTCAGATCTGCAGGAGGTACCTGCCGTGCCCTCGGCCTGAAGCCCAAGTCTAGCTTGTGTTCTCAGACTTCTGTCCTCACACTCCTGGCCCAGAAGCCCTCAAGTTTGGCAATTCTGGAACCAAAGTGCAGCACTCTGCCTGCCCTCTAGAAAAAATATCTTGCCTATTGAGCTCCCCAGGCACCTCAAATGAGGATAAACCTATACGGCACTCGACTGTACCCAAATCATATAGTCTAACCTGGGACTAATGCACTGACTGACACAACCTGAGCCCGAACCTCCTGACCAACACCCAGGCAGCTGACCGCACACTGAGCATATCAGACCCGCCATGGCCTTAGGTCGTCATCTCTTCCCAACTTCGGTTTTTCAGGCTTCAGAACCTAGACCTTATCTCCAACCACTGCCCAGGGTTGAAAATGATGCAGATATCAGAACACATTCCCCATGGCCAGAGACCTTGTGTTTGGCAGGTTGTCCAAAGTCCAGTGTAGTTGAAACCAGTGTGGCCCATGAGGCCCCGCCCATGCTCGCGGGCCACATTGGTCACAAACACACATTGTGACCCTCAGCATGAGCCCAGTCCTCAAGTAAGGCCTCTCAGTGGCTGGATGAAGAGACAGCATATTGGGCCTGCCATGCACCTAGGCCCCAATTTTTAACCATAGTTTGGGTTGTCCCTTCACTCTTCCCCAGGGCTCTGCTTTGGAATTCCTATTTTGTTCGGACACCTGAGGTAATAAACCTGAAAGGAGACCTCCCATCCGACAATTGAAGAAAAACTATTGGGACCGGGCCAAATCCACAGAGAGGAAGATTCGTCCATATCCCATGAGACCTCCCCACATTCTACAGCCATTGTTGTTTTGTCCAGAAACAAAAGCCTGAGCAAGTGCCTCAGACTCGTTCTTTCTTCATATCCTGAGGGGTACTTCTCATGGTTTGTAGATTGGGCCTCCCATACCTACGTCCCAAAACCTAAGCTGAGTTTGTGTTTTCAGACTTCTGTCCTCAAAGTCCTGGGCCGCACACCCTCCAGGCTGGGGCCCCTGGAGCCACACAATAGGACTATGCCTACCCCATACATGGGAATTCTGCCCATTACATTGTCCAAAATTGTACAAATTAGGATAACCCTCCAAATTCCCTGAGGCCATCGCAATATGTAGGTCTCTGTGGACAAACAAGGGCGGTCTGACACCAGCTGAGCATCTACTTCCACTCATACCATAGATGGATGTCCCCAGAGAATGAGATGGAACCAGACAGGACCCTAGGCCATAATCGGATACATTGCTTTGGTTTACAGGCATGTCTCCTCAAAATCCTGGATTCCAATACCAGCATAGGGGGTTTCCTGAGGCACCCATCAGAAAAAGTCTCGTCTCCACGAGGAAACTTGTGCATGGGACCTATGTCAAAATCTTAAAAAATAATTCAGAGTCCCGGTGTCACCGCCCCATTCCAAGGTCCTCATGGACACAAACACACATTAGGCCCCATGCTCAGGAAAGTCCATTTCAACTCAGCCACCCCGGTTGCTCCCAATAGCCATCCGATCTCAACTGTCTTGTTGCTAGGAGACAATTGGAATGCGAGGCGGGCTTCCTTGGCATCCATCCTCGATCGGTGCTCTGGAGTAATTCCATATGGGATGTGTTGGAGCTGCCCAACAGGTCTCATGTCCCGCAGAAGGTATCCTTGAAGGGGGCATCCCATAACTGCCAACGTGGGAAAACCTCCATGGCCTTGAGATACCTCTCCGTTCATGAAGGGGCAGTCATGCACAGAAACTACAACCTGAGCCAACGCCTGATCCTCGCCGTGACTTCAGATGCATGAGATATTGGTTCAGATGTGCAGGGGGTACCTGCCTTGCCCTCGGCCTGAAGCCCAAGTCTAGCTTGTGTTCTCAGACTTCTGTCCTCACACTACTGGCCCAGAAGCCCTCAAGTTTGGCAATTCCAGACCCACAATGCAGCACTGTGCCTGCCCTCTAGAAAAAATATCATGCCTAATGAGCTGCGCAGGCACCTAAAATGAGGATCAACTTACACGGCACTCGACTGTACCCAAATTATAGAGTCTAACCTGGGCACTAGCACTGTCTAACAAAACCTGAGCCCGAACCTCCCGACCAACAACCAGGCAGCTGACCGCACACTGAGTACATCAGACCCACCATGGCCTTAGGTCATCATCTCTTCCAAACTGCGGTTTTCAGGCTTCCGAACCTAGACCTTATCTCCTACCACTGCCGAGGGTTGAAGGTGATGCAGAAATCAGAACTCCTTCCCCATGGCAAGAAACCTTGTGGTTGGCATGTTGTCCAAAGTTCAGTGTAGTTGAAACCAATGTGTCCCATGAGGCCCCGCCCATGCTCGCGAGCCACATTGGTCACAAACACACATTGTGACACTCAGCCTGAGCCCAGTCTTCAAGTAAGGTCTCTCAGTGGATGGATGTAGAGACAGCATATGGGGCCTGCCATGCCCCTAGGCCCCAAATTTTAACCATAGTTTGGGTTGTCACTTCACTATTCCCAAAGGCTCTGCTTTGGAATTCCTCTTTGGTTGGGACACCTGAGGTAACAAACCTGAAAGGAGACCTCCCATCCCACAGATTGACGAAAAACAATGGGGACCGGGCCAAATCCACAGAGAGGAAGATTCGTCGATGGCCCATGAGGCCTCCCCACATTCCACGGCCATCGTTGACACAAAATCCAGAGACCAAAGCCTGAGCAAGCGCCTCAGAATCGCTCTTTCTTCATGTCCTGAAGAGTTCTTCTCATGGTTTGTAGATTGGGCCTGCCATACCTGCGTCCCCAAACCTAAGCTGAGTTTGTGTTATCAGACTTCTGTCCTCAAAGTCCTGGGCCACACACCCTCCAGGCTGGGGTCCCTGGAGCCACACATTAGGACAATGCCTACCCAATGCATGGGAATTCTGCCCATTCCATTGTCCAAAATTGTACAAATTAGGAGAACCCTCCAAAGTCCCCGAGGCCATCCAATATGTAGTTCTCAGTGGACAAACAAGGGCGGTCTGACACCAGCTGAGCATCTACCTCCTCTCATACCATAGATGGATGTCCTCAGAGAAGGAGATGGAACCAGACAGGACCCTAGGCCGTAATCGGATCCATTGCTTTGTTTTACAGGCATGAATCCACAAAATCCTGGATTCCAATACCAGCAGAGGGGGTTTCCTGAGGAACCCATCAGAAAATATCTCGTCTCCACGAGGAAACTTGTACATTGCACCTATGTCAAAATCTTAGGAGAATACTTCAGAGTCCCGGTGCCACCGCCCCATTCCAAGGTCCTCATGGACACAAACACACATTATGCCCCATGCTCAGGAAAGTCCATTTCAACTCAGCCACCCCGGTTGCTCACGCAGAGCCATCCGATCTCAACTGTATTGTTACAAGGAGACAATTGGAATGCGAGGCGGTCTTTCCTGGCATCCATCCTCGAAAGGTGCTCTGGAGTCATTCCATATGGGATGTTTTGGAGCTGCCCAACAGGTTTCAATTGTCCCTCAGAAGGTATCCTTGAAGGGGGCATCCCACAACTCCCAACGTGGGAAAACCTCCATGGCCTTGAGATTCCTCTCCGTTCATGAAGGGGCAGTCATGCACAGCAACTACAATCTGAGCCAACGTCTGATCCTCGTCGTGACTTCAGATGCATGAGATATTGGTTCAGATGTGCAGGAGGTACCTGCCTTGCCCTCGGCCTGAAGCCCAAGTCTAGCTTGTGGTCTCAGACTTCTGTCCTCACACTACTGGCCCAGAAGCCCTCAAGTTTGGCAATTCCGGACCCACAATGCAGCACTGTGCCTGCCCACTAGAAAAAATATCTTACCTAATGAGCTGCCCAGGCACCTTAAATGAGGATCAACCTACACGGCACTCGACTGTACCCAAATTATAGAGTCTAACCTGGGCACAATTGCTCTGTCTGACACAACCTGAGCCCGAACCTACTGACCAACAACCAGGCAGCTGACCGCACACTGAGCATATCAGACCCACCATGGCCTTATGTCATCACCTCTCCCAACTGCGGTTTTAAGGCTTCCAAACCTAGACCTTATCTCCAACCACTGCCCAGGGTTGAAAATGATGCAGAAATAAGAACTCCTTCCCCATGGCAAGAGACCTTGTGATTGGCATGTTGTCCAAAGTTCAGTGTAGTTGAAACCAGTGTGGCCCTTGAGGCCCCGCCCATGCTCGCAAGCCACATTGGTCACAAACACACATTGTGACCCTCAGCCTGAGCCCAGTCCTCAAGTAAGGCCTCTCAGTGGCTGGATGAAGAGACAGCATATGGGGCCTGCCATGCCCCTAGGCCCCAAATTTTAACCATAGTTTGGGTTGTCCCTTCACTCTTCCCCAGGGCTCTGCTTTGGAATTCCTCTTTGGTTGGGACACCCGAGGTAACAAACCTGAAAGGAGACCTCCCATCCCACAGATTGACGAAAACAATTGGGACTGGGCCAAATCCACAGAAAGGAAGATTTGTCCATGGCCCATAGGCCTCCCCACATTCCACGGCCATCGTTGACACAAAATCCAGAGACCAAAACCTGAGAAGGGCCTCAGACTCCCTCTTTCTTCATATCCTGAAAAGTTCTTATCATGGTTTGTAGATTGGGCCTGCCATACCTACGTCCCCAAACTTAAGCTGAGTTTGTGTTTTCAGACTTCTGTCCTCAAAGTCCTGGGCCACACACCCTCCAGGCTGGGGCCCCTGGAGCCACACATTAGGACTGTGCCTACCCCATGCATGGGAATTCTGCCCATTCAATTGTCCAAAATTGTACAAATTAGTAGAACCCTCCAAAGTCCCGGAGGCCATCCCAATATGTAGGTCTCAGTGGAAAAACAAGGGCGGTCTGACACCAGCTGAGTATCTACGTCCACTCAAACCATAGATTGATGTCCCCAGAGAAGGATATGATACCAGACAGGTCCCTAGGCCATAATAGGATCCATTGCTTTGGTTTACAGGCATGTCTCCTCAAAATCCTGGATTCCAATACCAGCATAGGTTGTTTCCTGAGGCACCCATCAGAAAAAATCTCGTCTCCACGAGGAAACTTGTGCATGGGACCTATGTCAAAATCTTAGGAGAATACTTCAGAGTCCCGGTGCCACCGCTCCATTCCAAGTTCCTCATGGACACAAACACACATTAGGCCCCATGCTCAGGAATGTCCATTTCATCTCAGCCACCCCGGTTGCTCCCGCAGAGCCATCTGATCTCAACTGTCTTGTTGCTAGAAGACAATTGGAATGCGAGGCGTGCTTCCCTGGCATCCATCCTCGAACGGTGCTCTGGAGTCATTCCATATGGGATGTTTTGGAGCTGCCCAACAGGTCTCAATTGTCCCGCAGAAGGAATCCTTGAAGGGGGCATCCCACAACTCCCAACGTGGGAAAAACTTCATGGCCTTGAGTTTCCTCTCCGTTCATGAAGGGGCAGTCATGCACAGAAACTACAACCTGAGCCAACGTCTGATCCTCGCCGTGACTTCAGATGCATGAGATATTGGTTCAGATGTGCAGGGGGTACCTGCCTTGCCCTTGGCCTGAAGCCCAAGTCTAGCTTGTGTTCTCAGACTTCTGTCCTCATACTACTGGCCCAGAAGCCCTCACGTTTGGCAATTCCGGACCCACAATGCAGCACTCTGCCTGCCGTCTAGAAAAAATATCTTGCCTAATGAGCTGCCCAGGCACCTTAAATGAGGATCAACCTACACGGCACTCGACTATACCCAAATTATAGAGTCTAACCTGGGCACAAATGCACTGTCTTACACACCCTGAGCCCGAACCTCCTGACCAACAACCAGGCAGCTGACCGCACACTGAGCACATCAGTCTCACCATGGCCTTAGGTCATCATCTCTTCCCAACTGCGGTTTTCAGGCTTCCGAACCTAGACCTTATCTCCAACCACTGCCCAGGGTTGAAAATGATGCAGAAATCAGAACTCTTTCCCCATGGCAAGAGACCTTGTGATTGGCATATTGTCCAAACTTCAGTGTAGTTGAAACCAGTGTGACCCATGAGGCCCCGCCCATGCCTGCAAGCCACAAACAAACCTGAAAGGATACCTCCCATCCCACATTTGGACGAAAATCAATTGGGACTGGGCCAAATCCACAGAGAGGAAGATTCGTCCATGGCCCATGAGGCCTCCACACATTCCAAGGCCATCGTTGATAAAAATTCAGACACAAAAGCCTGAGCAGGCGCCTCAGACTCGCTCTTAATTCATATCCTGAAGAGTTCTTCTCATGGTTTGTAGACTGGGCATGCCATACCTACTTCCCCAAACCCTAAGCTGAGTTTGTGTTTTCAGACTTCTGTCCTCAAAGTCCTGGGCCTTACACCATCCAGGCTGGGGCCCCTGAAGCCACCCATTAGGACTGTGCCTACCCAATGAATAGGAATTCTGCCCATTCCATTGTCCAAAATCGTACAAAGTAGGAGAACCCTCCAAAGTCTCCGAGGCCATCTCAATATTGTAGGTCTCCCGGGACAAACAAGGGCGGTCTGACACCAGCTGAGCATCTACCTCCACTCATACCATTGATGGATGTCCCAAGAGAAGGAGATGGAAACAGACAGGGCCCTAGGCCAAAATTGGATCCATTGCTTTGGTTTACAGGCATGTCTCCTCAAATACCTGGATTCCAAGAACAGCATAATGGGTTTCCTGAGGCACCCATCAGAACAAATCTCGTCTCCACAAGGAAACTGTGCATGGGAGCTATGTCAAATGTTTAGGAGAATACTTCAGGGTCCCGGTGCCACCGCCCCATTCCAAGGCCCTCATGGACAAAAACACACATTAGGCCCCATCCTCAGGAAAGTCCATTTTAATAGCCACCCCGGTTGCTCCCGCAGATCCATTCGATCTCAACTGTCTTGTTGCTAGGAGACAAGTGGAATGCGAGGCGGGCTTCCCTGGCATTCATCCTCGAACGGTGCTCTGGAGTCATTCCATATGGGATGTGCTGGAGCTGCCCAACAGGTCTCAATTGTCCCGCAGAAGGAATGCTTGAAGGGGGCATCCCACAACTCCCAACGTGGGAAAACCTCCATGGCCTTGAGATTCCGCTCCGTTCATGAAGGGGCAGTCATGCACAGAAACTCCAACCAGAGCCAATGTCTAATCCTCGCCGTTACTTCTGATGCATGAGATATCGTTTCAGATTGCAGGGGGTACCTGCCGGGCCCTCGGCCTGAAGCCCAAGTCTAGCTTGAGTTCTCAGACATCTGTCCTCACACTCCTGGCCCAGAAGCCCTCACGTTTGGCAATTCCGGAGCCCCAATGCAGCACTCTACCTGCCCTCTAGAAAAATATCTTGCCTAATGAGCTGCCCAGGCTCCTCAAATGCGGAACAATCTACAGGCACTCGACTGTACCCAAATTATACAGTCTAAACTGGGCACTAATGCACTTTCTGACACAACATGAGCCCGAACTTCCTGACCAACACCAAGGCAGCTGACCGCACACTGAGCACAACAACCTGCCATGGCCTTAGGTCGTCATCTCTTCCCAATTTCTCAGGCTTCAGAACATAGACCTTATCTCCAACCAATGCCCAGGGTTGAAAATAATGCAGAAATCCGAACTCCTTCCCCATGGCAAGAGACCTTGTGATTGGCATGTTGTCCAAAGTTCAGTGTTGTTGAAACCAGTGTGGTCCATGAGGCCCCGCCCATGCTCGCGTGCCACATTGGTCACAAACACACATTGTGACCCTCAGCCTGAGCCCAGTCCTCAATTAAGTCCTCTCAGTGGCTGGATGAAGAGACAGCATATGGGGCCTGCCATGCCCCTAGGCCCCAATTTTTAACCATAGTTTGGGTTGTCACTTCACTCTTCCTCAGGGCTCTGCTTTGGAATTCCTCTTTTGTTGGGACACCTGAGGTAACAAACCTGAAAGGAGACCTCCCATCCCACAGATTGACGAAAAACAATTGGGACTGGGCCAAATCCACAGAGAGGAAGATTCGTCCATGGCCCATGAGGCCTCCCCACATTCCACGGCCATCGTTGATACAAAATCCAGACACAAAAGACTGAGCAAGCGCCTCAGATTCGCTCTTTCTTCATATCCTGAAGAGTTCTTCTTATGGTTTGTAGATTGTGCCTGCCATAACTACGTCCCCAAAACCTAAGCTGAGTTTTTGTTTTCAGACTTCTGTCCTCAAAATCCTGTGCCATACACCATCCAGGCTGGGGCCCCTGAAGCCACCCATTAGGATTGTGCCTACCCAATGAATAGGAATTCTGCCCATTCCATTGTCCAAATCGTACAAATTAGGAGAACCCCCCAAAGTCCCCGAGGCCATCCCAATAGTGTAGGTCTCCCGGAACAAACAAGGGTGGTTTGACACCAGGTGAGCATCTACCTCCACTCATACCATAGATGGATGTCCCCAGAGAAGGAGATGGAAACAGACAGGACCCTAGGCCAAAATCGGATCCATTGCTTTGGTTTACAGGCATGTCTCTTCAAATGCCTGGATTCCAAGACAAGCATAGGGGGTTTCCTGTGGCACCCATCAGAACAAATCTCGTCTCCACAAGGAAACTGTGCATGGGAGCTATGTCAAATGTTTAGGAGAATACTTCAGGGTCCCGGTGCCACCGCCCCATTCCAAGGCCCTCATGCACAAAAACACACATTAGGCCCCATCCTCAGAAAAGTCCATTTCAACTCAGCCACCCCGATTGATCCCGCAGAGCCATCCTATCTCAACTGTCTTGTTGCTAGAAGACAATTGGAATGCGAGGCGGGCTTCCCTGGCATCCATCCTCGAACGGTGCTCTGGAGTCATTCCATATGGGATGTTTTGCAGCTGCCCAACAGGTCTCAATTGTGCCGCAGAAGGAATCCTTGAAGGGGGCATCCCACCACCCAACGTGGGAAAACATCCATGGCCTTGAGATTCCGCTCCATTCATGAAGGGGCAGTCATGCACAGAAACTCCACCTGAGCCAAGTCTGAACCTCGCTGTGACATCTGATGCATGAGATATCGGTTCAGATCTGCAGGTGGTACCTGCCGTGCCCTCGGCCTGAAGCCCAAGTCTAGCTTGTGTTTTCAGACTCCTGTCCTCACACGCCTGGCCCAGAAGCCCTCAAGTTTGGCAATTCCGGACCCACAATGCAGCACTGTGCCTGCCCTCTAGAAATAATATCTTGCCTAATTTGCAGCCTAGGCACCTCAAATGCGGAACAACCTACACGGCACTCGACTGTACCCATATTATAGAGTCTAACCTGGGCACTAATGCACTGTCTGACACAACCTGAGCCCGAACTTTCTGACCAACACCCAGGCAGCTGACCGCACACTGAGCACATCAGACCCGCCATGGACTTAGGTCGTCATCTCTTCCCAACGGTAGTTTTCAGACTTCAGAACCTAGACCTTATCTCCAACCAATGCCCAGGGTTGAAAAGGATGCAGAAATCACAACTCCTTCCCCATGGCAAGAATCCTTATGATTAGTATGTTGTCCAAACTTCAGTGTAGTTGAAACCAGTGTGGCCCATGCTTGCGGGGCACATTGGCCACAAACACATATTGGAACCCTCAGCCTGAGCCCAGTCCTCAAGTAAGGACTCTCAGTGGCTAGAAAAGAGACAGCTATTGGGACTGCCATGCACCTAGGCCCCAATTTTTAACCATAGTTTGGGTTGTCTCTTCACTCTTCCCCAGGGCTCTCCCTTGGAATTCCTCTTAGTTGGGACACCTGACATAAAAAACCTGAAAGGAGACCTCCCATCCCACAGATTGACGAAAAACAATTTGGACTTGGCCCAATCCACAGAGAGGAAGTTTCGTTCATGGCCCATGAGGCCTTCCCACATTCCACGGCCATCGTTGATACAAAATCCAGAGACAAAATCCTGAGCAAGCGCCTCAGATTCGCTCTTTCTTCATATCCTGAAGAGTTTTTCTCATGGTTTATAGATTGAGCCTGCCATACTACGTCCCCAAACCTAAGCTGAGTTTGTGTTTTCAGACTTCTGTCCTCAAAGTCCTGGGCAACACACCCTCCAGGCTGGGTCCCCTGGATCCACACATTAGGACAGTGCCTACCCAATCCATGGGAATTCTGCCCATTCCATTGTCCAAAATCGTGCAAATTAGGAGAAATCTCCAAATTCCCCATGGCCATCCCTATAGTGTAGGTCTCGGGGACAAACAAGGGCGGTCTGACACCAGCTGAGCATCTATCTCCACTCATTCCATAGATGGATATCCCCAGAGAAGAAGATTGAACCAGACAGGACCCTACGACATAATCGGATCCATTGCTTTGGTTTACAGGCATGTCTCCTCAAAAGCCTGGATTCCAATACCAGCATAGGGGGTTTCCTGAGGCACCCATCAGAACAAATCTCGTCTCCACAAGAAAACTTGTGCATAGGAGCTACGTCAAAAGCTTAGGAGAATACTTCAGGGTCCCGGTGCCAACGCCCCATTCCAAGGCCCTCATGGAAACAAACACACATTAGGCCCCATCCTCATGAAAGTCCATTTCAACTCAGCCACCCCGGTTGCTCCCGCAGAGCCATCCGATCTCAACTGTCTTGTTGCTAGGAGACAATTGGAATGTGAGGCGGGCTTCCCTGGCATCCATCCTCCAATGGTACTCTGGAGTCATTCCATATGAGATGTACTGAAGCTGCCCAACAGGTCTCAATGGAACCGCAGAAGGAATCCTTGAAGGGGGCATCCCACAACTCCCAAAGTGGGAATACCTCCATGGCCTTGCGATTCCGCTCCGTTCATGAAGGGGCAGTCATGCACAGAAACTCCAACCAGAGCCAACGTCTGATCACCGCCTTGACTTCAGATGCTTGAGATATTGGTTCAGATCTGCAGGGGGTACCTGCCGTGCCCTCGGCCTGAAGCCCAAATCAGGCTTGTGTTCTCAGACTTCTGTTCTCACACTCGTGGCTCAGAAGCCGTCATGTTTGGCAATTCCGGACCCACAATGCAGCACTCTGAATGCCCTCGGCAAAAATATCTTGCCTAATGAGCTGCCAAGACACCTCAAATGAGGATAAACCTACACGGCATTCGACTGTACCCAAAATATAGAGTCTCACCTGAGCACTAATGCACTGTCTGACACAATCTGAGCCAGAACCTCCTGATCAAACCCCATGCAGCTGACTGCACACTGAGCATAACAGACCCTCCATGGCCTTAGGTTGTCATCTCTTCCCAAATGCGGTTTTTCAGGGTTCAGAAACTAGACCTTAACTCCAAAAAATGCCCAGGGTTGAAAATGATGCAGAAATCAGATCACCTTCCCCTAGGCAAGAGAACTTGTGATTGGCATGTTGTCCAAAGTCCAGTGTAGTTGAAACCAATGTGGCCAATGAGGCCCCGCCCATGCTCGTGGGCCACATTGTTCACAAACACACATTGTGACCCTCAGCCAGAGCCCAGTTCTCAAGTAAGGCCTCTCGGTGGCTGGATGAAGAGACAGCATATTGGGCCTGCCATGCCCCTAGGCCCGAATTTTTTACCATAATTTGGGTTGTCCCTTCACTCTCCCAGGGCTCTGCTTTGGAATTCCTCTTTTTCGGACACCTGAGGTAATAAACCTGAAAGGAGACCTCCCATCCTACAGATTGATGAAAACAATGGGGCGGGCCAAATCCACAGAGAGGAAGATTCGTCCATGACCCATGAGGCCTCCCCACATTCCACGGCCATCATTGATACAAAATCCAGAGACAAAAGCCTGAGCAAGCGCCTCAGATTAATTCTTTCTTCATATCCTGAAGAGTTCTTCTCATGGTTTGTAGATTGGGCCTGCCATACCTACGTCCCAAAACCTAAGCTGAGTTTGTGTTTTCAGACTTCTGTCCTCAAAGTCCTGGGCCACACACCCTCCAGGCTGGGGCCGCTGGAGCCACACATTAGGACTGTGCCTAACCAATCCATGGGAATTCTGCCCATTCCGATGTCCAAAATCGTACAAATTAGGAGAACTCTCCAAAGTACCCGAGGCCATCCCAATAGTGTAGGTCTCCGGGGACAAACAAGGGCGGTCTAACACCAGTTGAGCATCTACCTCCACTCATTCCATAGATGGATATCCCCGGAGAAGAAGATTGAACCAGACAGGACCCTAGGCCATAATCGGATCCATTGCTTTGGTTTTCAGGCATGTCTCGTCAAAAGCCTGGATTCCAATACCAGCATAAGGGGTTTCCTGAGGCACCCATCAGAACAAATCTCGTCTCCACAAGGAAATTTGTGCATGGGAGCTACGTCAAAAGCTTAGGAGAATACTTCAGGGTCCCGGTAACAACGCCCCATTCCAAGGCCCTCATGGTCACAAACACACATTAGGCCCCATCCTAGGAAAGTCCATTTCAACTCAGCCACCCCGGTTGCCTCCGCAGAGCCACCCATCTCAACTGTCTAGTTGATAGGAGACAATTGGAATTTGAGGTGGTCTTCCCTGGCATCCATCCTCGAACGGTGCTCTGGAGTCATTCCATATGGGATGTCCTGGAGCTGCCCAACAGGTCTCATTTGTCCCGCAGAAGGAATCCTTGAAGGGGGCATCCCACAACTCCCAACGTGGGAAAACCTCCATGGCCTTGAGATTCTGCTCCGTTCATGAAGGGGCAGTCATGCACAGAAACTCCAAACTGAGCCAACGTCTGATCCTCGCCATGGCTTCAGATGCTTGAGATATTGGTTCAGATCTGCAGGGGGTACCTGCCGTGCCCTCAGCCTGAAGCCCAAATCAGGCTTGTGTTCTCAGACTTCTGTCCTCATACTCGTGGTCCAGAAGCCCTCAAGTTTAGCAATTCCGGACCAACAATGCAGCACTCTGCCTGCACTCTGGAAAAAATATCTTGCCTAATGAGGAGCCCAGGCACCTCAAATGAGGATAAACCTACACGGCATTCGACTGTACCCAAATTATATAGTATAACCTGGGCACTAATGCACTGTATGACACAATCTGAGCCAGAACCTCCTGACCAAAACCCAGGCAGCTGACTGTACACTGAGAATATCAGACCCGCCATGGCCTTAGGTCGTCATCTCTTCAGAACTGCGGTTTTTCAGGCTACAGAACCAAGACCTTATTTCCAACCACTGCCAAGGGTTGATAATGATGCAAAAATCAGAACACCTTCCCCATGGCAAGAGACCTTGTGATTGGCATGTTGTCCAAAGTTCAGTGTAGTTGAAACCAGTGTGGCCCTTGAGGCCCCGCCCATGCTCGCGTGCCACATTGGTCACAAACACACATTGTGACCCTCAGCCTGAGCCCAGTCCTCAATTAAGTCCTCTCAGTGGCTGGATGAAGAGACAGCATATGGGGCCTGCCATGCCCCTAGGCCCCAATTTTTAACCATAATTTGGGTTGTCCCTTCACTCTTTCCCAGGGTTCTGCTTTGGAATTCCTCTTTTTCAGACACCTGAGGTAATAAACCTGAAAGAAGACCTCCCATCCTACAGATTGACGAAAACAATGGGGCCGGTCCAAATCCACAGAGAGGAAGATTCGTCCATGACCCATGAGGCCTCCCCACATTCCACGGCCATCGTTGATACAAAATCCAGAGACAAAAGCCTGAGCAAGTGCCTCAGACTCGCTCTTTCTTCATATCCTGAAGAGTTCTTCTCATGGTTTGTAGATTGGGCTTGCCATACCTACGTCCCCAAACCTAAGTTGAGTTTGTGTTTTCAGACTTCTGTCCTCAAAGTCCTGGGCCACACACCCTCCAGGCTGGGGCCCCTGGAGCCACACATTAGGACTGTGCCTACCCAATCCATTGGAATTCTGCCCATTCCGATGTCCAAAATCGTACAAATTAGGAGAACTCTCCAAAGTACCCGAGGCCATCCCAATAGTGTAGGTCTCGGGGGACAAACAAGGGCGGTCTAACACCAGTTGAGCATCTACCTCCACTCATTCCATAGATGGATATCACCAGAGAAGAAGATTGAACGAGACAGAACCCTAGGCCATAATCGGTTCCATTGTTTTGGTTTATAGGCATGTCTCCTCAAAAGCCTGGATTCCAATACCAGCATAGGGGGTTTCCTGAGGCACCCCTCAGAACAAATCTCATCTCCACAAGGAAACTTGTGCTTGGGAGGTATGTCAAAAGCTTAGGAGAATACTTCAGGGTCCCGGTGCCAACGCCCCATTCCCAGGCCCTCATGGACACAAACACACAATGGGCCCGACCCTAAAAGTCCATTTCAACTCAGCCACGCCGGTTGCTCCCGCAGAGCTATCCGATCTCAACTGTCTTGTTGCTAGGAGACATTTGGAATGCGAGGCCCGCTTCCCAGGCATCCACCCCGAACGGTGCTCTGGAGTCCTTCCATATGGGATATCCTGGAGCTGCCCAACAGGTCTCAATTGTCCCTCAGAAGGAATCCTTGAAGGGGGCATCCCACAACTCCCAACGTGGGAAAACCTCCATGGCCTTGAGATTCCGCTCCGTTCATGAAGGGGCAGTCATGCACAGAAACTCCAACCCGAGCCAACGTCTGATCCTCGCCGTGACTTCAGAAGCATGAGATATTCGTTCAGATCTGCAGGGGGTACTTGCCGTGCCCTCAGCCTGAAGCCCAAGTCTAGCTTGTGTTCTCAGACTTGTCCTCACACTCCTGGTCCAGAATCCCTCATGTTTGGCAATACCGGACCCACAATGCAGCACTCTGCCTGCCTCTAGATAAAATATATTGCCTAATGAGTAGCCCAGGCACCTCAAATGAGGATAAACCTACACGGCTCTCGACTCTACCTGAATTATATAGTCTAACCTGGGTACTAATTCACTGTCTGACACAACCTGAACCCGAACCTCCGGACCAACACCCAGGAAGCTGACCGCACACTGCGCACATCAGACCCGCCATGGCCTTAGGTCATCATCTCTTCCCAACTGCGGTTTTCAGGCTTCAGAACGTAGACCTTATCTCCAAACACTGCCCAGGGTTGAAAATGATGCAGAAATCAGAGCTCCTTCCCCATGGCAAGAGACCTTGTGATTGGCATGTTATCCAAAGTTCAGTGTAGTTGAAACCAGTGTGGCCCATGAGGCCCCGCCCATGCTCGCGGGCCACATTGGTCACAAACACACATGCTGACCCTCAGCCTGTGACCAGTCTTTAAGTAAGGCCACTCAGTGGCTGGATGAAGAGACAGCATATTGGGTCTGCCATGCCCCTAGGCCCCAATTTATAACCATCGTTTGGGTTGTCCCTTCACTCTTCCCCAGATCGCTGCTTTGGAATTCCTCTTTGGTTGGGACACCTGAGGTAACAAACCTGAGAGGAGACCTCCCATCCCACAGATTGACAGAAAGAAATTGGGACCGGGCCAAATCCACAGAGAGGAAGATTCGTCCATGGCCCATGAGGCCTCCCCACGTTCCACGCCCATCTTTGATACAAAATCCAGAGACAAAAGCCTGAGCAAGCGCCTCAGAATCGCTCTTTCTTCATATCCTGAAGAGTCCTTCTCATGGTTTGTAGATTGGCCCTGCCATACCTACGTTCCCAACCTAAGCTGAGTTTGTGTTTTCAGACTTCTGTCCTCAGATTCCTGGGCCACACACCCTCCAGGCTGGGGCCCCTGGAGCCACACATTAGGACTGTGCCTACCCAATCCATGGGCATTCTGCCCATTCCATTATCCAAAATCGTACAAATTAGGAGAACTCTCCAAAGTCCCCGAGGCCATCCCAATAGTGTAGGTCTCCGGGGACAAACAAGGGCGGTCTGACACCAGCTGAGCATCTACCTCCACTCATATCATAAATGGATGTCCCCAGAGAAGAAGATGGAACCAGACAGGACCCTAGGCCATATTCGGATCCATTGCTTTGGTTTACAGACATGTCTCCTCAAAAGCCTTGATTCCAAGACCAGCATAGGGGTTTTTTTGAGGCACCCATCAGAACAAATCTCGTTTCCACAAGGAAACTTGTGCATGGGACCTATGTCAAAAGCTTAGGAGAATACTTCAGGGTCCCGGTGTCACCGCCCCATTCCAAGGCCCTCATGGACACAAACACACATTAGGCCCCATCCTCGGGAAAGTCCATTTCAACACAGCCGCCCCGATTGCTCCCGCAGAGCCATCAAAACTCAACTGTCTTGTTGCTAGGAGAAAATTGGAATGCGAGGCGGGATTCCCTGGCATCGATCCTCGAACGGTGCTCTGGAGTCATTCCATATGGGATGTCCTGGAGCTGACCAACAGGTCTCAATTGTCCCGCAGAAGGAATCCTTGAAGGGGGCATCCCACAACTCCCAACGTGGGAAAACCTCCATGGCCTTGAGATTCCGCTCCGTTCATGAAGGGGCAGTCATGCACAGAAACTCCAACCCGAGCCAACGTCTGATCCTCGCCGTGACTTCAGATGCATGAAATATTGGTTCAGATCTGCAGGAGGTACCTGCCGTGCCCTCGGCCTGAAGCCCAAGTCTAGCTTGTGTTCTCAGACTTCTGTCCTCACACTCCTGGCCCAGAAGCCCTCAAGTTTGGCAATTCTGGAACCAAAGTGCAGCACTCTGCCTGCCCTCTAGAAAAAATATCTTGCCTATTGAGCTCCCCAGGCACCTCAAATGAGGATAAACCTATACGGCACTCGACTGTACCCAAATCATATAGTCTAACCTGGGACTAATGCACTGACTGACACAACCTGAGCCCGAACCTCCTGACCAACACCCAGGCAGCTGACCGCACACTGAGCATATCAGACCCGCCATGGCCTTAGGTCGTCATCTCCTCCCAACTTCGGTTTTTCAGGCTTCAGAACCTAGACCTTATCTCCAACCACTGCCCAGGGTTGAAAATGATGCAGATATCAGAACACATTCCCCATGGCCAGAGACCTTGTGTTTGGCAGGTTGTCCAAAGTCCAGTGTAGTTGAAACCAGTGTGGCCCATGAGGCCCCGCCCATGCTCGTGGGCCACATTGGTCACAAACACACATTGTGACCCTCAGCATGAGCCCACTCCTCAAGTAAGGCCTCTCAGTGGCTGGATGAAGAGACAGCATATTGGGCCTGCCATGCACCTAGGCCCCAATTTTTAACCATAGTTTGGGTTGTCCCTTCACTCTTCCCCAGGGCTCTGCTTTGGAATTCCTATTTTGTTCGGACACCTGAGGTAATAAACCTGAAAGGAGACCTCCCATCCGACAATTGAAGAAAAACTATTGGGACCGGGCCAAATCCACAGAGAGGAAGATTCGTCCATATCCCATGAGGCCTCCCCACATTCTACAGCCATTGTTGATACAAAATCCAGAGACAAAAGCCTGAGCAAGTGCCTCAGACTGGCTCTTTCTTCATATCCTGAGGGGTACTTCTCATGGTTTGTAGATTGGGCCTCCCATACCTACGTCCCAAAACCTTAGCTGAGTTTGTGTTTTCAGACTTCTGTCCTCAAAGTCCTGGGCCACACACCCTCCAGGCTGGGGCCCCTGGAGCCACACATTAGGACTGTGCCTACCCAATCCATGGGAATTCTGCCCATTCCATTGTCCATAATCTCACCAATTAAGAAAACTCTCCAAAGTCCCCGAGGCCATCCCAATAGTGTAGGTCTCCAGGGACAAACAAGGGCGGTGTGACACCAGGTGAGCATCTCCCTCCACTAATTCCATAGATGGATATCACCAGAGAAGAAGTTTGAACGAGACAGGACCCTAGGCCATAATCGGATCCATTGTTTTGGTTTACAGGCATGTCTCCTCAAAAGCCTGGATTCCAATACCAGCATAGGGGGTTTCCTGAGGCACCCCTCAGAACAAATCTCATCTCCACAAGGAAACTTGTGCATGGGAGGTATGTCAAAAGCTTAGGAGAATACTTCAGGGTCCCGGTGCCAACGCCCCATTCCAAGGCCCTCATGGACACAAACACACAATGGGCCCGACCCTAAAAGTCCATTTCAACTCAGCCACGCCGCTTGCTCCCGCAGAGCTATGCGATCTCAACTGTCTTGTTGCTAGGAGACATTTGGAATGCGAGGCCCGCTTCCCAGGCATCCACCCCGAACGGTGCTCTGGAGTCCTTCCATATGGGATATCCTGGAGCTGCCCAACAGGTCTCAATTGTCCCGCAGAAGGAATCCTTGAAGGGGGCATCCCACAACTCCCAACGTGGGAAAACCTCCATGGCCTTGAGATTCCGCTCCGTTCATGAAGGGGCAGTCATGCACAGAAACTCCAACCAGAGCCAATGTATAATCCTCGCCGTTACTTCTGATGCATGAGATATCGTTTCAGATTGCAGGGGGTACCTGCCGGGCCCTCGGCCTGAAGCCAACGTCTAGCTTGAGTTCTCAGACATCTGTCCTCACACTCCTGGCCCAGAAGCCCTCAAGTTTGGCAATTCCGGAGCCCCAATGCAGCACTGTACCTCCCCTCTAGAAAAAATATCTTGCCTATTGAGCTCCCCAGGCACCTCAAATGAGGATAAACCTATACGGCACTCGACTGTACCCTAATCATATAGTCTAACCTGGGACTAATGCACTGACTGACACAACCTGAGCCCGAACCTCCTGACCAACACCCAGGCAGCTGACCGCACACTGAGCATATCAGACCCGCCATGGCCTTAGGTCGTCATCTCTTCCCAACTTCGGTTTTTCAGGCTTCAGAACCTAGACCTTATCTCCAACCACTGCCCAGGGTTGAAAATGATGCAGATATCAGAACACATTCCCCATGGCCAGAGACCTTGTGTTTGGCAGGTTGTCCAAAGTCCAGTGTAGTTGAAACCAGTGTGGCCCATGAGGCCCCGCCCATGCTCGTGGGCCACATTGGTCACAAACACACATTGTGACCCTCAGCATGAGCCCAGTCCTCAAGTAAGGCCTCTCAGTGGCTGGATGAAGAGACAGCATATTGGGCCTGCCATGCACCTAGGCCCCAATTTTTAACCATAGTTTGGGTTGTCCCTTCACTCTTCCCCAGGGCTCTGCTTTGGAATTCCTATTTTGTTCGGACACCTGAGGTAATAAACCTGAAAGGAGACCTCCCATCCGACAATTGAAGAAAAACTATTGGGACCGGGCCAAATCCACAGAGAGGAAGATTCGTCCATATCCCATGAGGCCTCCCCACATTCTACAGCCATTGTTGATACAAAATCCAGAGACAAAAGCCTGAGCAAGTGCCTCAGACTCGCTCTTTCTTCATATCCTGAGGGGTACTTCTCATGGTTTGTAGATTGGGCCTCCCATACCTACGTCCCAAAACCTTAGCTGAGTTTGTGTTTTCAGACTTCTGTCCTCAAAGTCCTGGGCCGCACACCCTCCAGGCTAAGGCCCCTGGAGCCACACATTAGGACTGTGCCTACCCAATCCATGGGAATTCTGCCCATTCCATTGTCCAAATTCTCACCAGTTAAGAAAACTCTCCCAAGTCCCCGAGGCCATCCCAATAGTGTAGGTCTCCAGGGACAGCAAGGGCGGTGTGACACCAGGTGAGCATCTCCCTCCACTCATTCCATAGATGGATATCACCAGAGAAGAAGATTGAACCAGACAGGACCCTAGGCCATAATCGGATCCATTGTTTTGGTTTATAGGCATGTCTCCTCAAAAGCCTGGATTCCAATACCAGCATAGGGGGTTTCCTGAGGCACCCCTCAGAACAAATCTCATCTCCACAAGGAAACTTGTGCTTGGGAGGTATGTCAAAAGCTTAGGAGAATACTTCAGGGTCCCGGTGCCAACGCCCCATTCCCAGGCCCTCATGGACACAAACACACAATGGGCCCGACCCTAAAAGTCCATTTCAACTCAGCCACGCCGGTTGCTCCCGCAGAGCTATCCGATCTCAACTGTCTTGTTGCTAGGAGACATTTGGAATGCGAGGCCCGCTTCCCAGGCATCCACCCCGAACGGTGCTCTGGAGTCCTTCCATATGGGATATCCTGGAGCTGCCCAACAGGTCTCAATTGTCCCTCAGAAGGAATCCTTGAAGGGGGCAACCCACAACTCCCAACGTGGGAAAACCTCCATGGCCTTGAGATTCCGCTCCGTTCATGAAGGGGCAGTCATGCACAGAAACTCCAACCCGAGCCAACGTCTGATCCTCGCCGTGACTTCAGATGCATGAAATATTGGTTCAGATCTGCAGGAGGTACCTGCCGTGCCCTCGGCCTGAAGCCCAAGTCTAGCTTGGGTTCTCAGACTTCTGTCCTCACACTCCTGGCCCAGAAGCCCTCAAGTTTGGCAATTCTGGAACCAAAGTGCAGCACTCTGCCTGCCCTCTAGAAAAAATATCTTGCCTATTGAGCTCCCCAGGCACCTCAAATGAGGATAATCCTATACGGCACTCGACTGTACCCTAATCATATAGTCTAACCTGGGACTAATGCACTGACTGACACAACCTGAGCCCGAACCTCCTGACCAACACCCAGGCAGCTGACCGCACAAGGAGCATATCAGACCCGCCATGGCCTTAGGTCGTCATCTCTTCCCAACTTCGGTTTTTCAGGCTTCAGAACCTAGACCTTATCTCCAACCACTGCCCAGGGTTGAAAATGATGCAGATATCAGAACACATTCCCCATGGCCAGAGACCTTGTGTTTGGCAGGTTGTCCAAAGTCCAGTGTAGTTGAAACCAGTGTGGCCCATGAGGCCCTGCCCATGCTCGCGGGCCACATTGGTCACAAACACACATTGTGACCCTCAGCATGAGCCCAGTCCTCAAGTAAGGCCTCTCAGTGGCTGGATGAAGAGACAGCATATTGGGCCTGCCATGCACCTAGGCCCCAATTTTTAACCATAGTTTGGGTTGTCCCTTCACTCTTCCCCAGGGCTCTGCTTTGGAATTCCTATTTTGTTCGGACACCTGAGGTAATAAACCTGAAAGAAGACCTCCCATCCGACAATTGAAGAAAAACTATTGGGACCGGGCCAAATCCACAGAGAGGAAGATTCGTCCATATCCCATGAGGCCTCCCCACATTCTACAGCCATTGTTGATACAAAATCCAGAGACAAAAGCCTGAGCAAGTGCCTCAGACTCGCTCTTTCTTCATATCCTGAGGGGTACTTCTCATGGTTTGTAGATTGGGCCTCCCATACCTACGTCCCAAAACCTTAGCTGAGTTTGTGTTTTCAGAATTCTGTCCTCAAAGTCCTGGGCCGCACACCCTCCAGGCTGGGGCCCCTGGAGCCACACATTAGGACTGTGCCTACCCAATCCATGGGAATTCTGCCCATTCCATTGTCCAAAATCTCACCAATTAAGAAAACTCTCCAAAGTCCCCGAGGCCATCCCAATAGTGTAGGTCTCCAGGGACAAACAAGGGCGGTGTGACACCAGGTGAGCATCTCCCTCCACTCATTCCATAGATGGATATCACCAGAGAAGAAGATTGAACCAGACAGGACCCTAGGCCATAATCGGATCCATTGTTTTGGTTTACAGGCATGTCTCCTCAAAAGCCTGGATTCCAATACCAGCATAGGGGGTTTCCTGAGGCACCCCTCAGAACAAATCTCATCTCCACAAGGAAACTTGTGCATGGGAGGTATGTCAAAAGCTTAGGAGAATACTTCAGGGTCCCGGTGCCAACGCCCCATTCCAAGGCCCTCATGGACACAAACACACAATGGGCCCGATCCTAAAAGTCCATTTCAACTCAGCCACGCCGGTTGCTCCCGCAGAGCTATCCGATCTCAACTGTCTTGTTGCTAGGAGACATTTGGAATGCGAGGCCCGCTTCCCAGGCATCCACCCCGAACGGTGCTCTGGAGTCCTTCCATATGGGATATCCTGGAGCTGCCCAACAGGTCTCAATTGTCCCGCAGAAGGAATCCTTGAAGGGGGCATCCCACAACTCCCGACGTGGGAAAACCTCCATGGCCTTGAGATTCCGCTCCGTTCTTGAAGGGGCAGTCATGCACAGAAACTCCAACCCGAGCCAACGTCTGATCCTCGCTGTGACTTCAGAAGCATGAGATATTCGTTCAGATCTGCAGGGGGTACCAGCCGTGCCCTCGGCCTGAAGCCCAAGTCTAGCTTCTGTTCTCAGACTTGTCCTCACACTCCTGGTCCAGAATCCCTCATGTTTGGCAATACCGGACCCACAATGCAGCACTCTGCCTGCCTCTAGAAAAAATATATTGCCTATTGAGTAGCCCAGGCACCTCAAATGAGGATAAACCTACACGGCTCTCGACTCTACCTGAATTATATAGTCTAACCTGGGTACTAATTCACTGTCTGACACAACATGAACCCGAACCTCCGGACCAACAACCAGGCAGCTGACCGCACACTGAGCACATCAGACCCGCCATGGCCTTAGGTCGTCATCTCTTCCCAACTGCGGTTTTCAGGCTTCAGAACGTAGACCTTATCTCCAAACACTGCCCAGGGTTGAAAATGATGCAGAAATCAGAGCTCCTTCCCCATGGCAAGAGACCTTGTGATTGGCATGTTATCCAAAGTTCAGTGTAGTTGAAACCAGTGTGGCCCATGAGGCCCCGCCCATGCTCGCGGGCCATATTGGTCACAAACACACATGCTGACCCTCAGCCTGTGCCCAGTCTTTAAGTAAGGCCACTCAGTGGCTAGATGAAGAGACAGCATATTGGGTCTGCCATGCCCCTAGGCCCCAATTTATAACCATCGTTTGGGTTGTCCCTTCACTCTTCCCCAGGGCTCTGCTTTGGAATTCCTCTTTGGTTGGGACACCTGAGGTAACAAACCTGAGAGGAGACCTCCCATCCCACAGATTGATGGAAAGAAATTGGGACCGGGCCAAATCCACAGAGAGGAAGATTCGTCCATTGCCCATGAGGCCTCCCCACGTTCCACGCCCATCTTTGATACAAAATCCAGAGACAAAAGCCTGAGCAAGCGCCTCAGACTCACTCTTTCTTCATACCCTGAAGAGTGCTTCTCATGGTTTGTAGACTGGCCCTGCCATACCTACGTTCCCAACCTAAGCTGAGTTTGTGTTTTCAGATTTCTGTCCTCAGATTCCTGGGCCACACACCCTCCAGGCTGGGGCCTCTGGAGCCAAACATTAGGACTGTGCCTACCCAATACATGGGAATTCTGCCCATTCCATTATCCAAAATCGTACAAATTAGGAGAACTCTCCAAAGTCCCCAAGGCCATCCCAATAGTGTAGGTCTCCGGGGACAAACAAGGGCGGTCTGACACCAGCCGAGCATCTACCTCCACTCATATCATAAATGGATGTCCCCAGAGAAGAAGATGGAACCAGACAGGACCCTAGGCCATATTCGGATCCATTGCTTTGGTTTACAGACATGTCTCCTCAAAAGCCTGGATTCCAAGACCAGCATAGGGGGTTTCTGAGGCACCCCTCAGAACAAATCTCGTTTCCACAAGGAAACTTGTGCATGGGACCTATGTCAAAAGCTTAGGAGAATACTTCAGGGTCCCGGTGTCACCGCCCCATTCCAAGGCCCTCATGGACACAAACACACATTAGGCCCCAACCTCGGGAAAGTCCATTTCAACACAGCCGCCCCGATTGCTCCCGCAGAGCCATCAAAACTCAACTGTCTTGTTGCTGGGAGAAAATTGGAATACGAGGCGGGATTCCCTGGCATCGAACCTCGAACGGTGCTCTGGAGTCATTCCCTATGGGATGTCCTGGAGCTGCACAACAGGTCTCAATTGTCCCGCAGAAGGAATCCTTGAAGGGGGCATCCCACAAATCCCAACGTGGGAAAACCTCCATGGCCTTGAGATTCCGCTCCGTTCATGAAGGGGCATCCATGCACAGAAACTCCAACCCGAGCCAACGTCTGATCCTCGCCGTGACTTCAGATGCATGAAATATTGGTTCAGTTCTGCAGGAGGTACCTGCCGTGCCCTCGGCCTGAAGCCCAAGTCTAGCTTGTGTTCTCAGACTTCTGTCCTCACACTCCTGGCCCAGAAGCCCTCAAGTTTGGCAATTCTGGAACCAAAGTGCAGCACTCTGCCTGCCCTCTAGAAAAAATATCTTGCCTATTGAGCTCCCCAGGCACCTCAAATGAGGATAAACCTATACGGCACTCGACTGTACCCAAATCATATAGTCTAACCTGGGACTAATGCACTGACTGACACAACCTGAGCCCGAACCTCCTGACCAACACCCAGGCAGCTGACCGCACACTGAGCATATCAGACCCGCCATGGCCTTAGGTCGTCATCTCTTCCCAACTTCGGTTTTTCAGGCTTCAGAACCTAGACCTTATCTCCAACCACTGCCCAGGGTTGAAAATGATGCAGATATCAGAACACATTCCCCATGGCCAGAGACCTTGTGTTTGGCAGGTTGTCCAAAGTCCAGTGTAGTTGAAACCAGTGTGGCCCATGAGGCCCCGCCCATGCTCGCGGGCCACATTGGTCACAAACACACATTGTGACCCTCAGCATGAGCCCAGTCCTCAAGTAAGGCCTCTCAGTGGCTGGATGAAGAGACAGCATATTGGGCCTGCCATGCACCTAGGCCCCAATTTTTAACCATAGTTTGGGTTGTCCCTTCACTCTTCCCCAGGGCTCTGCTTTGGAATTCCTATTTTGTTCGGACACCTGAGGTAATAAACCTGAAAGGAGACCTCCCATCCGACAATTGAAGAAAAACTATTGGGACCGGGCCAAATCCACAGAGAGGAAGATTCGTCCATATCCCATGAGACCTCCCCACATTCTACAGCCATTGTTGTTTTGTCCAGAAACAAAAGCCTGAGCAAGTGCCTCAGACTCGTTCTTTCTTCATATCCTGAGGGGTACTTCTCATGGTTTGTAGATTGGGCCTCCCATACCTACGTCCCAAAACCTAAGCTGAGTTTGTGTTTTCAGACTTCTGTCCTCAAAGTCCTGGGCCGCACACCCTCCAGGCTGGGGCCCCTGGAGCCACACAATAGGACTATGCCTACCCCATACATGGGAATTCTGCCCATTACATTGTCCAAAATTGTACAAATTAGGATAACCCTCCAAATTCCCTGAGGCCATCGCAATATGTAGGTCTCTGTGGACAAACAAGGGCGGTCTGACACCAGCTGAGCATCTACTTCCACTCATACCATAGATGGATGTCCCCAGAGAATGAGATGGAACCAGACAGGACCCTAGGCCATAATCGGATACATTGCTTTGGTTTACAGGCATGTCTCCTCAAAATCCTGGATTCCAATACCAGCATAGGGGGTTTCCTGAGGCACCCATCAGAAAAAGTCTCGTCTCCACGAGGAAACTTGTGCATGGGACCTATGTCAAAATCTTAAAAAATAATTCAGAGTCCCGGTGTCACCGCCCCATTCCAAGGTCCTCATGGACACAAACACACATTAGGCCCCATGCTCAGGAAAGTCCATTTCAACTCAGCCACCCCGGTTGCTCCCAATAGCCATCCGATCTCAACTGTCTTGTTGCTAGGAGACAATTGGAATGCGAGGCGGGCTTCCTTGGCATCCATCCTCGATCGGTGCTCTGGAGTAATTCCATATGGGATGTGTTGGAGCTGCCCAACAGGTCTCATGTCCCGCAGAAGGTATCCTTGAAGGGGGCATCCCATAACTGCCAACGTGGGAAAACCTCCATGGCCTTGAGATACCTCTCCGTTCATGAAGGGGCAGTCATGCACAGAAACTACAACCTGAGCCAACGCCTGATCCTCGCCGTGACTTCAGATGCATGAGATATTGGTTCAGATGTGCAGGGGGTACCTGCCTTGCCCTCGGCCTGAAGCCCAAGTCTAGCTTGTGTTCTCAGACTTCTGTCCTCACACTACTGGCCCAGAAGCCCTCAAGTTTGGCAATTCCAGACCCACAATGCAGCACTGTGCCTGCCCTCTAGAAAAAATATCATGCCTAATGAGCTGCGCAGGCACCTAAAATGAGGATCAACTTACACGGCACTCGACTGTACCCAAATTATAGAGTCTAACCTGGGCACTAGCACTGTCTAACAAAACCTGAGCCCGAACCTCCCGACCAACAACCAGGCAGCTGACCGCACACTGAGCACATCAGACCCACCATGGCCTTAGGTCATCATCTCTTCCAAACTGCGGTTTTCAGGCTTCCGAACCTAGACCTTATCTCCTACCACTGCCGAGGGTTGAAGGTGATGCAGAAATCAGAACTCCTTCCCCATGGCAAGAAACCTTGTGGTTGGCATGTTGTCCAAAGTTCAGTGTAGTTGAAACCAATGTGTCCCATGAGGCCCCGCCCATGCTCGCGAGCCACATTGGTCACAAACACACATTGTGACACTCAGCCTGAGCCCAGTCTTCAAGTAAGGTCTCTCAGTGGATGGATGTAGAGACAGCATATGGGGCCTGCCATGCCCCTAGGCCCCAAATTTTAACCATAGTTTGGGTTGTCACTTCACTATTCCCAAAGGCTCTGCTTTGGAATTCCTCTTTGGTTGGGACACCTGAGGTAACAAACCTGAAAGGAGACCTCCCATCCCACAGATTGACGAAAAACAATGGGGACCGGGCCAAATCCACAGAGAGGAAGATTCGTCGATGGCCCATGAGGCCTCCCCACATTCCACGGCCATCGTTGACACAAAATCCAGAGACCAAAGCCTGAGCAAGCGCCTCAGAATCGCTCTTTCTTCATGTCCTGAAGAGTTCTTCTCATGGTTTGTAGATTGGGCCTGCCATACCTGCGTCCCCAAACCTAAGCTGAGTTTGTGTTATCAGACTTCTGTCCTCAAAGTCCTGGGCCACACACCCTCCAGGCTGGGGTCCCTGGAGCCACACATTAGGACAATGCCTACCCAATGCATGGGAATTCTGCCCATTCCATTGTCCAAAATTGTACAAATTAGGAGAACCCTCCAAAGTCCCCGAGGCCATCCAATATGTAGTTCTCAGTGGACAAACAAGGGCGGTCTGACACCAGCTGAGCATCTACCTCCTCTCATACCATAGATGGATGTCCTCAGAGAAGGAGATGGAACCAGACAGGACCCTAGGCCGTAATCGGATCCATTGCTTTGTTTTACAGGCATGAATCCACAAAATCCTGGATTCCAATACCAGCAGAGGGGGTTTCCTGAGGAACCCATCAGAAAATATCTCGTCTCCACGAGGAAACTTGTACATTGCACCTATGTCAAAATCTTAGGAGAATACTTCAGAGTCCCGGTGCCACCGCCCCATTCCAAGGTCCTCATGGACACAAACACACATTATGCCCCATGCTCAGGAAAGTCCATTTCAACTCAGCCACCCCGGTTGCTCACGCAGAGCCATCCGATCTCAACTGTATTGTTACAAGGAGACAATTGGAATGCGAGGCGGTCTTTCCTGGCATCCATCCTCGAAAGGTGCTCTGGAGTCATTCCATATGGGATGTTTTGGAGCTGCCCAACAGGTTTCAATTGTCCCTCAGAAGGTATCCTTGAAGGGGGCATCCCACAACTCCCAACGTGGGAAAACCTCCATGGCCTTGAGATTCCTCTCCGTTCATGAAGGGGCAGTCATGCACAGCAACTACAATCTGAGCCAACGTCTGATCCTCGTCGTGACTTCAGATGCATGAGATATTGGTTCAGATGTGCAGGAGGTACCTGCCTTGCCCTCGGCCTGAAGCCCAAGTCTAGCTTGTGGTCTCAGACTTCTGTCCTCACACTACTGGCCCAGAAGCCCTCAAGTTTGGCAATTCCGGACCCACAATGCAGCACTGTGCCTGCCCACTAGAAAAAATATCTTACCTAATGAGCTGCCCAGGCACCTTAAATGAGGATCAACCTACACGGCACTCGACTGTACCCAAATTATAGAGTCTAACCTGGGCACAATTGCTCTGTCTGACACAACCTGAGCCCGAACCTACTGACCAACAACCAGGCAGCTGACCGCACACTGAGCATATCAGACCCACCATGGCCTTATGTCATCACCTCTCCCAACTGCGGTTTTAAGGCTTCCAAACCTAGACCTTATCTCCAACCACTGCCCAGGGTTGAAAATGATGCAGAAATAAGAACTCCTTCCCCATGGCAAGAGACCTTGTGATTGGCATGTTGTCCAAAGTTCAGTGTAGTTGAAACCAGTGTGGCCCTTGAGGCCCCGCCCATGCTCGCAAGCCACATTGGTCACAAACACACATTGTGACCCTCAGCCTGAGCCCAGTCCTCAAGTAAGGCCTCTCAGTGGCTGGATGAAGAGACAGCATATGGGGCCTGCCATGCCCCTAGGCCCCAAATTTTAACCATAGTTTGGGTTGTCCCTTCACTCTTCCCCAGGGCTCTGCTTTGGAATTCCTCTTTGGTTGGGACACCCGAGGTAACAAACCTGAAAGGAGACCTCCCATCCCACAGATTGACGAAAACAATTGGGACTGGGCCAAATCCACAGAAAGGAAGATTTGTCCATGGCCCATAGGCCTCCCCACATTCCACGGCCATCGTTGACACAAAATCCAGAGACCAAAACCTGAGAAGGGCCTCAGACTCCCTCTTTCTTCATATCCTGAAAAGTTCTTATCATGGTTTGTAGATTGGGCCTGCCATACCTACGTCCCCAAACTTAAGCTGAGTTTGTGTTTTCAGACTTCTGTCCTCAAAGTCCTGGGCCACACACCCTCCAGGCTGGGGCCCCTGGAGCCACACATTAGGACTGTGCCTACCCCATGCATGGGAATTCTGCCCATTCAATTGTCCAAAATTGTACAAATTAGTAGAACCCTCCAAAGTCCCGGAGGCCATCCCAATATGTAGGTCTCAGTGGAAAAACAAGGGCGGTCTGACACCAGCTGAGTATCTACGTCCACTCAAACCATAGATTGATGTCCCCAGAGAAGGATATGATACCAGACAGGTCCCTAGGCCATAATAGGATCCATTGCTTTGGTTTACAGGCATGTCTCCTCAAAATCCTGGATTCCAATACCAGCATAGGTTGTTTCCTGAGGCACCCATCAGAAAAAATCTCGTCTCCACGAGGAAACTTGTGCATGGGACCTATGTCAAAATCTTAGGAGAATACTTCAGAGTCCCGGTGCCACCGCTCCATTCCAAGTTCCTCATGGACACAAACACACATTAGGCCCCATGCTCAGGAATGTCCATTTCATCTCAGCCACCCCGGTTGCTCCCGCAGAGCCATCTGATCTCAACTGTCTTGTTGCTAGAAGACAATTGGAATGCGAGGCGTGCTTCCCTGGCATCCATCCTCGAACGGTGCTCTGGAGTCATTCCATATGGGATGTTTTGGAGCTGCCCAACAGGTCTCAATTGTCCCGCAGAAGGAATCCTTGAAGGGGGCATCCCACAACTCCCAACGTGGGAAAAACTTCATGGCCTTGAGTTTCCTCTCCGTTCATGAAGGGGCAGTCATGCACAGAAACTACAACCTGAGCCAACGTCTGATCCTCGCCGTGACTTCAGATGCATGAGATATTGGTTCAGATGTGCAGGGGGTACCTGCCTTGCCCTTGGCCTGAAGCCCAAGTCTAGCTTGTGTTCTCAGACTTCTGTCCTCATACTACTGGCCCAGAAGCCCTCACGTTTGGCAATTCCGGACCCACAATGCAGCACTCTGCCTGCCGTCTAGAAAAAATATCTTGCCTAATGAGCTGCCCAGGCACCTTAAATGAGGATCAACCTACACGGCACTCGACTATACCCAAATTATAGAGTCTAACCTGGGCACAAATGCACTGTCTTACACACCCTGAGCCCGAACCTCCTGACCAACAACCAGGCAGCTGACCGCACACTGAGCACATCAGTCTCACCATGGCCTTAGGTCATCATCTCTTCCCAACTGCGGTTTTCAGGCTTCCGAACCTAGACCTTATCTCCAACCACTGCCCAGGGTTGAAAATGATGCAGAAATCAGAACTCTTTCCCCATGGCAAGAGACCTTGTGATTGGCATATTGTCCAAACTTCAGTGTAGTTGAAACCAGTGTGACCCATGAGGCCCCGCCCATGCCTGCAAGCCACAAACAAACCTGAAAGGATACCTCCCATCCCACATTTGGACGAAAATCAATTGGGACTGGGCCAAATCCACAGAGAGGAAGATTCGTCCATGGCCCATGAGGCCTCCACACATTCCAAGGCCATCGTTGATAAAAATTCAGACACAAAAGCCTGAGCAGGCGCCTCAGACTCGCTCTTAATTCATATCCTGAAGAGTTCTTCTCATGGTTTGTAGACTGGGCATGCCATACCTACTTCCCCAAACCCTAAGCTGAGTTTGTGTTTTCAGACTTCTGTCCTCAAAGTCCTGGGCCTTACACCATCCAGGCTGGGGCCCCTGAAGCCACCCATTAGGACTGTGCCTACCCAATGAATAGGAATTCTGCCCATTCCATTGTCCAAAATCGTACAAAGTAGGAGAACCCTCCAAAGTCTCCGAGGCCATCTCAATATTGTAGGTCTCCCGGGACAAACAAGGGCGGTCTGACACCAGCTGAGCATCTACCTCCACTCATACCATTGATGGATGTCCCAAGAG
This sequence comes from Mustela nivalis, assembly GCF_964662115.1. Taxonomy (NCBI): domain Eukaryota; kingdom Metazoa; phylum Chordata; class Mammalia; order Carnivora; family Mustelidae; genus Mustela; species Mustela nivalis. The sequence goes on from NW_028136351.1 coordinate 405,213, forward strand.
AAGGAGATGGAAACAGACAGGGCCCTAGGCCAAAATTGGATCCATTGCTTTGGTTTACAGACATGTCTCCTCAAATACCTGGATTCCAAGAACAGCATAATGGGTTTCCTGAGGCACCCATCAGAACAAATCTCGTCTCCACAAGGAAACTGTGCATGGGAGCTATGTCAAATGTTTAGGAGAATACTTCAGGGTCCCGGTGCCACCGCCCCATTCCAAGGCCCTCATGGACAAAAACACACATTAGGCCCCATCCTCAGGAAAGTCCATTTTAATAGCCACCCCGGTTGCTCCCGCAGATCCATTCGATCTCAACTGTCTTGTTGCTAGGAGACAAGTGGAATGCGAGGCGGGCTTCCCTGGCATTCATCCTCGAACAGTGCTCTGGAGTCATTCCATATGGGATGTGCTTTAGCTGCCCAACAGGTCTCAATTGTCCCGCAGAAGGAATGCTTGAAGGGGGCATCCCACAACTCCCAACGTGGGAAAACCTCCATGGCCTTGAGATTCCGCTCCGTTCATGAAGGGGCAGTCATGCACAGAAACTCCAACCAGAGCCAATGTCTAATCCTCGCCGTTACTTCTGATGCATGAGATATCGTTTCAGATTGCAGGGGGTACCTGCCGGGCCCTCGGCCTGAAGCCCAAGTCTAGCTTGAGTTCTCAGACATCTGTCCTCACACTCCTGGCCCAGAAGCCCTCACGTTTGGCAATTCCGGAGCCCCAATGCAGCACTCTACCTGCCCTCTAGAAAAATATCTTGCCTAATGAGCTGCCCAGGCTCCTCAAATGCGGAACAATCTACAGGCACTCGACTGTACCCAAATTATACAGTCTAAACTGGGCACTAATGCACTTTCTGACACAACATGAGCCCGAACTTCCTGACCAACACCAAGGCAGCTGACCGCACACTGAGCACAACAACCTGCCATGGCCTTAGGTCGTCATCTCTTCCCAATTTCTCAGGCTTCAGAACATAGACCTTATCTCCAACCAATGCCCAGGGTTGAAAATAATGCAGAAATCCGAACTCCTTCCCCATGGCAAGAGACCTTGTGATTGGCATGTTGTCCAAAGTTCAGTGTTGTTGAAACCAGTGTGGTCCATGAGGCCCCGCCCATGCTCGCGTGCCACATTGGTCACAAACACACATTGTGACCCTCAGCCTGAGCCCAGTCCTCAATTAAGTCCTCTCAGTGGCTGGATGAAGAGACAGCATATGGGGCCTGCCATGCCCCTAGGCCCCAATTTTTAACCATAGTTTGGGTTGTCACTTCACTCTTCCTCAGGGCTCTGCTTTGGAATTCCTCTTTTGTTGGGACACCTGAGGTAACAAACCTGAAAGGAGACCTCCCATCCCACAGATTGACGAAAAACAATTGGGACTGGGCCAAATCCACAGAGAGGAAGATTCGTCCATGGCCCATGAGGCCTCCCCACATTCCACGGCCATCGTTGATACAAAATCCAGACACAAAAGACTGAGCAAGCGCCTCAGATTCGCTCTTTCTTCATATCCTGAAGAGTTCTTCTTATGGTTTGTAGATTGTGCCTGCCATAACTACGTCCCCAAAACCTAAGCTGAGTTTTTGTTTTCAGACTTCTGTCCTCAAAATCCTGTGCCATACACCATCCAGGCTGGGGCCCCTGAAGCCACCCATTAGGATTGTGCCTACCCAATGAATAGGAATTCTGCCCATTCCATTGTCCAAATCGTACAAATTAGGAGAACCCCCCAAAGTCCCCGAGGCCATCCCAATAGTGTAGGTCTCCCGGAACAAACAAGGGTGGTTTGACACCAGGTGAGCATCTACCTCCACTCATACCATAGATGGATGTCCCCAGAGAAGGAGATGGAAACAGACAGGACCCTAGGCCAAAATCGGATCCATTGCTTTGGTTTACAGGCATGTCTCTTCAAATGCCTGGATTCCAAGACAAGCATAGGGGGTTTCCTGTGGCACCCATCAGAACAAATCTCGTCTCCACAAGGAAACTGTGCATGGGAGCTATGTCAAATGTTTAGGAGAATACTTCAGGGTCCCGGTGCCACCGCCCCATTCCAAGGCCCTCATGCACAAAAACACACATTAGGCCCCATCCTCAGAAAAGTCCATTTCAACTCAGCCACCCCGATTGATCCCGCAGAGCCATCCTATCTCAACTGTCTTGTTGCTAGAAGACAATTGGAATGCGAGGCGGGCTTCCCTGGCATCCATCCTCGAACGGTGCTCTGGAGTCATTCCATATGGGATGTTTTGCAGCTGCCCAACAGGTCTCAATTGTGCCGCAGAAGGAATCCTTGAAGGGGGCATCCCACCACCCAACGTGGGAAAACATCCATGGCCTTGAGATTCCGCTCCGTTCATGAAGGGGCAGTCATGCACAGAAACTCCACCTGAGCCAAGTCTGAACCTCGCTGTGACATCTGATGCATGAGATATCGGTTCAGATCTGCAGGTGGTACCTGCCGTGCCCTCGGCCTGAAGCCCAAGTCTAGCTTGTGTTTTCAGACTCCTGTCCTCACACGCCTGGCCCAGAAGCCCTCAAGTTTGGCAATTCCGGACCCACAATGCAGCACTGTGCCTGCCCTCTAGAAATAATATCTTGCCTAATTTGCAGCCTAGGCACCTCAAATGCGGAACAACCTACACGGCACTCGACTGTACCCATATTATAGAGTCTAACCTGGGCACTAATGCACTGTCTGACACAACCTGAGCCCGAACTTTCTGACCAACACCCAGGCAGCTGACCGCACACTGAGCACATCAGACCCGCCATGGACTTAGGTCGTCATCTCTTCCCAACGGTAGTTTTCAGACTTCAGAACCTAGACCTTATCTCCAACCAATGCCCAGGGTTGAAAAGGATGCAGAAATCACAACTTCTTCCCCATGGCAAGAATCCTTATGATTAGTATGTTGTCCAAACTTCAGTGTAGTTGAAACCAGTGTGGCCCATGCTTGCGGGGCACATTGGCCACAAACACATATTGGAACCCTCAGCCTGAGCCCAGTCCTCAAGTAAGGACTCTCAGTGGCTAGAAAAGAGACAGCTATTGGGACTGCCATGCACCTAGGCCCCAATTTTTAACCATAGTTTGGGTTGTCTCTTCACTCTTCCCCAGGGCTCTCCCTTGGAATTCCTCTTAGTTGGGACACCTGACATAAAAAACCTGAAAGGAGACCTCCCATCCCACAGATTGACGAAAAACAATATGGACTTGGCCAAATCCACAGAGAGGAAGTTTCGTTCATGGCCCATGAGGCCTTCCCACATTCCACGGCCATCGTTGATACAAAATCCAGAGACAAAATCCTGAGCAAGCGCCTCAGATTCGCTCTTTCTTCATATCCTGAAGAGTTTTTCTCATGGTTTATAGATTGAGCCTGCCATACTACGTCCCCAAACCTAAGCTGAGTTTGTGTTTTCAGACTTCTGTCCTCAAAGTCCTGGGCAACACACCCTCCAGGCTGGGTCCCCTGGATCCACACATTAGGACAGTGCCTACCCAATCCATGGGAATTCTGCCCATTCCATTGTCCAAAAACGTGCAAATTAGGAGAAATCTCCAAATTCCCCATGGCCATCCCTATAGTGTAGGTCTCGGGGACAAACAAGGGCGGTCTGACACCAGCTGAGCATCTATCTCCACTCATTCCATAGATGGATATCCCCAGAGAAGAAGATTGAACCAGACAGGACCCTACGACATAATCGGATCCATTGCTTTGGTTTACAGGCATGTCTCCTCAAAAGCCTGGATTCCAATACCAGCATAAGGGGTTTCCTGAGGCACCCATCAGAACAAATCTCGTCTCCACAAGAAAACTTGTGCATAGGAGCTACGTCAAAAGCTTAGGAGAATACTTCAGGGTCCCGGTGCCAACGCCCCATTCCAAGGCCCTCATGGAAACAAACACACATTAGGCCCCATCCTCATGAAAGTCCATTTCAACTCAGCCACCCCGGTTGCTCCCGCAGAGCCATCCGATCTCAACTGTCTTGTTGCTAGGAGACAATTGGAATGTGAGGCGGGCTTCCCTGGCATCCATCCTCCAATGGTACTCTGGAGTCATTCCATATGAGATGTACTGAAGCTGCCCAACAGGTCTCAATGGAACCGCAGAAGGAATCCTTGAAGGGGGCATCCCACAACTCCCAAAGTGGGAATACCTCCATGGCCTTGCGATTCCGCTCCGTTCATGAAGGGGCAGTCATGCACAGAAACTCCAACCAGAGCCAACGTCTGATCACCGCCTTGACTTCAGATGCTTGAGATATTGGTTCAGATCTGCAGGGGGTACCTGCCGTGCCCTCGGCCTGAAGCCCAAATCAGGCTTGTGTTCTCAGACTTCTGTTCTCACACTCGTGGCTCAGAAGCCGTCATGTTTGGCAATTCCGGACCCACAATGCAGCACTCTGAATGCCCTCGGCAAAAATATCTTGCCTAATGAGCTGCCAAGGCACCTCAAATGAGGATAAACCTACACGGCATTCGACTGTACCCAAAATATAGAGTCTCACCTGAGCACTAATGCACTGTCTGACACAATCTGAGCCAGAACCTCCTGATCAAACCCCATGCAGCTGACTGCACACTGAGCATAACAGACCCTCCATGGCCTTAGGTTGTCATCTCTTCCCAAATGCGGTTTTTCAGGGTTCAGAAACTAGACCTTAACTCCAAAAAATGCCCAGGGTTGAAAATGATGCAGAAATCAGATCACCTTCCCCTAGGCAAGAGAACTTGTGATTGGCATGTTGTCCAAAGTCCAGTGTAGTTGAAACCAATGTGGCCAATGAGGCCCCGCCCATGCTCGTGGGCCACATTGTTCACAAACACACATTGTGACCCTCAGCCTGAGCCCAGTTCTCAAGTAAGGCCTCTCGGTGGCTGGATGAAGAGACAGCATATTGGGCCTGCCATGCCCCTAGGCCCGAATTTTTTACCATAATTTGGGTTGTCCCTTCACTCTCCCAGGGCTCTGCTTTGGAATTCCTCTTTTTCGGACACCTGAGGTAATAAACCTGAAAGGAGACCTCCCATCCTACAGATTGATGAAAACAATGGGGCGGGCCAAATCCACAGAGAGGAAGATTCGTCCATGACCCATGAGGCCTCCCCACATTCCACGGCCATCATTGATACAAAATCCAGAGACAAAAGCCTGAGCAAGCGCCTCAGATTAATTCTTTCTTCATATCCTGAAGAGTTCTTCTCATGGTTTGTAGATTGGGCCTGCCATACCTACGTCCCAAAACCTAAGCTGAGTTTGTGTTTTCAGACTTCTGTCCTCAAAGTCCTGGGCCACACACCCTCCAGGCTGGGGCCGCTGGAGCCACACATTAGGACTGTGCCTAACCAATCCATGGGAATTCTGCCCATTCCGATGTCCAAAATCGTACAAATTAGGAGAACTCTCCAAAGTACCCGAGGCCATCCCAATAGTGTAGGTCTCCGGGGACAAACAAGGGCGGTCTAACACCAGTTGAGCATCTACCTCCACTCATTCCATAGATGGATATCCCCGGAGAAGAAGATTGAACCAGACAGGACCCTAGGCCATAATCGGATCCATTGCTTTGGTTTTCAGGCATGTCTCGTCAAAAGCCTGGATTCCAATACCAGCATAAGGGGTTTCCTGAGGCACCCATCAGAACAAATCTCGTCTCCACAAGGAAATTTGTGCATGGGAGCTACGTCAAAAGCTTAGGAGAATACTTCAGGGTCCCGGTAACAACGCCCCATTCCAAGGCCCTCATGGTCACAAACACACATTAGGCCCCATCCTAGGAAAGTCCATTTCAACTCAGCCACCCCGGTTGCCTCCGCAGAGCCACCCATCTCAACTGTCTAGTTGATAGGAGACAATTGGAATTTGAGGTGGTCTTCCCTGGCATCCATCCTCGAACGGTGCTCTGGAGTCATTCCATATGGGATGTCCTGGAGCTGCCCAACAGGTCTCATTTGTCCCGCAGAAGGAATCCTTGAAGGGGGCATCCCACAACTCCCAACGTGGGAAAACCTCCATGGCCTTGAGATTCTGCTCCGTTCATGAAGGGGCAGTCATGCACAGAAACTCCAAACTGAGCCAACGTCTGATCCTCGCCATGGCTTCAGATGCTTGAGATATTGGTTCAGATCTGCAGGGGGTACCTGCCGTGCCCTCAGCCTGAAGCCCAAATCAGGCTTGTGTTCTCAGACTTCTGTCCTCATACTCGTGGTCCAGAAGCCCTCAAGTTTAGCAATTCCGGACCAACAATGCAGCACTCTGCCTGCACTCTGGAAAAAATATCTTGCCTAATGAGGAGCCCAGGCACCTCAAATGAGGATAAACCTACACGGCATTCGACTGTACCCAAATTATATAGTATAACCTGGGCACTAATGCACTGTATGACACAATCTGAGCCAGAACCTCCTGACCAAAACCCAGGCAGCTGACTGTACACTGAGAATATCAGACCCGCCATGGCCTTAGGTCGTCATCTCTTCAGAACTGCGGTTTTTCAGGCTACAGAACCAAGACCTTATTTCCAACCACTGCCAAGGGTTGATAATGATGCAAAAATCAGAACACCTTCCCCATGGCAAGAGACCTTGTGATTGGCATGTTGTCCAAAGTTCAGTGTAGTTGAAACCAGTGTGGCCCTTGAGGCCCCGCCCATGCTCGCGTGCCACATTGGTCACAAACACACATTGTGACCCTCAGCCTGAGCCCAGTCCTCAATTAAGTCCTCTCAGTGGCTGGATGAAGAGACAGCATATGGGGCCTGCCATGCCCCTAGGCCCCAATTTTTAACCATAATTTGGGTTGTCCCTTCACTCTTTCCCAGGGTTCTGCTTTGGAATTCCTCTTTTTCAGACACCTGAGGTAATAAACCTGAAAGAAGACCTCCCATCCTACAGATTGACGAAAACAATGGGGCCGGTCCAAATCCACAGAGAGGAAGATTCGTCCATGACCCATGAGGCCTCCCCACATTCCACGGCCATCGTTGATACAAAATCCAGAGACAAAAGCCTGAGCAAGTGCCTCAGACTCGCTCTTTCTTCATATCCTGAAGAGTTCTTCTCATGGTTTGTAGATTGGGCTTGCCATACCTACGTCCCCAAACCTAAGTTGAGTTTGTGTTTTCAGACTTCTGTCCTCAAAGTCCTGGGCCACACACCCTCCAGGCTGGGGCCCCTGGAGCCACACATTAGGACTGTGCCTACCCAATCCATTGGAATTCTGCCCATTCCGATGTCCAAAATCGTACAAATTAGGAGAACTCTCCAAAGTACCCGAGGCCATCCCAATAGTGTAGGTCTCGGGGGACAAACAAGGGCGGTCTAACACCAGTTGAGCATCTACCTCCACTCATTCCATAGATGGATATCCCCAGAGAAGAAGATTGAACCAGAGAGGACCCTACGACATAATCGGATCCATTGCTTTGGTTTACAGGCATGTCTCCTCAAAAGCCTGGATTCCAATACCAGCATAGGGGGTTTCCTGAGGCACCCATCAGAACAAATCTCGTCTCCACAAGAAAACTTGTGCATAGGAGCTACGTCAAAAGCTTAGGAGAATACTTCAGGGTCCCGGTGCCAACGCCCCATTCCAAGGCCCTCATGGAAACAAACACACATTAGGCCCCATCCTCATGAAAGTCCATTTCAACTCAGCCACCCCGGTTGCTCCCGCAGAGCCATCCGATCTCAACTGTCTTGTTGCTAGGAGACAATTGGAATGTGAGGCGGGCTTCCCTGGCATCCATCCTCCAATGGTACTCTGGAGTCATTCCATATGAGATGTACTGAAGCTGCCCAACAGGTCTCAATGGAACCGCAGAAGGAATCCTTGAAGGGGGCATCCCACAACTCCCAAAGTGGGAATACCTCCATGGCCTTGCGATTCCGCTCCGTTCATGAAGGGGCAGTCATGCACAGAAACTCCAACCAGAGCCAACGTCTGATCACCGCCTTGACTTCAGATGCTTGAGATATTGGTTCAGATCTGCAGGGGGTACCTGCCGTGCCCTCGGCCTGAAGCCCAAATCAGGCTTGTGTTCTCAGACTTCTGTTCTCACACTCGTGGCTCAGAAGCCGTCATGTTTGGCAATTCCGGACCCACAATGCAGCACTCTGAATGCCCTCGGCAAAAATATCTTGCCTAATGAGCTGCCAAGACACCTCAAATGAGGATAAACCTACACGGCATTCGACTGTACCCAAAATATAGAGTCTCACCTGAGCACTAATGCACTGTCTGACACAATCTGAGCCAGAACCTCCTGATCAAACCCCATGCAGCTGACTGCACACTGAGCATAACAGACCCTCCATGGCCTTAGGTTGTCATCTCTTCCCAAATGCGGTTTTTCAGGGTTCAGAAACTAGACCTTAACTCCAAAAAATGCCCAGGGTTGAAAATGATGCAGAAATCAGATCACCTTCCCCTAGGCAAGAGAACTTGTGATTGGCATGTTGTCCAAAGTCCAGTGTAGTTGAAACCAATGTGGCCAATGAGGCCCCGCCCATGCTCGTGGGCCACATTGTTCACAAACACACATTGTGACCCTCAGCCTGAGCCCAGTTCTCAAGTAAGGCCTCTCGGTGGCTGGATGAAGAGACAGCATATTGGGCCTGCCATGCCCCTAGGCCCGAATTTTTTACCATAATTTGGGTTGTCCCTTCACTCTCCCAGGGCTCTGCTTTGGAATTCCTCTTTTTCGGACACCTGAGGTAATAAACCTGAAAGGAGACCTCCCATCCTACAGATTGATGAAAACAATGGGGCGGGCCAAATCCACAGAGAGGAAGATTCGTCCATGACCCATGAGGCCTCCCCACATTCCACGGCCATCATTGATACAAAATCCAGAGACAAAAGCCTGAGCAAGCGCCTCAGATTAATTCTTTCTTCATATCCTGAAGAGTTCTTCTCATGGTTTGTAGATTGGGCCTGCCATACCTACGTCCCAAAACCTAAGCTGAGTTTGTGTTTTCAGACTTCTGTCCTCAAAGTCCTGGGCCACACACCCTCCAGGCTGGGGCCGCTGGAGCCACACATTAGGACTGTGCCTAACCAATCCATGGGAATTCTGCCCATTCCGATGTCCAAAATCGTACAAATTAGGAGAACTCTCCAAAGTACCCGAGGCCATCCCAATAGTGTAGGTCTCCGGGGACAAACAAGGGCGGTCTAACACCAGTTGAGCATCTACCTCCACTCATTCCATAGATGGATATCCCCGGAGAAGAAGATTGAACCAGACAGGACCCTAGGCCATAATCGGATCCATTGCTTTGGTTTTCAGGCATGTCTCGTCAAAAGCCTGGATTCCAATACCAGCATAAGGGGTTTCCTGAGGCACCCATCAGAACAAATCTCGTCTCCACAAGGAAATTTGTGCATGGGAGCTACGTCAAAAGCTTAGGAGAATACTTCAGGGTCCCGGTAACAATGCCCCATTCCAAGGCCCTCATGGTCACAAACACACATTAGGCCCCATCCTAGGAAAGTCCATTTCAACTCAGCCACCCCGGTTGCCTCCGCAGAGCCACCCATCTCAACTGTCTAGTTGATAGGAGACAATTGGAATTTGAGGTGGTCTTCCCTGGCATCCATCCTCGAACGGTGCTCTGGAGTCATTCCATATGGGATGTCCTGGAGCTGCCCAACAGGTCTCATTTGTCCCGCAGAAGGAATCCTTGAAGGGGGCATCCCACAACTCCCAACGTGGGAAAACCTCCATGGCCTTGAGATTCTGCTCCGTTCATGAAGGGGCAGTCATGCACAGAAACTCCAAACTGAGCCAACGTCTGATCCTCGCCATGGCTTCAGATGCTTGAGATATTGGTTCAGATCTGCAGGGGGTACCTGCCGTGCCCTCAGCCTGAAGCCCAAATCAGGCTTGTGTTCTCAGACTTCTGTCCTCATACTCGTGGTCCAGAAGCCCTCAAGTTTAGCAATTCCGGACCAACAATGCAGCACTCTGCCTGCACTCTGGAAAAAATATCTTGCCTAATGAGGAGCCCAGGCACCTCAAATGAGGATAAACCTACACGGCATTCGACTGTACCCAAATTATATAGTATAACCTGGGCACTAATGCACTGTATGACACAATCTGAGCCAGAACCTCCTGACCAAAACCCAGGCAGCTGACTGTACACTGAGAATATCAGACCCGCCATGGCCTTAGGTCGTCATCTCTTCAGAACTGCGGTTTTTCAGGCTACAGAACCAAGACCTTATTTCCAACCACTGCCAAGGGTTGATAATGATGCAAAAATCAGAACACCTTCCCCATGGCAAGAGACCTTGTGATTGGCATGTTGTCCAAAGTTCAGTGTAGTTGAAACCAGTGTGGCCCTTGAGGCCCCGCCCATGCTCGCGTGCCACATTGGTCACAAACACACATTGTGACCCTCAGCCTGAGCCCAGTCCTCAATTAAGTCCTCTCAGTGGCTGGATGAAGAGACAGCATATGGGGCCTGCCATGCCCCTAGGCCCCAATTTTTAACCATAATTTGGGTTGTCCCTTCACTCTTTCCCAGGGTTCTGCTTTGGAATTCCTCTTTTTCAGACACCTGAGGTAATAAACCTGAAAGAAGACCTCCCATCCTACAGATTGACGAAAACAATGGGGCTGGTCCAAATCCACAGAGAGGAAGATTCGTCCATGACCCATGAGGCCTCCCCACATTCCACGGCCATCGTTGATACAAAATCCAGAGACAAAAGCCTGAGCAAGTGCCTCAGACTCGCTCTTTCTTCATATCCTGAAGAGTTCTTCTCATGGTTTGTAGATTGGGCTTGCCATACCTACGTCCCCAAACCTAAGTTGAGTTTGTGTTTTCAGACTTCTGTCCTCAAAGTCCTGGGCCACACACCCTCCAGGCTGGGGCCCCTGGAGCCACACATTAGGACTGTGCCTACCCAATCCATTGGAATTCTGCCCATTCTGATGTCCAAAATCGTACAAATTAGGAGAACTCTCCAAAGTACCCGAGGCCATCCCAATAGTGTAGGTCTCGGGGGACAAACAAGGGCGGTCTAACACCAGTTGAGCATCTACCTCCACTCATTCCATAGATGGATATCCCCAGAGAAGAAGATTGAACCAGACAGGACCCTAGGCCATAATCGGATCCATTGCTTTGGTTTACAGGCATGTCTCGTCAAAAGCCTGGATTCCAATACCAGCATAAGGGGTTTCCTGAGGCACCCATCAGAACAAATCTCGTCTCCTCAAGGAAACTTGTGCATGGGAGCTACGTCAAAAGCTTAGGAGAATACTTCAGGGTCCCGGTGCCACCGCCCCATTCCAAGGCCCTCATGGACACAAACACATATTAGCCCCATACTCAGGAAAGTCCATTTCAACTCAGCCATCCCGGTTGCTCCCGCAGAGCCATCCAATCTCAACTGTCCTGTTGCTAGGAGACAATTGGAATGCGAGGCGGGCTTCCCTGGCATCCATCCTCCAACGATGCTCTGGAGTCATTCCATATGGGATGTCCTGGAGCTGCCCAACAGGTCTCAATTGTCCCGCAGAAGGAATCCTTGAAGGGGGCATCCCACAACTCCCAACGTGGGAAAACCTCCATGGCCTTGAGTTTCTGCTCCGTTCATGAAGGGGCAGTCATGCACAGAAACTCCAAATTGAGCCAACGTCTGATCCTCGCCGTGACTTCAGATGCTTCAGATATTGGTTCAGATCTGCTGGGGGTACCTGCCGTGCCCTCGGCCTGTAGCCATGGTCTAGCTTGTGTTCTCAGACTTCTGTCCTCACATCTGTGGCCCAGAAGCCCTCAAGTTTGGCAATTCCGGAACCACAATGCAGCACTCTGCACGCCCTCTATAAATAATATCTTGACTAATGAGCTGCCCAGGCACCTCAAATGAGGATAAAACTTCACGGCACTCGACTCTACCCAAATTTTATAGCCTAACCTGGGCACTAAAGCACTGTCTGACACAACCTGAGCCAGAAACTCCTGAATAACACCCAGGAAGCTGACAGCACACTGAGCATATCAGACCCGCCATGGCCTTAGGTCGTCATCTCATCCCAATTGCGGTTTTTCAGGTTCAGAACCTAGGCCTTATCTCCAACCACTTCTCAGCGTTGAAAAAGATGCAGAAATCAGAACACCTTCCCCATGGCAAGAGACCTTGTGATTGGCATGATTTCCAAAGACCAGTGTAGTTGAAACCAGTGTGGCTCATGAGGCCCCGCCCATGTTCGCGGGCCACATTGGTCACAAACACATTGTGACCCTCAGCCGGAGCCCAGTCCTCAAGTAAGGCCTCTCAGTGGCTGGATGAAGAGACAGCATATTGGGCCTGCCCTGCCACTAGGCCCCAAATTTTAACCATAGTTTTGGTTGTACCCTCACTCTTCCCCAGGGCTCTGCTTTGGAATTCCTCTTTGGTTGGGACACCTGAGGTAACAAACCTGAAAGGAGACCTCCCATCCCACAGATTGACGAAAAACAATTGGGACCGGGCCAAATGCCAAGAGATGAAGATTCGTCCATGGCCCATTAGGCCTCCCCTCATTCCACGGCCATCGTTGACAAAAAATCCAGAGACCAAAGCCTGAGCAAGCGCCTCAGACTCGCTCTTTCTTCATAACCTAAAGACTTCTTCTCATGGTTTGTAGATTGGGCCTGCCATACCTACGTCCCCAAACCTAAGCTGAGTTTGTGTTTTCAGACTTCTGTCCTCAAAGTCCTGGGCCACACACCCTCCAGGCTGGGGCCCCTGGAGCCACACATTAGGACTGTGCCTACCCAATCCATTGGAATTCTGCCCATTCCGATGTCCAAAATCGTACAAATTAGGAGAACTCTCCAAAGTACCCGAGGCCATCCCAATAGTGTAGGTCTCGGGGGACAAACAAGGGCGGTCTAACACCAGTTGAGCATCTACCTCCACTCATTCCATAGATGGATATCCCCAGAGAAGAAGATTGAACCAGACAGGACCCTACGACATAATCGGATCCATTGCTTTGGTTTACAGGCATGTCTCGTCAAAAGCCTGGATTCCAATACCAGCATAAGGGGTTTCCTGAGGCACCCATCAGAACAAATCTCGTCTCCACAAGAAAACTTGTGCATAGGAGCTACGTCAAAAGCTTAGGAGAATACTTCAGGGTCCCGGTGCCAACGCCCCATTCCAAGGCCCTCATGGAAACAAACACACATTAGGCCCCATCCTCATGAAAGTCCATTTCAACTCAGCCACCCCGGTTGCTCCCGCAGAGCCATCCGATCTCAACTGTCTTGTTGCTAGGAGACAATTGGAATGTGAGGCGGGCTTCCCTGGCATCCATCCTCCAATGGTACTCTGGAGTCATTCCATATGAGATGTACTGAAGCTGCCCAACAGGTCTCAATGGAACCGCAGAAGGAATCCTTGAAGGGGGCATCCCACAACTCCCAAAGTGGGAATACCTCCATGGCCTTGCGATTCCGCTCCGTTCATGAAGGGGCAGTCATGCACAGAAACTCCAACCAGAGCCAACGTCTGATCACCGCCTTGACTTCAGATGCTTGAGATATTGGTTCAGATCTGCAGGGGGTACCTGCCGTGCCCTCGGCCTGAAGCCCAAATCAGGCTTGTGTTCTCAGACTTCTGTTCTCACACTCGTGGCTCAGAAGCCGTCATGTTTGGCAATTCCGGACCCACAATGCAGCACTCTGAATGCCCTCGGCAAAAATATCTTGCCTAATGAGCTGCCAAGACACCTCAAATGAGGATAAACCTACACGGCATTCGACTGTACCCAAAATATAGAGTCTCACCTGAGCACTAATGCACTGTCTGACACAATCTGAGCCAGAACCTCCTGATCAAACCCCATGCAGCTGACTGCACACTGAGCATAACAGACCCTCCATGGCCTTAGGTTGTCATCTCTTCCCAAATGCGGTTTTTCAGGGTTCAGAAACTAGACCTTAACTCCAAAAAATGCCCAGGGTTGAAAATGATGCAGAAATCAGATCACCTTCCCCTAGGCAAGAGAACTTGTGATTGGCATGTTGTCCAAAGTCCAGTGTAGTTGAAACCAATGTGGCCAATGAGGCCCCGCCCATGCTCGTGGGCCACATTGTTCACAAACACACATTGTGACCCTCAGCCTGAGCCCAGTTCTCAAGTAAGGCCTCTCGGTGGCTGGATGAAGAGACAGCATATTGGGCCTGCCATGCCCCTAGGCCCGAATTTTTTACCATAATTTGGGTTGTCCCTTCACTCTCCCAGGGCTCTGCTTTGGAATTCCTCTTTTTCGGACACCTGAGGTAATAAACCTGAAAGGAGACCTCCCATCCTACAGATTGATGAAAACAATGGGGCGGGCCAAATCCACAGAGAGGAAGATTCGTCCATGACCCATGAGGCCTCCCCACATTCCACGGCCATCATTGATACAAAATCCAGAGACAAAAGCCTGAGCAAGCGCCTCAGATTAATTCTTTCTTCATATCCTGAAGAGTTCTTCTCATGGTTTGTAGATTGGGCCTGCCATACCTACGTCCCAAAACCTAAGCTGAGTTTGTGTTTTCAGACTTCTGTCCTCAAAGTCCTGGGCCACACACCCTCCAGGCTGGGGCCGCTGGAGCCACACATTAGGACTGTGCCTAACCAATCCATGGGAATTCTGCCCATTCCGATGTCCAAAATCGTACAAATTAGGAGAACTCTCCAAAGTACCCGAGGCCATCCCAATAGTGTAGGTCTCCGGGGACAAACAAGGGCGGTCTAACACCAGTTGAGCATCTACCTCCACTCATTCCATAGATGGATATCCCCGGAGAAGAAGATTGAACCAGACAGGACCCTAGGCCATAATCGGATCCATTGCTTTGGTTTTCAGGCATGTCTCGTCAAAAGCCTGGATTCCAATACCAGCATAAGGGGTTTCCTGAGGCACCCATCAGAACAAATCTCGTCTCCACAAGGAAATTTGTGCATGGGAGCTACGTCAAAAGCTTAGGAGAATACTTCAGGGTCCCGGTAACAACGCCCCATTCCAAGGCCCTCATGGTCACAAACACACATTAGGCCCCATCCTAGGAAAGTCCATTTCAACTCAGCCACCCCGGTTGCCTCCGCAGAGCCACCCATCTCAACTGTCTAGTTGATAGGAGACAATTGGAATTTGAGGTGGTCTTCCCTGGCATCCATCCTCGAACGGTGCTCTGGAGTCATTCCATATGGGATGTCCTGGAGCTGCCCAACAGGTCTCATTTGTCCCGCAGAAGGAATCCTTGAAGGGGGCATCCCACAACTCCCAACGTGGGAAAACCTCCATGGCCTTGAGATTCTGCTCCGTTCATGAAGGGGCAGTCATGCACAGAAACTCCAAACTGAGCCAACGTCTGATCCTCGCCATGGCTTCAGATGCTTGAGATATTGGTTCAGATCTGCAGGGGGTACCTGCCGTGCCCTCAGCCTGAAGCCCAAATCAGGCTTGTGTTCTCAGACTTCTGTCCTCATACTCGTGGTCCAGAAGCCCTCAAGTTTAGCAATTCCGGACCAACAATGCAGCACTCTGCCTGCACTCTGGAAAAAATATCTTGCCTAATGAGGAGCCCAGGCACCTCAAATGAGGATAAACCTACACGGCATTCGACTGTACCCAAATTATATAGTATAACCTGGGCACTAATGCACTGTATGACACAATCTGAGCCAGAACCTCCTGACCAAAACCCAGGCAGCTGACTGTACACTGAGAATATCAGACCCGCCATGGCCTTAGGTCGTCATCTCTTCAGAACTGCGGTTTTTCAGGCTACAGAACCAAGACCTTATTTCCAACCACTGCCAAGGGTTGATAATGATGCAAAAATCAGAACACCTTCCCCATGGCAAGAGACCTTGTGATTGGCATGTTGTCCAAAGTTCAGTGTAGTTGAAACCAGTGTGGCCCTTGAGGCCCCGCCCATGCTCGCGTGCCACATTGGTCACAAACACACATTGTGACCCTCAGCCTGAGCCCAGTCCTCAATTAAGTCCTCTCAGTGGCTGGATGAAGAGACAGCATATGGGGCCTGCCATGCCCCTAGGCCCCAATTTTTAACCATAATTTGGGTTGTCCCTTCACTCTTTCCCAGGGTTCTGCTTTGGAATTCCTCTTTTTCAGACACCTGAGGTAATAAACCTGAAAGAAGACCTCCCATCCTACAGATTGACGAAAACAATGGGGCCGGTCCAAATCCACAGAGAGGAAGATTCGTCCATGACCCATGAGGCCTCCCCACATTCCACGGCCATCGTTGATACAAAATCCAGAGACAAAAGCCTGAGCAAGTGCCTCAGACTCGCTCTTTCTTCATATCCTGAAGAGTTCTTCTCATGGTTTGTAGATTGGGCTTGCCATACCTACGTCCCCAAACCTAAGTTGAGTTTGTGTTTTCAGACTTCTGTCCTCAAAGTCCTGGGCCACACACCCTCCAGGCTGGGGCCCCTGGAGCCACACATTAGGACTGTGCCTACCCAATCCATTGGAATTCTGCCCATTCCGATGTCCAAAATCGTACAAATTAGGAGAACTCTCCAAAGTACCCGAGGCCATCCCAATAGTGTAGGTCTCGGGGGACAAACAAGGGCGGTCTAACACCAGTTGAGCATCTACCTCCACTCATTCCATAGATGGATATCCCCAGAGAAGAAGATTGAACCAGACAGGACCCTAGGCCATAATCGGATCCATTGCTTTGGTTTACAGGCATGTCTCGTCAAAAGCCTGGATTCCAATACCAGCATAAGGGGTTTCCTGAGGCACCCATAAGAACAAATCTCGTCTCCTCAAGGAAACTTGTGCATGGGAGCTACGTCAAAAGCTTAGGAGAATACTTCAGGGTCCCGGTGCCACCGCCCCATTCCAAGGCCCTCATGGACACAAACACATATTAGCCCCATACTCAGGAAAGTCCATTTCAACTCAGCCATCCCGGTTGCTCCCGCAGAGCCATCCAATCTCAACTGTCCTGTTGCTAGGAGACAATTGGAATGCGAGGCGGGCTTCCCTGGCATCCATCCTCCAACGATGCTCTGGAGTCATTCCATATGGGATGTCCTGGAGCTGCCCAACAGGTCTCAATTGTCCCGCAGAAGGAATCCTTGAAGGGGGCATCCCACAACTCCCAACGTGGGAAAACCTCCATGGCCTTGAGTTTCTGCTCCGTTCATGAAGGGGCAGTCATGCACAGAAACTCCAAATTGAGCCAACGTCTGATCCTCGCCGTGACTTCAGATGCTTCAGATATTGGTTCAGATCTGCTGGGGGTACCTGCCGTGCCCTCGGCCTGTAGCCATGGTCTAGCTTGTGTTCTCAGACTTCTGTCCTCACATCTGTGGCCCAGAAGCCCTCAAGTTTGGCAATTCCGGAACCACAATGCAGCACTCTGCACGCCCTCTATAAATAATATCTTGACTAATGAGCTGCCCAGGCACCTCAAATGAGGATAAAACTTCACGGCACTCGACTCTACCCAAATTTTATAGCCTAACCTGGGCACTAAAGCACTGTCTGACACAACCTGAGCCAGAAACTCCTGAATAACACCCAGGAAGCTGACAGCACACTGAGCATATCAGACCCGCCATGGCCTTAGGTCGTCATCTCATCCCAATTGCGGTTTTTCAGGTTCAGAACCTAGGCCTTATCTCCAACCACTTCTCAGCGTTGAAAAAGATGCAGAAATCAGAACACCTTCCCCATGGCAAGAGACCTTGTGATTGGCATGATTTCCAAAGACCAGTGTAGTTGAAACCAGTGTGGCTCATGAGGCCCCGCCCATGTTCGCGGGCCACATTGGTCACAAACACATTGTGACCCTCAGCCGGAGCCCAGTCCTCAAGTAAGGCCTCTCAGTGGCTGGATGAAGAGACAGCATATTGGGCCTGCCCTGCCACTAGGCCCCAAATTTTAACCATAGTTTTGGTTGTACCCTCACTCTTCCCCAGGGCTCTGCTTTGGAATTCCTCTTTGGTTGGGACACCTGAGGTAACAAACCTGAAAGGAGACCTCCCATCCCACAGATTGACGAAAAACAATTGGGACCGGGCCAAATGCCAAGAGATGAAGATTCGTCCATGGCCCATTAGGCCTCCCCTCATTCCACGGCCATCGTTGACAAAAAATCCAGAGACCAAAGCCTGAGCAAGCGCCTCAGACTCGCTCTTTCTTCATAACCTAAAGACTTCTTCTCATGGTTTGTAGATTGGGCCTGCCATACCTACGTCCCCAAACCTAAGCTGAGTTTGTGTTTTCAGACTTCTGTCCTCAAAGTCCTGGGCCACACACCCTCCAGGCTGGGGCCCCTGGAGCCACACATTAGGACTGTGCCTACCCAATCCATTGGAATTCTGCCCATTCCGATGTCCAAAATCGTACAAATTAGGAGAACTCTCCAAAGTACCCGAGGCCATCCCAATAGTGTAGGTCTCGGGGGACAAACAAGGGCGGTCTAACACCAGTTGAGCATCTACCTCCACTCATTCCATAGATGGATATCCCCAGAGAAGAAGATTGAACCAGACAGGACCCTACGACATAATCGGATCCATTGCTTTGGTTTACAGGCATGTCTCGTCAAAAGCCTGGATTCCAATACCAGCATAAGGGGTTTCCTGAGGCACCCATCAGAACAAATCTCGTCTCCACAAGAAAACTTGTGCATAGGAGCTACGTCAAAAGCTTAGGAGAATACTTCAGGGTCCCGGTGCCAACGCCCCATTCCAAGGCCCTCATGGAAACAAACACACATTAGGCCCCATCCTCATGAAAGTCCATTTCAACTCAGCCACCCCGGTTGCTCCCGCAGAGCCATCCGATCTCAACTGTCTTGTTGCTAGGAGACAATTGGAATGTGAGGCGGGCTTCCCTGGCATCCATCCTCCAATGGTACTCTGGAGTCATTCCATATGAGATGTACTGAAGCTGCCCAACAGGTCTCAATGGAACCGCAGAAGGAATCCTTGAAGGGGGCATCCCACAACTCCCAAAGTGGGAATACCTCCATGGCCTTGCGATTCCGCTCCGTTCATGAAGGGGCAGTCATGCACAGAAACTCCAACCAGAGCCAACGTCTGATCACCGCCTTGACTTCAGATGCTTGAGATATTGGTTCAGATCTGCAGGGGGTACCTGCCGTGCCCTCGGCCTGAAGCCCAAATCAGGCTTGTGTTCTCAGACTTCTGTTCTCACACTCGTGGCTCAGAAGCCGTCATGTTTGGCAATTCCGGACCCACAATGCAGCACTCTGAATGCCCTCGGCAAAAATATCTTGCCTAATGAGCTGCCAAGACACCTCAAATGAGGATAAACCTACACGGCATTCGACTGTACCCAAAATATAGAGTCTCACCTGAGCACTAATGCACTGTCTGACACAATCTGAGCCAGAACCTCCTGATCAAACCCCATGCAGCTGACTGCACACTGAGCATAACAGACCCTCCATGGCCTTAGGTTGTCATCTCTTCCCAAATGCGGTTTTTCAGGGTTCAGAAACTAGACCTTAACTCCAAAAAATGCCCAGGGTTGAAAATGATGCAGAAATCAGATCACCTTCCCCTAGGCAAGAGAACTTGTGATTGGCATGTTGTCCAAAGTCCAGTGTAGTTGAAACCAATGTGGCCAATGAGGCCCCGCCCATGCTCGTGGGCCACATTGTTCACAAACACACATTGTGACCCTCAGCCTGAGCCCAGTTCTCAAGTAAGGCCTCTCGGTGGCTGGATGAAGAGACAGCATATTGGGCCTGCCATGCCCCTAGGCCCGAATTTTTTACCATAATTTGGGTTGTCCCTTCACTCTCCCAGGGCTCTGCTTTGGAATTCCTCTTTTTCGGACACCTGAGGTAATAAACCTGAAAGGAGACCTCCCATCCTACAGATTGATGAAAACAATGGGGCGGGCCAAATCCACAGAGAGGAAGATTCGTCCATGACCCATGAGGCCTCCCCACATTCCACGGCCATCATTGATACAAAATCCAGAGACAAAAGCCTGAGCAAGCGCCTCAGATTAATTCTTTCTTCATATCCTGAAGAGTTCTTCTCATGGTTTGTAGATTGGGCCTGCCATACCTACGTCCCAAAACCTAAGCTGAGTTTGTGTTTTCAGACTTCTGTCCTCAAAGTCCTGGGCCACACACCCTCCAGGCTGGGGCCGCTGGAGCCACACATTAGGACTGTGCCTAACCAATCCATGGGAATTCTGCCCATTCCGATGTCCAAAATCGTACAAATTAGGAGAACTCTCCAAAGTACCCGAGGCCATCCCAATAGTGTAGGTCTCCGGGGACAAACAAGGGCGGTCTAACACCAGTTGAGCATCTACCTCCACTCATTCCATAGATGGATATCCCCGGAGAAGAAGATTGAACCAGACAGGACCCTAGGCCATAATCGGATCCATTGCTTTGGTTTTCAGGCATGTCTCGTCAAAAGCCTGGATTCCAATACCAGCATAAGGGGTTTCCTGAGGCACCCATCAGAACAAATCTCGTCTCCACAAGGAAATTTGTGCATGGGAGCTACGTCAAAAGCTTAGGAGAATACTTCAGGGTCCCGGTAACAACGCCCCATTCCAAGGCCCTCATGGTCACAAACACACATTAGGCCCCATCCTAGGAAAGTCCATTTCAACTCAGCCACCCCGGTTGCCTCCGCAGAGCCACCCATCTCAACTGTCTAGTTGATAGGAGACAATTGGAATTTGAGGTGGTCTTCCCTGGCATCCATCCTCGAACGGTGCTCTGGAGTCATTCCATATGGGATGTCCTGGAGCTGCCCAACAGGTCTCATTTGTCCCGCAGAAGGAATCCTTGAAGGGGGCATCCCACAACTCCCAACGTGGGAAAACCTCCATGGCCTTGAGATTCTGCTCCGTTCATGAAGGGGCAGTCATGCACAGAAACTCCAAACTGAGCCAACGTCTGATCCTCGCCATGGCTTCAGATGCTTGAGATATTGGTTCAGATCTGCAGGGGGTACCTGCCGTGCCCTCAGCCTGAAGCCCAAATCAGGCTTGTGTTCTCAGACTTCTGTCCTCATACTCGTGGTCCAGAAGCCCTCAAGTTTAGCAATTCCGGACCAACAATGCAGCACTCTGCCTGCACTCTGGAAAAAATATCTTGCCTAATGAGGAGCCCAGGCACCTCAAATGAGGATAAACCTACACGGCATTCGACTGTACCCAAATTATATAGTATAACCTGGGCACTAATGCACTGTATGACACAATCTGAGCCAGAACCTCCTGACCAAAACCCAGGCAGCTGACTGTACACTGAGAATATCAGACCCGCCATGGCCTTAGGTCGTCATCTCTTCAGAACTGCGGTTTTTCAGGCTACAGAACCAAGACCTTATTTCCAACCACTGCCAAGGGTTGATAATGATGCAAAAATCAGAACACCTTCCCCATGGCAAGAGACCTTGTGATTGGCATGTTGTCCAAAGTTCAGTGTAGTTGAAACCAGTGTGGCCCTTGAGGCCCCGCCCATGCTCGCGTGCCACATTGGTCACAAACACACATTGTGACCCTCAGCCTGAGCCCAGTCCTCAATTAAGTCCTCTCAGTGGCTGGATGAAGAGACAGCATATGGGGCCTGCCATGCCCCTAGGCCCCAATTTTTAACCATAATTTGGGTTGTCCCTTCACTCTTTCCCAGGGTTCTGCTTTGGAATTCCTCTTTTTCAGACACCTGAGGTAATAAACCTGAAAGAAGACCTCCCATCCTACAGATTGACGAAAACAATGGGGCCGGTCCAAATCCACAGAGAGGAAGATTCGTCCATGACCCATGAGGCCTCCCCACATTCCACGGCCATCGTTGATACAAAATCCAGAGACAAAAGCCTGAGCAAGTGCCTCAGACTCGCTCTTTCTTCATATCCTGAAGAGTTCTTCTCATGGTTTGTAGATTGGGCTTGCCATACCTACGTCCCCAAACCTAAGTTGAGTTTGTGTTTTCAGACTTCTGTCCTCAAAGTCCTGGGCCACACACCCTCCAGGCTGGGGCCCCTGGAGCCACACATTAGGACTGTGCCTACCCAATCCATTGGAATTCTGCCCATTCCGATGTCCAAAATCGTACAAATTAGGAGAACTCTCCAAAGTACCCGAGGCCATCCCAATAGTGTAGGTCTCGGGGGACAAACAAGGGCGGTCTAACACCAGTTGAGCATCTACCTCCACTCATTCCATAGATGGATATCCCCAGAGAAGAAGATTGAACCAGACAGGACCCTAGGCCATAATCGGATCCATTGCTTTGGTTTACAGGCATGTCTCGTCAAAAGCCTGGATTCCAATACCAGCATAAGGGGTTTCCTGAGGCACCCATAAGAACAAATCTCGTCTCCTCAAGGAAACTTGTGCATGGGAGCTACGTCAAAAGCTTAGGAGAATACTTCAGGGTCCCGGTGCCACCGCCCCATTCCAAGGCCCTCATGGACACAAACACATATTAGCCCCATACTCAGGAAAGTCCATTTCAACTCAGCCATCCCGGTTGCTCCCGCAGAGCCATCCAATCTCAACTGTCCTGTTGCTAGGAGACAATTGGAATGCGAGGCGGGCTTCCCTGGCATCCATCCTCCAACGATGCTCTGGAGTCATTCCATATGGGATGTCCTGGAGCTGCCCAACAGGTCTCAATTGTCCCGCAGAAGGAATCCTTGAAGGGGGCATCCCACAACTCCCAACGTGGGAAAACCTCCATGGCCTTGAGTTTCTGCTCCGTTCATGAAGGGGCAGTCATGCACAGAAACTCCAAACTGAGCCAACGTCTGATCCTCGCCGTGACTTCAGATGCTTCAGATATTGGTTCAGATCTGCTGGGGGTACCTGCCGTGCCCTCGGCCTGTAGCCATGGTCTAGCTTGTGTTCTCAGACTTCTGTCCTCACATCTGTGGCCCAGAAGCCCTCAAGTTTGGCAATTCCGGAACCACAATGCAGCACTCTGCACGCCCTCTATAAATAATATCTTGACTAATGAGCTGCCCAGGCACCTCAAATGAGGATAAAACTTCACGGCACTCGACTCTACCCAAATTTTATAGCCTAACCTGGGCACTAAAGCACTGTCTGACACAACCTGAGCCAGAAACTCCTGAATAACACCCAGGAAGCTGACAGCACACTGAGCATATCAGACCCGCCATGGCCTTAGGTCGTCATCTCATCCCAATTGCGGTTTTTCAGGTTCAGAACCTAGGCCTTATCTCCAACCACTTCTCAGCGTTGAAAAAGATGCAGAAATCAGAACACCTTCCCCATGGCAAGAGACCTTGTGATTGGCATGATTTCCAAAGACCAGTGTAGTTGAAACCAGTGTGGCTCATGAGGCCCCGCCCATGTTCGCGGGCCACATTGGTCACAAACACATTGTGACCCTCAGCCGGAGCCCAGTCCTCAAGTAAGGCCTCTCAGTGGCTGGATGAAGAGACAGCATATTGGGCCT
Organism: Mustela nivalis; assembly: GCF_964662115.1. Taxonomy (NCBI): domain Eukaryota; kingdom Metazoa; phylum Chordata; class Mammalia; order Carnivora; family Mustelidae; genus Mustela; species Mustela nivalis. The sequence continues at coordinate 428,707 of NW_028136351.1, forward strand.
GCCCTGCCACTAGGCCCCAAATTTTAACCATAGTTTTGGTTGTCCCCTCACTCTTCCCCAGGGCTCTGCTTTGGAATTCCTCTTTGGTTGGGACACCTGAGGTAACAAACCTGAAAGGAGACCTCCCATCCCACAGATTGACGAAAAACAATTGGGACCGGGCCAAATGCCAAGAGATGAAGATTCGTCCATGGCCCATTAGGCCTCCCCTCATTCCACGGCCATCGTTGACAAAAAATCCAGAGACCAAAGCCTGAGCAAGCGCCTCAGACTCGCTCTTTCTTCATAACCTAAAGACTTCTTCTCATGGTTTGTAGATTGGGCCTGCCATACCTACGTCCCCAAACCTAAGCTGAGTTTGTGTTTTCAGACTTCTGTCCTCAAAGTCCTGGGACACACCCTCCAGGCTGGGGCCCCTGGAGCCACACATTAGGACTGTGCCTACCCCATGTATGGTAATTCTGCCCATTCCATTGTCCAAAATTGTACAAATTAGGAGAACCCGCCAAAATCCCCGAGGCCATCCCAATACTAGGTCTCTGTGGACAAACAAGGTCGGTCTGACACCAGCTGAGCATCTACCTCCACTCATACCATAGATGGATGTCCCCAGAGAAGGAGATGGAACCAGACAGGACCCGAAGCCATAATCGGATCCATTGCTTTGGTTTACAGGCATGAATCCACAAAATCATGGATTCCTATACCAGCATAGGGGGTTTCCTGAGGCACCCATCAGAAAAAACCTCGTCTCCACGAGGAAACTTGTGCATGGGACCTATGTCAAAATATTAGGAGAATACTTCAGAGTCCCGGTGCCACCGCCCCATTCCAAGGTCCTCATGGACACAAACACACATTAGGCCCCATGCACAGAAAAGTCCATTTCAACTCAGCCACCCCGGTTGCTCCCGCAGAGCCATCCGATATCAACTGTCTTGTTGCTAGGAGACAAATGGAATGCGAGGCGGGCTTCCCTGGCATCCATCCTAGAACGGTGCTCCAAAGTCATTCTATATGGGATGTGTTGGAGCTGCCAACATGTCTCAATTGTCCCGCAGAAGGAATCCTTGAAGAAGGCATCCCACAACTCCCAACGTGGGAAAACCTCCATGGCCTTGAGATTCCTCTCCGTTCATGAAGGGGCAGTCATGCACAGAAACTACAACCTGAGCCAACGTCTGATTCTCGCCGTGACTTCAGAAGCATGAGATATTGGTTCAGATGTGCAGGGGGTACCTGCCTTGCCCTCGGCCTGAAGCCCAAGTCTAGATTGTGTTCTCAGACTTCAGTACTCACACTACTGAACCAGAAGCCCTCAAGTTTGGCAATTCCGGACCCACAATCCAGCACTCTGCCTGCCCTCTAGAAAAAATATCTTGCCTAATGAGCTGCCAAGGCACCTCAAATGAGGATCAACCTACACGGCACTCAACTGTACCCAAATTATAGAGTCTAACCTGGGCACTAATGCACTGTCTGACACAACCTGAGCCCGAACCTCCTGACCAACAACCAGGCAGCTGACCACACACTGAGCACATCAGACCCACCATGGCCTTAGGTCTTCATCTCTTCCCAACAGCGGTTTTCAGGACTCAGAACCTAGACCTTATCTCCAACCACTACCCAGGGTTGAAAATGATGCAGAAATCAGAACTCCTTCGCCATGGCAAGAGACCTTGTGATTGGCATGTTGTCCAGAGTTCAGTGTAGTTGAAACCAGTGTGGCCCATGGGGCCCCGCCCATGCTTGCGGGCCACATTGGTCACAAACACACATTGTGACCCTCAGCCTGAGCCCAGTCCTCATGTAAGGCCTCTCAGTGGCTGGATGATAAGACAGCCTATTGGGCCTGCCATGCCCCTTGGCCCCAATTTTTAACCATAATTTGTGTTGTCCCTTCACTCTTCCCCAGGTCTCTGCTTTGGAATTCCTCTTTGGTTGGGACACCTGAGTTAACAAACCTGAAAGGAGACCTCCCATCCCACAGATTGACGAAAAACAATTGGGACCGGGCGAAATCCACAGAGAGGAAGATTCGTCCATGGCCCATGAGGCCTCCCCACATTCCACGGCCATCGTTGACAAAAAATCCAGAGACCAAAGCATGAGCAAGCGCCTGAGACTCGCTCTTTCTTCATATCCTGAAGAGTTCTACTCATGGTTTGTAGCTTGGGCCTGCCATACCTACGTCCCCAAACCTAAGCTGAGTTTGTGTTTTCAGACTTCTGTCCTCAAAGTCCTGGCCCACACACCCTCCAGGCTGGGGCCCCTAGAGCCACACATTAGGACTGTGCCTACCCCATGCATGGGAATTCTGCCCATTCCATTGTCCAAAATTGTACAAATTAGGAGAGCCCTCCAAATTCCCCTAGGCCATCCCAATATGTAGGCCTCTGTGGACAAACAAGGGCGGTCTGACACCAGCTGAGCATCTACCTCCACTCATACCATAGATGGATTTCCCCAGAGAAGGAGATGGAACCAGACAGGACCCTAGGCCATAATCGGATCCATTGCTTTGGTTTACAGGCATGTCTCCTCAAAATCCTGGATTCCAATAACAGCATATGGGGTTTCCTGAGGCTCCCATCAGAAAAAATCTCGTCTCCACGAGGAAACTTGTGCATGGGACCTATGTAAAAATCTTAGGAGAATACTTGAGATCCCCGGTACACCGCCCCATTCCAAGGTCCTCATGGACAGAAACACACAATAGTTCCATGCTCAGTATATTCCATTTCAAATCAGCCACCACGGGTGCTCCCGCAGAGCCATCCATTCTCAACTGTCTTGTTGCTAGGAGACAATTGGAATGCGAGGCGGGCTTCCCTGGATCCATCCTCGAACGGTGCTCTGGAGTCATTCCATATGGAATGATTTAGAACTGCCCAACAGGTCTCCATTGTCCCAGAGAAGGAAAACTTGAGGAGGTATCCCACAACTCCCAACGTGGGAAAACCTCCATGGCCTTGACATTCCTCTCCGTTCATGAAGGGGCAGTCATGCACAGAAACTACAACCTGAGCCAACGTCTGATTATCGCCGTGACTCTAGATGCATGAGATATTAGTTCAGAGGTGTAGGGGGTACCTGCCTTGCCCGCAGCCTGAAGCCCAAGTCTAGCTTGTGTTCTCAGACTTCTGTCCTCACACTACTGGCCCAGAAGCCCTCCAGTTTGGCAATTCCGGACCCACAATTCAGCACTCTGCCTGCCCTCTAGAAAAAAATATCTTGCCTAATGAGCTGCCCAGGCACCACAAATGAGGATCAACCTACACGGCACTCGACTGTACCCAAATTATAGAGTCTAACCTGGGCACTAATGCACTGTCTGACACAACCTGAGCCCGAACCTCCTGACTAACAACCAGGCAGCTGACCGCACACTGAGCACATCAGACCCACCATGGCCTAAGGTCATCATCTCTTCCCAACTGCGCTTTTCAGGCTTCCGAACCTAGGCCTTTTCTCCAACCACTGCCCAAGGTTGAAAATGATGCAGAAATCAGAACTCCTTCCCCATGCCAAGAGACCTTGTGTTTGGCCTGTTGTCCAAAGTTCTGTGTAGTTGAAACCAGTGTGGCCCATGAGGCCCCGCCCATGCTTCTGAGCCACATTGGTCACAAACACATATTGTGACCCTCAGCCTGAACCCAGTCCTCAAGTAAGGCCTCTCAGTGGCTGGATGAAGAGACAGCATATGGGGCCTGCCATGCCCCTAGGCCCCAAATTTTAACCATAGTTTGGGTTGTCCCTTCACTCTTCCCCAGGTCTCTGCTTTGGAATTCCTCTTTGGTTGTGACACCTGAGTTAACAAACCTGAAAGGAGACCATCCATTCCACAGATTGACGAAAAACAATTGGGACTGGGCCAAATCCACAGAGAGGAAGATTCGTCCATGGCCCATGAGGCCTCCCCTCATTCCACGGCCATCGTTGACACAAAATCCAGAGACCAAACTTGAGCAAGCGCCTCAGACTCGCTCTTTCTTCATATCCTGAAGAGTTCTTCTCATGTTTTGTATTTGGGCCTGCCATACCTACGTCCCCAAACCTAAGCTGAGTTTGTGTTTTCAGACTTCTGTCCTCAAAGTCCTGGGCCACACACCCTCCAGGCTGGGTCCCCTGGAACCAAACATTAGGACTGTGCCTACCCCATGCATGGGAATTCTGCCCATTACATTGTTGAAAATTTTATAAATTAGGAGAGCCCTCCAAAGTCCCCAAGGCCATCCCAATATGTAGGTCTCTGTGGACAAACAAGGGCGGTCTGACACCACCTAGGCATCTACCTCCACTCAGACCATAGATGGATGTCCCAAGAGAAGGAGATGGAACCAGACAGGACCCTAGGCCATAATCGGATCCATTGCTTTGGTTTACAGGCATGTCTCCTGAAAAACCTGGATTCCAATACCAGCATAGGGCGTTTCCTGAGGCACCCATCAGAAAACTTCTAGTCTCCATGAGGAAACTTGTGCATGGGACCTATGTCAAAATCTTAGGAGAATACTTCAGAGTCCTGGTGCCACCGCCCCATTCCAAGGTCCTAATGGACACAAACACACATTAGGCCCCATATTCAGGAAAGTCCATTTCAACTCAGCCACCCCGGTTGCTCCCGCAGAGCCATCTGATCTCAACTGTCTTGTTGCTAGTAGACAATTGGAATGCGAAGCGGGCTTCCCTTGCATCCATCCTCGAACGGTGCTCTGGAGTCATTCCATATTGGATGTGTTGGAGCTGCCAACAGGTCTCAATTGTTCCGCAGAAGGAATCCTTGAAAGGGGCATCCCACAACTCCCAACGTGGGAAAACCTCCATGGCCTTGGCATACCTCTCTGTTCATGAAGGGGCAGTCATGCACAGAAACTACAACCTGAGCCAACGTCTGATCCTCGCCGTGACTTCAGATGCAGGAGATATTGGTTCAGATGTGCAGGGGATAACTGCCTTGCCCGCGGCCTGAAGCCCAAGTCTAGCTTGTGTTCTCAGACTTCTGTACTCACACTACTGGCCCAGAAGCCCTCAAGTTTTCCAATTCCGGGCCCACAATGCAGCACTCTGCCTGCCCTCTAGAAAAAATATCTTGCCTAATGAGCTGCTCAGGCACCTCAAATGAGGATCAAACTTCATGGCACTCGACTGTACCCAAATTATAGAGTCTAACCTGGGCACTAATGCACTGTCTGACACAACCTGATCCCGAACCTCCTGACCAACAACCAGGCAGCTGACCGCACACTGAGCACATCAGACCCACCATGGCCTTAGGTCATCATCTCTTCCCAACTGCGGTTTTCAGGCTTCTGAACCTAGACCTTAACTCCAACCACTGCCCAGGGTTGAATATGATGCAGAAATCAGAACTCCTTCCCCATGGCAAGAGACCTTGTGATTGGCATATTGTCCAAAGTTCAGTGTAGTTGAAACCAGTGTGGCCCATGAGGCCCCGCCCATGCTTGTGGGCCACATTGTTCACAAACACACATTGTGACCCTCAGCCTGAGCCCAGTCCTCAAGTAAGTCCTCTCAGTGGCTGGATGAAGAGACAGCATATGAAGCCTGCCATGCCCCTAGGCCCCAATTTTTAACCATAGTTTGGGTTGTCCCTTCACTCTTCCCCAGGGCTCTGCTTTGGAATTCCTCTTTGGTTGGGACACCTGAGGTAACAAACCTGAAAGGAGACCTCCCATCCCACAGATTGACGAAAAACAATTGGGACCGGGCCAAATACACAGAGAGGTATATTCGTCCATGGCCCATGAGGCCTCCCCACATTCCACGGCCATCGTTGACACAAAATCCAGAGACCAAAGCCTGAGCAAGTCCCTCAGACTCGCTCTTTCTTCATAGCCTGAAGAGTTCTTCTCATGGTTTGTAGATTGGGCTTCCCATACCTACGTCCCCAAACCTAAGCTGAGTTTGTGTTATCAGATGTCTGTCCTCAAAGTCTTGGACCACACACCCTCCAGGCTGGGGCCACTGGAGTGACACATTAGGACTGTGCCTACCCCATGCATGGGAATTCTGCCCATTCCATTGTCCAAAATTGTACAAATTAGGAGAACCCTCCAAAATCCCCGAGGCCATACCAATATGTACGTCTCAGTGGACAAACAAGGGCGGTCTGACACCAGCTGAGCATCTACCTCCACTCATACCATAGATGGATGTCCCCAGAGAAGGATATGGTACCAGACAGGACCCTAGGCCATAATCGGATCCATTGCTTTGGTTTACAGGCATGTCTCCTCAAAAGCCTGGATTCCAATACCAGCATAGGGGGTTTCCTGAGGCACCTATCAGAAAAAATCTCGTCTCCACGAGGAAACTTGTGCATGGGACTTATGTCAAAATCTTAGGAGAATACTTCAGAGTCCCGGTGCCACCGCTCCATTCCAAGGTCCTCATGGACACAAACACACATTAGGCCCCATGCTTAGGAAAGTCCATTTCACTCAGCAACCCCGGTTGCTCCCGCAGAGCCATCTGATCTCAACTGTCTTTTTGCTAGAAGACAATTGGAATGCGAGGCGGGCTTCCCTGGCATTCATCCTCCAACGGTGCTCTGGAGTCATTCCATACGGGATGTTTTGGAGCTGCCCAACAGGTCTCAATTGTCCCGCAGAAGGAATCCTTGAAGGGGGCATCCCACAACTCCCAACGTGGGAAAACCTCCATGGCCTTCAGATTACTCTCCGTTCATGAAGGGGCAGTCATGCACAGAAACTACAACCTGAGCCAACATCTGATCCTCGACGTGACTTCAGATGCATGAGATATTGGTTCAGATGTGCAAGGGGTACCTGCCTTACCCTCGGCCTGAAGTCAAAGTCTAGCTTGTGTTCTCAGATTTCTGTACTCACACTACTGGCCCAGAAGCCCTCAAGTTTTCCAATTCCGGACACACAATGCAGCACTCTGCTAGCCCTCTAGAAAAAATATCTTGCCTAATGAGCTGCTCAGGCACCTCAAATGAGGATCAACCTACACGGCACTCGACTCTACCCAAATTATATGGTCTGACCTGGGCAATAATGCACTTTCTGACACAACCTGTGCCCGAAATTGCTGACCAACAACCAGGCAGCTGACTGCACACTGAGCACATCAGACCAACCATGGCCTTAGGTCATCATCTCTTCCCAACTGCGGTTTTCAGGCTTCCGAACCTAGACCTTAACTCCAACCACTGCCCAGGGTTGAATATGATGCAGAAATCAAACTCCTTCCCCATGGCAAGAGACCTTGTGATTGGCATATTGTCCAAAGTTCAGTGTAGTTGAAACCAGTGTGGCCCATGAGGCCCCGCCCATGCTTGTGGGCCACATTGTTCACAAACACACATTGTGACCCTCAGCCTGAGCCCAGTCCTCAAGTAAGTCCTCTCAGTGGCTGGATGAAGAGACAGCATATGAGGCCTGCCATGCCCCTAGGCCCCAAATTTTAACCATAGTTTGGGTTGTCCCTTCACTCTTCCCCAGGGCTCTGCTTTGGAATTCCTCTTTGGTTGGGACACCTGAGGTAACAAACCTGAAAGGAGACCTCCCATCCCACAGATTGACGAAAAACAATTGGGACCGGGCCAAATACACAGAGAGGTAGATTCGTCCATGGCCCATGAGGCCTCCCCACATTCCACGGCCATCGTTGACACAAAATCCAGAGACCAAAGCCTGAGCAAGTCCCTCAGACTCGCTCTTTCTTCATAGCCTGAAGAGTTCTTCTCATGGTTTGTAGATTGGGCTTGCCATACCTACATCCCCAAACCTAAGCTGAGTTTGTGTTATCAGACTTCTGTCCTCAAAGTCTTGGACCACACACCCTCCAGGCTGGGGCCACTGGAGTGACACATTAGGACTGTGCCTACCCCATGCATGGGAATTCTGCCCATTCCATTGTCCAAAATTGTACAAATTAGGAGAACCCTCCAAAATCCCCGAGGCCATACCAATATGTACGTCTCAGTGGACAAACAAGGGCGGTCTGAACCAGCTGAGCATCTACCTCCACTCATACCATAGATGGATGTCCCCAGAGAAGGATATGGTACCAGACAGGACCCTAGGCCATAATCGGATCCATTGCTTTGGTTTACAGGCATGTCTCCTCAAAAGCCTGGATTCCAATACCAGCATAGGGGGTTTCCTGAGGCACCAATCAGAAAAAATCTCGTCTCCACGAGGAAACTTGTGCATGGGACTTATGTCAAAATCTTAGGAGAATACTTCAGAGTCCCGGTGCCACCGCTCCATTCCAAGGTCCTCATGGACACAAACACACATTAGGCCCCATGCTTAGGAAAGTCCATTTCACTCAGCAACCCCGGTTGCTCCCGCAGAGCCATCTGATCTCAACTGTCTTTTTGCTAGGAGACAATTGGAATGCGAGGCGGGCTTCCCTGGCATATATCCTCCAACGGTGCTCTGGAGTCATTCCATACGGGATGTTTTGGAGCTGCCCAACAGGTCTCAATTGTCCCGCAGAAGGAATCCTTGAAGGGGGCATCCCACAACTCCCAACGTGGGAAAACCTCCATGGCCTTCAGATTACTCTCCGTTCATGAAGGGGCAGTCATGCACAGAAACTACAACCTGAGCCAACGTCTGATCCTCGACGTGACTTCAGATGCATGAGATATTGGTTCAGATGTGCAAGGGGTACCTGCCTTACCCTCGGCCTGAAGTCAAAGTCTAGCTTGTGTTCTCAGATTTCTGTACTCACACTACTGGCCCAGAAGCCCTCAAGTTTTCCAATTCCGGACCCACAATGCAGCACTCTGCCTGCCCTCTAGAAAAAATATCTTGCCTAATGAGCTGCTCAGGCACCTCAAATGAGGATCAACCTACACGGCACTCGACTCTACCCAAATTATATGGTCTGACCTGGGCAATAATGCACTTTCTGACACAACCTGTGCCCGAAATTGCTGACCAACAACCAGGCAGCTGACCACACACTGAGCACATCAGACCAACCATGGCCTTAGGTCATCATCTCTTCCCAACTGCGGTTTTCAGGCTTCCGAACCTAGACCTTAACTCCAACCACTGCCCAGGGTTGAATATGATGCAGAAATCAGAACTCCTTCCCCATGGCAAGAGACCTTGTGATTGGCATATTGTCCAAAGTTCAGTGTAGTTGAAACCAGTGTGGCCCATGAGGCCCCGCCCATGCTCGTGACGACATTGTTCACAAACACACATTGTGACCCCCAGCCTGAGCCCAGTCCTCAAGTAAGTCCTCTCAGTGGGTGGATGAAGAGACAGCATATGAGGCCTGCCATGCCCCTAGGCCCCAAATTTTAACCATAGTTTGGGTTGTCCCTTCACTCTTCCCCAGGGCTCTGCTTGGAATTTCTCTTTGTTGGGACACCTGAGGTAACAAACCTGAAAGGAGACCTCCCATCCCACAGATTGACGAAAAACAATTGGGACCGGGCCAAATACACAGAGAGGTAGATTCGTCCATGGCCCATGAGGCCTCCCCATATTCCACGGCCATCGTTGACACAAAATCCAGAGACCAAAGCCTGAGCAAGTCCCTCAGACTCGCTCTTTCTTCATATCCTGAAGAGTTCTTCTCATGGTTTGTAGATTGGGCTTGCCATACCTACGTCCCCAAACCTAAGCTGAGTTTGTGTTATCAGACTTCTGTCCTCAAAGTCCTGGACCACACACCCTCCAGGCTGGGGCCACTGGAGTGACACATTAGGACTGGGCTTACCCCATGCATGGGAATTCTGCCCATTCCATTGTCCAAAATTGTACAAATTAGGAGATCCCTCCAAATTCCCCGAGGCCATCCCAATATGTAGGCCTCTGTGGACAAACAAGGGCGGTCTGACACCAGCTGAGCATCTACCTCCACTCATACCATAGATTTATGTCCCCAGAGAAGGAGATGGAACCAGACAGGACCCTAGGCCATAATCGGATCCATTGCTTTGGTTTACAGGCATGTCTCCTCAAAATCCTGGATTCCGATGCCAGCATAGGGGGTTTCCTGAGGCACCCATCAGAAAAAATCTCATCTCCACGAGAAAACTTGTGCATGGGACCTATGTCAAAATATTAGGAGAATACTTCAGAGTCCCGGTGCCACCGCCCCATTCCAAGGTCCTCATGGGCACAAACACACATTAGGCCCCATGCTCAGGAATGTCCATTTCAACTCAGCCAACCCGGTTGTCCCGCAGAGCCATCCAATCTCGACTGTCTTGTTGCTGGAGACAATTGGAATTCGAGGCGGGCTTCCCTGGCATCCATCCTCGAACGGTGCTCTGGAGTCATTCCGTATGGTATTTTTGGAGCTGCCCAACAGGTCTCAATTGTCCCGCAGAAGGAATTCTTGAAGGGGGCATCCCACAACTCCCAACGTGGGAAAACCTCCATGGCCTTGAGATTCCACTCCGTTCATGAAGGGGCAGTCATGCACAGAAACTACAACCTGAGCCAACGTCTGATCCTCGCCGTGACTTCAGATGCATGAGATATTAGCTCAGAAGTGCAGGGGGTACCTGCCTTGCCCTCGTTAAGCCAAGTCTAGCTTGTGTTCTCAGACTTCTGTCCTCTCACAACTGGCCCAGAAGCCCTCAAGTTTGGCAATTCCCGACCCAGAATGCAGCACTCTGCCTGCCCTCTAGAAAAAATATCTTGCCTAATGAGCTGCCCAGGCTCCTCAAATGAGGATCAACCTACACGGCACTCGACTCTACCCAAATAATATAGTCTAACCTGCGCACAAATGCACTGTCTGACACAACCTGAGCCCGAACCTCCTGACCAAAAACCAGGCAGCTGACCACACACTGAGCACATCAGACCCACCATGGCCTTAGGACATCATCTCTTGCCAACTGCGGTTTTCAGGATTCAGAACCTAGACCTTATCTCCAACCACTACCCAGGGTTGAAAATGATGAAGAAATCAGAACTCCTTCCCCATGGCAAGAGTCCTTGTGATTGGCATGTTTTCCAAAGTTCAGTGTAGATGAAACCAGTGTGGCCCATGAGGCCCCGCACAAGCTCGCGGGCCATATTGGTCACAAAAACACATTGTGACCCTCAGCCTGAGCCCAGTCCTCAAGTAAGGCCTCTCAGTTGCTGGATGAAGAGATAGCATATGGGGACTGCCATGCCCCTAGGCCCCAAATTTTACCCATAATTTGGGTTGTCCCTTCACTCTTCCCCAGGGCTCTGCTTTGGAATTCCTCTTTGGTTGGGAAACCTGAGGTAACAAACCTGAAAGGAGACCTCCCATCCCACAGATTGACGAAAAATAATTTGGACCGGGCCAAATCCACAGAGAGGAAGATTCGTCCATGGCCCATGAGGTCTCCCCACATTCCACGGCCATTGTTGACACAAAATCCAGAGACCAAAGCCTGAGCAAGAGCCTCAGACTCGCTCTTTCTTCATATCCTGAAGAGTTCTTCTCATGGTTTGTAGATTGGGCCTGCCATACCTACGTCCCCAAACCTAAGCTGAGTTTGTGTTTTCAGACTTCTGTCCTCAAAGTCTTGGGCCACACATCCTCCAGGCTGGGGACCCTGGAGCCACACATTAGGACTGTGCCTACCCCATTATTGGGAATTCTGCCCATTCCATTGTCCAAAGTTGTACAAATTCGGAGAACCCTCCAAAGTCTCCGAGGCCATACCAATATGTACGTCTCAGTGGACAAACAAGGGCGGTCTGACACCAGCTGAGCATCTACCTCCACTCATACCATAGATGGATGTCCCCAGAGAAGGATATGGTACCAGACAGGACCCTAGGCCATAATCGGATCCATTGCTTTGGTTTGCAGGCATGTCTCCTCAAAAGCCTGGATTCCAATACCAGTATAGGGAGTTTCCTGAGGCACCTATCAGAAAAAATCTCGTCTCCACGAGGATACTTGTGTATGGGACTTATGTCAAAATCTTAGGAGAATAATTCAGAATCCCGGTGCCACCGCTCCATTCCAAGGTCCTCATGGACACAAACACACTTTAGGCCCCATGCTTAGGTAATTCCATTTCACTCAGACACCCCGGTTGTTCTCGCAGAGCAATCCGATCTCAACTCTCTTGATGCTAGGAGACAATTGGAATGCGAGGCGGGCTTCCCTGGCATCCATCCTCCAACGGTGCTCTGGAGTCATTCCATATGGGATGTTTTGGAGCTGCCCAACAGGTCTCAATTGTCCCGCAGAAGGAATCCTTGTAGGGGGCATCACACAACACCCAACGTGGGAAATCCTCCATGGCCTTCAGATTCCTCTCTGTTCATGAAGGGTCTGTCATGCACAGAAACTTCAACCTGAGCCAACGTATGTTCCTCCTCGTGACTTCAGATGCTTGAGATATTGTTTCAGATCAGCAGGGGGTACCTGCCGTGCCCTCGGCCTGAAGCCCTGGTCTAGCTTGTTTCTCAGACTTCTGTCCTCACACTCGTGGCCCTGAGCCCTCACGTTTGGCAATTCCGGACCCACAATGAAGCACTCTTCCTGCCCTCTAGAAAAAATATCTTGCCTAATGAGCTGCCCAGGCACCTCAAATAAGGATACAACTTCACAGCACTCGACTCTACCCAAATTATATAGACTAACCTGGGCACTAATGCACTGTCTGACACAACCTGAGCCAGAAACTCCTGAATAACACCCAGGAAGCTGACCGTACACTGAGCATATCAGACCCGCCATGGCCTTAGGTCGTCATCACTTCCCAACTGTGGTTTTTCAGGTTCAGAACCTAGGCCTTATCTCCAACGACTGCCCAGGGTTGAAAATGATGCAGAAATCAGAACACCTTCCCCATGTCATGAGACCTTGTGATTGGCATGTTTTCCAAAGTCCAGTGTAGTTGAAACCAGTGTGGCACATGAGGCCCCGCCCATGCTCTCGGGCCACATTGGTCACAAACACATATTGTGACCCTCAGCCTGAGCACAGTCCTCAAGTAAGGCCTCTAAGTGGCTGGATGAAGAGACAGCATATTGGGCCTGCCATGCCCCTAGGCCCCAATTTTTAACCATAGTTTGGGTTGTTCCTTCATGCTTCCCCAGGGCTCTGCTTTGGAATTCCTCTTTTGTTCAGACACCTGAGGTAATAAACCTGAAAGGAGACCTCACATCCAACAGCTTGACGAAAAACAATTGGGAACGGTTCAAATCCACAGAGAGGAAGATTCATTCATGGCCCATGAGGCCCCCCCACATTCCACGGCCATCGTTGATACAACGTCCAGATCAAAAGCCTGAGCAAGTGCCTCAGACTCGCTCGTTCTTCATATCCTGAAGAGTTCTTCTATGGTTTTTAGATTGGGCCTGCCATACCTACGTCCCCAAACCTAATCTGAGTTTGTGTTTTCAGACTTCTGTCCTCAAAGTCCTGGGCCACACTCCCTCCAGGCTGGGGCCCATGGAGCCACACATTAGGACTGTGACTACCCAATCCATGGCAATTCCACGCATTCCATTGTCCAAAATCGTACAAATTAGGAGAACTCTCCAAAGTCCCGAGGCCATCCCAATAGTGTAGGTCTCCGGGGACAAACAAGGGCGGTCTGACACCAGGTGAGCATCTACCTGCACTCATTCCATAGATAGATATCCCCAGATAAGAAGATTGAACCAAACAGGACCCTAGGCCATAATCGGATCCATTGCTTTGGTTTACAGGCATGTCTCGTCAAAAGCCTGGATTCCAATACCAGCATAAGGGGTTTCCTGAGGCACCCATCAGAACAAATTTCGTCTCCAAAAGGAAACTTGTGCATGGGAGCTATGTCAAAAGCTTAGGAGAATACTTCAGGGTCCCGGTGCCACCACCCAATTCCAAGGCCCTCATGGACACAAACACACATTAGACCCCACCGTCAGGAAAGTCAATTTCAACTCAGCCACACCCAGTTGCTCCCGCAGAGCCATCCGATCTCAACTGTCTTGTTGCTAGGAGACAATTGTAATGCGAGGCGGGCTTCCCTGGCATCCATCCTCCAACGGTGCTCTGGAGTCATTCCATATGGGATGTCCTGGCGCTGCCCAACAGGTCTCAGTTGTCCCGCAGAAGGAATTTTTGAAGGGGGCATCCCACAACTCCCAACGTGGGAAAACCTCCATGGCCTTGAGATTCCGCTCCGTTTATGAAGGGGCAGTCATGCACACAAACTCCAACCTGAGCCAGGGTCTGATCCTCGCCATGACTTCGGATGCTTGAGATATTGGTTCAGATCTGCAGGTGGTACCTTCCGTGCCCTCGGCCTGAGGCCCAAGTCTAGCTTGTGTTCTCAGACTTCTGTCCTCACACTCCGGGCCCAGAAGCCCTCAAGTTTGGCAATTCCGGACCCACAATGCAGCAATCTGCCTGCCCTCTAGAAAAAATATCATGCCTAATGAGCAGCCCAGGCACCTCAAATGAGGATACACCTACACGGCACTCGACTATACCCAAATTATATAGTCTAACCTGGGCACTAATGCACTCTCTGACAACCTGTGCCGGAACCACCTGACCAAACCCAGGCAGCTGACTGCACACTGAGCATATCAGACGCGCCATGGCCTTAGGTCGTCATCTCTTCCCAACTGCGGTTTTTCAGGTTCAGAACCTAGGCCTTATCTCCAACCACTGCCCAGGGTTGAAAATGATGCAGAAATCAGAACACCTTCCCCATGGCAAGAGACCGTATGATTGACATGTTGTCCAAAGTCCAGTGTAGTTGAAACCAGTGTGGCCCATGAGGCCCCGCCCATGCTCTCGGGCCACATTGGTCACAAACACACATTGTGACCCTCAGCCTGAGCACAGTCCTCAAGTAAGGCCTCTAAGTGGCTGGATGAAGAGACAGCATATTGGGCCTGCCATGCCCCTAGGCCCCAATTTTTAACCATAGTTTGGGTTGTTCCTTCATGCTTTCCCAGGGCTCTGCTTTGGAATTCCTCTTTTGTTCAGACACCTGAAGTAATAAACCTGAAAGACCTCACATCCCACAGATTGACGAAAAACAATTGGGACCGGTCCAAATCCACAGAGAGGAAGATTCGTCCATGACCCATGAGGCCTCCCCATATTCCACGGCCATCGTTGATACAAAATCCAGTGACAAAAGCCTGAGCAAGTGCCTCAGACTCGCTCTTTCTTCATATCCTGAAGAGTTCTTCTCATGGTTTGTAGCTTGGCCCTGCCATACCAACGTCCCCAAACCTAAGCTGAGTTTGTGTTTTCAGACTTCTGTCCTCAAAGTCCTGGGCCACACACCCTCCAGGCGGGGCCCCCTGGAGCCACACATTAGGACTGTGCCTACCCAATCCATGGAAATTCTGCCCAATCGATTGTCCCAAATCGTACAAATTAGGAGAACTCTCAAAAGTCCCCGAGGCCATCCCCATAGTGTAGGTCTCCGGGGTCAAACAATGGTGGTCTGACACCAGGTGAGCATCTACCTCCACACATTCCATAGATGGATATCCCCAGAGAAGAAGATTGAACCAGACAGGACCCTAGGCCATAATAGGATCCATTACTTTGGTTTACAAGCATGTCTCCTCAAAAGCCTGGAGTCCAATACCAGCATAGGGGGTTTCCTGAGGCACCCATCAGAACAAATTTCGTCTCCACAAGGAAACTTGTGAATGGGATCTACGTCAAAAGCTTAGGAGAATACTTCAGGGTCCCGGTGCCACCGCTTCATTCCA
Organism: Mustela nivalis; assembly: GCF_964662115.1. Lineage (NCBI taxonomy): Eukaryota > Metazoa > Chordata > Mammalia > Carnivora > Mustelidae > Mustela > Mustela nivalis. The sequence continues at coordinate 444,399 of NW_028136351.1, forward strand.
AGGTCTCCATAGACACAAAAGCACATTAGGACCCATCCACAGGAGAGTCCACTTAAACTCAGCCTCCTAAGTTGCTCCCCGAGATCCAGCAGATCTAAATGTCTGGTTGCTTGGAGACAATGGGAATGCGAGGTGGGCTACCCAGCAATCCATCTTTAGAACTCTGCTCAGAATAATGGCCTGGCCCCAAACAACAGGTCTCAATTGTCCTGCAGAAGACTCTTTGCAGTTTGTAGCTGCTCACAACTCCCATCGTGGGTAAACCCCCATGGCTCGTGATGCCCCCCCTTCATGAAGCGGCCATCAGGGACAGAAACTCCAACCTGAGCGATCGTCTGATCCTCGCCCTGACTTCAGATGCACGAGATATGGATTCAGGTCTGTAGATTGTGCCGCCATGTCCCCACCCAGAAACCGAAGCCTAGCTTGTGTTTTCAGACTTCTGTCCTCAGACTACTGGCCCACAAGCCCTCCAGTTTGGCAATCCAGAACTACAATGCAGCACTCTGCCTGCCCCCCAGAAGAAATCATTGCCCTCTGGGGCTACCCAGTAACCCCTAATGAGGATCAACCTGTACCTACCTTGGCTGTACCCCAAATACATAGGCTGACCAGGGCACTAATGCCTTTTCTGACACAGCCTGAGCCTGGACCTCCTGGCCCCACCCAGACAGGTGGCCGCAGACTGAGCACATAAAGGCTCCATGGCCTTAGGTCGTCATCTGTTCCCAACCTCGGTTTTCAGGCTTCAGAACCTAGACCTTATCTACAATCACTGCCCAGGGTTGAACGTGATGCAGAAATCAGAACTCCTTCCCCATGGCAAGAAACCTTGTGGTTGGCATGTTTTCCAACGTTCAGTGTAGTTGAAACCAGAGTGGCCCATGAGGCCCCGCCCATACTCGCTGGCCATATGGGTCCCAAACACTCATTGTGATTCTCAGCCTGAGACCAGTGCTCAAGTAAGGCCTCTCAGTGGCTGGATGAAGAGATAGCATATTGGGCTTGCCATGCCCCTAGGCCCCAATTTTTAACCATAGTTCGGGTTGTCCCTTCAGTCTTCCCCACGGCTTTGCTTTGGAATTCCTTTTTTGGTGGGACACATGAGGTAACAAAACTGAAAGGAGTCCTCCCATCCCACAGATTGACCAAAAACAATTGGGAATCGGGCCGAATCCTCAGAGAGGAAGATTCGTCCATGGCCCATGAGGCCTCCCCGACATGCCACGGCCACCGCTGATACAAAATCCAGAGACAAAAGACTGAGCAAGCGCCTCAGATTCGCACTTTCTTCATATCCTGAATACTTTTTCTCATGGACTGTAGAGTGGGCCTGCCATACCTACGTCCCCAAACCTAAGCTGAGTTTGTGTTTTCAGACTTCTGTCCTCAACTCCTAGGCCACACTCCCTCAATGCTGGGGCCCCTGGAGCCACACATTAGGACTGTGCCTACCAATCCATGGGAATTCTGCCCATTCCATTGTCCAAAATTGTACAAATTAAGAGAAACCGCCAAATCCCTGAGGCCATCCCAATAATGTAGGTCGCCCGGGACAAACAAGGGCGGTCTGACAACAGCTGAGCATCTACCTCCACTCATACCATAGATGGATGTCCCCAGAGAAGAAGATTGAACCAGACGGGACCCTAGGCCATAATAGGATCCATTGCTTTGGTTTACAGGCATGTCTCCTCAAAAGCCTGATTCCAATACGAGCATAGAGGTTTTCCTGAGGCACCCATCATAACTCATCTCGTCTCCACAAGGAAACCTGTGCATGGATGCTATGTCAGAAGCTTAGGAGAGTACTTCAGGGTCCCGAGGCCACGACCCCAATCCAAGGCCCTCAGGGACACAAAAACCCATTAGGACCCAACCTCAGGAAAGTCCATTTCAACTCAGCCACCCCGGTTGCTCCCGCAGAGCCATCAGATCTAAACTGTCTTGTTGCTAGGAGACAATTGGAATGCGAGGCGGGCTTCCCAGGCATCCATCCTCGCATGAGCTCTGGAGTCATTCCATCTGGGATGTCCTGGAGCTGTCCAACAGATCTCAATTGTCCCGCAGAAGGAATCCTTGAAAGGGGCACCCCACAACTCCCAACGTGGGAAAACCTCAATGGCCTTGAGATGCCGCTCCCTTCATGAAGCGTCCGTCATGCACAGAAACTACAACCTGAGCCAACGTCTGATCCTCGCCCTGACTTCAGATGCATGAGATATTGGTTCAGAGCTGAAGGGGTTCCAGCCGTGTCCTCGCCCTGAAACCCAGTCTAGCTTCCTTCTCAGACTTCCATCCTCACACGCCTGGCCCCGAAGCCCTCAAGTTTGGCAATTCCGGACACACAATGCAGCACTCTGCCTGCCCTCTAGAAAAAAATTATTGCCTCATGAGCTTCCTAGGCACCTTAAATGAGAATAAACCTACACAGCACTCGACTTTACCCAAGTTATATAGTCTAACCTGTGCACTAAAGCACTGTCGGACACAACCTGAGCCCGGACCTCCTGACCAACCCCCAGAAAGCTGACCGCACACTGAGCACATAAGACCCGCCATGGACTTAGGTCATCATCTCTTCCCTACCTCAGTTTTCAGGCTTCAGAACCGAGACCTTATCTCCAATCACTGCCCAGGGGTGAGTGTGATGCAGAAATCAGAACTCCTCCTTACCCATGGCAAGAACCCTTGTGGTTGGCACGTTGTCCAAAGTTCAGTGTAGCAGAAACCAGCATTCACCCTGAGGCCCCGCCCATTCTTGAGTGCGACGAGGGCATACACACGCATTGTGACCCTCAGCATGAGTCCTGTCCTCTAGTAAGTCCTCTCAGTGGCTGCACCATTAGATGTCATAATGGGCTTGACATGTCCCTAGGCCCCAATTTTTAACCAGATTTCTGATTGTCCGGTTGCCCCTCCCCAGGGCTCTACTCTGGAATCCCTCATTTGGTGGGTCACCTGAGGTTAAAAAATAAAATAACAAAAACAAAAAAACGGAATTCTTCCATCACACAGAATGACCCCAAACACTTTGGACGGGGCCAAACCACCAGAGAGTAAGACTCGTCCATTTCCCATGAAGTCACCCAGAAATTTCATCACCATGAGTGAAACGATATCCAGAGACAAAAACTTGAGCAAGAGCCTCCCACTCGCCCTTTTTTCAAATCCCGAAGAGTTCTCCTCATGGTCTGTAGATCAATCCTGCCATACGTACAACCCGAAACATAAGCCGAGGTTGTGTTTTCAGACAACTGTACAAACAGCCCTAGCCTACACAACCTACAGGCTCAGGCCCCTTGAGCAAACACCTGAGGACTGTACTTGCCATCTCCAAGGGAATTGTGTGTGCCCATTCCAATGGCCACAACCCTTTTAATAGGATAAACCTCCAAAAACCCTGATCCATCGCACTAGTGCTGGCTTCCCAGGAAATACAGAGGCAATCTGAGCCCTTCTGAGCACCTACATGCACTCAGACCCATAGAGAGATCTCCCCAGAGGTAAAAAGGAAAGACCGGGTTCCTAGGCACTAATCAGATCCATTGCTATGTTTTCCAGGCATCTCTCCTCAGAGGCCTGGATTTCAAAACCAGCATATGGCTGTTTCTTGACTCACCCATCAGAAAACATCTCATCTACACATGGGAAACTTGCACGTTGGAGCTGTGTCAAAGCCTCTGTGTAGGAGAACCCTTCAGGGCACCATTCCAAGGTCTTTATAGACACAAAAGCATATTAGGACCCATCCGCAGGAGAGTCCATTTCAACTCAGCCTCCTCGGTTGCTCCCCCAGGTCCAGCAGATCTAACCGGTCTTGTTGCTAGGAGACAATTGGAATGCGAGGTGGGCTACCCAGCCATCCATCCTTAGAACCCAGCTCAGAATCATGGCCTTGAGCCAAACAACAGGTCTCAATTGTCCTGCAGAAGACTCTTTGCAGTTTGGAGCTGCTCACACCTCCTAACGTGGGAAAACCCCCATGGCCTCGTGATGCCCCCCCTTCGTGAAGGGGCCATCAGGTTCAGAAACTCCAACCTGAGCGATCGTCTGATCTTCGCCTTGACTTCAGATGCACGAGATCTCGATTCAAGTCTGTAGATTGTGCCTGCCATGGCCTCACCTAGAAACCGAAGCCTGGCTTGTGTTCTCAGACTTCTGTCCTCAGACTACTGGCCCACAAGCCCTCCAGTTTGGCAATCCAGAACTACAATGCAGCACTCTGCCTGCCCTCTAGAAAAAAATTATTGCCTCATGAGCTTCCTAGGCACCTTAAATGAGAATAAACCTACACAGCACTCGACTTTACCCAAGTTATATAGTCTAACCTGTGCACTAAAGCACTGTCGGACACAACCTGAGCCCGGACCTCCTGACCAACCCCCAGAAAGCTGACCGCACACTGAGCACATAAGACCCGCCATGGACTTAGGTCATCATCTCTTCCCTACCTCAGTTTTCAGGCTTCAGAACCGAGACCTTATCTCCAATCACTGCCCAGGGGTGAGTGTGATGCAGAAATCAGAACTCCTCCTTACCCATGGCAAGAACCCTTGTGGTTGGCACGTTGTCCAAAGTTCAGTGTAGCAGAAACCAGCATTCACCCTGAGGCCCCGCCCATTCTTGAGTGCGACGAGGGCATACACACGCATTGTGACCCTCAGCATGAGTCCTGTCCTCTAGTAAGTCCTCTCAGTGGCTGCACCATTAGATGTCATAATGGGCTTGACATGTCCCTAGGCCCCAATTTTTAACCAGATTTCTGATTGTCCGGTTGCCCCTCCCCAGGGCTCTACTCTGGAATCCCTCATTTGGTGGGTCACCTGAGGTTAAAAAATAAAATATCAAAAACAAAAAAACGGAATTCTTCCATCACACAGAATGACCCCAAACACTTTGGACGGGGCCAAACCACCAGAGAGTAAGACTCGTCCATTTCCCATGAAGTCACCCAGAAATTTCATCACCATGAGTGAAACGATATCCAGAGACAAAAACTTGAGCAAGAGCCTCCCACTCGCCCTTTTTTCAAATCCCGAAGAGTTCTCCTCATGGTCTGTAGATCAATCCTGCCATACGTACAACCCGAAACATAAGCCGAGGTTGTGTTTTCAGACAACTGTACAAACAGCCCTAGCCTACACAACCTACAGGCTCAGGCCCCTTGAGCAAACACCTGAGGACTGTACTTGCCATCTCCAAGGGAATTGTGTGTGCCCATTCCAATGGCCACAACCCTTTTAATAGGATAAACCTCCAAAAACCCTGATCCATCGCACTAGTGCTGGCTTCCCAGGAAATACAGAGGCAATCTGAGCCCTTCTGAGCACCTACATGCACTCAGACCCATAGAGAGATCTCCCCAGAGGTAAAAAGGAAAGACCGGGTTCCTAGGCACTAATCAGATCCATTGCTATGTTTTCCAGGCATCTCTCCTCAGAGGCCTGGATTTCAAAACCAGCATATGGCTGTTTCTTGACTCACCCATCAGAAAACATCTCATCTACACATGGGAAACTTGCACGTTGGAGCTGTGTCAAAGCCTCTGTGTAGGAGAACCCTTCAGGGCACCATTCCAAGGTCTTTATAGACACAAAAGCATATTAGGACCCATCCGCAGGAGAGTCCATTTCAACTCAGCCTCCTCGGTTGCTCCCCCAGGTCCAGCAGATCTAACCGGTCTTGTTGCTAGGAGACAATTGGAATGCGAGTTGGGCTACCCAGCCATCCATCCTTAGAACCCAGCTCAGAATCATGGCCTTGAGCCAAACAACAGGTCTCAATTGTCCTGCAGAAGACTCTTTGCAGTTTGGAGCTGCTCACACCTCCTAACGTGGGAAAACCCCCATGGCCTCGTGATGCCCCCCCTTCGTGAAGGGGCCATCAGGTTCAGAAACTCCAACCTGAGCGATCGTCTGATCTTCGCCTTGACTTCAGATGCACGAGATCTCGATTCAAGTCTGTAGATTGTGCCTGCCATGGCCTCACCTAGAAACCGAAGCCTGGCTTGTGTTCTCAGACTTCTGTCCTCAGACTACTGGCCCACAAGCCCTCCAGTTTGGCAATCCAGAACTACAATGCAGCACTCTGCCTGCCCTCTAGAAAAAAATTATTGCCTCATGAGCTTCCTAGGCACCTTAAATGAGAATAAACCTACACAGCACTCGACTTTACCCAAGTTATATAGTCTAACCTGTGCACTAAAGCACTGTCGGACACAACCTGAGCCCGGACCTCCTGACCAACCCCCAGAAAGCTGACCGCACACTGAGCACATAAGACCCGCCATGGACTTAGGTCATCATCTCTTCCCTACCTCAGTTTTCAGGCTTCAGAACCGAGACCTTATCTCCAATCACTGCCCAGGGGTGAGTGTGATGCAGAAATCAGAACTCCTCCTTACCCATGGCAAGAACCCTTGTGGTTGGCACGTTGTCCAAAGTTCAGTGTAGCAGAAACCAGCATTCACCCTGAGGCCCCGCCCATTCTTGAGTGCGACGAGGGCATACACACGCATTGTGACCCTCAGCATGAGTCCTGTCCTCTAGTAAGTCCTCTCAGTGGCTGCACCATTAGATGTCATAATGGGCTTGACATGTCCCTAGGCCCCAATTTTTAACCAGATTTCTGATTGTCCGGTTGCCCCTCCCCAGGGCTCTACTCTGGAATCCCTCATTTGGTGGGTCACCTGAGGTTAAAAAATAAAATAACAAAAACAAAAAAACGGAATTCTTCCATCACACAGAATGACCCCAAACACTTTGGACGGGGCCAAACCACCAGAGAGTAAGACTCGTCCATTTCCCATGAAGTCACCCAGAAATTTCATCACCATGAGTGAAACGATATCCAGAGACAAAAACTTGAGCAAGAGCCTCCCACTCGCCCTTTTTTCAAATCCCGAAGAGTTCTCCTCATGGTCTGTAGATCAATCCTGCCATACGTACAACCCGAAACATAAGCCGAGGTTGTGTTTTCAGACAACTGTACAAACAGCCCTAGCCTACACAACCTACAGGCTCAGGCCCCTTGAGCCACACCTGAGGACTGTACTTGCCATCTCCAAGGGAATTGTGTGTGCCCATTCCAATGGCCACAACCCTTTTAATAGGATAAACCTCCAAAAACCCTGATCCATCGCACTAGTGCTGGCTTCCCAGGAAATACAGAGGCAATCTGAGCCCTTCTGAGCACCTACATGCACTCAGACCCATAGAGAGATCTCCCCAGAGGTAAAAAGGAAAGACCGGGTTCCTAGGCACTAATCAGATCCATTGCTATGTTTTCCAGGCATCTCTCCTCAGAGGCCTGGATTTCAAAACCAGCATATGGCTGTTTCTTGACTCACCCATCAGAAAACATCTCATCTACACATGGGAAACTTGCACGTTGGAGCTGTGTCAAAGCCTCTGTGTAGGAGAACCCTTCAGGGCACCATTCCAAGGTCTTTATAGACACAAAAGCATATTAGGACCCATCCGCAGGAGAGTCCATTTCAACTCAGCCTCCTCGGTTGCTCCCCCAGATCCAGCAGATCTAACCGGTCTTGTTGCTAGGAGACAATTGGAATGCGAGTTGGGCTACCCAGCCATCCATCCTTAGAACCCAGCTCAGAATCATGGCCTTGAGCCAAACAACAGGTCTCAATTGTCCTGCAGAAGACTCTTTGCAGTTTGGAGCTGCTCACACCTCCTAACGTGGGAAAACCCCCATGGCCTCGTGATGCCCCCCCTTCGTGAAGGGGCCATCAGGTTCAGAAACTCCAACCTGAGCGATCGTCTAATCTTCGCCTTGACTTCAGATGCACGAGATCTCGATTCAAGTCTGTAGATTGTGCCTGCCATGGCCTCACCTAGAAACCGAAGCCTGGCTTGTGTTCTCAGACTTCTGTCCTCAGACTACTGGCCCACAAGCCCTCCAGTTTGGCAATCCAGAACTACAATGCAGCACTCTGCCTGCCCTCCAGAAGAAAAACATTGCCCTCAGGGGCTACAAAGTAACCCCAAATGAGGATCAACCTACACCTACCTTGGCTGTACCCCCAATTTATAGGCTGACCAGGGCACTAATGCCCTTTCTGACACAGCCTGAGCCTGGAACATTTAGCCCCACCCAGACAGCTGGCCGCACACTGAGCATATGGAGCCGCCATGGCCTTAGATCTTCATCTCTTCCCAACCTCAGTTTTCAGGCTTCAGAACCTAGGCCTTATCTCCAATCACTGCCCAGGGTTGAAGCGGATGCAGAAATCAGAACTCCTTCCCCATGGCAAGAAACCTTGTGGTTGGCATGTTGTCCAACGTTCAGTGTAGTTGAAACCAGTTTGGCCCATAAGGCCCGCCCATGGTCGCGGGCCACATGGGTCCCAATCACACTTTGTGACTCTCAGCCTGAGCCCAGTCCTCAAGTAAGGCCTCTCAGTGGCTGGATGAAGAGATAGCATATTGGGCTTGCCATGCCCCAGGCCCCAATTTTTAACCATAGTTCGGGTTGTCCCTTCAGTCTTCCCCACGGCTTTTCTTTGGAATTCCTCTTTTGGTGGGACACCTGAGGTAACAAAGCTGAAAGGAGTCCTCCCATCCCACAGATTGACGAAAAACAATTGGGAATCGGTCCAAATCCTCACAGAGGAAGATTCGCCCATGGCCCATGAGGCCTCCTCGACATTCCACGACCGCGCTGATACAAAATCCAGAGACAAAAGCCTGAGCAAGTGCCTCAGATTCGCACTTTCTTCATATCCTGAAGAATTATTCTCATGGTTTACAGATCTGGCCTGCCATATGTCCGTCCCCAAACCTAACCTGAGTTTGTGTTTTCAGACTTCTGTCCTGGGCCACACACCCTCCCGGCTGGGGCCCCTGGAGCCACACATTATGACTGTGCCTACCAATCCATGGGAATTCTGCCCTTTCCATTGTCCAAAATTGTACAAATTAAGAGAAACCGCCAAATCCCTGAGGCCATCCCAATAGTGTAGTTCGCCCGGGACAAAAAAGGGCGGTCTGACACCAGCTGAGCATCTACCTCCACTCATACCATAGATGGATGTCCCCAGAGAAGAAGATTGAACCAGACGGAACCCTAGGCCATAATAGGATCCATTGCTTTGGTTTACAGGCATGTCTCCTCAAAAGCCTGATTCCAATACGAGCATAGGGGTTTTCCTGAGGCACCCATCAGATCTCATCTCGTCTCCACAAGGAAACCTGTGCATGGGAGCTATGTCAGAAGCTTAGGAGAGTACTTCATGGTCCCGGGGCCACCACCCCATTCCAAGGCCCTCAGGGACACAAAAACCCATTAGGACCCATTCTCAGGAAAGTCCATTTCAACTCAGCCGCCCCGGTTGCTCCCGCAGAGCCATCAGATCTAAACTGTCTTGTTGCTATGAGACAATTGGAATGCGAGGCGGGCTTCCAAGTCATCCGTCCTCGCATGGTGTTCTGGAGTCATTCCATCTGGGATGTCTGGAGCTGTTCAACAGGTCTCAACTGTCCCGCAGAAGGAATCCTTGAAGGGGGCATCCCACAACTCCCAACGTGGGAAAACCTCAATGGCCTCGAGATTCCGCTCCCTTCATGAAACCTCCGTCATGCACAGAAACTCCAACCTGAGCCAACATCTGATCCTCGCTCTGACTTCAGATGAATGAGATATTGATTCAGAGCTGCAGGGGTACCTGGGGTGCCCTCGCCCTGAAACCCAAGTCTAGCTTTCTTCTCAGACTTCCGTCCTCACACCCCTGGCCCCGAAGCCCTCAATTTTGGCAATTCCGGAACCACAATGCAGCACTCTGCCTGCCCTCTAGAAAAAAATTATTGCCTCATGATCTTCCCAGGCACCTTAAATGAGGATTAACCTACACAGCACTCTACTTTACCCAAGTTATATAGTCTAACCTGTGCACTAAAGCACTGTCGGACACAACCTGAGCCCGGACCTCCTGACCAACCCCCAGAAAGTTGACCGCACAGTTAGCACATAAGACCCGCCATGGCCTTAGGTCATCATCTCTTCCCTACCTCTGTTTTCAGGCTTCAGAACCGAGACATTATCTCCAATCACTGCCCAGGGGTGAGTGTGATGCAGAAATCAGAACTCCTCCTTACCCATGGCAAGAAACCTTGTGGTTGGCACGTTGTCCAACGTTCAGTGTAGGAGAAACCAGCATTCACCGTGAGACCCCGCCCATTCTTGAGTGCGACGAGGGCATAAACACGCATTGTGACCCTCAGCATGAGTACTGTCCTCTAGTAAGTCCTCTCAGTGGCTGGACCATAAGATGTCATAATGGGCTTGACATGTCCCTAGGCCCCAATTTTTAACCAGATTTCTGATTATCCGGTTGCCCCTCCCAAGGGCTCTACTCTGGAATCCCTCATTTGGTGGGTCACCTGAGGTTAAAAAAGAAAACAACAACAACAACAACAAAAAAAAAACGGAATTCTTCCATCACACAGAATGATCCCAAACACTTTGGACGGGACAAACCACCAGAGAGTAAGATCGTCCATTTCCTATGAAGTCACCCAGAAATGTCAGCACCATGTGTGACACGATGTCCAGAGACAAAAACTTGAGCAAGAGCCTCACACTCGTCCTTTTTTCAGATACCGAAGTGTTCTCCTCATGGTCTGTAGATCAGTCCTGCCATACCTATGACCCGAAACATAAGCCGAGGTTGTGTTTTCAGACAACAGTCCAAACAGCCCTGGCCTACAAAACCTACAGGCTCAGGCCCCTGGAGCCAAACCTGAGGACTGTACTTGCCCTCTCCAAGGATATTGTGTGTGCCCATTCCAATGGCCACATGCCTTCTAATAGGATAAACCTCCAAAGTCCCTGATCCATCCCAATAGTGGTGGCTTCCCAGGAAAAACAGGGGCAATCTGAGCCCATCTGAGCACCTACCTGCACTTAGACCCATAGACAGATGTCCCCAGAGGAAAAAAGGAAAGAACAGGCCCCTAGGCACTTATCAGAACCATTGCTTTGCTTTCCAGACATCTCTCCTCAGAGGCCTGGATTTCACAACCAGCATATGGCTGTTCTTGACTCACCCATCAGAAAACATCTCATCTACACATGGGAAACTTGCACGTTGGAGCTGTGTCAAAGCCCCTGTTTAGGAGAACGTTCAGGACCCCAGTGCCACCACTTCATTCCAAGGTCTCCATAGAAACAAAAGACATTAGGACCAATCCCCGGAGAGTCCATTTCAACTCAGCATCCTCGGTCTCTCCCGATCCAGCAGATCTAACCTGTCTTGTTGCTAGGAGACAATTGGAATGCGAGGTGGGCTACCCAGCCATCCATCTTTAGAACCCTGCTCAGAATCATTGGCCTGGAGCCAAACAACAGGTCTCAATTGTCCTGCAGAATTCTCTGCACTTTGGAGCTTCTCAAACTCCCATCGTGGGAAAACCCCCATGGCATCGTGATGCCCCCCCTTCATGAAGGGGCCATCAGGTTCAGAAACTCCAACCTGAACGATCGTCTCATCCTCGCCCTACTTCAGATGCACGAGATCTCGATTCAGGTCTGTAGATTGTGCCTGCCATGGCCTCACCCAGAAACCAAAGCCTAGCTTGTGTTCCCTGACTTCTGTCCTCAGACTACTGGCCCACAAGCCCTCCAGTTTGGCAATCCAGAACTACAATGCAGCACTCTTCCTGCCGTCCAGAAGAAAAACATTGCCCTCAGGGGCTACACAGTAATCCCAAATGAGGATCAACCTGCACCTACCTTGGCTGTACCCCAAATGTATAGGCTGACCAGGGCACTAATGCCCGTTCTGACACATCCTGAGCCTGGAACTCCTGGCCCCACCCAGGCAGTTGGCCGCACACTGAGCACATCGAGCCGCCATGGCCTTAGGTCGTCATCTCTTTCCAACCTCGGTTTTCAGGCTTCAGATCCTAGACCTTATCTCCAATCACTGCCCAGGATTGAACGTGATGCAGAAATCAGGACTCCTTCCCCATGGCAAGAAACCTTGTGGTTGGCATGTTGACCAACGTTCAGTGTAGTTGAAACCAGAGTGGCCCATGAGGCCCCGCCCATGCTCGCGGGCCACATGGGTCCCAAACACACATTGTGACCCTCAGCCTGAGCTCAGTCCTCAAGTAAGGCTTCTCAGTGGGTGGATGAAGATATAGCATTTTGGGCTTCCATGCCCCTAGGCCCCAATATTTAACCATAGTTCGGGTAGTCCCTTCAATCTTCCCCACGGTTTGTTTTGGAATTCTTCTTTTGGTGGGACACCTGAGGTAACAAAACTGAAAGGAGTCCCCCCATCCCACAGATTGACGAAAAACAATTGGGAATCGGGCCAAATCCTCAGAGAGGAAGATTCGTCCATGGCCCATGAGGCCTCTCCGACATTACACGGCCAGCGCTGATACAAAATCCAGAGACAAAAGCCTGAGCAAGCGCCTCAGATTCGCACTTTCTTCATATCCTGACGAAATCTTCTCATGGTTTGTAGATCGGGCATGCCATAGCTACGTCCCCAAACCTAAGCTGAGTTTGTGTTTTCAGACTTTGTCCTCAAATTTTGGGCCACACACGCTCCAGGCTGGGGCCCCTGGCGCCACACATTAGGACTGTGCCTACCAATCCATGGGAATTCTGCCCATTCCATTGTCCAAAATTGTACAAATTAAGAGAAACCGCAAAATCCATGAGGCCATCCCAATTGTGTAGGTCGCCCGGGACAAACAAGGGTGGTCTGACACCAGCTGAGCATCTACGTCTACTCACACCGTAGAGGGATGTCCCCAGAGAAGAAGATTGAACCAGACAGGAACCTAGGCCATAATAGGATCCATTGCTTTGGTTTACTGGCATGTGTCCTCAAAAGACTGATTCCAATACGAGCATAGGGGTTTTCCTGAGGCACCCATCAGAACTCATCTCGTCTCCACAAGGAAACTTGTGCATGGGAGCTATGTCAGAAGCTTAGGAGAGTACTTCAGGGTTCCGGTGCCACTGCCCCATTCCAAGACCCTCAGGGACACAAAACCCATTAAGACCCAACCTCAGGAAAGTCCATTTCAACACAACCACCCCGGTTGCTCCCGCAGAGCCATCAGATCTAAACTATCTTGTTGCAAGGAGAAAATTAGAATGCGAGGCGGGCTTCCCAGGCATCCATCCTCGTATGATGCTCTGTAGTCATTTCATATGGGATGTCCTGGAGCTGTACAACAGGTCTCAATTGTCCTGCAGAAGGAATCCTTGAAGGGGGCATCCCACAACTCCCAACGTGGGAAAACCTCAATGGCCTCGAGATTCCGCTCCCTTCATGAAGCGGCCGTCATGCACAGAAACTCCAACCTGAACCAACGTCTGATCCTCGCCCTGACTTCAGATGCATGAGATATTGGTTCAGAGCTGCAGGTGGTACCTGCCGTGCTCTCGCCCTGAAACCCAAGTCTAGCTTTCTTCTCAGACTTCCGTCCTCACACCCCTGGCCCCGAATCCCTCAAGTTTGGCAATTCCGGACCCACAATGCAGCACACTGCCTGCGCTCTAGAAAAAAATTATTGCCTCATGAGCTTCCCAGGCACCTTAAATGAGGATAAACATACACAGCATTCTATTTACCAAAGTTATATAGTCTAACCTGTGCACTAAAGTACTGTCGGACACAACCTGAGCCGGACCTCCTGACCAACCCCCAGAAAGCTGACCGCACACTGAGCATATAAGACCTGCCATGACCTTAGGTCATCATCCATTCCCTACCTCAGTTTTCAACTTCAGAACTGCAACCTTATCTCCAACATCTGCCCAGGGGTGAGTGTGATGCAGAAATCAGAACTCCTCCTTACGCATGGCAAGAAACCTTGTGGTTGGCACGTTGTCCAACGTTCAGTGTAGGAGAAACCAGCATTCACCCTGAGGCCCCGCCCATTCTTGAGTGCGACGAGGGCATAAACACGCATTGTGACCCTCAGCATGAGTCCTGTACTCTAGTAAGTCCTCTCAGTGGCTGAACCATAAGATGTCATAATGGACTTGATATGTCCCTAGTCCCCAATTTTTAACCAGATTTCTGATTGTCCGATTGCCCCTCCCCAGGGCTCTACTCTGGAATCCCTCATTAGGTGGGTCAACTGAGGTTAAAAAAGCAAACAACAACAACAAATAAACGGAATTCTTCCATCACACTGAATTACCCCAAACACTTTGGACGGGGCCAAACCACCAGAGAGTAAGACTCGTCCATTTCCCATGAAGTCACCCAGAAATTTCACCACCATGATTGACACGATATCCAGAGACAAAAACTTGAGCAAGAGCCTCACACTCGCCCTTTTTTCAAATCCCGAAGAGTTCTCCTCATGGTCTGTAGATCAGTCCTGCCATACGTACGACGCGAAACATAAGCCGAGGTTTTGTTTTCAGACAACTGTCCAAAGAGAACTGGCCTACCCAACCTACAGGCTCAGGCCCCTGGAGCCAAACCTGAGGACTGTACTTGCTCTCTCCAAGGGATTTGTGTGTGCCCATTCCAATGGCCACAACCCTTCTAATTGGATAAACCTCCAAAGTCCCTGATCCATCGCACTAGTGCTGGCTTCCCAGGAAACACAGGGGCAATCTGAGCCCATCTGAGCACCTACCTGCACTCAGACCCATAGAGAGATATCCCCAGAGGTAAAAAGTAAAGACTGGGTCCCTAGGCACTAATCAGATCCATTGCTTTGTTTTCCATGCATCTCTCCTCAGAGGCCTGGATTTCAAAACCAGCATATGGCTGTTTCTTGACTCACCCATCAGGAAACATCTCATCTACACAAGGAACACTTGCACGTTGGAGCTGTGTTAAAGCCTCTGTGTAGGAGAACCCTTCAGGGCACCATTTCAAGGTCTCCTTAGACACAAAAGCACATTAGGACCCATCCACAGGAGAGTCCATTTCAACTCAGCCTCCTCGGTTGCTCCCCCAGATCCAGCAGATCTAACCTGTCTTGTTGCTAGGAGACAATTGGAATGCGAGGTGGGCTACCCAGCCATGCATCCTTAGAACCCTGCTCAGAATCATGGCCTGGGCCAAACAACAGGTCTCAATTGTCCTGCAGAAGACTCTTTGCAGTTTGGAGCTGCTCACACCTCCCATCGTGGGAAAACCCCCATGGCATCGAGATGCCCCCCCTTCATGAAGCGGCCATCAGGGACAGAAACTCCAACCTGAGCGATCGTCTGATCCTCGCCCTGACTTCAGATGCACGAGATCTCGATTCAGGTCTGTAGATTGTGCCTGCCATGGCCTCACCCAAAAACCGAAGCCTCAGAATTCTGTCCTCAGACTACTGGCCCACAAGCCCTCCAGTTTGGCAATCCAGAACTACAATGCAGCACTCTGCCTGCCCCCCAGAAGAAAAACATTGCCCTCTGGGGCTACCCAGTAACCCCAAATGAGGATCAACCTGCACCTACCTTGGCTGTACCACAAATACATAGGCTGACCAGGTCACTAATGCCCTTTCTGACACAGCCTGAGCCTGGAACTCCTGGCCCCACCCAGACAGCTGGCTGCACACTGAGCACATCGAGCCGCCATGGCCTTAGGTCGTCATCTCTTCCCAACCTCTTTTTTCATGCTTCTGAACCTAGACCTTATCTCCAATCACTGCCCGGGGTTGAACGTGATTCAGAAATCAGAACTCCTTCCCCATGGCAAGAAACCTTGTGGTTGGCATGTTGTCCAACGTTCAGTGTAGTTGAAACCAGTGTGGCCCATGAGGCCCCGCCCATGCTCGCGGACCACATGGGTCCCAATCACACATTGTGACTCTCAGCCTGAGCCCAGTCCTCAAGTAAGGCCTCTCAGTGGCTGGATGAAGAGATAGCATATTGGGCTTCCATGCCCCTAGGCCCCAATTTTTAACCATAGTTCAGGTTGTCCCTTCAGTCTTCCCCACGGCTTTGCTTTGGAATTCCTCTTTTGGTGGGACACCTGAGGTAACAAAACTGAAAGGAGTACTCTCATCCCACAGATTGACGAACAACAATTGGGAATCTGGCCAAATCCTCAGAGAGGATGATTTGTCCATGGCCCATGAGTCCTCCCCGACATTCCACGGCCAGCGCTGATAAAATATCCAGAGACAAAAGCCTGAGCAAGCGCCTCAGATTCGCACTTTCGTAATATCCTGAAGAGTTCTTCTCATGGTTTGTACATCGGGCCTGCCATACCTAAGTCCCTCAACCTAAGCTGAGTTTGTGTTTCCAGACTTCTGTCCTCAAAGTCCTGGGCCACACACCCTCCAGGCTGGGGCCCCTGGAGCCACGAATTAGGACTGTGCCTACCAATCCATGGGAATTCTGCCCATTCCATTGTCCAAAATTGTACAAATTAAGAGAAACCGCCAAATCCCTGAGGCCATCGCAATAGTGTAGGTCGCCCGGGATAAACAAGGGCGGTCTGACACCAGCTGAGCATCTGCCAAAATCGTACCAATTAGGAGAAACCGCCAAATCCCTGAGGCCATTCCAATAGTGTAGGTCGCCCGGAGCACACAAGGGCTGTCTGATACCAGCTGATAATCTACTTCCACTCATACCATAGATGGATATACCCAGAGAAGAAGATTGAACCAGACAGGACCCTAGGCCATAATAGGATCCATTGCTTTGGTTTACAGGCATGTCTCCTCAAAAGCCTGATTCTAATACGAGCATAGGGGTTTTCCTGAGGCACCCATCAGAACTCATCTCGTCTCCACAAGGAATCCTGTGCATGGGAGCTATGTCAAAAGCTTAGGAGAGTACTTCAGGGTTCCGGTGCCACTGCCCCATTCCAAGGCCCTCATGGACACAAAAATACATTAGGACCCATCCTAGGAAAGTCCATTTCAACTCAGCCACCCCGGTTGCTCCCGCAGAGCCATCAGATCTAAACTGTCTTGTTGCTAGGAGACAATTGGAAGCCCTGGGAGGCGGGCTTCCCAGGCATCCATCCTCGAACGGTGCTCTGGAGTCATTCCATGTGGGATATGCTGGAGCTGTCCAACATGTCTCCATTGTCCCGCAGAACGAATGCTTAAAGGGGGCATCCCACAACTACCAACGTGGGAAAACCTCAATGGCCTCGAGATTCCGCTCCCTTCATGGTGCGGCCGTCATGCACGGAAACTACAACCTGAGCCAACGTCTGATCCTCGCCCTGACTTCAGATGCATGAGATATTGGTTCAGATCTGCAGGGGGTACCTGTCGTGCCCTCGCCCTGATTCCCAAGTCTAGCTAGTGTTCTCAGACTTCCGTCCTCACACTCCTGGCCCCGAAGCCCTCAAGTTTGGCAATTCCGGACCCACAATGCAGCACACTGCCTGCCCTTTAAAAAAAAAAAAAAAGTATTGCCTCATGAGCTGCCCAGGCACCTTAAATGAGGATAAACCTACACAGCACTCGACTTTACCCAAATTATCTAGTCTAACCTGGGCACTAATGCACTGTTGGACACAGCCTGAGCCCAGACCTCCGGACCAACACCCAGAAAGCTCCCAGACCACCAAGCCACAGTAGGACTCATCTTCAGGAGAGTCCATTTCAACTCTCCCCTCTGGGTAGCTCACCCAGGAGCCCGCAGATTGAGCCTGCCTTGTCCTGACTAAAGAGTGGGAAAATGAGGTGGCGTTCCCAGGCATCCATGCTTAGACACATGCTCTCGAGTCTTTCCGTATGGGGCCTCCTGGAACCATCCAATAGCACTCGACTGTCGTGCAGAAGGAAACCTTGAGGTTTGGAGTAGTTTACAAATCCCATCGTAGGCAAACCTCCCTGGCCTCATGAAGCCCCCACACCCTTCAGGAAGAGGCCATGCTGGACAAAAACTCTAGCCTGAAACACCTCTCATAGTTGACATGACCTCAGTGCAGGAGATCTCGATTCAGCCTCTGCAGAGTGGGCCTGCCGTGCCCTCGGTCCCAAACCTCACGCTAGCTTGTGTTTTCAGACTTCCTTCCTCACAATCCTGGCAAACAAGCCCTCCGGACTAGGAACTCCAGAACCACAACCCAGCCCAGGGTCTGCCCAATGGAAGAAAAACGTTTCCCTGTGGGGCTCTCTCCAGAAAACCCAGATGAGGATCAACCTGCTCGGGCCTCGACGGTACCCGAACTGGATAGGCTGCACTGGGCACTTATGCTCTGTCTGACACAGCCTGAAGCCAGACGTCCAGACAGACAAGGAGACAGCTGGCCGCACACACAGCACTTCGGACACGCCATGGTCTTATGCCGTCACCTCTTCCTAACCTTGGTTTTCAGATATCTGAACCTAGACATTATATCAATTCTCCAACAGCTGGGTATCGGAAGCACAAAACAGAACTCCTCCTTCCCCGTGGCTGTAAAGCTTGCTCTTGGCATGGAGTCACACCTTCAGGGTGGGAGAAACCTTCATGGTCCCTGATGCCACGCCCAAACTTGAGTGCTGATGGGCACAAATTCACACTGTGACCTCAGCATGAGCCCCATGTCAAAGTAAGGCCTGTCAGGGCCTGGACCAAGAGGCGCATATGGGGCTTGCCAAGCCCCTATGGACCCAATCCTCACCAGTGTTTCAGTTTTCTAGTCGCCCCGCCTGTACCTGGGGCTCTGCTCTGGAATACCTTTCTTGGAGAGACACATGAGCCAGACAACACGACTCCACCCTTCCCACAAAATGACCCCAAACTCTTGGGAGCGGGGACAAATCCCCAGAGAGGGATACTCGTCCACAGTCCCTGAGGCCACCCCTCCAATCCACGGCTATCCCGGACACAACATCCAGAGACAAAAGCCTGAAGGAACGCCTCCCACTCGCCCTTGTTTCAGAGGCCCAGGAGCTCCCTCTCGGGCTGTACATCCGGCCTGCCATACCCTAGGCGCCACTCATAAGCTGAGTTTGTGTTTTCAGACTTCTGTGCCCACAGCCTTGACCCACACAACCTCCAGGCTAGGGCCTCTGGAGCCACAGCGAAAGATTGTGCCTGCCCTCTCCAAGGCAAGTGTGTCCAATCCATTGACCACAACCCTACAGGTTAGGGAAAAGCTCCAAGGCCCCTGAGGCCATCAATAGTGTAAACCACCCTGGATTAAGAGGGGCTCTCTTACAACAGCGGAGCAACTATCTCCACTTAGACTCACAGACAGTGTCCCCAGAGACAGAAGGTTGAAATGGACAGGCCCCCAGGCTCTAATCTGGACCTTAGCTTTGGTTTCTATGTGTCCGTCCTCAGAGGAATGTTTTCGAAGACCAGCACACGAGGCTTTTCTGAGGCACCAAACCAATCCTCTCTCGCCTCCACATGGGGAGCTTACTTACTGGGGATGTATCAAACCCTTCAGGTAGGAGAGTTCCGCAGGGCCACTGAACAACCAGCACATTCCAAGGTCTCCATGGACCCAAGCGCACATTATGACGCATCCTCAGGAGAGGCCATTTCACTCAGCCCCCTGGGTAGCGTGCCCCAGAGGCAGCAGATCAAACATATCTTGTGGCTAATGGCCAATGGGAATGCGAGGCATGCTGGACAGGGATCCATCCTTCGAACCGTGCTCTCCAGTCCTTCCGTATGGTATGTCCTGGAGCCATGCAACAGGACTCGAATGTCCCGCAGAAGGAAACCTTGTGGTTTGGGGCAACCTCCAATCTCAGCGTGGGTAAAATTCCTTGGCCTCATGAGGCCCCCGCTTCATGAAGGTGCCATCATGGACACATACTCCAGCCTCAGCCAACGTCTAATCCTCAGCCTGACTTCAGATGCAGGAGATGTTGATTCAGCCTCTGCAGAGTGGGCCTACTCTGCCCTTGGCTCCAATCCTCACTTTAGCTTGTGTTCCTAGACTTCCGTCCTCACACTCCTGGCTCACAAACCCTCCCTACTGGGAAATCTGGGGCCACAATGAAGTACTCTGCCTGCCTCCCAGGAGAAAAACTTTGTCTATGGTGCTGCCCAGAAACCCCAAATGAGGATCAAACTGCTTGGCCCTCGGCAACACCCCAATTGCATAGGCTACCTTAAACAGTGATGCTCTGTCGCAAATATCCTGAGACCAGACCTTCTAACAGACACCGACACAGCTGGCTGCACACCCAGCACATTGGACCCGCCACTGCCTTAGGCCACCATCCATTCCCTACCTCGGTTTTCAGTCATCGGAACCTAGACCTTATCTCCAATCCCTGCACAGGGGGGAACCTGATGCACAAGTCAGAACCCCTCCTTCCCCATGGCAAGAAACCTTGCTGCTTGCAGTGAGTCAAACCTTCAGTGTAGGCAAAAATGGCATGGCCCATGAGGCCACGCCCATACGTGAGGCCTGCCTTCGGCACAAACACACATGGTGACCCTCAGCGTGAGTACCTTATTCAAGTAACACCTCTCAGTGACTGGACCAAGAGCCCACATATGTGGCTTGCCATGCCCATAGGCACGCAGGACTAACTAGATGGTGTGTATTCCAGTTGAGGGAACCCACTGATGTGCTCTAGAGGCCCTCTCCTGGAAGGTCCCCTGTGGCAGAAAACAGTACTCTTCCCTACCCACTGAATGAACCCAAACACTTGGGAGCTTGGACAATCCCCCGAGAGGAAGGCTCTTCCTCGGCCCCTGAAGCAACCCCTACACTGAACGGCCACTGTGAAAGCAACACCCAGAGACAAAAGCCTGAGCGACTGCCTCCCACTTGCCCTCCTTTGATATCCAGAGGATCTCCCCTCACGGACTGGAGATCAGGCCTGCCATTACCTTGGCCCCTACCAGAGCCAAGTTTGCTTTTTCAGACATCTGTCCCCACAGCCCTGGCAAACACAGCCTCTAGGCTGAGTTTCCTGGAGCCATACCACAGGACCGTGCCTGCTCTCTCCTGGGATACTCTGTCCATTCATTTGGCCACACACCTCCAGAATATGAGAAACCTCAAGGCCCCCGAGGACATCCCACTACCGGGAGCCTCCCTGTACACACAGGGGCCTTCGGACACAAGCTGAGCTGCTACCTCCATGAAGGCATGCACACAGATGTAAACAGAGATAGAAGGTTGAGCTGGACAGGCCCTTAGGCCCTAATCTCAACTCTTGCTTTGGTGTCCAGGTGTCACTCCTCAGAGGCTTTGGTTCGAAGAACAGGATATGGGGCTTTCCTGAGGCACTGAAAAGAACTCCTCTCGTCTCCACATGGGAAGCTTCCTTATTGGAGCCGTGTCAAACACCTCAGGTTGGAGAATCCTGCAGAGTCCCTGAGCCACCTCCACATTCCTAGGTCTCCCAGACCACCAAGCCACAGTAGGACTCATCTTCAGGAGAGTCCATTTCAACTCTCCCCTCTGGGTAGCTCACCCAGGAGCCCGCAGATTGAGCCTGCCTTGTCCTGACTAAAGAGTGGGAAAATGAGGTGGCGTTCCCAGGCATCCATGCTTAGACACATGCTCTCGAGTCTTTCCGTATGGGGCCTCCTGGAACCATCCAATAGCACTCGACTGTCGTGCAGAAGGAAACCTTGAGGTTTGGAGTAGTTTACAAATCCCATCGTAGGCAAACCTCCCTGGCCTCATGAAGCCCCCACACCCTTCAGGAAGAGGCCATGCTGGACAAAAACTCTAGCCTGAAACACCTCTCATAGTTGACATGACCTCAGTGCAGGAGATCTCGATTCAGCCTCTGCAGAGTGGGCCTGCCGTGCCCTCGGTCCCAAACCTCACGCTAGCTTGTGTTTTCAGACTTCCTTCCTCACAATCCTGGCAAACAAGCCCTCCGGACTAGGAACTCCAGAACCACAACCCAGCCCAGGGTCTGCCCAATGGAAGAAAAACGTTTCCCTGTGGGGCTCTCTCCAGAAAACCCAGATGAGGATCAACCTGCTCGGGCCTCGACGGTACCCGAACTGGATAGGCTGCACTGGGCACTTATGCTCTGTCTGACACAGCCTGAAGCCAGACGTCCAGACAGACAAGGAGACAGCTGGCCGCACACACAGCACTTCGGACACGCCATGGTCTTATGCCGTCACCTCTTTTTAACCTTGGTTTTCAGATATCTGAACCTAGACATTATATCAATTCTCCAACAGCTGGGTATCGGAAGCACAAAACAGAACTCCTCCTTCCCCGTGGCTGTAAAGCTTGCTCTTGGCATGGAGTCACACCTTCAGGGTGGGAGAAACCTTCATGGTCCCTGATGCCACGCCCAAACTTGAGTGCTGATGGGCACAAATTCACACTGTGACCTCAGCATGAGCCCCATGTCAAAGTAAGGCCTGTCAGGGCCTGGACCAAGAGGCGCATATGGGGCTTGCCAAGCCCCTATGGACCCAATCCTCACCAGTGTTTCAGTTTTCTAGTCGCCCCGCCTGTACCTGGGGCTCTGCTCTGGAATACCTTTCTTGGAGAGACACATGAGCCAGACAACACGACTCCACCCTTCCCACAAAATGACCCCAAACTCTTGGGAGCGGGGACAAATCCCCAGAGAGGGATACTCGTCCACAGTCCCTGAGGCCACCCCTCCAATCCACGGCTATCCCGGACACAACATCCAGAGACAAAAGCCTGAAGGAACGCCTCCCACTCGCCCTTGTTTCAGAGGCCCAGGAGCTCCCTCTCGGGCTGTACATCCGGCCTGCCATACCCTAGGCGCCACTCATAAGCTGAGTTTGTGTTTTCAGACTTCTGTGCCCACAGCCTTGACCCACACAACCTCCAGGCTAGGGCCTCTGGAGCCACAGCGAAAGATTGTGCCTGCCCTCTCCAAGGCAAGTGTGCCCAATCCATTGACCACAACCCTACAGGTTAGGGAAAAGCTCCAAGGCCCCTGAGGCCATCAATAGTGTAAACCACCCTGGATTAAGAGGGGCTCTCTTACAACAGCGGAGCAACTATCTCCACTTAGACTCTCAGACAGTGTCCCCAGAGACAGAAGGTTGAAATGGACAGGCCCCCAGGCTCTAATCTGGACCTTAGCTTTGGTTTCTATGTGTCCGTCCTCAGAGGAATGTTTTCGAAGACCAGCACACGAGGCTTTTCTGAGGCACCAAACCAATCCTCTCTCGCCTCCACATGGGGAGCTTACTTACTGGGGATGTATCAAACCCTTCAGGTAGGAGAGTTCCGCAGGGCCACTGAACAACCAGCACATTCCAAGGTCTCCATGGACCCAAGCGCACATTATGACGCATCCTCAGGAGAGGCCATTTCACTCAGCCCCCTGGGTAGCGTGCCCCAGAGGCAGCAGATCAAACATATCTTGTGGCTAATGGCCAATGGGAATGCGAGGCATGCTGGACAGGGATCCATCCTTCGAACCGTGCTCTCCAGTCCTTCCGTATGGTATGTCCTGGAGCCATGCAACAGGACTCGAATGTCCCGCAGAAGGAAACCTTGTGGTTTGGGGCAACCTCCAATCTCAGCGTGGGTAAACTTCCTTGGCCTCATGAGGCCCCCGCTTCATGAAGGTGCCATCATGGACACATACTCCAGCCTCAGCCAACGTCTAATCCTCAGCCTGACTTCAGATGCAGGAGATGTTGATTCAGCCTTTGCAGAGTGGGCCTACTCTGCCCTTGGCTCCAATCCTCACTTTAGCTTGTGTTCCTAGACTTCCGTCCTCACACTCCTGGCTCACAAACCCTCCCTACTGGGAAATCTGGGGCCACAATGAAGTACTCTGCCTGCCTCCCAGGAGAAAAACTTTGTCTATGGTGCTGCCCAGAAACCCCAAATGAGGATCAAACTGCTTGGCCCTCGGCAACACCCCAATTGCATAGGCTACCTTAAACAGTGATGCTCTGTCGCAAATATCCTGAGACCAGACCTTCTAACAGACACCGACACAGCTGGCTGCACACCCAGCACATTGGACCCGCCACTGCCTTAGGCCACCATCCATTCCCAACCTCGGTTTTCAGTCATCGGAACCTAGACCTTATCTCCAATCCCTGCACAGGGGGGAACCTGATGCACAAGTCAGAACCCCTCCTTCCCCATGGCAAGAAACCTTGCTGCTTGCAGTGAGTCAAACCTTCAATGTAGGCGAAAATGGCATGGCCCATGAGGCCACGCCCATGCGTGAGGCCTGCCTTCGGCACAAACACACATGGTGACCCTCAGCGTGAGTACCTTATTCAAGTAACACCTCTCAGTGACTGGACCAAGAGCCCACATATGTGGCTTGCCATGCCCATAGGCACGCAGGACTAACTAGATGGTGTGTATTCCAGTTGAGGGAACCCACTGATGTGCTCTAGAGGCCCTCTCCTGGAAGGTCCCCTGTGGCAGAAAACAGTACTCTTCCCTACCCACTGAATGAACCCAAACACTTGGGAGCTTGGACAATCCCCCGAGAGGAAGGCTCTTCCTCGGCCCCTGAAGCAACCCCTACACTGAACGGCCACTGTGAAAGCAACACCCAGAGACAAAAGCCTGAGCGACTGCCTCCCACTTGCCCTCCTTTGATATCCAGAGGATCTCCCCTCACGGACTGGAGATCAGGCCTGCCATTACCTTGGCCCCTACCAGAGCCAAGTTTGCTTTTTCAGACATCTGTCCCCACAGCCCTGGCAAACACAGCCTCTAGGCTGAGTTTCCTGGAGCCATACCACAGGACCGTGCCTGCTCTCTCCTGGGATACTCTGTCCATTCATTTGGCCACACACCTCCAGAATATGAGAAACCTCAAGGCCCCCGAGGACATCCCACTACCGGGAGCCTCCCTGTACACACAGGGGCCTTCGGACACAAGCTGAGCTGCTACCTCCATGAAGGCATGCACACAGATGTAAACAGAGATAGAAGGTTGAGCTGGACAGGCCCTTAGGCCCTAATCTCAACTCTTGCTTTGGTGTCCAGGTGTCACTCCTCAGAGGCTTTGGTTCGAAGAACAGGATATGGGGCTTTCCTGAGGCACTGAAAAGAACTCCTCTCGTCTCCACATGGGAAGCTTCCTTATTGGAGCCGTGTCAAACACCTCAGGTTGGAGAATCCTGCAGAGTCCCTGAGCCACCTCCACATTCCTAGGTCTCCCAGACCACCAAGCCACAGTAGGACTCATCTTCAGGAGAGTCCATTTCAACTCTCCCCTCTGGGTAGCTCACCCAGGAGCCCGCAGATTGAGCCTGCCTTGTCCTGACTAAAGAGTGGGAAAATGAGGTGGCGTTCCCAGGCATCCATGCTTAGACACATGCTCTCGAGTCTTTCCGTATGGGGCCTCCTGGAACCATCCAATAGCACTCGACTGTCGTGCAGAAGGAAACCTTGAGGTTTGGAGTAGTTTACAAATCCCATCGTAGGCAAACCTCCCTGGCCTCATGAAGCCCCCACACCCTTCAGGAAGAGGCCATGCTGGACAAAAACTCTAGCCTGAAACACCTCTCATAGTTGACATGACCTCAGTGCAGGAGATCTCGATTCAGCCTCTGCAGAGTGGGCCTGCCGTGCCCTCGGTCCCAAACCTCACGCTAGCTTGTGTTTTCAGACTTCCTTCCTCACAATCCTGGCAAACAAGCCCTCCGGACTAGGAACTCCAGAACCACAACCCAGCCCAGGGTCTGCCCAATGGAAGAAAAACGTTTCCCTGTGGGGCTCTCTCCAGAAAACCCAGATGAGGATCAACCTGCTCGGGCCTCGACGGTACCCGAACTGGATAGGCTGCACTGGGCACTTATGCTCTGTCTGACACAGCCTGAAGCCAGACGTCCAGACAGACAAGGAGACAGCTGGCCGCACACACAGCACTTCGGACACGCCATGGTCTTATGCCGTCACCTCTTTTTAACCTTGGTTTTCAGATATCTGAACCTAGACATTATATCAATTCTCCAACAGCTGGGTATCGGAAGCACAAAACAGAACTCCTCCTTCCCCGTGGCTGTAAAGCTTGCTCTTGGCATGGAGTCACACCTTCAGGGTGGGAGAAACCTTCATGGTCCCTGATGCCACGCCCAAACTTGAGTGCTGATGGGCACAAATTCACACTGTGACCTCAGCATGAGCCCCATGTCAAAGTAAGGCCTGTCAGGGCCTGGACCAAGAGGCGCATATGGGGCTTGCCAAGCCCCTATGGACCCAATCCTCACCAGTGTTTCAGTTTTCTAGTCGCCCCGCCTGTACCTGGGGCTCTGCTCTGGAATACCTTTCTTGGAGAGACACATGAGCCAGACAACACGACTCCACCCTTCCCACAAAATGACCCCAAACTCTTGGGAGCGGGGACAAATCCCCAGAGAGGGATACTCGTCCACAGTCCCTGAGGCCACCCCTCCAATCCACGGCTATCCCGGACACAACATCCAGAGACAAAAGCCTGAAGGAACGCCTCCCACTCGCCCTTGTTTCAGAGGCCCAGGAGCTCCCTCTCGGGCTGTACATCCGGCCTGCCATACCCTAGGCGCCACTCATAAGCTGAGTTTGTGTTTTCAGACTTCTGTGCCCACAGCCTTGACCCACACAACCTCCAGGCTAGGGCCTCTGGAGCCACAGCGAAAGATTGTGCCTGCCCTCTCCAAGGCAAGTGTGCCCAATCCATTGACCACAACCCTACAGGTTAGGGAAAAGCTCCAAGGCCCCTGAGGCCATCAATAGTGTAAACCACCCTGGATTAAGAGGGGCTCTCTTACAACAGCGGAGCAACTATCTCCACTTAGACTCTCAGACAGTGTCCCCAGAGACAGAAGGTTGAAATGGACAGGCCCCCAGGCTCTAATCTGGACCTTAGCTTTGGTTTCTATGTGTCCGTCCTCAGAGGAATGTTTTCGAAGACCAGCACACGAGGCTTTTCTGAGGCACCAAACCAATCCTCTCTCGCCTCCACATGGGGAGCTTACTTACTGGGGATGTATCAAACCCTTCAGGTAGGAGAGTTCCGCAGGGCCACTGAACAACCAGCACATTCCAAGGTCTCCATGGACCCAAGCGCACATTATGACGCATCCTCAGGAGAGGCCATTTCACTCAGCCCCCTGGGTAGCGTGCCCCAGAGGCAGCAGATCAAACATATCTTGTGGCTAATGGCCAATGGGAATGCGAGGCATGCTGGACAGGGATCCATCCTTCGAACCGTGCTCTCCAGTCCTTCCGTATGGTATGTCCTGGAGCCATGCAACAGGACTCGAATGTCCCGCAGAAGGAAACCTTGTGGTTTGGGGCAACCTCCAATCTCAGCGTGGGTAAACTTCCTTGGCCTCATGAGGCCCCCGCTTCATGAAGGTGCCATCATGGACACATACTCCAGCCTCAGCCAACGTCTAATCCTCAGCCTGACTTCAGATGCAGGAGATGTTGATTCAGCCTTTGCAGAGTGGGCCTACTCTGCCCTTGGCTCCAATCCTCACTTTAGCTTGTGTTCCTAGACTTCCGTCCTCACACTCCTGGCTCACAAACCCTCCCTACTGGGAAATCTGGGGCCACAATGAAGTACTCTGCCTGCCTCCCAGGAGAAAAACTTTGTCTATGGTGCTGCCCAGAAACCCCAAATGAGGATCAAACTGCTTGGCCCTCGGCAACACCCCAATTGCATAGGCTACCTTAAACAGTGATGCTCTGTCGCAAATATCCTGAGACCAGACCTTCTAACAGACACCGACACAGCTGGCTGCACACCCAGCACATTGGACCCGCCACTGCCTTAGGCCACCATCCATTCCCAACCTCGGTTTTCAGTCATCGGAACCTAGACCTTATCTCCAATCCCTGCACAGGGGGGAACCTGATGCACAAGTCAGAACCCCTCCTTCCCCATGGCAAGAAACCTTGCTGCTTGCAGTGAGTCAAACCTTCAGTGTAGGCGAAAATGGCATGGCCCATGAGGCCACGCCCATGCGTGAGGCCTGCCTTCGGCACAAACACACATGGTGACCCTCAGCGTGAGTACCTTATTCAAGTAACACCTCTCAGTGACTGGACCAAGAGCCCACATATGTGGCTTGCCATGCCCATAGGCACGCAGGACTAACTAGATGGTGTGTATTCCAGTTGAGGGAACCCACTGATGTGCTCTAGAGGCCCTCTCCTGGAAGGTCCCCTGTGGCAGAAAACAGTACTCTTCCCTACCCACTGAATGAACCCAAACACTTGGGAGCTTGGACAATCCCCCGAGAGGAAGGCTCTTCCTCGGCCCCTGAAGCAACCCCTACACTGAACGGCCACTGTGAAAGCAACACCCAGAGACAAAAGCCTGAGCGACTGCCTCCCACTTGCCCTCCTTTGATATCCAGAGGATCTCCCCTCACGGACTGGAGATCAGGCCTGCCATTACCTTGGCCCCTACCAGAGCCAAGTTTGCTTTTTCAGACATCTGTCCCCACAGCCCTGGCAAACACAGCCTCTAGGCTGAGTTTCCTGGAGCCATACCACAGGACCGTGCCTGCTCTCTCCTGGGATACTCTGTCCATTCATTTGGCCACACACCTCCAGAATATGAGAAACCTCAAGGCCCCCGAGGACATCCCACTACCGGGAGCCTCCCTGTACACACAGGGGCCTTCGGACACAAGCTGAGCTGCTACCTCCATGAAGGCATGCACACAGATGTAAACAGAGATAGAAGGTTGAGCTGGACAGGCCCTTAGGCCCTAATCTCAACTCTTGCTTTGGTGTCCAGGTGTCACTCCTCAGAGGCTTTGGTTCGAAGAACAGGATATGGGGCTTTCCTGAGGCACTGAAAAGAACTCCTCTCGTCTCCACATGGGAAGCTTCCTTATTGGAGCCGTGTCAAACACCTCAGGTTGGAGAATCCTGCAGAGTCCCTGAGCCACCTCCACATTCCTAGGTCTCCCAGACCACCAAGCCACAGTAGGACTCATCTTCAGGAGAGTCCATTTCAACTCTCCCCTCTGGGTAGCTCACCCAGGAGCCCGCAGATTGAGCCTGCCTTGTCCTGACTAAAGAGTGGGAAAATGAGGTGGCGTTCCCAGGCATCCATGCTTAGACACATGCTCTCGAGTCTTTCCGTATGGGGCCTCCTGGAACCATCCAATAGCACTCGACTGTCGTGCAGAAGGAAACCTTGAGGTTTGGAGTAGTTTACAAATCCCATCGTAGGCAAACCTCCCTGGCCTCATGAAGCCCCCACACCCTTCAGGAAGAGGCCATGCTGGACAAAAACTCTAGCCTGAAACACCTCTCATAGTTGACATGACCTCAGTGCAGGAGATCTCGATTCAGCCTCTGCAGAGTGGGCCTGCCGTGCCCTCGGTCCCAAACCTCACGCTAGCTTGTGTTTTCAGACTTCCTTCCTCACAATCCTGGCAAACAAGCCCTCCGGACTAGGAACTCCAGAACCACAACCCAGCCCAGGGTCTGCCCAATGGAAGAAAAACGTTTCCCTGTGGGGCTCTCTCCAGAAAACCCAGATGAGGATCAACCTGCTCGGGCCTCGACGGTACCCGAACTGGATAGGCTGCACTGGGCACTTATGCTCTGTCTGACACAGCCTGAAGCCAGACGTCCAGACAGACAAGGAGACAGCTGGCCGCACACACAGCACTTCGGACACGCCATGGTCTTATGCCGTCACCTCTTTTTAACCTTGGTTTTCAGATATCTGAACCTAGACATTATATCAATTCTCCAACAGCTGGGTATCGGAAGCACAAAACAGAACTCCTCCTTCCCCGTGGCTGTAAAGCTTGCTCTTGGCATGGAGTCACACCTTCAGGGTGGGAGAAACCTTCATGGTCCCTGATGCCACGCCCAAACTTGAGTGCTGATGGGCACAAATTCACACTGTGACCTCAGCATGAGCCCCATGTCAAAGTAAGGCCTGTCAGGGCCTGGACCAAGAGGCGCATATGGGGCTTGCCAAGCCCCTATGGACCCAATCCTCACCAGTGTTTCAGTTTTCTAGTCGCCCCGCCTGTACCTGGGGCTCTGCTCTGGAATACCTTTCTTGGAGAGACACATGAGCCAGACAACACGACTCCACCCTTCCCACAAAATGACCCCAAACTCTTGGGAGCGGGGACAAATCCCCAGAGAGGGATACTCGTCCACAGTCCCTGAGGCCACCCCTCCAATCCACGGCTATCCCGGACACAACATCCAGAGACAAAAGCCTGAAGGAACGCCTCCCACTCGCCCTTGTTTCAGAGGCCCAGGAGCTCCCTCTCGGGCTGTACATCCGGCCTGCCATACCCTAGGCGCCACTCATAAGCTGAGTTTGTGTTTTCAGACTTCTGTGCCCACAGCCTTGACCCACACAACCTCCAGGCTAGGGCCTCTGGAGCCACAGCGAAAGATTGTGCCTGCCCTCTCCAAGGCAAGTGTGCCCAATCCATTGACCACAACCCTACAGGTTAGGGAAAAGCTCCAAGGCCCCTGAGGCCATCAATAGTGTAAACCACCCTGGATTAAGAGGGGCTCTCTTACAACAGCGGAGCAACTATCTCCACTTAGACTCTCAGACAGTGTCCCCAGAGACAGAAGGTTGAAATGGACAGGCCCCCAGGCTCTAATCTGGACCTTAGCTTTGGTTTCTATGTGTCCGTCCTCAGAGGAATGTTTTCGAAGACCAGCACACGAGGCTTTTCTGAGGCACCAAACCAATCCTCTCTCGCCTCCACATGGGGAGCTTACTTACTGGGGATGTATCAAACCCTTCAGGTAGGAGAGTTCCGCAGGGCCACTGAACAACCAGCACATTCCAAGGTCTCCATGGACCCAAGCGCACATTATGACGCATCCTCAGGAGAGGCCATTTCACTCAGCCCCCTGGGTAGCGTGCCCCAGAGGCAGCAGATCAAACATATCTTGTGGCTAATGGCCAATGGGAATGCGAGGCATGCTGGACAGGGATCCATCCTTCGAACCGTGCTCTCCAGTCCTTCCGTATGGTATGTCCTGGAGCCATGCAACAGGACTCGAATGTCCCGCAGAAGGAAACCTTGTGGTTTGGGGCAACCTCCAATCTCAGCGTGGGTAAACTTCCTTGGCCTCATGAGGCCCCCGCTTCATGAAGGTGCCATCATGGACACATACTCCAGCCTCAGCCAACGTCTAATCCTCAGCCTGACTTCAGATGCAGGAGATGTTGATTCAGCCTTTGCAGAGTGGGCCTACTCTGCCCTTGGCTCCAATCCTCACTTTAGCTTGTGTTCCTAGACTTCCGTCCTCACACTCCTGGCTCACAAACCCTCCCTACTGGGAAATCTGGGGCCACAATGAAGTACTCTGCCTGCCTCCCAGGAGAAAAACTTTGTCTATGGTGCTGCCCAGAAACCCCAAATGAGGATCAAACTGCTTGGCCCTCGGCAACACCCCAATTGCATAGGCTACCTTAAACAGTGATGCTCTGTCGCAAATATCCTGAGACCAGACCTTCTAACAGACACCGACACAGCTGGCTGCACACCCAGCACATTGGACCCGCCACTGCCTTAGGCCACCATCCATTCCCAACCTCGGTTTTCAGTCATCGGAACCTAGACCTTATCTCCAATCCCTGCACAGGGGGGAACCTGATGCACAAGTCAGAACCCCTCCTTCCCCATGGCAAGAAACCTTGCTGCTTGCAGTGAGTCAAACCTTCAATGTAGGCGAAAATGGCATGGCCCATGAGGCCACGCCCATGCGTGAGGCCTGCCTTCGGCACAAACACACATGGTGACCCTCAGCGTGAGTACCTTATTCAAGTAACACCTCTCAGTGACTGGACCAAGAGCCCACATATGTGGCTTGCCATGCCCATAGGCACGCAGGACTAACTAGATGGTGTGTATTCCAGTTGAGGGAACCCACTGATGTGCTCTAGAGGCCCTCTCCTGGAAGGTCCCCTGTGGCAGAAAACAGTACTCTTCCCTACCCACTGAATGAACCCAAACACTTGGGAGCTTGGACAATCCCCCGAGAGGAAGGCTCTTCCTCGGCCCCTGAAGCAACCCCTACACTGAACGGCCACTGTGAAAGCAACACCCAGAGACAAAAGCCTGAGCGACTGCCTCCCACTTGCCCTCCTTTGATATCCAGAGGATCTCCCCTCACGGACTGGAGATCAGGCCTGCCATTACCTTGGCCCCTACCAGAGCCAAGTTTGCTTTTTCAGACATCTGTCCCCACAGCCCTGGCAAACACAGCCTCTAGGCTGAGTTTCCTGGAGCCATACCACAGGACCGTGCCTGCTCTCTCCTGGGATACTCTGTCCATTCATTTGGCCACACACCTCCAGAATATGAGAAACCTCAAGGCCCCCGAGGACATCCCACTACCGGGAGCCTCCCTGTACACACAGGGGCCTTCGGACACAAGCTGAGCTGCTACCTCCATGAAGGCATGCACACAGATGTAAACAGAGATAGAAGGTTGAGCTGGACAGGCCCTTAGGCCCTAATCTCAACTCTTGCTTTGGTGTCCAGGTGTCACTCCTCAGAGGCTTTGGTTCGAAGAACAGGATATGGGGCTTTCCTGAGGCACTGAAAAGAACTCCTCTCGTCTCCACATGGGAAGCTTCCTTATTGGAGCCGTGTCAAACACCTCAGGTTGGAGAATCCTGCAGAGTCCCTGAGCCACCTCCACATTCCTAGGTCTCCCAGACCACCAAGCCACAGTAGGACTCATCTTCAGGAGAGTCCATTTCAACTCTCCCCTCTGGGTAGCTCACCCAGGAGCCCGCAGATTGAGCCTGCCTTGTCCTGACTAAAGAGTGGGAAAATGAGGTGGCGTTCCCAGGCATCCATGCTTAGACACATGCTCTCGAGTCTTTCCGTATGGGGCCTCCTGGAACCATCCAATAGCACTCGACTGTCGTGCAGAAGGAAACCTTGAGGTTTGGAGTAGTTTACAAATCCCATCGTAGGCAAACCTCCCTGGCCTCATGAAGCCCCCACACCCTTCAGGAAGAGGCCATGCTGGACAAAAACTCTAGCCTGAAACACCTCTCATAGTTGACATGACCTCAGTGCAGGAGATCTCGATTCAGCCTCTGCAGAGTGGGCCTGCCGTGCCCTCGGTCCCAAACCTCACGCTAGCTTGTGTTTTCAGACTTCCTTCCTCACAATCCTGGCAAACAAGCCCTCCGGACTAGGAACTCCAGAACCACAACCCAGCCCAGGGTCTGCCCAATGGAAGAAAAACGTTTCCCTGTGGGGCTCTCTCCAGAAAACCCAGATGAGGATCAACCTGCTCGGGCCTCGACGGTACCCGAACTGGATAGGCTGCACTGGGCACTTATGCTCTGTCTGACACAGCCTGAAGCCAGACGTCCAGACAGACAAGGAGACAGCTGGCCGCACACACAGCACTTCGGACACGCCATGGTCTTATGCCGTCACCTCTTTTTAACCTTGGTTTTCAGATATCTGAACCTAGACATTATATCAATTCTCCAACAGCTGGGTATCGGAAGCACAAAACAGAACTCCTCCTTCCCCGTGGCTGTAAAGCTTGCTCTTGGCATGGAGTCACACCTTCAGGGTGGGAGAAACCTTCATGGTCCCTGATGCCACGCCCAAACTTGAGTGCTGATGGGCACAAATTCACACTGTGACCTCAGCATGAGCCCCATGTCAAAGTAAGGCCTGTCAGGGCCTGGACCAAGAGGCGCATATGGGGCTTGCCAAGCCCCTATGGACCCAATCCTCACCAGTGTTTCAGTTTTCTAGTCGCCCCGCCTGTACCTGGGGCTCTGCTCTGGAATACCTTTCTTGGAGAGACACATGAGCCAGACAACACGACTCCACCCTTCCCACAAAATGACCCCAAACTCTTGGGAGCGGGGACAAATCCCCAGAGAGGGATACTCGTCCACAGTCCCTGAGGCCACCCCTCCAATCCACGGCTATCCCGGACACAACATCCAGAGACAAAAGCCTGAAGGAACGCCTCCCACTCGCCCTTGTTTCAGAGGCCCAGGAGCTCCCTCTCGGGCTGTACATCCGGCCTGCCATACCCTAGGCGCCACTCATAAGCTGAGTTTGTGTTTTCAGACTTCTGTGCCCACAGCCTTGACCCACACAACCTCCAGGCTAGGGCCTCTGGAGCCACAGCGAAAGATTGTGCCTGCCCTCTCCAAGGCAAGTGTGCCCAATCCATTGACCACAACCCTACAGGTTAGGGAAAAGCTCCAAGGCCCCTGAGGCCATCAATAGTGTAAACCACCCTGGATTAAGAGGGGCTCTCTTACAACAGCGGAGCAACTATCTCCACTTAGACTCTCAGACAGTGTCCCCAGAGACAGAAGGTTGAAATGGACAGGCCCCCAGGCTCTAATCTGGACCTTAGCTTTGGTTTCTATGTGTCCGTCCTCAGAGGAATGTTTTCGAAGACCAGCACACGAGGCTTTTCTGAGGCACCAAACCAATCCTCTCTCGCCTCCACATGGGGAGCTTACTTACTGGGGATGTATCAAACCCTTCAGGTAGGAGAGTTCCGCAGGGCCACTGAACAACCAGCACATTCCAAGGTCTCCATGGACCCAAGCGCACATTATGACGCATCCTCAGGAGAGGCCATTTCACTCAGCCCCCTGGGTAGCGTGCCCCAGAGGCAGCAGATCAAACATATCTTGTGGCTAATGGCCAATGGGAATGCGAGGCATGCTGGACAGGGATCCATCCTTCGAACCGTGCTCTCCAGTCCTTCCGTATGGTATGTCCTGGAGCCATGCAACAGGACTCGAATGTCCCGCAGAAGGAAACCTTGTGGTTTGGGGCAACCTCCAATCTCAGCGTGGGTAAACTTCCTTGGCCTCATGAGGCCCCCGCTTCATGAAGGTGCCATCATGGACACATACTCCAGCCTCAGCCAACGTCTAATCCTCAGCCTGACTTCAGATGCAGGAGATGTTGATTCAGCCTTTGCAGAGTGGGCCTACTCTGCCCTTGGCTCCAATCCTCACTTTAGCTTGTGTTCCTAGACTTCCGTCCTCACACTCCTGGCTCACAAACCCTCCCTACTGGGAAATCTGGGGCCACAATGAAGTACTCTGCCTGCCTCCCAGGAGAAAAACTTTGTCTATGGTGCTGCCCAGAAACCCCAAATGAGGATCAAACTGCTTGGCCCTCGGCAACACCCCAATTGCATAGGCTACCTTAAACAGTGATGCTCTGTCGCAAATATCCTGAGACCAGACCTTCTAACAGACACCGACACAGCTGGCTGCACACCCAGCACATTGGACCCGCCACTGCCTTAGGCCACCATCCATTCCCAACCTCGGTTTTCAGTCATCGGAACCTAGACCTTATCTCCAATCCCTGCACAGGGGGGAACCTGATGCACAAGTCAGAACCCCTCCTTCCCCATGGCAAGAAACCTTGCTGCTTGCAGTGAGTCAAACCTTCAGTGTAGGCGAAAATGGCATGGCCCATGAGGCCACGCCCATGCGTGAGGCCTGCCTTCGGCACAAACACACATGGTGACCCTCAGCGTGAGTACCTTATTCAAGTAACACCTCTCAGTGACTGGACCAAGAGCCCACATATGTGGCTTGCCATGCCCATAGGCACGCAGGACTAACTAGATGGTGTGTATTCCAGTTGAGGGAACCCACTGATGTGCTCTAGAGGCCCTCTCCTGGAAGGTCCCCTGTGGCAGAAAACAGTACTCTTCCCTACCCACTGAATGAACCCAAACACTTGGGAGCTTGGACAATCCCCCGAGAGGAAGGCTCTTCCTCGGCCCCTGAAGCAACCCCTACACTGAACGGCCACTGTGAAAGCAACACCCAGAGACAAAAGCCTGAGCGACTGCCTCCCACTTGCCCTCCTTTGATATCCAGAGGATCTCCCCTCACGGACTGGAGATCAGGCCTGCCATTACCTTGGCCCCTACCAGAGCCAAGTTTGCTTTTTCAGACATCTGTCCCCACAGCCCTGGCAAACACAGCCTCTAGGCTGAGTTTCCTGGAGCCATACCACAGGACCGTGCCTGCTCTCTCCTGGGATACTCTGTCCATTCATTTGGCCACACACCTCCAGAATATGAGAAACCTCAAGGCCCCCGAGGACATCCCACTACCGGGAGCCTCCCTGTACACACAGGGGCCTTCGGACACAAGCTGAGCTGCTACCTCCATGAAGGCATGCACACAGATGTAAACAGAGATAGAAGGTTGAGCTGGACAGGCCCTTAGGCCCTAATCTCAACTCTTGCTTTGGTGTCCAGGTGTCACTCCTCAGAGGCTTTGGTTCGAAGAACAGGATATGGGGCTTTCCTGAGGCACTGAAAAGAACTCCTCTCGTCTCCACATGGGAAGCTTCCTTATTGGAGCCGTGTCAAACACCTCAGGTTGGAGAATCCTGCAGAGTCCCTGAGCCACCTCCACATTCCTAGGTCTCCCAGACCACCAAGCCACAGTAGGACTCATCTTCAGGAGAGTCCATTTCAACTCTCCCCTCTGGGTAGCTCACCCAGGAGCCCGCAGATTGAGCCTGCCTTGTCCTGACTAAAGAGTGGGAAAATGAGGTGGCGTTCCCAGGCATCCATGCTTAGACACATGCTCTCGAGTCTTTCCGTATGGGGCCTCCTGGAACCATCCAATAGCACTCGACTGTCGTGCAGAAGGAAACCTTGAGGTTTGGAGTAGTTTACAAATCCCATCGTAGGCAAACCTCCCTGGCCTCATGAAGCCCCCACACCCTTCAGGAAGAGGCCATGCTGGACAAAAACTCTAGCCTGAAACACCTCTCATAGTTGACATGACCTCAGTGCAGGAGATCTCGATTCAGCCTCTGCAGAGTGGGCCTGCCGTGCCCTCGGTCCCAAACCTCACGCTAGCTTGTGTTTTCAGACTTCCTTCCTCACAATCCTGGCAAACAAGCCCTCCGGACTAGGAACTCCAGAACCACAACCCAGCCCAGGGTCTGCCCAATGGAAGAAAAACGTTTCCCTGTGGGGCTCTCTCCAGAAAACCCAGATGAGGATCAACCTGCTCGGGCCTCGACGGTACCCGAACTGGATAGGCTGCACTGGGCACTTATGCTCTGTCTGACACAGCCTGAAGCCAGACGTCCAGACAGACAAGGAGACAGCTGGCCGCACACACAGCACTTCGGACACGCCATGGTCTTATGCCGTCACCTCTTTTTAACCTTGGTTTTCAGATATCTGAACCTAGACATTATATCAATTCTCCAACAGCTGGGTATCGGAAGCACAAAACAGAACTCCTCCTTCCCCGTGGCTGTAAAGCTTGCTCTTGGCATGGAGTCACACCTTCAGGGTGGGAGAAACCTTCATGGTCCCTGATGCCACGCCCAAACTTGAGTGCTGATGGGCACAAATTCACACTGTGACCTCAGCATGAGCCCCATGTCAAAGTAAGGCCTGTCAGGGCCTGGACCAAGAGGCGC
The DNA here is from genome assembly GCF_964662115.1 of Mustela nivalis. Classification (NCBI taxonomy): domain Eukaryota; kingdom Metazoa; phylum Chordata; class Mammalia; order Carnivora; family Mustelidae; genus Mustela; species Mustela nivalis. The sequence goes on from NW_028136351.1 coordinate 481,674, forward strand.
ATATGGGGCTTGCCAAGCCCCTATGCACCCAATCCTCACCAGTGTTTCAGTTTTCTAGTCGCCCCGCCTGTACCTGGGGCTCTGCTCTGGAATACCTTTCTTGGAGAGACACATGAGCCAGACAACACGACTCCACCCTTCCCACAAAATGACCCCAAACTCTTGGGAGCTGGGACAAATCCCCAGAGAGGGATACTCGTCCACAGTCCCTGAGGCCACCCCTCCAATCCACGGCTATCCCGGACACAACATCCAGAGACAAAAGCCTGAAGGAACGCCTCCCACTCGCCCTTGTTTCAGAGGCCCAGGAGCTCCCTCTCGGGCTGTACATCCGGCCTGCCATACCCTAGGCGCCACTCATAAGCTGAGTTTGTGTTTTCAGACTTCTGTGCCCACAGCCTTGACCCACACAACCTCCAGGCTAGGGCCTCTGGAGCCACAGCGAAAGATTGTGCCTGCCCTCTCCAAGGCAAGTGTGCCCAATCCATTGACCACAACCCTACAGGTTAGGGAAAAGCTCCAAGGCCCCTGAGGCCATCAATAGTGTAAACCACCCTGGATTAAGAGGGGCTCTCTTACAACAGCGGAGCAACTATCTCCACTTAGACTCTCAGACAGTGTCCCCAGAGACAGAAGGTTGAAATGGACAGGCCCCCAGGCTCTAATCTGGACCTTAGCTTTGGTTTCTATGTGTCCGTCCTCAGAGGAATGTTTTCGAAGACCAGCACACGAGGCTTTTCTGAGGCACCAAACCAATCCTCTCTCGCCTCCACATGGGGAGCTTACTTACTGGGGATGTATCAAACCCTTCAGGTAGGAGAGTTCCGCAGGGCCACTGAACAACCAGCACATTCCAAGGTCTCCATGGACCCAAGCGCACATTATGACGCATCCTCAGGAGAGGCCATTTCACTCAGCCCCCTGGGTAGCGTGCCCCAGAGGCAGCAGATCAAACATATCTTGTGGCTAATGGCCAATGGGAATGCGAGGCATGCTGGACAGGGATCCATCCTTCGAACCGTGCTCTCCAGTCCTTCCGTATGGTATGTCCTGGAGCCATGCAACAGGACTCGAATGTCCCGCAGAAGGAAACCTTGTGGTTTGGGGCAACCTCCAATCTCAGCGTGGGTAAACTTCCTTGGCCTCATGAGGCCCCCGCTTCATGAAGGTGCCATCATGGACACATACTCCAGCCTCAGCCAACGTCTAATCCTCAGCCTGACTTCAGATGCAGGAGATGTTGATTCAGCCTCTGCAGAGTGGGCCTACTCTGCCCTTGGCTCCAATCCTCACTTTAGCTTGTGTTCCTAGACTTCCGTCCTCACACTCCTGGCTCACAAACCCTCCCTACTGGGAAATCTGGGGCCACAATGAAGTACTCTGCCTGCCTCCCAGGAGAAAAACTTTGTCTATGGTGCTGCCCAGAAACCCCAAATGAGGATCAAACTGCTTGGCCCTCGGCAACACCCCAATTGCATAGGCTACCTTAAACAGTGATGCTCTGTCGCAAATATCCTGAGACCAGACCTTCTAACAGACACCGACACAGCTGGCTGCACACCCAGCACATTGGACCCGCCACTGCCTTAGGCCACCATCCATTCCCAACCTCGGTTTTCAGTCATCGGAACCTAGACCTTATCTCCAATCCCTGCACAGGGGGGAACCTGATGCACAAGTCAGAACCCCTCCTTCCCCATGGCAAGAAACCTTGCTGCTTGCAGTGAGTCAAACCTTCAGTGTAGGCGAAAATGGCATGGCCCATGAGGCCACGCCCATGCGTGAGGCCTGCCTTCGGCACAAACACACATGGTGACCCTCAGCGTGAGTACCTTATTCAAGTAACACCTCTCAGTGACTGGACCAAGAGCCCACATATGTGGCTTGCCATGCCCATAGGCACGCAGGACTAACTAGATGGTGTGTATTCCAGTTGAGGGAACCCACTGATGTGCTCTAGAGGCCCTCTCCTGGAAGGTCCCCTGTGGCAGAAAACAGTACTCTTCCCTACCCACTGAATGAACCCAAACACTTGGGAGCTTGGACAATCCCCCGAGAGGAAGGCTCTTCCTCGGCCCCTGAAGCAACCCCTACACTGAACGGCCACTGTGAAAGCAACACCCAGAGACAAAAGCCTGAGCGACTGCCTCCCACTTGCCCTCCTTTGATATCCAGAGGATCTCCCCTCACGGACTGGAGATCAGGCCTGCCATTACCTTGGCCCCTACCAGAGCCAAGTTTGCTTTTTCAGACATCTGTCCCCACAGCCCTGGCAAACACAGCCTCTAGGCTGAGTTTCCTGGAGCCATACCACAGGACCGTGCCTGCTCTCTCCTGGGATACTCTGTCCATTCATTTGGCCACACACCTCCAGAATATGAGAAACCTCAAGGCCCCCGAGGACATCCCACTACCGGGAGCCTCCCTGTACACACAGGGGCCTTCGGACACAAGCTGAGCTGCTACCTCCATGAAGGCATGCACACAGATGTAAACAGAGATAGAAGGTTGAGCTGGACAGGCCCTTAGGCCCTAATCTCAACTCTTGCTTTGGTGTCCAGGTGTCACTCCTCAGAGGCTTTGGTTCGAAGAACAGGATATGGGGCTTTCCTGAGGCACTGAAAAGAACTCCTCTCGTCTCCACATGGGAAGCTTCCTTATTGGAGCCGTGTCAAACACCTCAGGTTGGAGAATCCTGCAGAGTCCCTGAGCCACCTCCACATTCCTAGGTCTCCCAGACCACCAAGCCACAGTAGGACTCATCTTCAGGAGAGTCCATTTCAACTCTCCCCTCTGGGTAGCTCACCCAGGAGCCCGCAGATTGAGCCTGCCTTGTCCTGACTAAAGAGTGGGAAAATGAGGTGGCGTTCCCAGGCATCCATGCTTAGACACATGCTCTCGAGTCTTTCCGTATGGGGCCTCCTGGAACCATCCAATAGCACTCGACTGTCGTGCAGAAGGAAACCTTGAGGTTTGGAGTAGTTTACAAATCCCATCGTAGGCAAACCTCCCTGGCCTCATGAAGCCCCCACACCCTTCAGGAAGAGGCCATGCTGGACAAAAACTCTAGCCTGAAACACCTCTCATAGTTGACATGACCTCAGTGCAGGAGATCTCGATTCAGCCTCTGCAGAGTGGGCCTGCCGTGCCCTCGGTCCCAAACCTCACGCTAGCTTGTGTTTTCAGACTTCCTTCCTCACAATCCTGGCAAACAAGCCCTCCGGACTAGGAACTCCAGAACCACAACCCAGCCCAGGGTCTGCCCAATGGAAGAAAAACGTTTCCCTGTGGGGCTCTCTCCAGAAAACCCAGATGAGGATCAACCTGCTCGGGCCTCGACGGTACCCGAACTGGATAGGCTGCACTGGGCACTTATGCTCTGTCTGACACAGCCTGAAGCCAGACGTCCAGACAGACAAGGAGACAGCTGGCCGCACACACAGCACTTCGGACACGCCATGGTCTTATGCCGTCACCTCTTTTTAACCTTGGTTTTCAGATATCTGAACCTAGACATTATATCAATTCTCCAACAGCTGGGTATCGGAAGCACAAAACAGAACTCCTCCTTCCCCGTGGCTGTAAAGCTTGCTCTTGGCATGGAGTCACACCTTCAGGGTGGGAGAAACCTTCATGGTCCCTGATGCCACGCCCAAACTTGAGTGCTGATGGGCACAAATTCACACTGTGACCTCAGCATGAGCCCCATGTCAAAGTAAGGCCTGTCAGGGCCTGGACCAAGAGGCGCATATGGGGCTTGCCAAGCCCCTATGCACCCAATCCTCACCAGTGTTTCAGTTTTCTAGTCGCCCCGCCTGTACCTGGGGCTCTGCTCTGGAATACCTTTCTTGGAGAGACACATGAGCCAGACAACACGACTCCACCCTTCCCACAAAATGACCCCAAACTCTTGGGAGCTGGGACAAATCCCCAGAGAGGGATACTCGTCCACAGTCCCTGAGGCCACCCCTCCAATCCACGGCTATCCCGGACACAACATCCAGAGACAAAAGCCTGAAGGAACGCCTCCCACTCGCCCTTGTTTCAGAGGCCCAGGAGCTCCCTCTCGGGCTGTACATCCGGCCTGCCATACCCTAGGCGCCACTCATAAGCTGAGTTTGTGTTTTCAGACTTCTGTGCCCACAGCCTTGACCCACACAACCTCCAGGCTAGGGCCTCTGGAGCCACAGCGAAAGATTGTGCCTGCCCTCTCCAAGGCAAGTGTGCCCAATCCATTGACCACAACCCTACAGGTTAGGGAAAAGCTCCAAGGCCCCTGAGGCCATCAATAGTGTAAACCACCCTGGATTAAGAGGGGCTCTCTTACAACAGCGGAGCAACTATCTCCACTTAGACTCTCAGACAGTGTCCCCAGAGACAGAAGGTTGAAATGGACAGGCCCCCAGGCTCTAATCTGGACCTTAGCTTTGGTTTCTATGTGTCCGTCCTCAGAGGAATGTTTTCGAAGACCAGCACACGAGGCTTTTCTGAGGCACCAAACCAATCCTCTCTCGCCTCCACATGGGGAGCTTACTTACTGGGGATGTATCAAACCCTTCAGGTAGGAGAGTTCCGCAGGGCCACTGAACAACCAGCACATTCCAAGGTCTCCATGGACCCAAGCGCACATTATGACGCATCCTCAGGAGAGGCCATTTCACTCAGCCCCCTGGGTAGCGTGCCCCAGAGGCAGCAGATCAAACATATCTTGTGGCTAATGGCCAATGGGAATGCGAGGCATGCTGGACAGGGATCCATCCTTCGAACCGTGCTCTCCAGTCCTTCCGTATGGTATGTCCTGGAGCCATGCAACAGGACTCGAATGTCCCGCAGAAGGAAACCTTGTGGTTTGGGGCAACCTCCAATCTCAGCGTGGGTAAACTTCCTTGGCCTCATGAGGCCCCCGCTTCATGAAGGTGCCATCATGGACACATACTCCAGCCTCAGCCAACGTCTAATCCTCAGCCTGACTTCAGATGCAGGAGATGTTGATTCAGCCTCTGCAGAGTGGGCCTACTCTGCCCTTGGCTCCAATCCTCACTTTAGCTTGTGTTCCTAGACTTCCGTCCTCACACTCCTGGCTCACAAACCCTCCCTACTGGGAAATCTGGGGCCACAATGAAGTACTCTGCCTGCCTCCCAGGAGAAAAACTTTGTCTATGGTGCTGCCCAGAAACCCCAAATGAGGATCAAACTGCTTGGCCCTCGGCAACACCCCAATTGCATAGGCTACCTTAAACAGTGATGCTCTGTCGCAAATATCCTGAGACCAGACCTTCTAACAGACACCGACACAGCTGGCTGCACACCCAGCACATTGGACCCGCCACTGCCTTAGGCCACCATCCATTCCCAACCTCGGTTTTCAGTCATCGGAACCTAGACCTTATCTCCAATCCCTGCACAGGGGGGAACCTGATGCACAAGTCAGAACCCCTCCTTCCCCATGGCAAGAAACCTTGCTGCTTGCAGTGAGTCAAACCTTCAGTGTAGGCGAAAATGGCATGGCCCATGAGGCCACGCCCATGCGTGAGGCCTGCCTTCGGCACAAACACACATGGTGACCCTCAGCGTGAGTACCTTATTCAAGTAACACCTCTCAGTGACTGGACCAAGAGCCCACATATGTGGCTTGCCATGCCCATAGGCACGCAGGACTAACTAGATGGTGTGTATTCCAGTTGAGGGAACCCACTGATGTGCTCTAGAGGCCCTCTCCTGGAAGGTCCCCTGTGGCAGAAAACAGTACTCTTCCCTACCCACTGAATGAACCCAAACACTTGGGAGCTTGGACAATCCCCCGAGAGGAAGGCTCTTCCTCGGCCCCTGAAGCAACCCCTACACTGAACGGCCACTGTGAAAGCAACACCCAGAGACAAAAGCCTGAGCGACTGCCTCCCACTTGCCCTCCTTTGATATCCAGAGGATCTCCCCTCACGGACTGGAGATCAGGCCTGCCATTACCTTGGCCCCTACCAGAGCCAAGTTTGCTTTTTCAGACATCTGTCCCCACAGCCCTGGCAAACACAGCCTCTAGGCTGAGTTTCCTGGAGCCATACCACAGGACCGTGCCTGCTCTCTCCTGGGATACTCTGTCCATTCATTTGGCCACACACCTCCAGAATATGAGAAACCTCAAGGCCCCCGAGGACATCCCACTACCGGGAGCCTCCCTGTACACACAGGGGCCTTCGGACACAAGCTGAGCTGCTACCTCCATGAAGGCATGCACACAGATGTAAACAGAGATAGAAGGTTGAGCTGGACAGGCCCTTAGGCCCTAATCTCAACTCTTGCTTTGGTGTCCAGGTGTCACTCCTCAGAGGCTTTGGTTCGAAGAACAGGATATGGGGCTTTCCTGAGGCACTGAAAAGAACTCCTCTCGTCTCCACATGGGAAGCTTCCTTATTGGAGCCGTGTCAAACACCTCAGGTTGGAGAATCCTGCAGAGTCCCTGAGCCACCTCCACATTCCTAGGTCTCCCAGACCACCAAGCCACAGTAGGACTCATCTTCAGGAGAGTCCATTTCAACTCTCCCCTCTGGGTAGCTCACCCAGGAGCCCGCAGATTGAGCCTGCCTTGTCCTGACTAAAGAGTGGGAAAATGAGGTGGCGTTCCCAGGCATCCATGCTTAGACACATGCTCTCGAGTCTTTCCGTATGGGGCCTCCTGGAACCATCCAATAGCACTCGACTGTCGTGCAGAAGGAAACCTTGAGGTTTGGAGTAGTTTACAAATCCCATCGTAGGCAAACCTCCCTGGCCTCATGAAGCCCCCACACCCTTCAGGAAGAGGCCATGCTGGACAAAAACTCTAGCCTGAAACACCTCTCATAGTTGACATGACCTCAGTGCAGGAGATCTCGATTCAGCCTCTGCAGAGTGGGCCTGCCGTGCCCTCGGTCCCAAACCTCACGCTAGCTTGTGTTTTCAGACTTCCTTCCTCACAATCCTGGCAAACAAGCCCTCCGGACTAGGAACTCCAGAACCACAACCCAGCCCAGGGTCTGCCCAATGGAAGAAAAACGTTTCCCTGTGGGGCTCTCTCCAGAAAACCCAGATGAGGATCAACCTGCTCGGGCCTCGACGGTACCCGAACTGGATAGGCTGCACTGGGCACTTATGCTCTGTCTGACACAGCCTGAAGCCAGACGTCCAGACAGACAAGGAGACAGCTGGCCGCACACACAGCACTTCGGACACGCCATGGTCTTATGCCGTCACCTCTTTTTAACCTTGGTTTTCAGATATCTGAACCTAGACATTATATCAATTCTCCAACAGCTGGGTATCGGAAGCACAAAACAGAACTCCTCCTTCCCCGTGGCTGTAAAGCTTGCTCTTGGCATGGAGTCACACCTTCAGGGTGGGAGAAACCTTCATGGTCCCTGATGCCACGCCCAAACTTGAGTGCTGATGGGCACAAATTCACACTGTGACCTCAGCATGAGCCCCATGTCAAAGTAAGGCCTGTCAGGGCCTGGACCAAGAGGCGCATATGGGGCTTGCCAAGCCCCTATGCACCCAATCCTCACCAGTGTTTCAGTTTTCTAGTCGCCCCGCCTGTACCTGGGGCTCTGCTCTGGAATACCTTTCTTGGAGAGACACATGAGCCAGACAACACGACTCCACCCTTCCCACAAAATGACCCCAAACTCTTGGGAGCTGGGACAAATCCCCAGAGAGGGATACTCGTCCACAGTCCCTGAGGCCACCCCTCCAATCCACGGCTATCCCGGACACAACATCCAGAGACAAAAGCCTGAAGGAACGCCTCCCACTCGCCCTTGTTTCAGAGGCCCAGGAGCTCCCTCTCGGGCTGTACATCCGGCCTGCCATACCCTAGGCGCCACTCATAAGCTGAGTTTGTGTTTTCAGACTTCTGTGCCCACAGCCTTGACCCACACAACCTCCAGGCTAGGGCCTCTGGAGCCACAGCGAAAGATTGTGCCTGCCCTCTCCAAGGCAAGTGTGCCCAATCCATTGACCACAACCCTACAGGTTAGGGAAAAGCTCCAAGGCCCCTGAGGCCATCAATAGTGTAAACCACCCTGGATTAAGAGGGGCTCTCTTACAACAGCGGAGCAACTATCTCCACTTAGACTCTCAGACAGTGTCCCCAGAGACAGAAGGTTGAAATGGACAGGCCCCCAGGCTCTAATCTGGACCTTAGCTTTGGTTTCTATGTGTCCGTCCTCAGAGGAATGTTTTCGAAGACCAGCACACGAGGCTTTTCTGAGGCACCAAACCAATCCTCTCTCGCCTCCACATGGGGAGCTTACTTACTGGGGATGTATCAAACCCTTCAGGTAGGAGAGTTCCGCAGGGCCACTGAACAACCAGCACATTCCAAGGTCTCCATGGACCCAAGCGCACATTATGACGCATCCTCAGGAGAGGCCATTTCACTCAGCCCCCTGGGTAGCGTGCCCCAGAGGCAGCAGATCAAACATATCTTGTGGCTAATGGCCAATGGGAATGCGAGGCATGCTGGACAGGGATCCATCCTTCGAACCGTGCTCTCCAGTCCTTCCGTATGGTATGTCCTGGAGCCATGCAACAGGACTCGAATGTCCCGCAGAAGGAAACCTTGTGGTTTGGGGCAACCTCCAATCTCAGCGTGGGTAAACTTCCTTGGCCTCATGAGGCCCCCGCTTCATGAAGGTGCCATCATGGACACATACTCCAGCCTCAGCCAACGTCTAATCCTCAGCCTGACTTCAGATGCAGGAGATGTTGATTCAGCCTCTGCAGAGTGGGCCTACTCTGCCCTTGGCTCCAATCCTCACTTTAGCTTGTGTTCCTAGACTTCCGTCCTCACACTCCTGGCTCACAAACCCTCCCTACTGGGAAATCTGGGGCCACAATGAAGTACTCTGCCTGCCTCCCAGGAGAAAAACTTTGTCTATGGTGCTGCCCAGAAACCCCAAATGAGGATCAAACTGCTTGGCCCTCGGCAACACCCCAATTGCATAGGCTACCTTAAACAGTGATGCTCTGTCGCAAATATCCTGAGACCAGACCTTCTAACAGACACCGACACAGCTGGCTGCACACCCAGCACATTGGACCCGCCACTGCCTTAGGCCACCATCCATTCCCAACCTCGGTTTTCAGTCATCGGAACCTAGACCTTATCTCCAATCCCTGCACAGGGGGGAACCTGATGCACAAGTCAGAACCCCTCCTTCCCCATGGCAAGAAACCTTGCTGCTTGCAGTGAGTCAAACCTTCAGTGTAGGCGAAAATGGCATGGCCCATGAGGCCACGCCCATGCGTGAGGCCTGCCTTCGGCACAAACACACATGGTGACCCTCAGCGTGAGTACCTTATTCAAGTAACACCTCTCAGTGACTGGACCAAGAGCCCACATATGTGGCTTGCCATGCCCATAGGCACGCAGGACTAACTAGATGGTGTGTATTCCAGTTGAGGGAACCCACTGATGTGCTCTAGAGGCCCTCTCCTGGAAGGTCCCCTGTGGCAGAAAACAGTACTCTTCCCTACCCACTGAATGAACCCAAACACTTGGGAGCTTGGACAATCCCCCGAGAGGAAGGCTCTTCCTCGGCCCCTGAAGCAACCCCTACACTGAACGGCCACTGTGAAAGCAACACCCAGAGACAAAAGCCTGAGCGACTGCCTCCCACTTGCCCTCCTTTGATATCCAGAGGATCTCCCCTCACGGACTGGAGATCAGGCCTGCCATTACCTTGGCCCCTACCAGAGCCAAGTTTGCTTTTTCAGACATCTGTCCCCACAGCCCTGGCAAACACAGCCTCTAGGCTGAGTTTCCTGGAGCCATACCACAGGACCGTGCCTGCTCTCTCCTGGGATACTCTGTCCATTCATTTGGCCACACACCTCCAGAATATGAGAAACCTCAAGGCCCCCGAGGACATCCCACTACCGGGAGCCTCCCTGTACACACAGGGGCCTTCGGACACAAGCTGAGCTGCTACCTCCATGAAGGCATGCACACAGATGTAAACAGAGATAGAAGGTTGAGCTGGACAGGCCCTTAGGCCCTAATCTCAACTCTTGCTTTGGTGTCCAGGTGTCACTCCTCAGAGGCTTTGGTTCGAAGAACAGGATATGGGGCTTTCCTGAGGCACTGAAAAGAACTCCTCTCGTCTCCACATGGGAAGCTTCCTTATTGGAGCCGTGTCAAACACCTCAGGTTGGAGAATCCTGCAGAGTCCCTGAGCCACCTCCACATTCCTAGGTCTCCCAGACCACCAAGCCACAGTAGGACTCATCTTCAGGAGAGTCCATTTCAACTCTCCCCTCTGGGTAGCTCACCCAGGAGCCCGCAGATTGAGCCTGCCTTGTCCTGACTAAAGAGTGGGAAAATGAGGTGGCGTTCCCAGGCATCCATGCTTAGACACATGCTCTCGAGTCTTTCCGTATGGGGCCTCCTGGAACCATCCAATAGCACTCGACTGTCGTGCAGAAGGAAACCTTGAGGTTTGGAGTAGTTTACAAATCCCATCGTAGGCAAACCTCCCTGGCCTCATGAAGCCCCCACACCCTTCAGGAAGAGGCCATGCTGGACAAAAACTCTAGCCTGAAACACCTCTCATAGTTGACATGACCTCAGTGCAAGAGATCTCGATTCAGCCTCTGCAGAGTGGGCCTTCCGTGCCCTCGGTCCCAAACCTCACGCTAGCTTGTGTTTTCAGACTTCCTTCCTCACAATCCTGGCAAACAAGCCCTCCGGACTAGGAACTCCAGAACCACAACCCAGCCCAGGGTCTGCCCAATGGAAGAAAAACGTTTCCCTGTGGGGCTCTCTCCAGAAAACCCAGATGAGGATCAACCTGCTCAGGCCTCGACGGTACCCGAACTGGATAGGCTGCACTGGGCACTTATGCTCTGTCTGACACAGCCTGAAGCCAGACGTCCAGACAGACAAGGAGACAGCTGGCCGCACACACAGCACTTCGGACACGCCATGGTCTTATGCCGTCACCTCTTTTTAACCTTGGTTTTCAGATATCTGAACCTAGACATTATATCAATTCTCCAACAGCTGGGTATCGGAAGCACAAAACAGAACTCCTCCTTCCCCGTGGCTGTAAAGCTTGCTCTTGGCATGGAGTCACACCTTCAGGGTGGGAGAAACCTTCATGGTCCCTGATGCCACGCCCAAACTTGAGTGCTGATGGGCACAAATTCACACTGTGACCTCAGCATGAGCCCCATGTCAAAGTAAGGCCTGTCAGGGCCTGGACCAAGAGGCGCATATGGGGCTTGCCAAGCCCCTATGCACCCAATCCTCACCAGTGTTTCAGTTTTCTAGTCGCCCCGCCTGTACCTGGGGCTCTGCTCTGGAATACCTTTCTTGGAGAGACACATGAGCCAGACAACACGACTCCACCCTTCCCACAAAATGACCCCAAACTCTTGGGAGCTGGGACAAATCCCCAGAGAGGGATACTCGTCCACAGTCCCTGAGGCCACCCCTCCAATCCACGGCTATCCCGGACACAACATCCAGAGACAAAAGCCTGAAGGAACGCCTCCCACTCGCCCTTGTTTCAGAGGCCCAGGAGCTCCCTCTCGGGCTGTACATCCGGCCTGCCATACCCTAGGCGCCACTCATAAGCTGAGTTTGTGTTTTCAGACTTCTGTGCCCACAGCCTTGACCCACACAACCTCCAGGCTAGGGCCTCTGGAGCCACAGCGAAAGATTGTGCCTGCCCTCTCCAAGGCAAGTGTGCCCAATCCATTGACCACAACCCTACAGGTTAGGGAAAAGCTCCAAGGCCCCTGAGGCCATCAATAGTGTAAACCACCCTGGATTAAGAGGGGCTCTCTTACAACAGCGGAGCAACTATCTCCACTTAGACTCTCAGACAGTGTCCCCAGAGACAGAAGGTTGAAATGGACAGGCCCCCAGGCTCTAATCTGGACCTTAGCTTTGGTTTCTATGTGTCCGTCCTCAGAGGAATGTTTTCGAAGACCAGCACACGAGGCTTTTCTGAGGCACCAAACCAATCCTCTCTCGCCTCCACATGGGGAGCTTACTTACTGGGGATGTATCAAACCCTTCAGGTAGGAGAGTTCCGCAGGGCCACTGAACAACCAGCACATTCCAAGGTCTCCATGGACCCAAGCGCACATTATGACGCATCCTCAGGAGAGGCCATTTCACTCAGCCCCCTGGGTAGCGTGCCCCAGAGGCAGCAGATCAAACATATCTTGTGGCTAATGGCCAATGGGAATGCGAGGCATGCTGGACAGGGATCCATCCTTCGAACCGTGCTCTCCAGTCCTTCCGTATGGTATGTCCTGGAGCCATGCAACAGGACTCGAATGTCCCGCAGAAGGAAACCTTGTGGTTTGGGGCAACCTCCAATCTCAGCGTGGGTAAACTTCCTTGGCCTCATGAGGCCCCCGCTTCATGAAGGTGCCATCATGGACACATACTCCAGCCTCAGCCAACGTCTAATCCTCAGCCTGACTTCAGATGCAGGAGATGTTGATTCAGCCTCTGCAGAGTGGGCCTACTCTGCCCTTGGCTCCAATCCTCACTTTAGCTTGTGTTCCTAGACTTCCGTCCTCACACTCCTGGCTCACAAACCCTCCCTACTGGGAAATCTGGGGCCACAATGAAGTACTCTGCCTGCCTCCCAGGAGAAAAACTTTGTCTATGGTGCTGCCCAGAAACCCCAAATGAGGATCAAACTGCTTGGCCCTCGGCAACACCCCAATTGCATAGGCTACCTTAAACAGTGATGCTCTGTCGCAAATATCCTGAGACCAGACCTTCTAACAGACACCGACACAGCTGGCTGCACACCCAGCACATTGGACCCGCCACTGCCTTAGGCCACCATCCATTCCCAACCTCGGTTTTCAGTCATCGGAACCTAGACCTTATCTCCAATCCCTGCACAGGGGGGAACCTGATGCACAAGTCAGAACCCCTCCTTCCCCATGGCAAGAAACCTTGCTGCTTGCAGTGAGTCAAACCTTCAGTGTAGGCGAAAATGGCATGGCCCATGAGGCCACGCCCATGCGTGAGGCCTGCCTTCGGCACAAACACACATGGTGACCCTCAGCGTGAGTACCTTATTCAAGTAACACCTCTCAGTGACTGGACCAAGAGCCCACATATGTGGCTTGCCATGCCCATAGGCACGCAGGACTAACTAGATGGTGTGTATTCCAGTTGAGGGAACCCACTGATGTGCTCTAGAGGCCCTCTCCTGGAAGGTCCCCTGTGGCAGAAAACAGTACTCTTCCCTACCCACTGAATGAACCCAAACACTTGGGAGCTTGGACAATCCCCCGAGAGGAAGGCTCTTCCTCGGCCCCTGAAGCAACCCCTACACTGAACGGCCACTGTGAAAGCAACACCCAGAGACAAAAGCCTGAGCGACTGCCTCCCACTTGCCCTCCTTTGATATCCAGAGGATCTCCCCTCACGGACTGGAGATCAGGCCTGCCATTACCTTGGCCCCTACCAGAGCCAAGTTTGCTTTTTCAGACATCTGTCCCCACAGCCCTGGCAAACACAGCCTCTAGGCTGAGTTTCCTGGAGCCATACCACAGGACCGTGCCTGCTCTCTCCTGGGATACTCTGTCCATTCATTTGGCCACACACCTCCAGAATATGAGAAACCTCAAGGCCCCCGAGGACATCCCACTACCGGGAGCCTCCCTGTACACACAGGGGCCTTCGGACACAAGCTGAGCTGCTACCTCCATGAAGGCATGCACACAGATGTAAACAGAGATAGAAGGTTGAGCTGGACAGGCCCTTAGGCCCTAATCTCAACTCTTGCTTTGGTGTCCAGGTGTCACTCCTCAGAGGCTTTGGTTCGAAGAACAGGATATGGGGCTTTCCTGAGGCACTGAAAAGAACTCCTCTCGTCTCCACATGGGAAGCTTCCTTATTGGAGCCGTGTCAAACACCTCAGGTTGGAGAATCCTGCAGAGTCCCTGAGCCACCTCCACATTCCTAGGTCTCCCAGACCACCAAGCCACAGTAGGACTCATCTTCAGGAGAGTCCATTTCAACTCTCCCCTCTGGGTAGCTCACCCAGGAGCCCGCAGATTGAGCCTGCCTTGTCCTGACTAAAGAGTGGGAAAATGAGGTGGCGTTCCCAGGCATCCATGCTTAGACACATGCTCTCGAGTCTTTCCGTATGGGGCCTCCTGGAACCATCCAATAGCACTCGACTGTCGTGCAGAAGGAAACCTTGAGGTTTGGAGTAGTTTACAAATCCCATCGTAGGCAAACCTCCCTGGCCTCATGAAGCCCCCACACCCTTCAGGAAGAGGCCATGCTGGACAAAAACTCTAGCCTGAAACACCTCTCATAGTTGACATGACCTCAGTGCAAGAGATCTCGATTCAGCCTCTGCAGAGTGGGCCTGCCGTGCCCTCGGTCCCAAACCTCACGCTAGCTTGTGTTTTCAGACTTCCTTCCTCACAATCCTGGCAAACAAGCCCTCCGGACTAGGAACTCCAGAACCACAACCCAGCCCAGGGTCTGCCCAATGGAAGAAAAACGTTTCCCTGTGGGGCTCTCTCCAGAAAACCCAGATGAGGATCAACCTGCTCAGGCCTCGACGGTACCCGAACTGGATAGGCTGCACTGGGCACTTATGCTCTGTCTGACACAGCCTGAAGCCAGACGTCCAGACAGACAAGGAGACAGCTGGCCGCACACACAGCACTTCGGACACGCCATGGTCTTATGCCGTCACCTCTTTCTAACCTTGGTTTTCAGATATCTGAACCTAGACATTATATCAATTCTCCAACAGCTGGGTATCGGAAGCACAAAACAGAACTCCTCCTTCCCCGTGGCTGTAAAGCTTGCTCTTGGCATGGAGTCACACCTTCAGGGTGGGAGAAACCTTCATGGTCCCTGATGCCACGCCCAAACTTGAGTGCTGATGGGCACAAATTCACACTGTGACCTCAGCATGAGCCCCATGTCAAAGTAAGGCCTGTCAGGGCCTGGACCAAGAGGCGCATATGGGGCTTGCCAAGCCCCTATGCACCCAATCCTCACCAGTGTTTCAGTTTTCTAGTCGCCCCGCCTGTACCTGGGGCTCTGCTCTGGAATACCTTTCTTGGAGAGACACATGAGCCAGACAACACGACTCCACCCTTCCCACAAAATGACCCCAAACTCTTGGGAGCTGGGACAAATCCCCAGAGAGGGATACTCGTCCACAGTCCCTGAGGCCACCCCTCCAATCCACGGCTATCCCGGACACAACATCCAGAGACAAAAGCCTGAAGGAACGCCTCCCACTCGCCCTTGTTTCAGAGGCCCAGGAGCTCCCTCTCGGGCTGTACATCCGGCCTGCCATACCCTAGGCGCCACTCATAAGCTGAGTTTGTGTTTTCAGACTTCTGTGCCCACAGCCTTGACCCACACAACCTCCAGGCTAGGGCCTCTGGAGCCACAGCGAAAGATTGTGCCTGCCCTCTCCAAGGCAAGTGTGCCCAATCCATTGACCACAACCCTACAGGTTAGGGAAAAGCTCCAAGGCCCCTGAGGCCATCAATAGTGTAAACCACCCTGGATTAAGAGGGGCTCTCTTACAACAGCGGAGCAACTATCTCCACTTAGACTCTCAGACAGTGTCCCCAGAGACAGAAGGTTGAAATGGACAGGCCCCCAGGCTCTAATCTGGACCTTAGCTTTGGTTTCTATGTGTCCGTCCTCAGAGGAATGTTTTCGAAGACCAGCACACGAGGCTTTTCTGAGGCACCAAACCAATCCTCTCTCGCCTCCACATGGGGAGCTTACTTACTGGGGATGTATCAAACCCTTCAGGTAGGAGAGTTCCGCAGGGCCACTGAACAACCAGCACATTCCAAGGTCTCCATGGACCCAAGCGCACATTATGACGCATCCTCAGGAGAGGCCATTTCACTCAGCCCCCTGGGTAGCGTGCCCCAGAGGCAGCAGATCAAACATATCTTGTGGCTAATGGCCAATGGGAATGCGAGGCATGCTGGACAGGGATCCATCCTTCGAACCGTGCTCTCCAGTCCTTCCGTATGGTATGTCCTGGAGCCATGCAACAGGACTCGAATGTCCCGCAGAAGGAAACCTTGTGGTTTGGGGCAACCTCCAATCTCAGCGTGGGTAAACTTCCTTGGCCTCATGAGGCCCCCGCTTCATGAAGGTGCCATCATGGACACATACTCCAGCCTCAGCCAACGTCTAATCCTCAGCCTGACTTCAGATGCAGGAGATGTTGATTCAGCCTCTGCAGAGTGGGCCTACTCTGCCCTTGGCTCCAATCCTCACTTTAGCTTGTGTTCCTAGACTTCCGTCCTCACACTCCTGGCTCACAAACCCTCCCTACTGGGAAATCTGGGGCCACAATGAAGTACTCTGCCTGCCTCCCAGGAGAAAAACTTTGTCTATGGTGCTGCCCAGAAACCCCAAATGAGGATCAAACTGCTTGGCCCTCGGCAACACCCCAATTGCATAGGCTACCTTAAACAGTGATGCTCTGTCGCAAATATCCTGAGACCAGACCTTCTAACAGACACCGACACAGCTGGCTGCACACCCAGCACATTGGACCCGCCACTGCCTTAGGCCACCATCCATTCCCAACCTCGGTTTTCAGTCATCGGAACCTAGACCTTATCTCCAATCCCTGCACAGGGGGGAACCTGATGCACAAGTCAGAACCCCTCCTTCCCCATGGCAAGAAACCTTGCTGCTTGCAGTGAGTCAAACCTTCAGTGTAGGCGAAAATGGCATGGCCCATGAGGCCACGCCCATGCGTGAGGCCTGCCTTCGGCACAAACACACATGGTGACCCTCAGCGTGAGTACCTTATTCAAGTAACACCTCTCAGTGACTGGACCAAGAGCCCACATATGTGGCTTGCCATGCCCATAGGCACGCAGGACTAACTAGATGGTGTGTATTCCAGTTGAGGGAACCCACTGATGTGCTCTAGAGGCCCTCTCCTGGAAGGTCCCCTGTGGCAGAAAACAGTACTCTTCCCTACCCACTGAATGAACCCAAACACTTGGGAGCTTGGACAATCCCCCGAGAGGAAGGCTCTTCCTCGGCCCCTGAAGCAACCCCTACACTGAACGGCCACTGTGAAAGCAACACCCAGAGACAAAAGCCTGAGCGACTGCCTCCCACTTGCCCTCCTTTGATATCCAGAGGATCTCCCCTCACGGACTGGAGATCAGGCCTGCCATTACCTTGGCCCCTACCAGAGCCAAGTTTGCTTTTTCAGACATCTGTCCCCACAGCCCTGGCAAACACAGCCTCTAGGCTGAGTTTCCTGGAGCCATACCACAGGACCGTGCCTGCTCTCTCCTGGGATACTCTGTCCATTCATTTGGCCACACACCTCCAGAATATGAGAAACCTCAAGGCCCCCGAGGACATCCCACTACCGGGAGCCTCCCTGTACACACAGGGGCCTTCGGACACAAGCTGAGCTGCTACCTCCATGAAGGCATGCACACAGATGTAAACAGAGATAGAAGGTTGAGCTGGACAGGCCCTTAGGCCCTAATCTCAACTCTTGCTTTGGTGTCCAGGTGTCACTCCTCAGAGGCTTTGGTTCGAAGAACAGGATATGGGGCTTTCCTGAGGCACTGAAAAGAACTCCTCTCGTCTCCACATGGGAAGCTTCCTTATTGGAGCCGTGTCAAACACCTCAGGTTGGAGAATCCTGCAGAGTCCCTGAGCCACCTCCACATTCCTAGGTCTCCCAGACCACCAAGCCACAGTAGGACTCATCTTCAGGAGAGTCCATTTCAACTCTCCCCTCTGGGTAGCTCACCCAGGAGCCCGCAGATTGAGCCTGCCTTGTCCTGACTAAAGAGTGGGAAAATGAGGTGGCGTTCCCAGGCATCCATGCTTAGACACATGCTCTCGAGTCTTTCCGTATGGGGCCTCCTGGAACCATCCAATAGCACTCGACTGTCGTGCAGAAGGAAACCTTGAGGTTTGGAGTAGTTTACAAATCCCATCGTAGGCAAACCTCCCTGGCCTCATGAAGCCCCCACACCCTTCAGGAAGAGGCCATGCTGGACAAAAACTCTAGCCTGAAACACCTCTCATAGTTGACATGACCTCAGTGCAAGAGATCTCGATTCAGCCTCTGCAGAGTGGGCCTGCCGTGCCCTCGGTCCCAAACCTCACGCTAGCTTGTGTTTTCAGACTTCCTTCCTCACAATCCTGGCAAACAAGCCCTCCGGACTAGGAACTCCAGAACCACAACCCAGCCCAGGGTCTGCCCAATGGAAGAAAAACGTTTCCCTGTGGGGCTCTCTCCAGAAAACCCAGATGAGGATCAACCTGCTCGGGCCTCGACGGTACCCGAACTGGATAGGCTGCACTGGGCACTTATGCTCTGTCTGACACAGCCTGAAGCCAGACGTCCAGACAGACAAGGAGACAGCTGGCCGCACACACAGCACTTCGGACACGCCATGGTCTTATGCCGTCACCTCTTTTTAACCTTGGTTTTCAGATATCTGAACCTAGACATTATATCAATTCTCCAACAGCTGGGTATCGGAAGCACAAAACAGAACTCCTCCTTCCCCGTGGCTGTAAAGCTTGCTCTTGGCATGGAGTCACACCTTCAGGGTGGGAGAAACCTTCATGGTCCCTGATGCCACGCCCAAACTTGAGTGCTGATGGGCACAAATTCACACTGTGACCTCAGCATGAGCCCCATGTCAAAGTAAGGCCTGTCAGGGCCTGGACCAAGAGGCGCATATGGGGCTTGCCAAGCCCCTATGCACCCAATCCTCACCAGTGTTTCAGTTTTCTAGTCGCCCCGCCTGTACCTGGGGCTCTGCTCTGGAATACCTTTCTTGGAGAGACACATGAGCCAGACAACACGACTCCACCCTTCCCACAAAATGACCCCAAACTCTTGGGAGCTGGGACAAATCCCCAGAGAGGGATACTCGTCCACAGTCCCTGAGGCCACCCCTCCAATCCACGGCTATCCCGGACACAACATCCAGAGACAAAAGCCTGAAGGAACGCCTCCCACTCGCCCTTGTTTCAGAGGCCCAGGAGCTCCCTCTCGGGCTGTACATCCGGCCTGCCATACCCTAGGCGCCACTCATAAGCTGAGTTTGTGTTTTCAGACTTCTGTGCCCACAGCCTTGACCCACACAACCTCCAGGCTAGGGCCTCTGGAGCCACAGCGAAAGATTGTGCCTGCCCTCTCCAAGGCAAGTGTGCCCAATCCATTGACCACAACCCTACAGGTTAGGGAAAAGCTCCAAGGCCCCTGAGGCCATCAATAGTGTAAACCACCCTGGATTAAGAGGGGCTCTCTTACAACAGCGGAGCAACTATCTCCACTTAGACTCTCAGACAGTGTCCCCAGAGACAGAAGGTTGAAATGGACAGGCCCCCAGGCTCTAATCTGGACCTTAGCTTTGGTTTCTATGTGTCCGTCCTCAGAGGAATGTTTTCGAAGACCAGCACACGAGGCTTTTCTGAGGCACCAAACCAATCCTCTCTCGCCTCCACATGGGGAGCTTACTTACTGGGGATGTATCAAACCCTTCAGGTAGGAGAGTTCCGCAGGGCCACTGAACAACCAGCACATTCCAAGGTCTCCATGGACCCAAGCGCACATTATGACGCATCCTCAGGAGAGGCCATTTCACTCAGCCCCCTGGGTAGCGTGCCCCAGAGGCAGCAGATCAAACATATCTTGTGGCTAATGGCCAATGGGAATGCGAGGCATGCTGGACAGGGATCCATCCTTCGAACCGTGCTCTCCAGTCCTTCCGTATGGTATGTCCTGGAGCCATGCAACAGGACTCGAATGTCCCGCAGAAGGAAACCTTGTGGTTTGGGGCAACCTCCAATCTCAGCGTGGGTAAACTTCCTTGGCCTCATGAGGCCCCCGCTTCATGAAGGTGCCATCATGGACACATACTCCAGCCTCAGCCAACGTCTAATCCTCAGCCTGACTTCAGATGCAGGAGATGTTGATTCAGCCTCTGCAGAGTGGGCCTACTCTGCCCTTGGCTCCAATCCTCACTTTAGCTTGTGTTCCTAGACTTCCGTCCTCACACTCCTGGCTCACAAACCCTCCCTACTGGGAAATCTGGGGCCACAATGAAGTACTCTGCCTGCCTCCCAGGAGAAAAACTTTGTCTATGGTGCTGCCCAGAAACCCCAAATGAGGATCAAACTGCTTGGCCCTCGGCAACACCCCAATTGCATAGGCTACCTTAAACAGTGATGCTCTGTCGCAAATATCCTGAGACCAGACCTTCTAACAGACACCGACACAGCTGGCTGCACACCCAGCACATTGGACCCGCCACTGCCTTAGGCCACCATCCATTCCCAACCTCGGTTTTCAGTCATCGGAACCTAGACCTTATCTCCAATCCCTGCACAGGGGGGAACCTGATGCACAAGTCAGAACCCCTCCTTCCCCATGGCAAGAAACCTTGCTGCTTGCAGTGAGTCAAACCTTCAGTGTAGGCGAAAATGGCATGGCCCATGAGGCCACGCCCATGCGTGAGGCCTGCCTTCGGCACAAACACACATGGTGACCCTCAGCGTGAGTACCTTATTCAAGTAACACCTCTCAGTGACTGGACCAAGAGCCCACATATGTGGCTTGCCATGCCCATAGGCACGCAGGACTAACTAGATGGTGTGTATTCCAGTTGAGGGAACCCACTGATGTGCTCTAGAGGCCCTCTCCTGGAAGGTCCCCTGTGGCAGAAAACAGTACTCTTCCCTACCCACTGAATGAACCCAAACACTTGGGAGCTTGGACAATCCCCCGAGAGGAAGGCTCTTCCTCGGCCCCTGAAGCAACCCCTACACTGAACGGCCACTGTGAAAGCAACACCCAGAGACAAAAGCCTGAGCGACTGCCTCCCACTTGCCCTCCTTTGATATCCAGAGGATCTCCCCTCACGGACTGGAGATCAGGCCTGCCATTACCTTGGCCCCTACCAGAGCCAAGTTTGCTTTTTCAGACATCTGTCCCCACAGCCCTGGCAAACACAGCCTCTAGGCTGAGTTTCCTGGAGCCATACCACAGGACCGTGCCTGCTCTCTCCTGGGATACTCTGTCCATTCATTTGGCCACACACCTCCAGAATATGAGAAACCTCAAGGCCCCCGAGGACATCCCACTACCGGGAGCCTCCCTGTACACACAGGGGCCTTCGGACACAAGCTGAGCTGCTACCTCCATGAAGGCATGCACACAGATGTAAACAGAGATAGAAGGTTGAGCTGGACAGGCCCTTAGGCCCTAATCTCAACTCTTGCTTTGGTGTCCAGGTATCACTCCTCAGAGGCTTTGGTTCGAAGAACAGGATATGGGGCTTTCCTGAGGCACTGAAAAGAACTCCTCTCGTCTCCACATGGGAAGCTTCCTTATTGGAGCCGTGTCAAACACCTCAGGTTGGAGAATCCTGCAGAGTCCCTGAGCCACCTCCACATTCCTAGGTCTCCCAGACCACCAAGCCACAGTAGGACTCATCTTCAGGAGAGTCCATTTCAACTCTCCCCTCTGGGTAGCTCACCCAGGAGCCCGCAGATTGAGCCTGCCTTGTCCTGACTAAAGAGTGGGAAAATGAGGTGGCGTTCCCAGGCATCCATGCTTAGACACATGCTCTCGAGTCTTTCCGTATGGGGCCTCCTGGAACCATCCAATAGCACTCGACTGTCGTGCAGAAGGAAACCTTGAGGTTTGGAGTAGTTTACAAATCCCATCGTAGGCAAACCTCCCTGGCCTCATGAAGCCCCCACACCCTTCAGGAAGAGGCCATGCTGGACAAAAACTCTAGCCTGAAACACCTCTCATAGTTGACATGACCTCAGTGCAAGAGATCTCGATTCAGCCTCTGCAGAGTGGGCCTGCCGTGCCCTCGGTCCCAAACCTCACGCTAGCTTGTGTTTTCAGACTTCCTTCCTCACAATCCTGGCAAACAAGCCCTCCGGACTAGGAACTCCAGAACCACAACCCAGCCCAGGGTCTGCCCAATGGAAGAAAAACGTTTCCCTGTGGGGCTCTCTCCAGAAAACCCAGATGAGGATCAACCTGCTCGGGCCTCGACGGTACCCGAACTGGATAGGCTGCACTGGGCACTTATGCTCTGTCTGACACAGCCTGAAGCCAGACGTCCAGACAGACAAGGAGACAGCTGGCCGCACACACAGCACTTCGGACACGCCATGGTCTTATGCCGTCACCTCTTTTTAACCTTGGTTTTCAGATATCTGAACCTAGACATTATATCAATTCTCCAACAGCTGGGTATCGGAAGCACAAAACAGAACTCCTCCTTCCCCGTGGCTGTAAAGCTTGCTCTTGGCATGGAGTCACACCTTCAGGGTGGGAGAAACCTTCATGGTCCCTGATGCCACGCCCAAACTTGAGTGCTGATGGGCACAAATTCACACTGTGACCTCAGCATGAGCCCCATGTCAAAGTAAGGCCTGTCAGGGCCTGGACCAAGAGGCGCATATGGGGCTTGCCAAGCCCCTATGCACCCAATCCTCACCAGTGTTTCAGTTTTCTAGTCGCCCCGCCTGTACCTGGGGCTCTGCTCTGGAATACCTTTCTTGGAGAGACACATGAGCCAGACAACACGACTCCACCCTTCCCACAAAATGACCCCAAACTCTTGGGAGCTGGGACAAATCCCCAGAGAGGGATACTCGTCCACAGTCCCTGAGGCCACCCCTCCAATCCACGGCTATCCCGGACACAACATCCAGAGACAAAAGCCTGAAGGAACGCCTCCCACTCGCCCTTGTTTCAGAGGCCCAGGAGCTCCCTCTCGGGCTGTACATCCGGCCTGCCATACCCTAGGCGCCACTCATAAGCTGAGTTTGTGTTTTCAGACTTCTGTGCCCACAGCCTTGACCCACACAACCTCCAGGCTAGGGCCTCTGGAGCCACAGCGAAAGATTGTGCCTGCCCTCTCCAAGGCAAGTGTGCCCAATCCATTGACCACAACCCTACAGGTTAGGGAAAAGCTCCAAGGCCCCTGAGGCCATCAATAGTGTAAACCACCCTGGATTAAGAGGGGCTCTCTTACAACAGCGGAGCAACTATCTCCACTTAGACTCTCAGACAGTGTCCCCAGAGACAGAAGGTTGAAATGGACAGGCCCCCAGGCTCTAATCTGGACCTTAGCTTTGGTTTCTATGTGTCCGTCCTCAGAGGAATGTTTTCGAAGACCAGCACACGAGGCTTTTCTGAGGCACCAAACCAATCCTCTCTCGCCTCCACATGGGGAGCTTACTTACTGGGGATGTATCAAACCCTTCAGGTAGGAGAGTTCCGCAGGGCCACTGAACAACCAGCACATTCCAAGGTCTCCATGGACCCAAGCGCACATTATGACGCATCCTCAGGAGAGGCCATTTCACTCAGCCCCCTGGGTAGCGTGCCCCAGAGGCAGCAGATCAAACATATCTTGTGGCTAATGGCCAATGGGAATGCGAGGCATGCTGGACAGGGATCCATCCTTCGAACCGTGCTCTCCAGTCCTTCCGTATGGTATGTCCTGGAGCCATGCAACAGGACTCGAATGTCCCGCAGAAGGAAACCTTGTGGTTTGGGGCAACCTCCAATCTCAGCGTGGGTAAACTTCCTTGGCCTCATGAGGCCCCCGCTTCATGAAGGTGCCATCATGGACACATACTCCAGCCTCAGCCAACGTCTAATCCTCAGCCTGACTTCAGATGCAGGAGATGTTGATTCAGCCTCTGCAGAGTGGGCCTACTCTGCCCTTGGCTCCAATCCTCACTTTAGCTTGTGTTCCTAGACTTCCGTCCTCACACTCCTGGCTCACAAACCCTCCCTACTGGGAAATCTGGGGCCACAATGAAGTACTCTGCCTGCCTCCCAGGAGAAAAACTTTGTCTATGGTGCTGCCCAGAAACCCCAAATGAGGATCAAACTGCTTGGCCCTCGGCAACACCCCAATTGCATAGGCTACCTTAAACAGTGATGCTCTGTCGCAAATATCCTGAGACCAGACCTTCTAACAGACACCGACACAGCTGGCTGCACACCCAGCACATTGGACCCGCCACTGCCTTAGGCCACCATCCATTCCCAACCTCGGTTTTCAGTCATCGGAACCTAGACCTTATCTCCAATCCCTGCACAGGGGGGAACCTGATGCACAAGTCAGAACCCCTCCTTCCCCATGGCAAGAAACCTTGCTGCTTGCAGTGAGTCAAACCTTCAGTGTAGGCGAAAATGGCATGGCCCATGAGGCCACGCCCATGCGTGAGGCCTGCCTTCGGCACAAACACACATGGTGACCCTCAGCGTGAGTACCTTATTCAAGTAACACCTCTCAGTGACTGGACCAAGAGCCCACATATGTGGCTTGCCATGCCCATAGGCACGCAGGACTAACTAGATGGTGTGTATTCCAGTTGAGGGAACCCACTGATGTGCTCTAGAGGCCCTCTCCTGGAAGGTCCCCTGTGGCAGAAAACAGTACTCTTCCCTACCCACTGAATGAACCCAAACACTTGGGAGCTTGGACAATCCCCCGAGAGGAAGGCTCTTCCTCGGCCCCTGAAGCAACCCCTACACTGAACGGCCACTGTGAAAGCAACACCCAGAGACAAAAGCCTGAGCGACTGCCTCCCACTTGCCCTCCTTTGATATCCAGAGGATCTCCCCTCACGGACTGGAGATCAGGCCTGCCATTACCTTGGCCCCTACCAGAGCCAAGTTTGCTTTTTCAGACATCTGTCCCCACAGCCCTGGCAAACACAGCCTCTAGGCTGAGTTTCCTGGAGCCATACCACAGGACCGTGCCTGCTCTCTCCTGGGATACTCTGTCCATTCATTTGGCCACACACCTCCAGAATATGAGAAACCTCAAGGCCCCCGAGGACATCCCACTACCGGGAGCCTCCCTGTACACACAGGGGCCTTCGGACACAAGCTGAGCTGCTACCTCCATGAAGGCATGCACACAGATGTAAACAGAGATAGAAGGTTGAGCTGGACAGGCCCTTAGGCCCTAATCTCAACTCTTGCTTTGGTGTCCAGGTGTCACTCCTCAGAGGCTTTGGTTCGAAGAACAGGATATGGGGCTTTCCTGAGGCACTGAAAAGAACTCCTCTCGTCTCCACATGGGAAGCTTCCTTATTGGAGCCGTGTCAAACACCTCAGGTTGGAGAATCCTGCAGAGTCCCTGAGCCACCTCCACATTCCTAGGTCTCCCAGACCACCAAGCCACAGTAGGACTCATCTTCAGGAGAGTCCATTTCAACTCTCCCCTCTGGGTAGCTCACCCAGGAGCCCGCAGATTGAGCCTGCCTTGTCCTGACTAAAGAGTGGGAAAATGAGGTGGCGTTCCCAGGCATCCATGCTTAGACACATGCTCTCGAGTCTTTCCGTATGGGGCCTCCTGGAACCATCCAATAGCACTCGACTGTCGTGCAGAAGGAAACCTTGAGGTTTGGAGTAGTTTACAAATCCCATCGTAGGCAAACCTCCCTGGCCTCATGAAGCCCCCACACCCTTCAGGAAGAGGCCATGCTGGACAAAAACTCTAGCCTGAAACACCTCTCATAGTTGACATGACCTCAGTGCAAGAGATCTCGATTCAGCCTCTGCAGAGTGGGCCTGCCGTGCCCTCGGTCCCAAACCTCACGCTAGCTTGTGTTTTCAGACTTCCTTCCTCACAATCCTGGCAAACAAGCCCTCCGGACTAGGAACTCCAGAACCACAACCCAGCCCAGGGTCTGCCCAATGGAAGAAAAACGTTTCCCTGTGGGGCTCTCTCCAGAAAACCCAGATGAGGATCAACCTGCTCGGGCCTCGACGGTACCCGAACTGGATAGGCTGCACTGGGCACTTATGCTCTGTCTGACACAGCCTGAAGCCAGACGTCCAGACAGACAAGGAGACAGCTGGCCGCACACACAGCACTTCGGACACGCCATGGTCTTATGCCGTCACCTCTTTTTAACCTTGGTTTTCAGATATCTGAACCTAGACATTATATCAATTCTCCAACAGCTGGGTATCGGAAGCACAAAACAGAACTCCTCCTTCCCCGTGGCTGTAAAGCTTGCTCTTGGCATGGAGTCACACCTTCAGGGTGGGAGAAACCTTCATGGTCCCTGATGCCACGCCCAAACTTGAGTGCTGATGGGCACAAATTCACACTGTGACCTCAGCATGAGCCCCATGTCAAAGTAAGGCCTGTCAGGGCCTGGACCAAGAGGCGCATATGGGGCTTGCCAAGCCCCTATGCACCCAATCCTCACCAGTGTTTCAGTTTTCTAGTCGCCCCGCCTGTACCTGGGGCTCTGCTCTGGAATACCTTTCTTGGAGAGACACATGAGCCAGACAACACGACTCCACCCTTCCCACAAAATGACCCCAAACTCTTGGGAGCTGGGACAAATCCCCAGAGAGGGATACTCGTCCACAGTCCCTGAGGCCACCCCTCCAATCCACGGCTATCCCGGACACAACATCCAGAGACAAAAGCCTGAAGGAACGCCTCCCACTCGCCCTTGTTTCAGAGGCCCAGGAGCTCCCTCTCGGGCTGTACATCCGGCCTGCCATACCCTAGGCGCCACTCATAAGCTGAGTTTGTGTTTTCAGACTTCTGTGCCCACAGCCTTGACCCACACAACCTCCAGGCTAGGGCCTCTGGAGCCACAGCGAAAGATTGTGCCTGCCCTCTCCAAGGCAAGTGTGCCCAATCCATTGACCACAACCCTACAGGTTAGGGAAAAGCTCCAAGGCCCCTGAGGCCATCAATAGTGTAAACCACCCTGGATTAAGAGGGGCTCTCTTACAACAGCGGAGCAACTATCTCCACTTAGACTCTCAGACAGTGTCCCCAGAGACAGAAGGTTGAAATGGACAGGCCCCCAGGCTCTAATCTGGACCTTAGCTTTGGTTTCTATGTGTCCGTCCTCAGAGGAATGTTTTCGAAGACCAGCACACGAGGCTTTTCTGAGGCACCAAACCAATCCTCTCTCGCCTCCACATGGGGAGCTTACTTACTGGGGATGTATCAAACCCTTCAGGTAGGAGAGTTCCGCAGGGCCACTGAACAACCAGCACATTCCAAGGTCTCCATGGACCCAAGCGCACATTATGACGCATCCTCAGGAGAGGCCATTTCACTCAGCCCCCTGGGTAGCGTGCCCCAGAGGCAGCAGATCAAACATATCTTGTGGCTAATGGCCAATGGGAATGCGAGGCATGCTGGACAGGGATCCATCCTTCGAACCGTGCTCTCCAGTCCTTCCGTATGGTATGTCCTGGAGCCATGCAACAGGACTCGAATGTCCCGCAGAAGGAAACCTTGTGGTTTGGGGCAACCTCCAATCTCAGCGTGGGTAAACTTCCTTGGCCTCATGAGGCCCCCGCTTCATGAAGGTGCCATCATGGACACATACTCCAGCCTCAGCCAACGTCTAATCCTCAGCCTGACTTCAGATGCAGGAGATGTTGATTCAGCCTCTGCAGAGTGGGCCTACTCTGCCCTTGGCTCCAATCCTCACTTTAGCTTGTGTTCCTAGACTTCCGTCCTCACACTCCTGGCTCACAAACCCTCCCTACTGGGAAATCTGGGGCCACAATGAAGTACTCTGCCTGCCTCCCAGGAGAAAAACTTTGTCTATGGTGCTGCCCAGAAACCCCAAATGAGGATCAAACTGCTTGGCCCTCGGCAACACCCCAATTGCATAGGCTACCTTAAACAGTGATGCTCTGTCGCAAATATCCTGAGACCAGACCTTCTAACAGACACCGACACAGCTGGCTGCACACCCAGCACATTGGACCCGCCACTGCCTTAGGCCACCATCCATTCCCAACCTCGGTTTTCAGTCATCGGAACCTAGACCTTATCTCCAATCCCTGCACAGGGGGGAACCTGATGCACAAGTCAGAACCCCTCCTTCCCCATGGCAAGAAACCTTGCTGCTTGCAGTGAGTCAAACCTTCAGTGTAGGCGAAAATGGCATGGCCCATGAGGCCACGCCCATGCGTGAGGCCTGCCTTCGGCACAAACACACATGGTGACCCTCAGCGTGAGTACCTTATTCAAGTAACACCTCTCAGTGACTGGACCAAGAGCCCACATATGTGGCTTGCCATGCCCATAGGCACGCAGGACTAACTAGATGGTGTGTATTCCAGTTGAGGGAACCCACTGATGTGCTCTAGAGGCCCTCTCCTGGAAGGTCCCCTGTGGCAGAAAACAGTACTCTTCCCTACCCACTGAATGAACCCAAACACTTGGGAGCTTGGACAATCCCCCGAGAGGAAGGCTCTTCCTCGGCCCCTGAAGCAACCCCTACACTGAACGGCCACTGTGAAAGCAACACCCAGAGACAAAAGCCTGAGCGACTGCCTCCCACTTGCCCTCCTTTGATATCCAGAGGATCTCCCCTCACGGACTGGAGATCAGGCCTGCCATTACCTTGGCCCCTACCAGAGCCAAGTTTGCTTTTTCAGACATCTGTCCCCACAGCCCTGGCAAACACAGCCTCTAGGCTGAGTTTCCTGGAGCCATACCACAGGACCGTGCCTGCTCTCTCCTGGGATACTCTGTCCATTCATTTGGCCACACACCTCCAGAATATGAGAAACCTCAAGGCCCCCGAGGACATCCCACTACCGGGAGCCTCCCTGTACACACAGGGGCCTTCGGACACAAGCTGAGCTGCTACCTCCATGAAGGCATGCACACAGATGTAAACAGAGATAGAAGGTTGAGCTGGACAGGCCCTTAGGCCCTAATCTCAACTCTTGCTTTGGTGTCCAGGTATCACTCCTCAGAGGCTTTGGTTCGAAGAACAGGATATGGGGCTTTCCTGAGGCACTGAAAAGAACTCCTCTCGTCTCCACATGGGAAGCTTCCTTATTGGAGCCGTGTCAAACACCTCAGGTTGGAGAATCCTGCAGAGTCCCTGAGCCACCTCCACATTCCTAGGTCTCCCAGACCACCAAGCCACAGTAGGACTCATCTTCAGGAGAGTCCATTTCAACTCTCCCCTCTGGGTAGCTCACCCAGGAGCCCGCAGATTGAGCCTGCCTTGTCCTGACTAAAGAGTGGGAAAATGAGGTGGCGTTCCCAGGCATCCATGCTTAGACACATGCTCTCGAGTCTTTCCGTATGGGGCCTCCTGGAACCATCCAATAGCACTCGACTGTCGTGCAGAAGGAAACCTTGAGGTTTGGAGTAGTTTACAAATCCCATCGTAGGCAAACCTCCCTGGCCTCATGAAGCCCCCACACCCTTCAGGAAGAGGCCATGCTGGACAAAAACTCTAGCCTGAAACACCTCTCATAGTTGACATGACCTCAGTGCAAGAGATCTCGATTCAGCCTCTGCAGAGTGGGCCTGCCGTGCCCTCGGTCCCAAACCTCACGCTAGCTTGTGTTTTCAGACTTCCTTCCTCACAATCCTGGCAAACAAGCCCTCCGGACTAGGAACTCCAGAACCACAACCCAGCCCAGGGTCTGCCCAATGGAAGAAAAACGTTTCCCTGTGGGGCTCTCTCCAGAAAACCCAGATGAGGATCAACCTGCTCGGGCCTCGACGGTACCCGAACTGGATAGGCTGCACTGGGCACTTATGCTCTGTCTGACACAGCCTGAAGCCAGACGTCCAGACAGACAAGGAGACAGCTGGCCGCACACACAGCACTTCGGACACGCCATGGTCTTATGCCGTCACCTCTTTTTAACCTTGGTTTTCAGATATCTGAACCTAGACATTATATCAATTCTCCAACAGCTGGGTATCGGAAGCACAAAACAGAACTCCTCCTTCCCCGTGGCTGTAAAGCTTGCTCTTGGCATGGAGTCACACCTTCAGGGTGGGAGAAACCTTCATGGTCCCTGATGCCACGCCCAAACTTGAGTGCTGATGGGCACAAATTCACACTGTGACCTCAGCATGAGCCCCATGTCAAAGTAAGGCCTGTCAGGGCCTGGACCAAGAGGCGCATATGGGGCTTGCCAAGCCCCTATGCACCCAATCCTCACCAGTGTTTCAGTTTTCTAGTCGCCCCGCCTGTACCTGGGGCTCTGCTCTGGAATACCTTTCTTGGAGAGACACATGAGCCAGACAACACGACTCCACCCTTCCCACAAAATGACCCCAAACTCTTGGGAGCTGGGACAAATCCCCAGAGAGGGATACTCGTCCACAGTCCCTGAGGCCACCCCTCCAATCCACGGCTATCCCGGACACAACATCCAGAGACAAAAGCCTGAAGGAACGCCTCCCACTCGCCCTTGTTTCAGAGGCCCAGGAGCTCCCTCTCGGGCTGTACATCCGGCCTGCCATACCCTAGGCGCCACTCATAAGCTGAGTTTGTGTTTTCAGACTTCTGTGCCCACAGCCTTGACCCACACAACCTCCAGGCTAGGGCCTCTGGAGCCACAGCGAAAGATTGTGCCTGCCCTCTCCAAGGCAAGTGTGCCCAATCCATTGACCACAACCCTACAGGTTAGGGAAAAGCTCCAAGGCCCCTGAGGCCATCAATAGTGTAAACCACCCTGGATTAAGAGGGGCTCTCTTACAACAGCGGAGCAACTATCTCCACTTAGACTCTCAGACAGTGTCCCCAGAGACAGAAGGTTGAAATGGACAGGCCCCCAGGCTCTAATCTGGACCTTAGCTTTGGTTTCTATGTGTCCGTCCTCAGAGGAATGTTTTCGAAGACCAGCACACGAGGCTTTTCTGAGGCACCAAACCAATCCTCTCTCGCCTCCACATGGGGAGCTTACTTACTGGGGATGTATCAAACCCTTCAGGTAGGAGAGTTCCGCAGGGCCACTGAACAACCAGCACATTCCAAGGTCTCCATGGACCCAAGCGCACATTATGACGCATCCTCAGGAGAGGCCATTTCACTCAGCCCCCTGGGTAGCGTGCCCCAGAGGCAGCAGATCAAACATATCTTGTGGCTAATGGCCAATGGGAATGCGAGGCATGCTGGACAGGGATCCATCCTTCGAACCGTGCTCTCCAGTCCTTCCGTATGGTATGTCCTGGAGCCATGCAACAGGACTCGAATGTCCCGCAGAAGGAAACCTTGTGGTTTGGGGCAACCTCCAATCTCAGCGTGGGTAAACTTCCTTGGCCTCATGAGGCCCCCGCTTCATGAAGGTGCCATCATGGACACATACTCCAGCCTCAGCCAACGTCTAATCCTCAGCCTGACTTCAGATGCAGGAGATGTTGATTCAGCCTCTGCAGAGTGGGCCTACTCTGCCCTTGGCTCCAATCCTCACTTTAGCTTGTGTTCCTAGACTTCCGTCCTCACACTCCTGGCTCACAAACCCTCCCTACTGGGAAATCTGGGGCCACAATGAAGTACTCTGCCTGCCTCCCAGGAGAAAAACTTTGTCTATGGTGCTGCCCAGAAACCCCAAATGAGGATCAAACTGCTTGGCCCTCGGCAACACCCCAATTGCATAGGCTACCTTAAACAGTGATGCTCTGTCGCAAATATCCTGAGACCAGACCTTCTAACAGACACCGACACAGCTGGCTGCACACCCAGCACATTGGACCCGCCACTGCCTTAGGCCACCATCCATTCCCAACCTCGGTTTTCAGTCATCGGAACCTAGACCTTATCTCCAATCCCTGCACAGGGGGGAACCTGATGCACAAGTCAGAACCCCTCCTTCCCCATGGCAAGAAACCTTGCTGCTTGCAGTGAGTCAAACCTTCAGTGTAGGCGAAAATGGCATGGCCCATGAGGCCACGCCCATGCGTGAGGCCTGCCTTCGGCACAAACACACATGGTGACCCTCAGCGTGAGTACCTTATTCAAGTAACACCTCTCAGTGACTGGACCAAGAGCCCACATATGTGGCTTGCCATGCCCATAGGCACGCAGGACTAACTAGATGGTGTGTATTCCAGTTGAGGGAACCCACTGATGTGCTCTAGAGGCCCTCTCCTGGAAGGTCCCCTGTGGCAGAAAACAGTACTCTTCCCTACCCACTGAATGAACCCAAACACTTGGGAGCTTGGACAATCCCCCGAGAGGAAGGCTCTTCCTCGGCCCCTGAAGCAACCCCTACACTGAACGGCCACTGTGAAAGCAACACCCAGAGACAAAAGCCTGAGCGACTGCCTCCCACTTGCCCTCCTTTGATATCCAGAGGATCTCCCCTCACGGACTGGAGATCAGGCCTGCCATTACCTTGGCCCCTACCAGAGCCAAGTTTGCTTTTTCAGACATCTGTCCCCACAGCCCTGGCAAACACAGCCTCTAGGCTGAGTTTCCTGGAGCCATACCACAGGACCGTGCCTGCTCTCTCCTGGGATACTCTGTCCATTCATTTGGCCACACACCTCCAGAATATGAGAAACCTCAAGGCCCCCGAGGACATCCCACTACCGGGAGCCTCCCTGTACACACAGGGGCCTTCGGACACAAGCTGAGCTGCTACCTCCATGAAGGCATGCACACAGATGTAAACAGAGATAGAAGGTTGAGCTGGACAGGCCCTTAGGCCCTAATCTCAACTCTTGCTTTGGTGTCCAGGTGTCACTCCTCAGAGGCTTTGGTTCGAAGAACAGGATATGGGGCTTTCCTGAGGCACTGAAAAGAACTCCTCTCGTCTCCACATGGGAAGCTTCCTTATTGGAGCCGTGTCAAACACCTCAGGTTGGAGAATCCTGCAGAGTCCCTGAGCCACCTCCACATTCCTAGGTCTCCCAGACCACCAAGCCACAGTAGGACTCATCTTCAGGAGAGTCCATTTCAACTCTCCCCTCTGGGTAGCTCACCCAGGAGCCCGCAGATTGAGCCTGCCTTGTCCTGACTAAAGAGTGGGAAAATGAGGTGGCGTTCCCAGGCATCCATGCTTAGACACATGCTCTCGAGTCTTTCCGTATGGGGCCTCCTGGAACCATCCAATAGCACTCGACTGTCGTGCAGAAGGAAACCTTGAGGTTTGGAGTAGTTTACAAATCCCATCGTAGGCAAACCTCCCTGGCCTCATGAAGCCCCCACACCCTTCAGGAAGAGGCCATGCTGGACAAAAACTCTAGCCTGAAACACCTCTCATAGTTGACATGACCTCAGTGCAGGAGATCTCGATTCAGCCTCTGCAGAGTGGGCCTGCCGTGCCCTCGGTCCCAAACCTCACGCTAGCTTGTGTTTTCAGACTTCCTTCCTCACAATCCTGGCAAACAAGCCCTCCGGACTAGGAACTCCAGAACCACAACCCAGCCCAGGGTCTGCCCAATGGAAGAAAAACGTTTCCCTGTGGGGCTCTCTCCAGAAAACCCAGATGAGGATCAACCTGCTCGGGCCTCGACGGTACCCGAACTGGATAGGCTGCACTGGGCACTTATGCTCTGTCTGACACAGCCTGAAGCCAGACGTCCAGACAGACAAGGAGACAGCTGGCCGCACACACAGCACTTCGGACACGCCATGGTCTTATGCCGTCACCTCTTTTTAACCTTGGTTTTCAGATATCTGAACCTAGACATTATATCAATTCTCCAACAGCTGGGTATCGGAAGCACAAAACAGAACTCCTCCTTCCCCGTGGCTGTAAAGCTTGCTCTTGGCATGGAGTCACACCTTCAGGGTGGGAGAAACCTTCATGGTCCCTGATGCCACGCCCAAACTTGAGTGCTGATGGGCACAAATTCACACTGTGACCTCAGCATGAGCCCCATGTCAAAGTAAGGCCTGTCAGGGCCTGGACCAAGAGGCGCATATGGGGCTTGCCAAGCCCCTATGCACCCAATCCTCACCAGTGTTTCAGTTTTCTAGTCGCCCCGCCTGTACCTGGGGCTCTGCTCTGGAATACCTTTCTTGGAGAGACACATGAGCCAGACAACACGACTCCACCCTTCCCACAAAATGACCCCAAACTCTTGGGAGCTGGGACAAATCCCCAGAGAGGGATACTCGTCCACAGTCCCTGAGGCCACCCCTCCAATCCACGGCTATCCCGGACACAACATCCAGAGACAAAAGCCTGAAGGAACGCCTCCCACTCGCCCTTGTTTCAGAGGCCCAGGAGCTCCCTCTCGGGCTGTACATCCGGCCTGCCATACCCTAGGCGCCACTCATAAGCTGAGTTTGTGTTTTCAGACTTCTGTGCCCACAGCCTTGACCCACACAACCTCCAGGCTAGGGCCTCTGGAGCCACAGCGAAAGATTGTGCCTGCCCTCTCCAAGGCAAGTGTGCCCAATCCATTGACCACAACCCTACAGGTTAGGGAAAAGCTCCAAGGCCCCTGAGGCCATCAATAGTGTAAACCACCCTGGATTAAGAGGGGCTCTCTTACAACAGCGGAGCAACTATCTCCACTTAGACTCTCAGACAGTGTCCCCAGAGACAGAAGGTTGAAATGGACAGGCCCCCAGGCTCTAATCTGGACCTTAGCTTTGGTTTCTATGTGTCCGTCCTCAGAGGAATGTTTTCGAAGACCAGCACACGAGGCTTTTCTGAGGCACCAAACCAATCCTCTCTCGCCTCCACATGGGGAGCTTACTTACTGGGGATGTATCAAACCCTTCAGGTAGGAGAGTTCCGCAGGGCCACTGAACAACCAGCACATTCCAAGGTCTCCATGGACCCAAGCGCACATTATGACGCATCCTCAGGAGAGGCCATTTCACTCAGCCCCCTGGGTAGCGTGCCCCAGAGGCAGCAGATCAAACATATCTTGTGGCTAATGGCCAATGGGAATGCGAGGCATGCTGGACAGGGATCCATCCTTCGAACCGTGCTCTCCAGTCCTTCCGTATGGTATGTCCTGGAGCCATGCAACAGGACTCGAATGTCCCGCAGAAGGAAACCTTGTGGTTTGGGGCAACCTCCAATCTCAGCGTGGGTAAACTTCCTTGGCCTCATGAGGCCCCCGCTTCATGAAGGTGCCATCATGGACACATACTCCAGCCTCAGCCAACGTCTAATCCTCAGCCTGACTTCAGATGCAGGAGATGTTGATTCAGCCTCTGCAGAGTGGGCCTACTCTGCCCTTGGCTCCAATCCTCACTTTAGCTTGTGTTCCTAGACTTCCGTCCTCACACTCCTGGCTCACAAACCCTCCCTACTGGGAAATCTGGGGCCACAATGAAGTACTCTGCCTGCCTCCCAGGAGAAAAACTTTGTCTATGGTGCTGCCCAGAAACCCCAAATGAGGATCAAACTGCTTGGCCCTCGGCAACACCCCAATTGCATAGGCTACCTTAAACAGTGATGCTCTGTCGCAAATATCCTGAGACCAGACCTTCTAACAGACACCGACACAGCTGGCTGCACACCCAGCACATTGGACCCGCCACTGCCTTAGGCCACCATCCATTCCCAACCTCGGTTTTCAGTCATCGGAACCTAGACCTTATCTCCAATCCCTGCACAGGGGGGAACCTGATGCACAAGTCAGAACCCCTCCTTCCCCATGGCAAGAAACCTTGCTGCTTGCAGTGAGTCAAACCTTCAGTGTAGGCGAAAATGGCATGGCCCATGAGGCCACGCCCATGCGTGAGGCCTGCCTTCGGCACAAACACACATGGTGACCCTCAGCGTGAGTACCTTATTCAAGTAACACCTCTCAGTGACTGGACCAAGAGCCCACATATGTGGCTTGCCATGCCCATAGGCACGCAGGACTAACTAGATGGTGTGTATTCCAGTTGAGGGAACCCACTGATGTGCTCTAGAGGCCCTCTCCTGGAAGGTCCCCTGTGGCAGAAAACAGTACTCTTCCCTACCCACTGAATGAACCCAAACACTTGGGAGCTTGGACAATCCCCCGAGAGGAAGGCTCTTCCTCGGCCCCTGAAGCAACCCCTACACTGAACGGCCACTGTGAAAGCAACACCCAGAGACAAAAGCCTGAGCGACTGCCTCCCACTTGCCCTCCTTTGATATCCAGAGGATCTCCCCTCACGGACTGGAGATCAGGCCTGCCATTTCCTTGGCCCCTACCAGAGCCAAGTTTGCTTTTTCAGACATCTGTCCCCACAGCCCTGGCAAACACAGCCTCTAGGCTGAGTTTCCTGGAGCCATACCACAGGACCGTGCCTGCTCTCTCCTGGGATACTCTGTCCATTCATTTGGCCACACACCTCCAGAATATGAGAAACCTCAAGGCCCCCGAGGACATCCCACTACCGGGAGCCTCCCTGTACACACAGGGGCCTTCGGACACAAGCTGAGCTGCTACCTCCATGAAGGCATGCACACAGATGTAAACAGAGATAGAAGGTTGAGCTGGACAGGCCCTTAGGCCCTAATCTCAACTCTTGCTTTGGTGTCCAGGTGTCACTCCTCAGAGGCTTTGGTTCGAAGAACAGGATATGGGGCTTTCCTGAGGCACTGAAAAGAACTCCTCTCGTCTCCACATGGGAAGCTTCCTTATTGGAGCCGTGTCAAACACCTCAGGTTGGAGAATCCTGCAGAGTCCCTGAGCCACCTCCACATTCCTAGGTCTCCCAGACCACCAAGCCACAGTAGGACTCATCTTCAGGAGAGTCCATTTCAACTCTCCCCTCTGGGTAGCTCACCCAGGAGCCCGCAGATTGAGCCTGCCTTGTCCTGACTAAAGAGTGGGAAAATGAGGTGGCGTTCCCAGGCATCCATGCTTAGACACATGCTCTCGAGTCTTTCCGTATGGGGCCTCCTGGAACCATCCAATAGCACTCGACTGTCGTGCAGAAGGAAACCTTGAGGTTTGGAGTAGTTTACAAATCCCATCGTAGGCAAACCTCCCTGGCCTCATGAAGCCCCCACACCCTTCAGGAAGAGGCCATGCTGGACAAAAACTCTAGCCTGAAACACCTCTCATAGTTGACATGACCTCAGTGCAAGAGATCTCGATTCAGCCTCTGCAGAGTGGGCCTGCCGTGCCCTCGGTCCCAAACCTCACGCTAGCTTGTGTTTTCAGACTTCCTTCCTCACAATCCTGGCAAACAAGCCCTCCGGACTAGGAACTCCAGAACCACAACCCAGCCCAGGGTCTGCCCAATGGAAGAAAAACGTTTCCCTGTGGGGCTCTCTCCAGAAAACCCAGATGAGGATCAACCTGCTCAGGCCTCGACGGTACCCGAACTGGATAGGCTGCACTGGGCACTTATGCTCTGTCTGACACAGCCTGAAGCCAGACGTCCAGACAGACAAGGAGACAGCTGGCCGCACACACAGCACTTCGGACACGCCATGGTCTTATGCCGTCACCTCTTTTTAACCTTGGTTTTCAGATATCTGAACCTAGACATTATATCAATTCTCCAACAGCTGGGTATCGGAAGCACAAAACAGAACTCCTCCTTCCCCGTGGCTGTAAAGCTTGCTCTTGGCATGGAGTCACACCTTCAGGGTGGGAGAAACCTTCATGGTCCCTGATGCCACGCCCAAACTTGAGTGCTGATGGGCACAAATTCACACTGTGACCTCAGCATGAGCCCCATGTCAAAGTAAGGCCTGTCAGGGCCTGGACCAAGAGGCGCATATGGGGCTTGCCAAGCCCCTATGCACCCAATCCTCACCAGTGTTTCAGTTTTCTAGTCGCCCCGCCTGTACCTGGGGCTCTGCTCTGGAATACCTTTCTTGGAGAGACACATGAGCCAGACAACACGACTCCACCCTTCCCACAAAATGACCCCAAACTCTTGGGAGCTGGGACAAATCCCCAGAGAGGGATACTCGTCCACAGTCCCTGAGGCCACCCCTCCAATCCACGGCTATCCCGGACACAACATCCAGAGACAAAAGCCTGAAGGAACGCCTCCCACTCGCCCTTGTTTCAGAGGCCCAGGAGCTCCCTCTCGGGCTGTACATCCGGCCTGCCATACCCTAGGCGCCACTCATAAGCTGAGTTTGTGTTTTCAGACTTCTGTGCCCACAGCCTTGACCCACACAACCTCCAGGCTAGGGCCTCTGGAGCCACAGCGAAAGATTGTGCCTGCCCTCTCCAAGGCAAGTGTGCCCAATCCATTGACCACAACCCTACAGGTTAGGGAAAAGCTCCAAGGCCCCTGAGGCCATCAATAGTGTAAACCACCCTGGATTAAGAGGGGCTCTCTTACAACAGCGGAGCAACTATCTCCACTTAGACTCTCAGACAGTGTCCCCAGAGACAGAAGGTTGAAATGGACAGGCCCCCAGGCTCTAATCTGGACCTTAGCTTTGGTTTCTATGTGTCCGTCCTCAGAGGAATGTTTTCGAAGACCAGCACACGAGGCTTTTCTGAGGCACCAAACCAATCCTCTCTCGCCTCCACATGGGGAGCTTACTTACTGGGGATGTATCAAACCCTTCAGGTAGGAGAGTTCCGCAGGGCCACTGAACAACCAGCACATTCCAAGGTCTCCATGGACCCAAGCGCACATTATGACGCATCCTCAGGAGAGGCCATTTCACTCAGCCCCCTGGGTAGCGTGCCCCAGAGGCAGCAGATCAAACATATCTTGTGGCTAATGGCCAATGGGAATGCGAGGCATGCTGGACAGGGATCCATCCTTCGAACCGTGCTCTCCAGTCCTTCCGTATGGTATGTCCTGGAGCCATGCAACAGGACTCAAATGTCCCGCAGAAGGAAACCTTGTGGTTTGGGGCAACCTCCAATCTCAGCGTGGGTAAACTTCCTTGGCCTCATGAGGCCCCCGCTTCATGAAGGTGCCATCATGGACACATACTCCAGCCTCAGCCAACGTCTAATCCTCAGCCTGACTTCAGATGCAGGAGATGTTGATTCAGCCTCTGCAGAGTGGGCCTACTCTGCCCTTGGCTCCAATCCTCACTTTAGCTTGTGTTCCTAGACTTCCGTCCTCACACTCCTGGCTCACAAACCCTCCCTACTGGGAAATCTGGGGCCACAATGAAGTACTCTGCCTGCCTCCCAGGAGAAAAACTTTGTCTATGGTGCTGCCCAGAAACCCCAAATGAGGATCAAACTGCTTGGCCCTCGGCAACACCCCAATTGCATAGGCTACCTTAAACAGTGATGCTCTGTCGCAAATATCCTGAGACCAGACCTTCTAACAGACACCGACACAGCTGGCTGCACACCCAGCACATTGGACCCGCCACTGCCTTAGGCCACCATCCATTCCCAACCTCGGTTTTCAGTCATCGGAACCTAGACCTTATCTCCAATCCCTGCACAGGGGGGAACCTGATGCACAAGTCAGAACCCCTCCTTCCCCATGGCAAGAAACCTTGCTGCTTGCAGTGAGTCAAACCTTCAGTGTAGGCGAAAATGGCATGGCCCATGAGGCCACGCCCATGCGTGAGGCCTGCCTTCGGCACAAACACACATGGTGACCCTCAGCGTGAGTACCTTATTCAAGTAACACCTCTCAGTGACTGGACCAAGAGCCCACATATGTGGCTTGCCATGCCCATAGGCACGCAGGACTAACTAGATGGTGTGTATTCCAGTTGAGGGAACCCACTGATGTGCTCTAGAGGCCCTCTCCTGGAAGGTCCCCTGTGGCAGAAAACAGTACTCTTCCCTACCCACTGAATGAACCCAAACACTTGGGAGCTTGGACAATCCCCCGAGAGGAAGGCTCTTCCTCGGCCCCTGAAGCAACCCCTACACTGAACGGCCACTGTGAAAGCAACACCCAGAGACAAAAGCCTGAGCGACTGCCTCCCACTTGCCCTCCTTTGATATCCAGAGGATCTCCCCTCACGGACTGGAGATCAGGCCTGCCATTACCTTGGCCCCTACCAGAGCCAAGTTTGCTTTTTCAGACATCTGTCCCCACAGCCCTGGCAAACACAGCCTCTAGGCTGAGTTTCCTGGAGCCATACCACAGGACCGTGCCTGCTCTCTCCTGGGATACTCTGTCCATTCATTTGGCCACACACCTCCAGAATATGAGAAACCTCAAGGCCCCCGAGGACATCCCACTACCGGGAGCCTCCCTGTACACACAGGGGCCTTCGGACACAAGCTGAGCTGCTACCTCCATGAAGGCATGCACACAGATGTAAACAGAGATAGAAGGTTGAGCTGGACAGGCCCTTAGGCCCTAATCTCAACTCTTGCTTTGGTGTCCAGGTGTCACTCCTCAGAGGCTTTGGTTCGAAGAACAGGATATGGGGCTTTCCTGAGGCACTGAAAAGAACTCCTCTCGTCTCCACATGGGAAGCTTCCTTATTGGAGCCGTGTCAAACACCTCAGGTTGGAGAATCCTGCAGAGTCCCTGAGCCACCTCCACATTCCTAGGTCTCCCAGACCACCAAGCCACAGTAGGACTCATCTTCAGGAGAGTCCATTTCAACTCTCCCCTCTGGGTAGCTCACCCAGGAGCCCGCAGATTGAGCCTGCCTTGTCCTGACTAAAGAGTGGGAAAATGAGGTGGCGTTCCCAGGCATCCATGCTTAGACACATGCTCTCGAGTCTTTCCGTATGGGGCCTCCTGGAACCATCCAATAGCACTCGACTGTCGTGCAGAAGGAAACCTTGAGGTTTGGAGTAGTTTACAAATCCCATCGTAGGCAAACCTCCCTGGCCTCATGAAGCCCCCACACCCTTCAGGAAGAGGCCATGCTGGACAAAAACTCTAGCCTGAAACACCTCTCATAGTTGACATGACCTCAGTGCAGGAGATCTCGATTCAGCCTCTGCAGAGTGGGCCTGCCGTGCCCTCGGTCCCAAACCTCACGCTAGCTTGTGTTTTCAGACTTCCTTCCTCACAATCCTGGCAAACAAGCCCTCCGGACTAGGAACTCCAGAACCACAACCCAGCCCAGGGTCTGCCCAATGGAAGAAAAACGTTTCCCTGTGGGGCTCTCTCCAGAAAACCCAGATGAGGATCAACCTGCT
This sequence comes from Mustela nivalis, assembly GCF_964662115.1. NCBI lineage: Eukaryota > Metazoa > Chordata > Mammalia > Carnivora > Mustelidae > Mustela > Mustela nivalis. Next base: position 522,483 of record NW_028136351.1, read on the forward strand.
CGGGCCTCGACGGTACCCGAACTGGATAGGCTGCACTGGGCACTTATGCTCTGTCTGACACAGCCTGAAGCCAGACGTCCAGACAGACAAGGAGACAGCTGGCCGCACACACAGCACTTCGGACACGCCATGGTCTTATGCCGTCACCTCTTTTTAACCTTGGTTTTCAGATATCTGAACCTAGACATTATATCAATTCTCCAACAGCTGGGTATCGGAAGCACAAAACAGAACTCCTCCTTCCCCGTGGCTGTAAAGCTTGCTCTTGGCATGGAGTCACACCTTCAGGGTGGGAGAAACCTTCATGGTCCCTGATGCCACGCCCAAACTTGAGTGCTGATGGGCACAAATTCACACTGTGACCTCAGCATGAGCCCCATGTCAAAGTAAGGCCTGTCAGGGCCTGGACCAAGAGGCGCATATGGGGCTTGCCAAGCCCCTATGCACCCAATCCTCACCAGTGTTTCAGTTTTCTAGTCGCCCCGCCTGTACCTGGGGCTCTGCTCTGGAATACCTTTCTTGGAGAGACACATGAGCCAGACAACACGACTCCACCCTTCCCACAAAATGACCCCAAACTCTTGGGAGCTGGGACAAATCCCCAGAGAGGGATACTCGTCCACAGTCCCTGAGGCCACCCCTCCAATCCACGGCTATCCCGGACACAACATCCAGAGACAAAAGCCTGAAGGAACGCCTCCCACTCGCCCTTGTTTCAGAGGCCCAGGAGCTCCCTCTCGGGCTGTACATCCGGCCTGCCATACCCTAGGCGCCACTCATAAGCTGAGTTTGTGTTTTCAGACTTCTGTGCCCACAGCCTTGACCCACACAACCTCCAGGCTAGGGCCTCTGGAGCCACAGCGAAAGATTGTGCCTGCCCTCTCCAAGGCAAGTGTGCCCAATCCATTGACCACAACCCTACAGGTTAGGGAAAAGCTCCAAGGCCCCTGAGGCCATCAATAGTGTAAACCACCCTGGATTAAGAGGGGCTCTCTTACAACAGCGGAGCAACTATCTCCACTTAGACTCTCAGACAGTGTCCCCAGAGACAGAAGGTTGAAATGGACAGGCCCCCAGGCTCTAATCTGGACCTTAGCTTTGGTTTCTATGTGTCCGTCCTCAGAGGAATGTTTTCGAAGACCAGCACACGAGGCTTTTCTGAGGCACCAAACCAATCCTCTCTCGCCTCCACATGGGGAGCTTACTTACTGGGGATGTATCAAACCCTTCAGGTAGGAGAGTTCCGCAGGGCCACTGAACAACCAGCACATTCCAAGGTCTCCATGGACCCAAGCGCACATTATGACGCATCCTCAGGAGAGGCCATTTCACTCAGCCCCCTGGGTAGCGTGCCCCAGAGGCAGCAGATCAAACATATCTTGTGGCTAATGGCCAATGGGAATGCGAGGCATGCTGGACAGGGATCCATCCTTCGAACCGTGCTCTCCAGTCCTTCCGTATGGTATGTCCTGGAGCCATGCAACAGGACTCGAATGTCCCGCAGAAGGAAACCTTGTGGTTTGGGGCAACCTCCAATCTCAGCGTGGGTAAACTTCCTTGGCCTCATGAGGCCCCCGCTTCATGAAGGTGCCATCATGGACACATACTCCAGCCTCAGCCAACGTCTAATCCTCAGCCTGACTTCAGATGCAGGAGATGTTGATTCAGCCTCTGCAGAGTGGGCCTACTCTGCCCTTGGCTCCAATCCTCACTTTAGCTTGTGTTCCTAGACTTCCGTCCTCACACTCCTGGCTCACAAACCCTCCCTACTGGGAAATCTGGGGCCACAATGAAGTACTCTGCCTGCCTCCCAGGAGAAAAACTTTGTCTATGGTGCTGCCCAGAAACCCCAAATGAGGATCAAACTGCTTGGCCCTCGGCAACACCCCAATTGCATAGGCTACCTTAAACAGTGATGCTCTGTCGCAAATATCCTGAGACCAGACCTTCTAACAGACACCGACACAGCTGGCTGCACACCCAGCACATTGGACCCGCCACTGCCTTAGGCCACCATCCATTCCCAACCTCGGTTTTCAGTCATCGGAACCTAGACCTTATCTCCAATCCCTGCACAGGGGGGAACCTGATGCACAAGTCAGAACCCCTCCTTCCCCATGGCAAGAAACCTTGCTGCTTGCAGTGAGTCAAACCTTCAGTGTAGGCGAAAATGGCATGGCCCATGAGGCCACGCCCATGCGTGAGGCCTGCCTTCGGCACAAACACACATGGTGACCCTCAGCGTGAGTACCTTATTCAAGTAACACCTCTCAGTGACTGGACCAAGAGCCCACATATGTGGCTTGCCATGCCCATAGGCACGCAGGACTAACTAGATGGTGTGTATTCCAGTTGAGGGAACCCACTGATGTGCTCTAGAGGCCCTCTCCTGGAAGGTCCCCTGTGGCAGAAAACAGTACTCTTCCCTACCCACTGAATGAACCCAAACACTTGGGAGCTTGGACAATCCCCCGAGAGGAAGGCTCTTCCTCGGCCCCTGAAGCAACCCCTACACTGAACGGCCACTGTGAAAGCAACACCCAGAGACAAAAGCCTGAGCGACTGCCTCCCACTTGCCCTCCTTTGATATCCAGAGGATCTCCCCTCACGGACTGGAGATCAGGCCTGCCATTTCCTTGGCCCCTACCAGAGCCAAGTTTGCTTTTTCAGACATCTGTCCCCACAGCCCTGGCAAACACAGCCTCTAGGCTGAGTTTCCTGGAGCCATACCACAGGACCGTGCCTGCTCTCTCCTGGGATACTCTGTCCATTCATTTGGCCACACACCTCCAGAATATGAGAAACCTCAAGGCCCCCGAGGACATCCCACTACCGGGAGCCTCCCTGTACACACAGGGGCCTTCGGACACAAGCTGAGCTGCTACCTCCATGAAGGCATGCACACAGATGTAAACAGAGATAGAAGGTTGAGCTGGACAGGCCCTTAGGCCCTAATCTCAACTCTTGCTTTGGTGTCCAGGTGTCACTCCTCAGAGGCTTTGGTTCGAAGAACAGGATATGGGGCTTTCCTGAGGCACTGAAAAGAACTCCTCTCGTCTCCACATGGGAAGCTTCCTTATTGGAGCCGTGTCAAACACCTCAGGTTGGAGAATCCTGCAGAGTCCCTGAGCCACCTCCACATTCCTAGGTCTCCCAGACCACCAAGCCACAGTAGGACTCATCTTCAGGAGAGTCCATTTCAACTCTCCCCTCTGGGTAGCTCACCCAGGAGCCCGCAGATTGAGCCTGCCTTGTCCTGACTAAAGAGTGGGAAAATGAGGTGGCGTTCCCAGGCATCCATGCTTAGACACATGCTCTCGAGTCTTTCCGTATGGGGCCTCCTGGAACCATCCAATAGCACTCGACTGTCGTGCAGAAGGAAACCTTGAGGTTTGGAGTAGTTTACAAATCCCATCGTAGGCAAACCTCCCTGGCCTCATGAAGCCCCCACACCCTTCAGGAAGAGGCCATGCTGGACAAAAACTCTAGCCTGAAACACCTCTCATAGTTGACATGACCTCAGTGCAAGAGATCTCGATTCAGCCTCTGCAGAGTGGGCCTGCCGTGCCCTCGGTCCCAAACCTCACGCTAGCTTGTGTTTTCAGACTTCCTTCCTCACAATCCTGGCAAACAAGCCCTCCGGACTAGGAACTCCAGAACCACAACCCAGCCCAGGGTCTGCCCAATGGAAGAAAAACGTTTCCCTGTGGGGCTCTCTCCAGAAAACCCAGATGAGGATCAACCTGCTCAGGCCTCGACGGTACCCGAACTGGATAGGCTGCACTGGGCACTTATGCTCTGTCTGACACAGCCTGAAGCCAGACGTCCAGACAGACAAGGAGACAGCTGGCCGCACACACAGCACTTCGGACACGCCATGGTCTTATGCCGTCACCTCTTTTTAACCTTGGTTTTCAGATATCTGAACCTAGACATTATATCAATTCTCCAACAGCTGGGTATCGGAAGCACAAAACAGAACTCCTCCTTCCCCGTGGCTGTAAAGCTTGCTCTTGGCATGGAGTCACACCTTCAGGGTGGGAGAAACCTTCATGGTCCCTGATGCCACGCCCAAACTTGAGTGCTGATGGGCACAAATTCACACTGTGACCTCAGCATGAGCCCCATGTCAAAGTAAGGCCTGTCAGGGCCTGGACCAAGAGGCGCATATGGGGCTTGCCAAGCCCCTATGCACCCAATCCTCACCAGTGTTTCAGTTTTCTAGTCGCCCCGCCTGTACCTGGGGCTCTGCTCTGGAATACCTTTCTTGGAGAGACACATGAGCCAGACAACACGACTCCACCCTTCCCACAAAATGACCCCAAACTCTTGGGAGCTGGGACAAATCCCCAGAGAGGGATACTCGTCCACAGTCCCTGAGGCCACCCCTCCAATCCACGGCTATCCCGGACACAACATCCAGAGACAAAAGCCTGAAGGAACGCCTCCCACTCGCCCTTGTTTCAGAGGCCCAGGAGCTCCCTCTCGGGCTGTACATCCGGCCTGCCATACCCTAGGCGCCACTCATAAGCTGAGTTTGTGTTTTCAGACTTCTGTGCCCACAGCCTTGACCCACACAACCTCCAGGCTAGGGCCTCTGGAGCCACAGCGAAAGATTGTGCCTGCCCTCTCCAAGGCAAGTGTGCCCAATCCATTGACCACAACCCTACAGGTTAGGGAAAAGCTCCAAGGCCCCTGAGGCCATCAATAGTGTAAACCACCCTGGATTAAGAGGGGCTCTCTTACAACAGCGGAGCAACTATCTCCACTTAGACTCTCAGACAGTGTCCCCAGAGACAGAAGGTTGAAATGGACAGGCCCCCAGGCTCTAATCTGGACCTTAGCTTTGGTTTCTATGTGTCCGTCCTCAGAGGAATGTTTTCGAAGACCAGCACACGAGGCTTTTCTGAGGCACCAAACCAATCCTCTCTCGCCTCCACATGGGGAGCTTACTTACTGGGGATGTATCAAACCCTTCAGGTAGGAGAGTTCCGCAGGGCCACTGAACAACCAGCACATTCCAAGGTCTCCATGGACCCAAGCGCACATTATGACGCATCCTCAGGAGAGGCCATTTCACTCAGCCCCCTGGGTAGCGTGCCCCAGAGGCAGCAGATCAAACATATCTTGTGGCTAATGGCCAATGGGAATGCGAGGCATGCTGGACAGGGATCCATCCTTCGAACCGTGCTCTCCAGTCCTTCCGTATGGTATGTCCTGGAGCCATGCAACAGGACTCGAATGTCCCGCAGAAGGAAACCTTGTGGTTTGGGGCAACCTCCAATCTCAGCGTGGGTAAACTTCCTTGGCCTCATGAGGCCCCCGCTTCATGAAGGTGCCATCATGGACACATACTCCAGCCTCAGCCAACGTCTAATCCTCAGCCTGACTTCAGATGCAGGAGATGTTGATTCAGCCTCTGCAGAGTGGGCCTACTCTGCCCTTGGCTCCAATCCTCACTTTAGCTTGTGTTCCTAGACTTCCGTCCTCACACTCCTGGCTCACAAACCCTCCCTACTGGGAAATCTGGGGCCACAATGAAGTACTCTGCCTGCCTCCCAGGAGAAAAACTTTGTCTATGGTGCTGCCCAGAAACCCCAAATGAGGATCAAACTGCTTGGCCCTCGGCAACACCCCAATTGCATAGGCTACCTTAAACAGTGATGCTCTGTCGCAAATATCCTGAGACCAGACCTTCTAACAGACACCGACACAGCTGGCTGCACACCCAGCACATTGGACCCGCCACTGCCTTAGGCCACCATCCATTCCCAACCTCGGTTTTCAGTCATCGGAACCTAGACCTTATCTCCAATCCCTGCACAGGGGGGAACCTGATGCACAAGTCAGAACCCCTCCTTCCCCATGGCAAGAAACCTTGCTGCTTGCAGTGAGTCAAACCTTCAGTGTAGGCGAAAATGGCATGGCCCATGAGGCCACGCCCATGCGTGAGGCCTGCCTTCGGCACAAACACACATGGTGACCCTCAGCGTGAGTACCTTATTCAAGTAACACCTCTCAGTGACTGGACCAAGAGCCCACATATGTGGCTTGCCATGCCCATAGGCACGCAGGACTAACTAGATGGTGTGTATTCCAGTTGAGGGAACCCACTGATGTGCGCTAGAGGCCCTCTCCTGGAAGGTCCCCTGTGGCAGAAAACAGTACTCTTCCCTACCCACTGAATGAACCCAAACACTTGGGAGCTTGGACAATCCCCCGAGAGGAAGGCTCTTCCTCGGCCCCTGAAGCAACCCCTACACTGAACGGCCACTGTGAAAGCAACACCCAGAGACAAAAGCCTGAGCGACTGCCTCCCACTTGCCCTCCTTTGATATCCAGAGGATCTCCCCTCACGGACTGGAGATCAGGCCTGCCATTTCCTTGGCCCCTACCAGAGCCAAGTTTGCTTTTTCAGACATCTGTCCCCACAGCCCTGGCAAACACAGCCTCTAGGCTGAGTTTCCTGGAGCCATACCACAGGACCGTGCCTGCTCTCTCCTGGGATACTCTGTCCATTCATTTGGCCACACACCTCCAGAATATGAGAAACCTCAAGGCCCCCGAGGACATCCCACTACCGGGAGCCTCCCTGTACACACAGGGGCCTTCGGACACAAGCTGAGCTGCTACCTCCATGAAGGCATGCACACAGATGTAAACAGAGATAGAAGGTTGAGCTGGACAGGCCCTTAGGCCCTAATCTCAACTCTTGCTTTGGTGTCCAGGTGTCACTCCTCAGAGGCTTTGGTTCGAAGAACAGGATATGGGGCTTTCCTGAGGCACTGAAAAGAACTCCTCTCGTCTCCACATGGGAAGCTTCCTTATTGGAGCCGTGTCAAACACCTCAGGTTGGAGAATCCTGCAGAGTCCCTGAGCCACCTCCACATTCCTAGGTCTCCCAGACCACCAAGCCACAGTAGGACTCATCTTCAGGAGAGTCCATTTCAACTCTCCCCTCTGGGTAGCTCACCCAGGAGCCCGCAGATTGAGCCTGCCTTGTCCTGACTAAAGAGTGGGAAAATGAGGTGGCGTTCCCAGGCATCCATGCTTAGACACATGCTCTCGAGTCTTTCCGTATGGGGCCTCCTGGAACCATCCAATAGCACTCGACTGTCGTGCAGAAGGAAACCTTGAGGTTTGGAGTAGTTTACAAATCCCATCGTAGGCAAACCTCCCTGGCCTCATGAAGCCCCCACACCCTTCAGGAAGAGGCCATGCTGGACAAAAACTCTAGCCTGAAACACCTCTCATAGTTGACATGACCTCAGTGCAGGAGATCTCGATTCAGCCTCTGCAGAGTGGGCCTGCCGTGCCCTCGGTCCCAAACCTCACGCTAGCTTGTGTTTTCAGACTTCCTTCCTCACAATCCTGGCAAACAAGCCCTCCGGACTAGGAACTCCAGAACCACAACCCAGCCCAGGGTCTGCCCAATGGAAGAAAAACGTTTCCCTGTGGGGCTCTCTCCAGAAAACCCAGATGAGGATCAACCTGCTCGGGCCTCGACGGTACCCGAACTGGATAGGCTGCACTGGGCACTTATGCTCTGTCTGACACAGCCTGAAGCCAGACGTCCAGACAGACAAGGAGACAGCTGGCCGCACACACAGCACTTCGGACACGCCATGGTCTTATGCCGTCACCTCTTCCTAACCTTGGTTTTCAGATATCTGAACCTAGACATTATATCAATTCTCCAACAGCTGGGTATCGGAAGCACAAAACAGAACTCCTCCTTCCCCGTGGCTGTAAAGCTTGCTCTTGGCATGGAGTCACACCTTCAGGGTGGGAGAAACCTTCATGGTCCCTGATGCCACGCCCAAACTTGAGTGCTGATGGGCACAAATTCACACTGTGACCTCAGCATGAGCCCCATGTCAAAGTAAGGCCTGTCAGGGCCTGGACCAAGAGGCGCATATGGGGCTTGCCAAGCCCCTATGCACCCAATCCTCACCAGTGTTTCAGTTTTCTAGTCGCCCTGCCTGTACCTGGGGCTCTTCTCTGGAATACCTTTCTTGGAGAGACACATGAGCCAGACAACACGACTCCACCCTTCCCACAAAATGACCCCAAACTCTTGGGAGCTGGGACAAATCCCCAGAGAGGGATACTCGTCCACAGTCCCTGAGGCCACCTCTCCAATCCACGGCTATCCCGGACACAACATCCAGAGACAAAAGCCTGAAGGAACGCCTCCCACTCGCCCTTGTTTCAGAGGCCCAGGAGCTCCCTCTCGGGCTGTACATCTGGCCTGCCATACCCCAGGCGCCACTCATAAGCTGAGTTTGTGTTTTCAGACTTCTGTGCACACAGCCTTGACCCACACAACCTCCAGGCTAGGGCCTCTGGAGCCACAGCGAAAGATTGTGCCTGCCCTCTCCAAGGCAAGTGTGCCCAATCCATTGACCACAACCCTACAGGTTAGGGAAAAGCTCCAAGGCCCCTGAGGCCATCAATAGTGTAAACCACCCTGGATTAAGAGGGGCTCTCTGACACCAGCGGAGCAACTATCTCCACTTAGACTCTCAGACAGTGTCCCCAGAGAAAGAAGGTTGAAATGGACAGGCCCCCAGTCGCTAATCTGAACCTTAGCTTTGGTTTCCATGTGTCCGTCCTCAGAGGAATGTTTTCGTAGACCAGCACACGGGGCTTTTCTGAGGCACCAAACCAAACCTCTCTCGTCTCCACATGGGGAGCTTTCTTACTGGGGATGTATCAAACACTTCAGGTAGGACAGTTCCGCAGGGCCACTGAACAACCAGCACATACCAAGGTCTCCATGGTCCCAAACGCACATTATGTCGCATCCTCAGGAGAGGCCATTTCAACTCAGCCCCCTGGGTAGCGTGCCCCAGAGGCAGCAGGTCAAACATATCTTGTGGCAAATGGCCAATGGGAATGCGAGGCATTCTGGACAAGTATCCATCCTTCGAACCCTGCTCTCCAGTCCTTCCGTATGGTATGTCCTGCAGCCATAAAGCAGGACTCGAATGTCCCGCAGAAGGAAAACTTGTGGGTTGGGGCATCCTCCAAACTAAGCGTGGGAAAACTTCCTTGGCCTCATGTGGCCCCCACTTCATGAAGGTGCCATCATGGACACATACTCCAGCCTCATCAACTTTCGATCCTCTGCCTGACTTCAGATGCAGGAGATTTTGATTCAGACTCTGCAGAGTGGGCCTGCTCTGCCCTTGGCTAAAATCCTCACCCTAGCTTGTGTTTTCAGACTTCCGTCCTCACACACCTGGCCCACACACCCTCCTTCCTGAAATTCTGGGTCCACAAGGAAGCACTCTGCAGGCCTCCCAGGAGAAAACCATTGTCTATGGTGCGTCCCAGAAACCCCAAATCAGGATCAAACTGCTTGGCTCTCGGCAACAACCCAATTGCATAGGCTACCTTAAACACTAATGCTCTGTCGCAAATAGCCTGAGACCACACCTTCCAACAGACACCGACACAGCTGGCTGCACACCCAGCACATAGGACCAGCCACTGCCGTATGCCACCATCCATTCCAAACCTGGATTTTCAGTCATGGGAACCTAGACCTTATCTCCAATCCCTGCACAGGGGGGAACCTGATGCATATGTCAGAACCCCTCCTTCCCCATGGCAAGAATCCTTGCTGCTGGAAATGCATCAAACCTTCAGTTTAGGAGAAAATGGCATGTCCCATGAGGCCACGCCCATGCGTGAGTGCCGCCTTGGGCACAAACACACATTGTGACCCTCAGTGTGAGTACCTTATTCAAGTAACGCCTCTCAGTGACTGGACCAGAGCCAGCATATGTGGCTTGCCATGCCCATATGCACCCAGGACTAACTAGAGGGTGTGTATTCCAGTTGAGGGAACCCACTGCTGTGCTCTAGAGTCCCTCTCCTGCGGGGTCCCCTGTGGCAGAAAACAGTACTCTTTCCTTCCCTCAGAATGAACCCAAACAGTTGGGAGCTTGGATTAACCCTGAGAGAAAGGCTCTTCCTCGGTCCCTGAAGGTACCCCTACGCTGAATGGCCACTGTGAACGCAACACCCAGAGACAAAAGCCTGAGCGACTAACTCCCACTTGCCCTGCTTTGAACTCCCGAGGATCTCCCCTCACGGACTGGAGATCAGGCCTTCCATTACTTTGGCCCCTAGCTGAGCCAAGTTTGCTTTTTCAGACATCTGTCCCCACAGCCCTGGCAAACACAGACCTAGGCTGGGTCCTCTGGAGCCATACCGCAGGACCGTGCCTTCTCTCTCCTGAAAAACTGTGTCCATTGCTTTGGCCACACACCTCCAGAATATGAGAAACGTCAAGGCCTCCGAGGACATCCCACTACTGGGAGCCTCCCTGGACACACAGGGGCATTCAGACACAAGCTGAGTAGCTATCTCCCCGAATGCATGCACACAGATGTCAACAGAGATAGAAGGTTGAGCCGGACAGGCCCTTAGGCCCTAATCTCAACTCTTGCTTTGGTTTCAAGGTGTCACTCCTCAGAGGTTTTGGTTCGAAGAACAGGATATGGGGCTTTCCTGAGGCACTGAACAGAACTCCTCTCGTCTCCACATGGGAAGCTTTCTTGTTGGAGCCCTGTCAAACACCTCACGTTGGAGAATCCTGCAGTTTCCCTGAGCCACCTCCACATTCCAAGGTCTCCCAGTCCACCAACCCACAGTAGGACTCATCTTCAGAGGAGTCCATTTCAACTCTCCCCTCTAGGTAGCTCACCCAGGTGCCTGCAGATTGAGCCTGCCTTGTCCTGACTAAAGAGTGGGAATATGAGGTGGCGTTCCCAGGCATCCATGCTTAGACACCTGCTCTCGAGTCTTTCCGTATGGGGCCTCCTGGAACCATCCAATAGCACTCGACTGTCGTGCAGAAGGAAACCTTGAGGTTTGGAGTAGTTCACAAATCCCATCGTAGGCAAACACCCCTGGCCTCATGAAGCCCCCACACCCTTCATAAAGAGGCCATGCTGGAAAAAAACTCTAGCCTGAGGCACGTTTCATAGTTGACATGACCTCAGTGCAGGAGATCTCGATTCAGCCTCTGCAGAGTAGGCCTGCTGTGCCCTCGGTCCCAAATCTCAAGTTAGCTTGTGTTTTCAGACTTCCTTCCTCACACTCCTGGCAAGCAAGCCCTCCGGACTAGGAACTCCAGAACCACAACCCAGCCGAGTGTCTGCCCAACGGAAGAAAAACGTTTTGCTGTGGGGCCCTCGAGAAAACCCAGATGAGGATCAACCAGCTCGGGCCTCGACGGTACCCGAACTGGATAGGCTGCTCTGGGCACTCATGCTCTGTCTGACACAGCCTGCAGCCAGCTTTCCAGACAGACAAGGAGACAGCTGGCCACACACCCAGCACTTCGGACACGCCATGGTCTTATGCCATCACCTCTTCCTAATATTGGTTTTCAGATATCTGTACCTAGACATTATATCAATTCTACACACAGCTGGGTATCGCAAGCACAAAACAGAACTCCTCCTTCCCCATGGCTGTAAAGCTTGTTCTTGGCATGGAGTCACACCTTCAGGGTGGGAGAAACCTTCATGGCCCCTCATGCCAAGCCCAAACTTGAGTGCTGATTTGGCACAAATTCACAATGTGACCCTCAGCATGAGCCCCATGTCAAAGAAAGGCCTGCCAGGGCCTGGACTAAGAGCCCGCATATGGGGCTTGCCAAGCCCCTATGCACCCAATCCTCACTGGTGTTTGAGTTTTCCAGTCGCCACACCCTTAACTGGGGCTCTGCTCTGGAATCCCTTTGTTGGAGAGACACATGAGCCAGACAACACGACTCCACCCTTCCCACAAAATGACCCCAAACTCTTGGGAGCTGGGACAAATCCCCAGAGAGGGATACTCGTCCACAGTCCCTGAGGCCACCCCTCCAATACAAGGCTATCCCGGAAACAATATCCAGAGACAAAAGCCTGAAGGAACGCCTCCCACTCGCCCTTGTTTCAGAGGCCCAGGAGCTCCCTCTCGGGCGGTACATCTGGCCTCCCATACCCTAGGCGCCACTCAAAAGCTGAGTTTGTGTTTTCCGACTTCTGTGCCCACAGCCTGGACCCACACAACCTGCAGGCTAGGGCTTCTGGAGCCACAGTGAAAGATTGTGCCTGCCCTCTCCAAGGCAAGTGTGCCCAATCCATTGACCACAACCCTACAGGTTAGGGAAAAGCTCCAAGGCCCCTAAGGCCATCAATAGTGTAGGCCACCCTGGACTAAGAGGGGCTTTCTGACACTAGAGGAGCAACTATCTCCACTTAGACTCTCAGAGAGTGTCCCCAGAGACAGAAGGTTGTAATGACAGGCACCTGGGCCCTAATCTGAACCTTAGCTTTGGTTTCCATGTGTCCGTCCTCAGAGGACTGTTTTCGTAGACCAGCACACAGGGCTTTTCTGAGGCACCAAACCAAACCTCTCTCGTCTCCACATGGGGAGCTTTCTTACTGGGGATGTATCAAACCCTTCAGGTAGGAGAGTTCCTCAGGGACACTGAACAACAAGCACATTCCAAGGTCTCCATGGACCCAAACGCATATTATGACGCATCCTTTGGAGAGGCCATTTCAACTCAGCCCCCTGGGTAGCGTGCCCCAGAGGCAGCAGATCAAACATATCTTGTCGCTAATGGCCAATGGGAATGCGAGTCACGCTGTATAGGGATCCATCCTTCGAACCCTGCTCTTCAGTCCTTCCGCATGGTATGTCCTGGAGCCATGCAACAGGACTCGAATGTCCCGCAGAAGGAAACCTTGTGGTTTGAGGCAACCGCTACACTCAGCGAGGGACAACTTCCTTGGCTTCATGAGGCCCCCGCTTCATGAGCTGCCATCATGGACACATACTCCAGCCTCAGCCAACGTCTTATCCTCAGCCTAACTTCAGATGCAGGAGATTTTGATTCAGCCTCTGCAGAGTGGGGCTGCTCTGCCCTTGGCTCCAATCTCACCCTAGCTTGTGTTTTCAGACTTCTGTCCTCACAATCCTGGCCCACAAACACTCCCTCCTGGGAATTCTGGGGCCACAATGAAGTACTCTGCCTGCCTCCCAGGAGAAAAACATTGTCTATGGTGCTGCCCAGAAACCCCAACTGAGGATCAAACTGCTTGGCCCTCGGCAACACCCCAATTGCATAGGCTAACTTAAACACTGATGCTCTGTCACAAATAGCCTGAGCCCAGACCTTCCAACAGACACCGACACAGCTGGCTGCACATCCAGCACATTGGACACGCCAATGCCTTATGCCATCATCCATTCCCAACCTGGGTTTTCAGTCATCGGAACCTAGACTTTATCTCAAATCCCTGCACAGGGGGGAACCTGATGCACATGTGAGAACCCCACCTTCCCCATGGCAAGAATCCTTGCTGCTGGAAGTGAGGCGAACCTTCAGTTTAGGAGAAAACGGCATGGCCCATGAGGCCACGCCCATGCGTGAGGGCCGCCATGGGCACAAACACACATTGTGACCCTCAGCGTGAGTACCTTACTTAAGTAACGCCTCTCAGGGACTGGACCAAGAGCCCGCATATGGGCTTGCCATGCCCATAGGCACCCAGGACTAACTAGATGGTGTGTATTCCAGTTGAGGGAACCCACTGCTGTGCTATAGAGTCCCTCTCCTGCGGGGTCCCCTGTGGCAAAAAACAGTACTCTTCCGTTCCATCAGAATGAACCCAAACACTTGGGAGCTTGGACTATCCCCTGAGAGAAGGATCTTCCTCGGCCCCTGAAGCAACCCCTAACCTGAACGGCCACTGTGAACGCAACACCCAGAGACAAAAGCCTGAGCGACTAACTCCCACTTGCCCTCCTTTGATATCCCGAGGAACTCCCCTCTCGGACTGGAGATCAGGCCTGCCATTACCTTGGCCCCTAGCTGAGCCAAGTTTGCTTTTTCAGACATCTGTCCCCACAGCCCTGGCAAACACAGCCTCAAGGCTGGGTCCTCTGGAGCCATACCAAAGGACCGTGCCTGCTCTCTCCTGGGAAACTGTGTCCATTGCTTTGGCCACACACCTCCAGAATATGAGAAACCTCAAGGCCCCTGAGGACATCCCACTACTGGGAACCTCCCTGGACACATAGGGGCATTCGGACACATGCCGAGCAGCTACTTCCCCCGAATGCATGCACACAGATGTCCACAGGGATAGAAGATTGAGCCGGACAGGCCCTTTGGCCCTAATCTCAACTCTTGCTTTGGTTTCCAGGTGTCACTCCTCAGAGGCTTTGGTTCGAAGAACATGATATGGGGCTTTCCTGAGGCACTGCACAGAACTCCTCTCGTCTGCACATGGGAAGTTTCCTTGTTGGAGCCGTGTCAAACACCTCACGTTGGAGAATCCTTCAGAGTCCCTGAGCCACCTCCACATTCCAAGGTCTCCCAGTCCACCAACCCACAGTAGGACTTATCTTCTGGAGATTCCATTTCAACTCTCCCCTCTAGGTAGCTCACCCAGGAGCCCGCAGATTGAGCCTGCCTTGTCCTGACTAAAGAGTTGGTATATGAGGTGACGTTCCCAGGCATCCATGCTTAGACACCTGCTCTCGAGTCTTTCCATATGGGGCATCCTCGAACCATCCATTTGGACTCGACTGTCGTGCAGAAGGAAACCTTGAGGTTTGGAGAAGTCCACAAATCCCATCGTAGGCAAACACCCCTGGCCTCATGAAGCCCCCACATCCTTCAGGAAGTGGCCATGCTGGACAAAAACTCTAGCCTGAGACACGTCTCATAGTTGACATGACCTTAGTGCAGGAGATCTTGATTCAGCCTCTGCAGAGTGGGCCTGCCGTGCCCTCGGTCCCAAACCTCACGCTAGCTTGTGTTTTCAGACTTCCTTCCTCACACTCCTGGCAAACAAGCCCTCCGGACTAGGAATTCCAGAACCACAACCCAGCCCAGTGTGCCCAACGGAAGAAAAACGTTTCCCTGTGGGGCTCTCCAGAAAACCCAGATGAGGATCAACCTGCTCAGGCCTCGACGGTACCCGAAATGGATAGGCTGCTCTGGGCACTCATGCTCTGTCTGACACAGCCTGAAGCCAGACGTCCAGACAGACAAGGAGACAGTTGGCCCCACACCCTGCACTTCGGACACGCCATGGTCTTATGCCGTCACCTCTTCCTAATCTTGGTTTTCAGATATCTGAACCTAGACATTATATCAATTCTCCGCACAGCTGGGTATCGCAAGCACAAAACAGAACTCCTCCTTCCCCATGGCTGTAAAGCTTTCTCTTGGCATGGAGTCACCTTCAGGGTGAGAGAAACCTTCATTGCCCCTGATGCCAAGCCCAAACTTGAGTGCTGCTTGGGCACAAATTCACACTGTGACCCTCAGCATGAGCCCCATGTCAAAGAAAGGCCTGTCAGGGCCTGGACCAAGATCCTGCATATGGGGCTTGCCAAGCCCCTATGCACCCAATCCTCACCAGTGTTTGAGTTTTCCAGTCGCCCCGCCCGTACCTGCGGCCTTGCTCCGGAATCCCTTTCTTGGAGAGACACATGAGCCAGACAACACGACTCTACCCTTCCCACAAAATGACCCCAAACTCTTGGGAGCTGGGACAAATCCCCAGAGAGGGATACTCGTCCACAGTCCCTGAGGCCACCCCTCCAATCGACGGCTATCCCGGACACAACATCCAGAGACAAATGCCTGAAGGAACGCCTCCCACTCGCCCTTGTTTCAGAGGCCCAGGAGCTTCCTCTCGGGCTGTCCATCCGGCCTGCCATACACTAGGCGCCACTTATAAGCGGAGTTTGTGTTTTCAGACTTCTGTGCCCACAGCCTAGACCCACACAACCACCAGGCTAGGGCCTCTGGAGCCCCAGAGAAAGATTGTGCCTGTTCTCTCCAAGGAAAGTGTGCCCAATCCATTGACCACAACCCTACAGGTTAGGGAAAAGCTCCAAGACCCCTGAGGCCATCAATAGCGTAGGCCACCCTGGACTAAGAGGGGCTCTCTGACACCAGCGGAGCAACTATCTCCACTTAGACTCTCAGACAGTGTCCCCAGACACAGAAGGTTGAAATGGACAGGCCCACAGGCTCTAATCTGAACCTTAGCTTTGGTTTCCATATGACCGTCCTCAGAGGACTGTTTTCGTAGACCAGCAAACGGGGCTTTTCTGAGGCACCAAACCAAACCTCTCTCGTCTCCACATGGGGAGCTTTCTTACTGGGGATGTATCAAACCCTTCAGGTCGGAGAGTTCCGCAGGGACCCTGAACAACCAGCACATTGCAAGGTCTCCATGGACCCAAACACACATTATGACGCATCCTTGGTAGAGGCCATTTCAACTCAGCCCCCTGGGTAGCGTGCCCCAGAGGCAGCAGATCAAACATATCTGGTCGATAATGGCCAATGGGAATGCGAGGCACGCTGTATAGGGATCCATCCATGGAACCCTGCTCTTCAGTCCTTCCGTATGGTATGTCCTGGAACCATGCAACAGGACTCGAATGTCCCGCAGAAGGAAACCTTGTGGTTTGAGGCAACCGCTAAACTCAGCGTTGGAAAACTTCCTTGGCTTCATGAGGCCCCCGCTTCATGAAGGTGCCATCATGGACACACACTCCAGCCTCAGCCATGTCTTATCCTCAGCCTGACTTCAGATGCAGGAGATTTTGATTCAGCCTCTGCAGAGTGGGCCTGCTCTGCCCTTGGCTCCAATCCTCACCCTAGCTTGTGTTTTCAGACTTCTGTCCTCACACTCCTGGCCCACATACCCTCCCCCCTGGGAATTCTGGGGCGACAATGAAGCACTCTGCCTGCCTCCCAGGAGAAAACCATTGTCTATGGTGCTTCCCAGAAACCCCAGATGAGGATCAAACAGCTTGGCCCTTGGCAACACCCCAATTGCATAGGCTACCTTAAACACTGATGCTCTGTCGCAAATAGCCTGAGCCCAGACCTTCCAACAGACACCGACACAGCTGGCTGCACACCCAGCACATTGGACATGCCAAAGCCTTAGGTCATCATCCATTCACAACCTGGGTTTACAGTCATCGGTACCTAGACCTTATCTCCAATCCCTGTACAGGGGGGAACCTGATGCACATGTGAGAACCCCTCCTTCCCCATGGCAAGAAATCTTTCTGCTGGCAGTGAGTCAAACCTTCTGTGTAGGAGAAAACGGCATGGCCCATGAGGCCACACCCATGCGTGAGGGCCGCCTTGTGCACAAACACACATTTTGACCCTCAGCGTGAGTACCTTATTCAAGTAACGCCTCTCAGGGACTGGACCAAGAGCCCGCATTGTGGCTTGCCATGCCCATAGGCACCCAGGACTAACTAGATGGGGTGTATTCCAGTTGAGGGAACCCACTGCTGTGCTCTAGAGTCCATCTCCTGCGGGGTCCCCTGTGGCAGATAACAGTTCTCTTCCCTTCCCTCAGAATGAACCCAAACACTTGGGAGCTTGGACAATCCCCCGAGAGAAAGGCTCTTCCTCGGCCCCTGAATCAACCCCTAACCTGAACGGCCACTGTGATTGCAACACCCAGAGACAAAAGCCTGAGCGACTAATTCCCACTTGCCCTGCTTTGATATCCCGAGGATCTCCCCTCACGGACTGGAGATCAGGCCTGCCATTACCTTGGCCCCTACCTGAGCCAAGTTTGCTTTTTCAGACATCTGTCCCCACAGGCCTGGCAAACACAGTCTCTAGGCTGGGTCCTCTGGAGCCATACCAAAGGACCGTGCCTGCTCTCCTCTGGGAAACTGTGTCCATTGCTTTGGCCACACACCTCCAGAATATGAGAAACCTCAAGGCCCCCGAGGACATCCCACTACTGGGAGCCTCCCTGGACACACAGGGGCATTCGGACACAAGCTGAGCAGCTACTTCCCCGAATGCATGCACACAGATGTCAACAGAGATAGAAGGTTGAGCCGGACAGGCCCTTAGGCCCTAATCTCAACTCTTGCTTTGGTTTCCAGGTGTCACTCTCAGAGCTTTGGTTCGAAGAACAGGACATGGGGCTTTCCTGAGGAACCGAATAGAACTCTTCTCGTCTCCACATGTGAAGCTTCCTTGTTGGAGCCATGTCAAACACCTCACGTTGGAGAATCCTGCAGAGTCCCTGAGCCACCTCCACATTCCAAGGTCTCCCAGTTCACCAACCCACAGTAGGACTAATCTTCAGGAGAGTCTATTTCAACTCTCCCCTCTGGGTAGTTCACCCAGGAGCCCGCAGGTTGAGCCTACCTTGTCCTGTCTAAAGAATGGGAGTAGTAGGTGGCATTCCCAGGCATCCATGCTTAGACTCCTGCTCTCGAGTCTTTCGTATGGGGCCTCCTGGAACCATCCAATAGGACTCAACAGTCGTGCAGAAGGAAAACTTGTGGTTTGGAGTAGTTCACAAATCCCATTGTAGGCAAACTTCCCTGGACTCATGAAGCCCCCACACCCTTCAGGAAGAGGCCATGCTGGACAAAATCTATAGCCTGAGGCACGTCGTATAGTTGACATGACCTCAGTGCTGGAGATCTCGATTGAGCCTCTGCAGAGTGGGACTACCCTGCCCTCGGTCCCAAACCTCATGCTAGCTTGTGTTTTCAGAATTCCTTACTCACACCTGTGGCAAACAAGTCCTCCGGACTAGGAACTCGAGAACCACAACCCAGCCCAGTGTCTGCCCAACGGAAGAAAAACGTTTCCCTGTGGGGCTCTCCAGAAAACCCAGATGAGGATCAACCTGCTTAGGCCTCGAAGGTCCGCGAACTGGATAGGCTGCTCTGGGCACTCATGCTCTGTCTGACACAGCCTGAAGCCAGACGTCCAGACAGACAAGGAGACAGCTGGCCGCACACCTCGCACTTCACACACGCCAAGGTCTTCTGCCATCACCTCTTCCTATCCTTGGTTTTCAGATATTTGAACCTAGACATTATATCAATTCTCCGCACAGCTGGGTATCGCAAGCACAAAACAGAACTCCTCCTTCACCATGGCTGTAAAGCTTGTTCTTGGCATGGAGTCACACCTTCAGGGTGGGAGAAACCTTCATGGCCCCTGATGCCACGCCCAAACTTGAGTGCTGCTTGGGCACAAATTCACACTGTGACCTTCAGCATGAGCCCCATGTCAAAGAAAGGCCTGTCAGGGCCTGGACCAAGAGCCTGCATATGGGGCTTGCCAAGCCCCTATGCACCCAATCCTCCCCAGTGTTTGAGTTTACCAGTGGCGCCGTCCGTACCTAGGGCTCTGCTCTGGAATCCCTTTCTTGGTGAGACACATGAGCCAGACAACACGACTCCACCCTTCCCACAAAATGACCCCAAACTCTTGGGAGCTGGGACAAATCCCCAAAGAGGGATACTCGTCCATAGTCCCTGAGTCCACCCCTCCAATCCACGGCTATCCCGGACACAACATCCAGAGACAAAAGCCTGAAGGAAAGTCTCCAACTCTCCCATGTTTCAGAGGACCAGGAGCTGTATATCCGGCCTGCCATACCCTAGGTGCCAATCATAAGCTGAGTCTGTGATTTCAGACTTCTGTGCCCACAGCCTGGACCCACACATCCTCCAGGCTACGGCCTCTGGAGTCACAGAGAAAGATTGTGCCTGCCCTCTCCAAGGAAAGTGTGCCCAATCCATTGACCACAACCCTACAGGTTAGGGAAAAGCTCCAAGGCCCCTGAGGCCATCAATAGTGTAGGCCACCCTGGACTAAGAGGGGCTCTCTGACACCAGCGGAGGAACTTTCTCCACTTAGACTCTCAGACAGTGTCCCCAGAGACAGAAGGTTGAAATGGACAGGCCCCCAGGCCCTAATCTGAACCTTAGCTTTGGTTTCCATGTGTCCGTCCTCACACGGGGCTTTTCTGAGGCACCAAACCAAACCTCTCTCGTCTCCACATGGGGAGCTTTCTTACTGGGGATGTATCAAACCCTTCAGGTCGGGAAGTTCCGCAGTGCCACTGAACAAGCAGCATATTCCAAGGTCTCCATGGACCCAAACGCACATTATGACGCATACTTGGGAGAAGCCATTTCAACTCAGCCCCCTGGGTAGCGTGCCCCAGAGGCAGCAGATCAAACATATCTTGTCGATAATGGCCAATGGGAATGCGAGTCACGCTGTATAGGGATCCATCCTTCAAACCCTGCTCTTCAGTCCTTCCGTATTATGTCCTGGAGCCATGCAACAGGTCTCGAATGTCCCGCAGAAGGAAATCTTGTGGTTTGAAGCAACCTCCAAACTCAGCGTGGGAAAACTTCCTTGGCCTCATGAGGCCCCAGCTTCATGAAGGTGCCATCATGGACACACACTCCAGCCTCAGCCAACGTCTTATCCTCAGCCTGACTTCAGATGCAGGAGATTTTGATTCAGGCTCTGCAGAGTGGGCCTGCTCTGAGTTTGGCTCCAATCCTCACCCTAGCTTTTGTTTTCAGACTTCTGTCTTCACACTCCTGGCCCACAACCCTCCCTCCTGGGAATTCTGGGGCCACAATGAAGCACTCTGCCTGCCTCCCGGGAGAAAAACATTGTCTATGGTGCTGCCAAGAAACACCAACTGAGGATAAAACTGCTTGGCCCTCGGCAACACCCCAATTGCATAGGCTACCTTAAACACTGATGCTCTATCGCAAATAGCCTGAGCCCAGACCTTCCAACAGACACCGACATAGCTGGCTGCACACCCAGCACATTGGACCCGCCACTGCCTTAGGCCACCATCCATTCCCAACATAGGTTTTCAGTCATCGGAACCTAGACCTTATCTCCAATCCCTGTACAGGGGGGAACCTGATGCACAAGTAGAACCCCTCCTTCCCCATGGCAAGAAACCTTGCTGCTGGCAGTGAGTCAAACCTTCAGTGTATGAGAAAACGGCATGGCCCATGAGGCCTCGCCCATGCGTGAGAGCCGCCTTGGGCACAAACGCATATTGTGACCCTCAGCGTGAGTACCTTATTCAAGTAACGGATCTCAGTGACTGGACCAAGAGCCCGCATATGTGGCTTGCCATGCCCATAGGCACCCAGGCCTAACTAGATGGTGTGTATTCCAGTTGAGGGAGCCCACTGCTGTGCTCTAGAGTCCCTCTCCTGGGGGGTCCCCTGTGGCAGTAAACAGTACTATTCCCTTCCCACAGAATGAACCCAAACTCTTGGGAGCTTGGACAATCCCCCAAGAGGAAGGCTCTTCCTCGGCCCCTGAAGCAACGCCTACCCTGTATGGCCAATGTGATCGCAACACCCAGAGACAAAAGCCTGAGCAACTGCCTCCCACTTGCCCTCCATTGATATCCCGAGGATCTCCCCTCACGGAGTGGAGATCAGGCCTGCCATTACCTTGGCCCCTAGCTGAGCTAAGTTTGCTTTTTCAGACATCTGTCCCCACAGGCCTGGCAAACACAGTCTCTAAGCTGGGTCTTCTGGAGCCATACCAATGGACCGTGCCTGCTCTCTCCTGGGAAACTGTGTCCATTGCTTTGGCCACACACCTCCAGAATATGAGAAACCTCAAGGCCCCCGAGGACATCCCACTACTGGGATCCTCACTGGACACACAGGGGCATTCAGACACAAGCTGAGCAGCTATCTCCACGAAGGCATGCACACAGATGTCAACAGAGATAGAAGGTTGAGCCGGACAGGCCCTTAGGCCCTAATCTCAACTCTTGCTTTGGTTTCCAGGTGTCACTCCTCAGCAGCTTTGGTTCGAAGAACAGGATATGGGGCTTTGCTGAGGCACTGAACAGAACTCCTCTCGTCTCCACATGGGAAGCTTCCTTGTTGGAGCCGTGTCAAACACCTCAGGTTGGAGAATACTGCAGAGTCCCTGAGCCACCTCCACATTACAAGGTCAGCCAGGCCACAAAGCCACAGTTGGAGTCATCTTCAGGATAGTTCATTTCAACTCTCCCCTCTGGGTAGCTCACCCAGGAGCCCGCAGATTGAGCCTGCCTTGTCCTGACTAAAGAGTGGGAATATGAGGTGGCTTTCCCAGGCTTCCAAGCTTAGGCCCCTGGTCTCGAGTCTTTCCATATGGGGCCTCCTGGAACCATCCAATAGGACTCGACTGTCGTGCAGAAGGAAACCTTTAGGTTTGGAGTAGTTCACAAATCCCATCGTAGGCTAACCTCCCTGGCCTCATGAAGACACCACAACTTTCAGGAAGAGGCCATGCTGGACAAAAACTCTAGCCTGAGGAACGTCTCATAGTTGACATGACCTCAGTGCAGGAGATCTCGATTCAGCCTCTGCAGAGTGGGCCTGCCCTGCCCTCGGTCCCAAACCTCATGCTAGCTTGTGTTTTCAGACTTCCTTCCTCACAACTGTGGCAAACAAGTCCTCCGGACTAGGAACTCCAGAACCACTACCCAGCCCAGTGTCTGCCCAACGGAAGAAAAATGTTTCCCTGAGGGGCTCTCCAGAAAACCCGGATGAGGATCAACCTGCTTAGGCCTCGAAGGTCCGCGAACTGGATAGGCTGCTCTGGGCACTCATGCTCTGTCTGACACAGCCTGAAGCCAGACGTCCAGACAGACAAGGAGACAGCTGGCCGCACACCTCGCACTTCGGACACGCCAAGGTCTTCTGCCGTCACCTCTTCCTAACCTTGGTTTTCAGATATCTGAACCTAGACATTATATCAATTCTCCGCACAGCTGGGTATCGCAAGCACAAAACAGAACTCCTCCTTCCCCATGGCTGTAAAGCTTGTTCTTGACATGGAGTCACACCTTCTGGGTGGGAGAAACCTTCATGGCCCCTGATGCCACGCCCAACTTGAGTGCTGCTTGGGCATAAATTCACACTGTGACCTTCAGCATGAGCACCATGTCAAAGAAAGGCCTGTCAGCGCCTGGACCAAGAGCCCGCATATGGGGCTTGCCAAGCCCCTATGCACCCAATCCTCACCAGTGTTTGAGTTTACCAGTGGCCCCGCCCGTACCTGGGGCTCTGCTCTGGAATCCCTTTCTTGGTGAGACACATGAGCCAGACAACACGACTCCACCCTTCCAAAAAAATGACCCCAAACTCTCGGTAGCTGGGACAAATACCCAGAGAGGGATACTCGTCCATAGTCCCTGAGTCCACCCCTCCAATCCACGGCTATCCCGGACCCAACATCCAGAGACAAAAGACTGAAGGAACGCCTCCAACTCTCCCTTGTTTCAGAGGCCCAGGAGCTGTACATCCGGCCTGCCATACCCTAGGTGCCACTCATAAGCTGAGTCTGTTTTTTCAGACTTCTGTGCCCACAGCCTCGACCCACACATCCTCCAGGCTAGGGCCTCTGGTGTCACAGCGAAAATTGTGCCTGCCCTCTCCTAGGAAATTGTGCCCAATCCATTGACCACAACCCTACAGGTTAGGGAAAAGCTCCAAGGCCCCTGAGGCCACCCAAATTATATAGTCTAACCTGGGCACTAATGCACTGTCTGACACAACCCGAGCCAGAACCTCCTACCAACACCCAGGCAGCTGACCGCAAAATGAGCCTATCAGACCAGCAATGGCCTTAGGTCGTCATCTCTTCCCAACTACGGTTTTTCAGGCTTCAGAACCTAGACCTTATCTCCAACTACTGCCCAGGGTTGAAAATGATGCAGAAATAAGAACACCTTCCCCATGGCAAGAGACCATGTGATTGGCATGTTGTCCAAAGTCCAGTGTAGTTGAAACCAGTGTGGCCCATGTGGCCCCGCCCATGCTCGCGAGCCATATTGGTCACAAACACACATTGTGACCCTCAACCTGAGCCCAACCCTCAAGTAAGGCCTCTCAGTGGCTGGATGAATAGACAGCATATTAGGCCTGCCATGCCCCTAGGCCCCAATTTTTAACGATAGTTTGGGTTGTCTCTTCACTCTTCCCCAGGGCTGTGCTTTGTAATTTCTCTTTGGTTGGGTCACTTGAGGTAACAAACGTGAAAGGGGACCTCCCATTCCACAGATTATCGAAAAAGAATTGGGACAGGGACAAATTCACAGAGAGGAAGATTCGTCCATGGCCCATGAGGCCTCCCCACATCCACGACCATCGTTGATTCAAAATATAGAGACAAAAACCTGAGCAAGTCTCCACAGGTAAACTTGTGCATGGGAGCTATGTCAAAAGCTTAGGAGAATACTTCAGGGTCCCGGTGCCACCGCCCCATTCCAAGGCCCTCATGGACACAAACACACATTAGGCCCCATCCTCGGGAAAGTCCATTTCAACTCAGCCACCCCGGTTGCTCCTGCAGAGCCTTCAGATCTCAACTGACTTGTTGCTAGGAGACAACTGGAATGCGAGGCCCGCTTCCCTGGCATCCATCCCCGAACGGTGCTCTGGAGTCCTTCCATATGGGATATCCTTGAGCTGCCCAACAGGTCTCAATTGTCCCGCAGAAGGAATCCTTGAAGTGCGCATCCCACAACTCCCAACGTGGGAAAACCTCCATGGCCTTGAATTACCGCTCCGTTCATGAAGGGGCAGTCATGCACAGAAAATCCAAACTGAGCCAAAGTCTGATCCTCGCCGTGACTTCAGAAACATGAGATATTCTTTCAGATCTGCAGGGGGTACCAGCTTTGCCCTCGGCCTGAAGCCCAAGCCTAGCTTGTGTTCTCAGACTTGTCCTCACACTCCTGGTCCAGAATACCTCATGTTTGGCAATACCGGACCCACAATGGAGCACTCTGCCTGCCTCTAGAAAAAATATATTGCATATTGAGTTGCCCAGGCACCTCAAATGAGGATAAACCTACACGGCTCTCGGCTGTACCTGAATTATAGTCTAACTGGGCACTAATTCACTGTCTGACACAACCTGAACCCGAACCTCTGGACCAACACCCAGGCAGCTGACCTCACACTGAGCACATCAGACCTGCCATGGGCTTAGGTCTTCATCTCTTCCCAACAGCCGTTTTCAGGCTTCAGAACCTAGGCCTTAACTCCAACCACTGCCCAGGGTTGAAAATGATGAAGAAATGAGAGCTCCTTCTCCATGGCAAGAGACCTTGTGATTGGCATGTTGTCCAAAGTTCAGTGTAGTTGAAACCAGTGTGGCCCATGAGGCACCGCCCATGCTCGCGAGCCACATTGGTCACAAACACACATTGTGACCCTCACCCTGAGTCCAGTCCTCAAGTAAGGCCACAAGGTGACTGGATGAAGAGACAGCATATTGGGCCTGCCATGCCCCTAGGCCCCAATATTTAACCATAGTTTGGGTGGTCACTTCACTCTTCCCCAGGGCTCTGCTTTTGAATTCCTCTTTGATTGGGACCCCTGAGGTAACAAACCTGAGAGACCTCCCATTCCACATATTGACAGAAAGAAATTGGGACCGGGCCAAATCCACAGAGAGGAAGATTCGTCAATGGCCCATGAGGCCTCCCCACATTCCACGCCCATCTTTGATACAAAATCCAGAGACAAAAGCCCGAGCAAGCGCCTCAGACTCGCTCTTTCTTCATATCCTGAAGAGTTCTTCTCATGGTTTGTAGATTTGACCTGCCATAACTACGTCTCAAACCTAAGCTGAGTTTGTGTTTTCAGACTTCTGTCCTCAAATTCCTGGGCCACACACTCTCCAGGCTGGGGCCTCTGGAGCCACACATTAGACTGTTCCTACCAAATCCAGGGAATTCTTCCCATTCCATTGTCCAAAATCGTACAAATTAGAAGAACCCTCCATAGGCCCTGAGGCAATCCAATAGTGTAGGTCTCCCGGGACAAACAAGGGCGGTCTGACACCAGCTGAGCATCTACCTCCACTCATACCATAAATGGATGTCCCCAGAGAAGAAGATGGAACCAGACAGGACCCTAGGCCATAATCGGATCCATTGCTTTGGTTTACAGGCATGTCTCCTCAAAAGCCTGGATTCCAAGGCCAGCTTGGGGGGTTTCCTGAGGCACCCATCAGAACAAATCTCGTCTCCTCAAGGAAACTTGTGCATGGGACCTATGTCAAAAGCTTAGGAGAATACTTCAGGGTCCCGGTGCCACCGCCCCATTCCAAGGCCCTCATGGACACAAACACACATTAGGACCCATCCTCTGGAAAGTGCATTTCAACTCAGCCCCCCGATTGCTCCCGCAGAGCCATCAGAACTCAACTGTTTTGTTGCTAGGAGACAATTTGAATGCGAGACGGGATTCCCTGGCATCCATCCTCGAAAGGTGCTCTGGAGTCATTCCATATGGGATGTCCTGGAGCTGACCAACAGGTCTCCATTGTCCCGCAGAAGGAATCCTTGAAGGGGGCATCCCACAATTTCCAACGTGGGAAAACCTCCATGGCCTTGAGATTCCGCTTCATTCATGAAGGGGCAGTCATGCACAGAAACTCCAAACCGAGCCAACGTCTGATCCTCGCCGTGACTTCAGATGCATGAGATATTGGTTCAGATCTGCAGGGGGTACCTGCCGTGCCCTCGGCCTGAAGCCCTAGTCTAGCTTGTGTTCTCAGACTTCTGTCCTCACACTCCTAATCCAGAAGCCCTCAAGTTTGGCAATTCCGGACCCACAATGCAGCACCCTGCTTCCCCTCTAGAAAAAATATATTGCCTAATGAGTTGCCCAGGCACCTCAAATGAGGATAAACTTACACGGCACTCGACTGTACCTAAATTATATAGTCTAACCTGAGCTCTAATGCACTGTCTGGCACAACCTGAACCCGAAACTCCGGACCAACACCCAGGCAGCTGACCGCACACTGAGCACATCAGACCTGCCATGGCCTTAGGTCGTCATCTCTTCCCAACTGCGGTTTTCAGACTTCAGATCCTAGACCTTATATCCAACCACTGCCTAGGGTTGAAAATGATGCAGAAATCAGAGCTCCTTCCCCATGGCAAGAGACCTTGTGATTGGCATATTGTCCTAAGTTCAGTGTAGTTGAAACCAGTATGGCCCATGAGTCCCAGCCCCTGCTCGCGGGCCACATTGGTCACAAACACACATTGTGACGCTCAGGCTGTGCTCAGTCATTAAGTAAGGCCACTCAGTGGCTGGATGAAGAGAAAGCATATTGGGCCTGCCATGCCCCTAGGCCCCAATTTTTAACCATATTTTGGGTTGTCCCTTCACTCTTCCCCAGGGCTCTGCTTTGGAATTCCTCTTTGGTTGAGACACCTGAATTAACAAACCTGAGAGGAGACCGCCCATTCCACAGATTGATGGAAAGAAATTGGGACCGGGCCAAATCCACAGAGAGGAAGATTCGTCCATGGCCCATGAGGACTCCCCACATTCCACGCCCATCTTTGATACAAAATCCAGACAAAAGCCTGAGCAAGGGCCTCAGACTCGCTCTTTCTTCATATCCTGAAGAGTTTTTCTCATGGTTTGTAGATTGGACCTGCCATACCTATGTCCTTAACGTAAGCTGAGTTTGTGTTTTCAGACTTCTGTCCTCAAATTTCTGGGCCACACACCCTCCAGGCTGGGGCCCCTGGAGCCACACATTAGGACTGTGCCTACCCAATGATGGGAATTCTGCCCATTCCATTGTCCAAAATCGTACAAAATGGGAGAACCCTCCAAAGTTCCCGAGGCCATCCCAATAGTGTAGGTCTCCCGGGACAAACAAGTGCGGTCTGACACGAGCTGACCATCTACCTACACTCATACAAAACATGGATGTCCCCAGAGAAGAAGATGGAACCAGACAGGACCCTGGCCATAATCGGATCCATTGCTTTGGTTTACAGGCATGTCTCCTCAAAAGCCTGGATTCCAAGGCCAGCATAGGGGGTTTCCTGAGGCATCCATCAGAACAAATCTCGTCTCCACAAGGAAACTTGTGCATGGGACCTATGTCAAAAGCTTAGGAGAATACTTCAGGGTACCGGTGCCACCACCCCATTCCATGGCCTTCATGGACACAAACACATATTAGGCCCCATCCTTGGGAAAGTCCATTTCAACTCAGCCACCCCGGTTGCTCCCGCAGAGCCATCAGATCTCAACTGACTTGTTGCTAGGAGACAATTGGAATGTGAGTCCCGCTTCCCTGGCATCCATCCCCGAACGGTGCTCTGGAGTCCTTCTATATGGGATATCCTGGAGCTTCCCAACAGGTCTCAATTGTCCCGCAGAAGGAATCCTTGAAGGGCTCGTCCCACAACTCCCAACGTGGGAAAACCTCCATGGCCATGAGATTCCGCTCCGTTCATGAAGGGGCAGTCATGCACCGAAACTCCAACCTGAGCCAAAGTCTGATCCTCGCCGTGACTTCAGAAGCATGAGATATTCGTTCAGATCTGCAGGGGGTAACAGCCATGCCCTCGACTTGAAGCCCAAGTCTAGCTTCTGCTCTCAGACTTGTCCTCACACTCCTGTTCCAGAATCTTTCATGTTTGACAATACCGGACCCACAATGCAGCACTCTGCCTACCTCTAGAAAAAATATATTGCCTAATGTGTTGCCCAGGCACCTCAAATGAGGATAAACCTACACGGCTCTCGACTGTACCTGAATTATATAATCTAACCTGGGCACTAATGCACTGTCTGACACAACCTGAGCCCGAACCTCCTGACCAACACCTAGGCAGCTGACCACACCTTGAGCACATCAGACCTGCCATGGCCTTAGGTCGTCTTCTCTTCCCAACTGGGATTTTCAGGCTTCAGAACCTAGATCTTAACACCAACCACTGCCCAGGGTTGAAAATGATGCAGAAATCAGAGCTCCTTCCCCATGGCAAAAGACCTGTGAATGGAATGTTGTCCAAAGTTCAGTGTAGTTGAAACCAGTGTGGCCCCTGAGGCCCCGCCCATGCTCGCGGGCCACATTGGTCACAAACACACATTGTGACACTCAGCCTGTACCCAGTCCTCAAGTAAGGCCCTCAGTGCCTGGATGAAGAGACAGCATATTGGGCCTGCCATTCCGCTAGGCCCCAATTTTTAACCATAGTTTGGGTTGTCCCTTCACTCTTCCCCAGGTCTCTGCTTTGAAATTCCTCTTTGGTTGGGACACCTGAGGTAAAAAACCTGAGAGGAGACCTCCCATCCCACAGATTGACGGAAAGAAATTGGGACTGGGCCAAATCCACAAAGAGGAAGATTCGTCCATGGCCCATGAGGCCTCCCCACATTCAACGCCCATCCTTGATAAAAAATCCAGAGACAAAAGCCTGAGCAAGTGCCTCATTCTCGCTCTTTCTTCATATCCTGAAGAGTTCTTCTCATGGTTTGTAGATTGGACCTGCCATACCTACGTCCGCAAACCTAAGCTGAGTTTGTGTTTTCAGACTTCTGTCCTCAAATTCCTGGGCCACACACCCTCCAGGCTGGGGCCCCTGGAGCCAGACATTAGGACTGTGCCACCCAATCCATGGGAATTCTGCCCATTACATTGTCCAAAATCGTACAAATTAGAAGTACCCTCCAAAGTCCCTGAGGACATACCAATAGTGTAGGTCTCCCAGAACAAAAAAGGGCGGTCTGACAACAGCTGAGCATCTACATCCACTCATACCATAAATGGATGTCCCCAGAGAAGACGATGGAACCAGACATGACCCTAGGCCATAATCGGATCCATTGCTTTGGTTTACAGGCATGTCTCCTCAAAAGCCTGGATTCCAAGACCAGCATAGGGGGTTTCCTGAGGCACCCATCAGAACAAATCTCGTCTCCACAAGAAAACTTGTGCATGGGACCTATGTCAAAAGCTTGGAGAATACTTCAGGGTCCCAGTGCCACCGCTCCATTCCAAGGCCTTCATGGACAAAATCACACATTAGGCCCCAAACTCGGGAAAGTCCATTTCAACACAGCCGCCCCGATTGCTAACGCAGAGCCATAGAACTCAACTGTCTTTTTGCTAGGAGACAATTGGAATGCGAGGCTGGCTTCCCTGGCATCCATCCTTGAACGGTGCACTGCAGTCATTCCATATGGGATGTCCTGGAGCTGACCAACAGGTCTCAATTGTCCCGCAGAAGGAATCCTTGAAGGGGGATCCCACACTCCCAACGTTGGAAAACCTCCATGGCCGTGAGATTCCGCTCCGTTCATGAAGGGGCAGTCATGCACAGAAACTCCAACCCGAGCCAACTTCTGATCCTCGCCGTGACTTAAGATGCATGAGATATTGGATCAGATCTGCAGGGGGTACTTGCCATACTCTCGGCCTGAAGCCCAAGTCTAATTGTGTTCTCAGACTTCTGTCCTCACCCTCCTGGCCCAGAAGTCCTCAAGTTTGGCAATTCCGGACCCACAATGCAGCAATCTGCCTGCCCTCTAGGAAAAATATATTGCCTAATGATTTTCCCAGGCATCTCAAATGAGGATAAACTTTCACGGCACTCGACTGTACCTAAATTATATAGTCTAACCTGGGCCCTAATGCACTGTCTGACACAACCTGAACGGGAAACTCTGGACCAACACACAGGCAGCTGACCGCACACTGAGCACATGAGACTCGCCATGGCCTTAGGTCGTCATCTCTTCCCAACTGTGGTTTTCAGGCTTCAGAACCTAGACCTTATCACAACCACTTCCCAGTGTTGAAAATGATGCAGAAATCAGAGCTCCTTCCCCATGGCAAGAGACCTTGTGATTGGCATGTTGTCCAAAGTTCAGTGTAGTTGAAACCAGTGTTGCCCATGAGGCCCCGCCCAACCTCGCGGCCACATTGGTCACAAACACACATGCTGACCCTCCGTCTGAACCCAGTCTTTAAGTAAGGCCACTCAGTGGCTGGATGAAGAGACAGCATATTGGGCCTGCCATGCCACTAGGCCCCAATTTTTAACCATAGTTTGGGTTGTCCCTTCACTCTTCCCCAGGGCTCTGCTTTGGAATTCCTCTTTGGTTGGGACACCTGAGGTAACAAACCTGAGAGGAGACCTCCCATCCCACAGATTGACGGAAAGAAATTGGGACCGGGCCAAATCCACAGAGAGGAAGATACGTCCATGGCCCATGAGGCCTCCCCACGTTCCACGCCCATCTTTGATACAAAATCCAGAGACAAAAGCCTGAGCAAGCGCCTCAGACTCGCTCTTTCTTCATATCCTGAATAGTTCTTCTCATGGTTTGTAGATTGGACTTGCAAGACTACTTCCCCAAACCTAAGCTGAGTTTGTGTTTTCAGACTTCTGTCCTCAAATTCCTGGGCCACACTCCCTCCAGGCTGGGTCCCCTGGAGCCACACATTAGGACTGTGCCTACCCAATCCATGGGAATTTTGCCCATTCCATTGTCCAAAATCGTACAAATTAGGAGAATTCTCCAAAGTCCCCGAGGCCATCCCAATAGTGTAGGTCTCCGGGGACAAACAAGGGCGGTCTGACACCAGGTGAGCATCTACCTCCACTCATTCCATAGAGGGATATCCCCAGAGTAGAAAATTGACCCTAGGCCATAATCGGATCCATTGCTTTGGTTTACAGGCGTGTCTCCTCAAAAGCCTGGATTCCAATACCAGCATAAGGGATTTCCTAAGGCACCCATCAGAACAAATCTCGTCTCCACAATGAAACTTGTTCATGGGAGCTATGTCAAAAGCTTAGGAGAATACTTCAGGGTCCCAGTGCCACCGCCCCATTCCAAGGCTCTCATACACAAACACATATTAGGCCCCATCCTCAGGAGAGTCCATTCAACTCAGCCACCCCGGTTGCTCCCGCAGAGCCATCCGATCTCCACTGTTTTGTTGCTATGAGACAATTGGAATTCGAGGCGGCCTTCCCTGCCATCCATCCTCCAACGTTGCTCTGGAGTAATTCCATATGGGATGCCTGGAGCTGCCCAACAGGTCTCAATTGTCCCCCAGAAGGAATCCTTGAAGGAGGTATCCCACAACTCCCAACGTGGGAAAACCTCCATGGCCTTGAGATTCTGCTCCGTTTATGAAGGGGCAGTCATGCACAGAAACTCCAACCTGAGCCAACGTCTGATCCTCGCCCTGACTTCAGATGCATGAGATATTGGTTCAGATCTGCAGGGGGTACCTGCCGTGCCCTCGGCCTGAAGCCCAACTCTAGCTTGTGTTCTCAGACTTCTGTCCTCACACTCCTGGCCCAGAAGCCCTCAAGTTTGGCAATTCCGGACCCACAATGCAGCACTATGCCTGCTTTCTAGAAAAAATATCTTGCCTAAAGAGCTGCCCATGCACCTCAAATGAGGATAAACCTACATGGCACTCGACTGTACCAAAATCATATAGTCTAACCTGGGCTATAATGCACTGTCTGACACAACCTGAGCCAGAACCTCCTGACCAACACACAGGCTGCTGACCGCACACTGAGCATATCAGACCCGCCATGGCCTTAGGTCATTATCTCTTCCCAACTTCAGTTTTTCAGGCTTCAGAACCTAGACCTTATCTCCAACCACTGCCCAGGGTTGAAAGTGATGCAGACATCAGAACACCTTCCCCATGGCAAGAGACCCTGTGATTGGCATGTTGTCCAAAGTCAGTGTAGTTGAAACCAGTGAGGCCCATGAGGCCCCGCCTTTGCTCGCGGGCCCCATTGGTCACAACCACACATTATGACCCTCAGCCTGAGCCCAGTCCTCAAGTAAGGCCTCTCAGTGGCTGGATTTAGAGACAGCATATTGGGCCTTCCATGCCCCTATTCCAAATTTTTAACCATAGTTTGGGTTGTCGCTTCACTCTTCCCCAGGGCTCTGCTTTAGAATTCCTCTTCGGTTGGGACACCTGAGGTAACAAACCTGTGAGGAGACCTCCCATCCCACATATTGACGGAAAGAAATTGGGACCGGTCTAAATCCACAGAGAGGAAGATTCTTCCATGTCCCATGAGGCCTCCCCACATTCCACGCCGATCTTTGATACAAAATCCAGAGACAAAACCCTCAGCAAGCGCCTCAACTCGCTCTTTCTTCATATCCTGAAGATTTCTTCTCATGGTTTGTTGATTGGACCTGCCATACCTACGTCCCCAAACCTAAGCTGTTTGTGTTTTCAGACTTCTGTCCTCAAATTCCTGGGCCACACACCCTCCAGGCTGGGGCCCCTGGAGCCACACATTAGGACTGTGCCTACCCAATCCATGGGAATTCTGCCCATTCCATTTTCCAAAATCGTACATATTAGGAAAACCCTCCAAAGTTCCCGAGGCCATCCCAATAGTGTATGTCTCCCGGTACAAACAAGGGCGGTCTGACACCAGCTGAGCATCAACCTCCACTCATACCATAGATGGATGTCCCCAGAGAAGGAGATGGAACCAGACAGGACCCTAGGCCATAATCGGATCATTTCTTTGGTTTACAGGCATGTCTCCTCAAAAGCCTGGATTCCAAGACCAGCATAGGGGTTTACTGAGGCACCCATCAGAACAAATCTCGTCTCCACAAGGAAACTTGTGCATGGGACCTATGTCAAAAGCTTAGGAGAATACTTCAGGGTCCCAGTGCTACCGACACATTGCAAGGCTTTAATGTACAGAAACACATATTAGGCCCCATCCTCAGGAAAGTCCATTTCAACTCAGCCACCCCGGTTGCTCCCGCAGAGCCATCAGATCTCAACTGTCTTGTTGCTTGGAGACAATGGGAATACGAGGCCCGCTTCCCTGGCATCCATCCCCGAACGGTGCTCTGGAGTCTTTCCATATGGGATATCCTGGAGCTGCCCAACAGGTCTCAATTGTCCCGCAGAAGGAATTTTTGAAGGGGGCATCCCACAACTCCCAACGTGGGAAAACCTCAATGGCCTCGAGATTCCGCTCCCTTCATGAAGCGGCCGTCATGCACAGAAACTCCACCTGAGACAACGTCTGATCCTCGCGCTGACTTCAGATGCATGAGATATTGGTTCAGATCTGCAGGGGGTACCTGCCGTGCCCTCGCCCTGAAACCCAAGTCTAGCTTGTCTTCTCAAACTTCCATCCTCACACTCCTGGCCACGAAGCCCTCAAGTTTGGCAATTCCGGACCCACAATGCAGCACTCTGCCTGCCCTCTAGAAAAAAGATTATTGCCTCATGAGCTGCCCAGGAA
The DNA here is from genome assembly GCF_964662115.1 of Mustela nivalis. Classification (NCBI taxonomy): domain Eukaryota; kingdom Metazoa; phylum Chordata; class Mammalia; order Carnivora; family Mustelidae; genus Mustela; species Mustela nivalis. The sequence continues at coordinate 556,454 of NW_028136351.1, forward strand.
CCTTAAATGAGGATCAACCTACACAGCACTCGACTTTACCCAAATTATATAGTCTAACCTGGGCACTAATGCACTGTCGAACACAACCTGAGCCCGGACCTCCTGACCAACACCCAGAAAGCTGACCGCACACTGAGCCCATAAAACCCGCCATGGCCTTAGGTCATCATCTCTACCCTACCTCAGTTTTCAGGCTTCAAAACCAAGACCTTATCTCCAATCACTGCCCAGGGGTGAGTGTGATGCAGAAAACAGAACTCCTTCCCCATTGCTAAAAACCTTGTGCTTGGCATGTTGTCCAACGTTCAGTGTAGTTGAAACCAGTGTGGCCCATGAGGCCCCGCCCATACTCGCGGGCCACATTGGTCACAAACACACATTGAGACCCTCAGACTGAGCCCAGTCCTCAAGTAAGGCCACTCAGTGGCTGGATGAAGAGATTGCATATTGGGCTTGCCATGCCCCTAGGCCCCAATTTTTAACCATAGTTCGGTTGTCCCTTCAGTCTTCCCCACGGCTTTGCTATGGAATTCCTCTTTTGGTGGGACACCTGAGGTAACAAAACTGAAATGAGTCCTCCTATCCCACAGATTGACGAAAAGCAATTGGGAATCGGGCCAAATCCTCAGAGAGGAAGATTCGTCCATGGCCCATAAGGCCTACCCGACATTCCAGGGCCGACTCTGATACAAAATCCAGAAAAAAAAGCCTAAGCTAGCGCCTCAGACTCGCACTTTCTTCATATCCTAAAGAGTTCTTCTCATGGTTTATAGATCGGGCCTGCCATACCTACGTCCCCAAACCTAAGCTGAGTTTGTGTTTCCAGACTTCTGTCCTCAAAGTTTTGGGCCACACACCCACCAGGCTGGGCCCCTGGAGCCACACATTAGGACTGTGCCTAATAATCCATGGGAATTCTGCCAATTCCATGGTCCAAATTCATACAAATTAGGAGAAACCTCCAAAGTCCCTGAGGCCATCCCAATAGTTTTGGTCTCCCGGAACAAAAAAGGGCTGTCTGACACCAGCTGATAATTGACCTCCACTCATACCATAGATTGATGTCCCCAGAGAAGAAGATTGAACCAGACAGGACCCTAGGCCATAATAGGATCCATTGCTTTGGGTTACAGGCATGTGTCCTCAAAAGCCTGATTCCAATACGAGCATAGGGGTTTTCCTGAGGCACCCATCAGAACTCAACTCGTCTCCACAAGGAAACCTGTGCATGGGAGCCATGTCCAAAGCTTAGGAGAGTACTTCAGGGTCCGGTGCCAACGCCCCATTCCAAGGCCCTCATGGACACAAAAACACATTAGGACCCATCCTCAGGAAAGTCCATTTCAACTCAGCCACCCCGGTTGCTCCGGCAGAGCCATCAGATCTAAACTATCTTGTTGCTAGGAGACAATTGGAATGCGAGGTGGGCTTCCCAGGCATCCATTCGCGAACGGTGCTCTGGAGTCATTCCATATGGGATGTCCTGGAGCTGTCCAACAGTTCTCAATTGTCCCGCAGAAGGAATCCTTGAAGGGGGCATCCCACAACTCCCAAAGTGGGAAAACCTCAATAGCCTCGAGATTCCGCTCCCTTCATGAAGCGGCCGTCATGCACAGAAACTCCAACCTGAGCCAATGTCTGATCCTCGCCCTGACTTCAGATGCATGAGATATTTGTTCAGTCTGCAGGGGGTACCTGACGTGCCCTCGCCTTGAAACCCAAGTCTAGCTTGTCTTCTCAAACTTCCATCCTCACACTCCTGGCCCCGAAGCCCTCAAGTTTGGCAATTCCGGACCCACAATGCAGCACTCTGCCTGCCCTCTAGAAAAAAAAATTATTGCCTCATGAGCTGCCCAGGCACCTTAAATGAGGATAAACCTACACAGCACTCGACTTTACTCAAATTATATAGTCTAACCTGGGCACTATTGCACTGTCGAACACAACCTGAGCCAGGGCCTCCTACCAACACCCAGAAAGCTGACCGCACACTGAGCACATAAAACACGCCATGGGCTTAGGTCATCATCTCTTCCCTACCTCAGTTTTCTGGCTTCAGAACCGAGACCTTATCACCAATCACTGCCCAGGGGTGAGTGTGATGCAGAAATCAGAACTCCTCCTTACCCATGGCAAGAACCCTTGCGGTTGGCACGTTGTCCAACGTTCAGTGTAGGAAAAACCAGCATTCACCCTGAGGCCCCGTCCATTCTTGAGTGCGACGAGGGCATACACACGCATTGTGACCCTCAGCATGAGTCCTGTGCTCTAGTAAGTCCTCTCAGTGGCTGGACCATTAGATGTCATAATGGGCTTGACATGTCCCTAAGCCCGAATTTTTAACCAGATTTCTGATTGTACAGTCGCCCCTCCCCAGGGCTCTACTCTGGAATCCCTCATTTGGTGGGACACCTGAGGTTAAAAAAGAAAACAACAACAAAAACAAACAAACAAAAAAAAAAAAACGGACTTATTCCAGCCCACAGAATGACCCCAAACTCTTTGGACGGGGCCCAACCACCAGAGAGTAAGACTCGTCCATTTCCCATGAAGTCCCCCAGAAATTCCACGACCATGAGTGACACGATATCCAGAGACAAAAACTTGAGCAGGAGCCTCACAGTCGCGATTCTTTCAAATCCCGAAGAGACCTCCTCATGGTCTGTAGATCAGTCCTGCCATACCGATGACCCGAAACATAAGCCGAGTCTATGTTTTCAGACAACTGTCCAAACAGCCCTGGCCTACACAACCTACAGGCTCAGGCCCCTGGAGCCAAACCTGAGGACTGTACTTGCCCGCTCCAAGGGAATTGTGTGTGCCCATTCCAATGGCCACAACCCTTCTAATAGGATAAACCTCCAAAGACCCTGATCCAGGGACAATCTGAGCCCAAATGAGCACCTACCTGCACTCAGACCCATAGACAGATGTCCCCAGAGGAGAAAGGAAAGAACAGGCCCCTAGGCACTAATCAGATCCATTGCTTTGTTTTCCAGGCATCTCTCCTCTGAGGCCTGGATTTCAAAAGCAGCATATAGCTGTTTCTTGACTCACCCATCAGAAAACATCTCATCTACACATGGGAAACTTGCACGTTGGAGCTGTGTCGAAGCCTCCGTTTAGGAGAACCCTTTAGGGCCCCGGTGCCTCCGCTTCATTCCAAGGTCTCCACAGACACAAACAAATTAGGACCCATCCCCAGGGCTGTCCATTTCAACTCAGGGCCCTCGGTTTCTCCCCACAGATCCAGGAGATCTAACCTGTCTTGTTGCTAGGAGACAATTGGAATGCGAGGTGGGCTACCCAGCCATCCATCCTTAGAACCCTGTTCAGAATCATTGGCTTCGACCCAAACAACAGGTCTCAATTGTCCTGCAGAATACTCTATGCAGTTTGGAGCGTCTCACAACTCCCATCGTGGGAAAACCCCCATGGCCTCGTTATGACCCCCATTCATGAAGGGGCCATCAGCGACAGAAACTCCAACCTGAGCGATCGTCTGATCCTCGCCCTGACTTCAGATGCACGAGATCTAGATTCAGGTCTGTAGATTATGCCTGCCATGGCCTAACACAGAAACCTAAGCCTAGCTTGTGTTCACAGACTTTTGTCGTCAGACTACTGGCCCACATGCCCTCCAGTTTGGCAATCCAGAACTACAATGCAGCACTCTGCCTGCCCTCCTGAAGAAAAACATTGTCTTCTGGGGCTACACAGTAACCCTAAATGAGGATCAACCTGCACCAACCTTGGCTGTACCCCAAATACATAGGCTGACAAGGGCATTAATGCCCTTTCTGACACAGCCTGAGCCTGGACCCCCGGACCCATCCCTGACAGCTGGCCGCACACTGAGCACATCGAACCGCCATGGCCTTAGGTCGTCATCTCTTCCCAACCTCGGTTTTCAGGTTTCAGAACCTAGACCTTATCTCCAATCACTGCCCAGGGTTGAAGGTGATGCAGAAATCAGAACTCCTTCCCCATGGCAAGAAACCTTGTGGTTGGCATGTTGTCCAACCTTCAGTGTAGTTGAAACCAGTGTGGCCCATGAGGCCCCGCCCATGCTCGCTGGCCACATCGGTCACAAACACACATTGTGACCCTCAGGCTGAGCCCAGTCCTCAAGTAAGGCCACTCAGTAGCTGGATGAAGAGATAGCATATTGGTCTTGCAATGCCCCTAGGCCCCAATTTTTAACCATAGTTCGGGTTGTCCCTTCAGTCTTCCCCACGGCTTTGCTTTGGAATTCCTCTTTTGGTGGGACACCTGAGGTAAGAAAAGTAAAATGAGTCCTCCCATCCCACAGATTGACGAAAAGCAATTGGGAATCGGGCCAAATCCTCAGAGAGGAAGATTCGTCCATGGCCCAGAAGGACTCGCCGTCATTCCACGGCGGTCGCTGATACAAAATCCAGAGACAAAAGCCTGAGCAAGCGCCTCAGACTCACACTTTCTTCATATCCTGAAGAGTTTTTCTCATGGTTTGTAGATCGGGCCTGCCATACCGACGTCCCCAAACCTAAGCTGAGTTTGTGTTTTCAGAGTTCTATCCTCAAAATCTTAGGCCACACACCCTCCAGGCTGGGCTCCTGAAGCCACACATTAGGAATGTACCTTTCAATCCATGGGAATTCTGCCCATTCCATGGTCCAAAATCGGACAAATTAGGAGAAACCTCCAAAGTCCCTGAGGCCATCCCAATACTTTTGGTCGCCAGGAACAAACAAGGACTGTCTGACACCAGCTGATAATCGACCTCCACTCATACCATAGATGGATGTCCCCGAGAAGAAGATTGAACCAGACAAGACCCTAGGCCATAATAGGATCCATTGCTTTGGGTTACAGGCATATGTCCTCAAAAGCCTGATTCCAATACGAGCATAGGGGTCTTCCTGAGGCACCCATCAGAACTCATCTCGTCTCCACAAGGAAACCTGTGCATGGGAGCCATGTCCAAAGCTTAGGAGAGTACTTCAAGGTCCCGGTGCCACCGCCCCATTCCAAGGCGGTCATGGACCCAAAACCACATTAGGACCCATCCTCAGGAAAGTCCATTTCAACTCAGCCACCCCGATAGCTCTGGCAGAGCCATCAGAACTAAACTGTCTTGTTGCTAGGAGAAAATTGGAATGCGAGGCGGGCTTCCCAGGCATTGATTTGCGAACGGTGCTCTGGAGTCATTCCATATGGGATGTCCTGGAGCTGTCCAACAGGTCTCAATTGTCCCGCAGAAGGAATCCTTGAAGGGGGCATCCCACAACTCCCAACGTGGGAAAACCTCAATGGGCTCGAGATGCCGCTCCCTTCATGAAGCGGCCGTCATGCACAGAAACTCCAACCTGAGCCAACGTCTGATCCTCGCCCTGACTTCAGATGCATGAGATATTGGTTCAGATCTGCAGGGGGAACCTGCCGTGCCCTCGCCCTGAAACCCAAGTCTAACTTGTCTTCTCAGACCTCCGTCCTCACACTCCTGGCCCCGAAGCCCTCAAGATTGGCAATTCCGGACCCACAATGCAGCACTCTGCCTGCCCTCTAGAAAAAAAAAATTATTGCCTCATGAGCTGCCCAGGCACCTTAAATGAGGATAAACCTACACAGCACTCGACTTTACAAAAATTATATAGTCTAACTTGGGCAGTAATGCACTGTCGAACACAACCTGAGCCCGGACCTCCTGACCAACACCCAGAAAGCTGACCGCACACTGAGCACAAAAAACCTGCCATGGCCTTAGGTCATCATCTCTTCCCTACCTCAGTTCTCAGGCTTCAGAACCGAGACCTTATCTCCAATCACTGCCCAGGGGTGAGTGTGATGCAGAAATCAGAACTCCTCCTTACCCATGGCAAGAAACCTTGTGGTTGGCACGTTGTCCAACGTTCAGTGTAGTAGAAACCAGTATTCACCCTGAGGCCCCGCCCATTCGTGAGTGCGACGAGGTCATACACACTTATTGTGACCCTCAGCATGAGTCCTGTCCTCTAGTAAGTCCTCTCAGTGGCTGGACCATTAGATGTCATAATGGGCTTGACAAGTCCCTAGGCTCCAATTTTTAACCAGATTTCTGATTGTCCAGTCGCCCCTCCCCAGGGCTCTACTCTGGAATCACTCATTTGGTGGGACAACTGAGGTTAAAAAAGAAAACAACAACAACAACAACAACAAAACGGACTTCTTCCAGCCCACAGAATGACCCCAAACTCTGTGGACGGGGCCCAACCACCAGAGAGTAAGACTCGTCCATTTCCGATGAAGTCCTCCAGAAATTCCACGACCATGAGTGACACGATATCCAGAGACAAAAACGTGAGCAGGAGCCTCAAACTCGTGCTTCTTTTAAATCCCGAAGAGATCTCCTTATGGTCTGTAGATCAGTCCTGCCATACCTATGACCCGAAATATAAGCCGAGTTTGTGTTTTCAGACAAATGTCCAAACAGCCCTGGCCTACACAACCTACAGGCTCAGGCCCTTGGAGCCAAACCTGAGGACTGTACTTGCCCTCTCCAAGGGAATTGTGTGTGCCCATTCCAATGGCCACAACCCTTCTAATAGGATAAACCTCCAAAGTCACTGATACATCTCAATAGTGGTGGCTTCCCAGGAAAAACAGGGGCAATCTGAGCCCAACTGAGCACCTACCTGCACTCAGACCCATAGACAGATGTCCCCAGAGGTAAAACGGAAAGAACAGGCCCCTAGGCACTAATCAGATCCATTGCTTTGGTTGCCAGGCATCTCTCCTCAGTGGCCTGGATCAAAAGCAGCATATAGCTGTTTCTTGACTCACTCATCAGAAAACATCTCATCTACACATGGGAAACTTGCACGTTGGAGCTGTGTCAAAGCCTCTGTTTAGGAGAACCCTTTAGGGCCTCAGTGCCACCGCTTCATTCCAAGGTCTCCATAGGCACAAAAGCACATTAGGACCCATCCCCAGGGGTGTCCATTTCAACTCAGCGTCCTCGGTTGCTCCCCACAGATCCAGGAGATCTAACCTGTCTTGTTGCTAGGAGACAATTGGAATGCGAGGTGGGCTACCCAGCCATCCATCCTTAGAACCCTGCTCAGAATCATTGGTCTGGAGCCAAACAACAGGTCTCAATTGTCCTGCAGAAGACTCTCTGCAGTTTGGAGCGTCTCACAACTCCCATCATGGGAAAACCCCCATGGCCTCGTTATGCCCTTCCATTCATAAAGGGGCCATCAGGGACAGAAACTCCAACCTGAGCGATCGTCTGATCCTCGCCCTGACTTCAGATGCACGAGATCTCGATTCAGGTCTGTAGATTGTGCCTGCCATGGCCTCACCCAGAAACCTAAGCCTAGCTTGTGTTCTCAGACTTTTGTCGTCAGACTACTGGCCCACAAGCCCTCCAGTTTGGCAATCTAGAACAACAATGCAGCACTCTGCCTGCCGACCAGAAGAAAAACATTGTCCTCTGGGGCTACCCAGTAACCCCAAATGAGGATCAACCTCCACCGACCTTGGCTGTACCCCAAATACATAAGCTTACCAGGGCACTAATACCCTTTCTGACACAGCCTGAGCCTGGACCCCTGGCCCCTCCCAGACAGCTGGCCGCACACTGAGCACATCGAGCCGCCATGGCCTTAGGTCGTCATCTCTTCCCAACCTCGGTTTTCAGGTTTCAGAACCTAGACCTTATCTCCAATCACTGCCCAGGGTTGAAGGTGATGCAGAAATCAGAACTCCTTCCCCATGGCAAGAAACCTTGTGGTTGGCATGTTGTCCAACCTTCAGTGTAGTTGAAACCAGTGTGGCCCATGAGGCCCGGCCCATGCTCGCGGGCCACATTGGTCACAAACACACATTGTGACCCTCAGGCTGAGCCCAGTCCTCAAGTAAGGCCCCTCAGTGGCTGGATGAAGAGATAGCATATTGGGCATGCAATGCCCATAGGTCCCCATTTTTAACCATAGTTCGGGTTTCCGTCAGTCTTCCCCACGGCTTTGCTATGGAATTCCTCTTTTGGTGGGACACCTGAGGTAACAAATCTGAAATGTGTCCTCCTATCCCACAGATTGACGAAAAGCAATTGGGAATCGGGCCAAATCCTCAGAGAGGTAGATTCGTCCATGGCCCATGAGGCCTCCCCGACATTCCACGGCCGTCGCTGATACAAAATCCAGAGACAAAAGCCTAAGCTAGCGCCTCAGACTCGCACTTTCTTCATATCCTAAAGAGTTCTTCTCATGGTTTATAGATCGGGCCTGCCATACCTACGTCCCCAAACCTAAGCTGAGTTTGTGTTTCCAGACTTCTGTCCTCAAAGTCTTAAGCCACACACCCTCCAGGCTGGGCCGCTGGAGCCACACATTAGGAATGTGCCTACCAATCCATGGGAATTCTGCCCATTCCATGGTCCAAAATCGTACAAATTAGGAGAAACCTCCAAAGTCCCTGAGGCCATCCCAATAGTGTAGGTCGCCCGGAACAAACAAGGGCTGTCTGACTCCAGCTGATAATCGACCTCCACTCATACCATAGATGGATGTCCCCAGAGAAGAAGATTGAACCAGACAGGACCCTAGGCCATAATAGGATCTATTGCTTTGGGTTACAGGCATGTGGTTTCAAACGCCTGATTCCAGTACGAGCATAGGGGTTTTCCTGAGGCACCCATCAGAACTCATCTCGTCTCCACAAGGAAACCTGTGCATGGGAGCCATGTCCAAAGCTTAGGAGAGTACTTCAAGGTCCCGGTGCCACCGCCCCATTCCAAGGCCCTCATGGACCCAAAAACACATTAGGACCCATCCTCAGGAAAGTCCGTTTCCTCAGCCACACCGATTGCTCCGGCAGAGCCATCAGATCTAAACTGTCTTGTTGGTAGGAGACAATTGGAATGCTAGGCGGGCTTCCCAGGCATCCATCCGCGAACGGTGCTCTGGAGTCATTCCATATGGGATGTCCTGGAGCTGTCCAACTGGTCTCAATTGTCCCGCAGAAGGAATCTTTGAAGGGGGCATCCCACGACTCCCAACGTGGGAAAACCTCAATGGCCTCGAGATGCCGCTCCCTTTATGAAGCGGCCGTCATGCACAGAAACTCCGAACTGAGCCAACGTCTGATCCTCGCCCTGACGTCAGATGCATGAGATATTGGTTCAGATCTGCAGGGGTAACCTGCCGTGCCCTCGCCCTAAAACCCAAGTCTAGCTTGTCTTCTCAGACTTCCGTCCTCACACTCCTGGCCCCGAAGCCCTCAAGTTTGGCAATTCCGGACCCACAATGCAACACTCTGCCTGCCCTCTAGAAAAAAAAATTATTGCCTCATGAGCTGCCCAGGCACCTTAAATGAGGATCAACCTACACAGCACTCGACTTTACAAAAATTATATAGTCTAACTTGGGCACTAATGCACTGTCAAACACAACCTGAGCCCGGACATCCTGACCAACACCCAGAAAGCTGACCGCACACTGAGCAAATAAAACCTGCCATGGCCTTAGGTCATCATCTCTTCCCTACCTCAGTTCTCAGGCTTCAGAACCGAGACCTTATCTCCAATCACTGCCAAGGGGTGAGTGTGATGCAGAAATCAGAACTCCACCTTAATCATGGCAAGAAGCCTTGTGGTTGGCACGTTGTCCAACGTTCAGTGTAGGAGAAACCAGCATTCACCCTGAGGCCCCGCCCATTCTTGAGTGTGACGAGGGCATAGACACGCATTGTGACCCTCAGCATGAGTCCTGTCCTCTATTAAATCCTCTCAGTGGCTGGACCATAAGATGTCATAATGGGCTTGACATGTCCCTAGGCCCCAATTTTTAACCAGATTTCTGATTGTCCAGTCGCCCCTTTCCAGGGCTCTACTCTGGAATCCCTCATTTGGTGGGACACCTGAGGTTAAAAAAGAAAACAACAACAACAACAACAACAACAACAACAAAACGGACTTATTCCAGCCCACAGAATGACCCCAAACTCTTTGGACGGGGCCAAACCACCAGAGAGTAAGACTCGTCCATTTCCCATGAGGTCACCCAGAAATTCCACGACCATGAGTGACACGATATCCAGAGACAAAAACTTGAGCAGGAGCCTCACACTCGTGCTTCTTTTAAATCCCGAAGAGATCTCCTCATGGTCCGTAGATCAGTCCTGCCATACCTATGACCCGAAACATAAGCCGAGACTGTGTTTTCAGACAACTGTCCAAACAGCCCTGGCCTACACAACCTACAGGCTCAGGCCCCTGGAGCCAAACCTGAGGACTGTAATTGCCCTATCCAAAGGAATTGTGTGTGCCCATTCCAATGGCCACAAGCCTTCTAATAGGATAAACCTCCAAATCCCTGATCCATCTCAATAGTGGTGGCTTCCCAGGAAAAACAGGGTCAATCTGAGCCCAACTGAGCACCTACCTGCACTCAGACCCATAGACAGATGTCCCCACAGGTAAAAAGGAAAGAACAGGCCCCTAGGCACTAATCAGATCCATTGCTTTGGTTGCCAGGCATCTCTCCTCAGTGGCCTGGATCAAAAGCAGCATATAGCTTTTTCTTGACTCACCCATCAGAAAACATCTCATCTACACATGGGAAACTTGCACGTTGGAGCTGTGTCAAAGCCTCTGTTTAGGAGAACCCTTTAGGGCCCCAGTGCCACCGCTTCATTCCAAGGTCTCCATAGGCACAAAAGCACATTAGGACCCATCACCAGGGGTGTCCATTTCAACTCAGCGTCCTCGGTTGCTCCCCACAGATCCAGGAGATCTAACCTGTCTTGTTGCTAGGAGACAATTGGAATGCGAGGTGGGCTACCCAGCCATCCATCCTTAGAACCCTGCTCAGAATCATTGGTCTGGAGCCAAACAACAGGTCTCAATTGTCCTGCAGAAGACTCTCTGCAGTTTGGAGCGTCTCACAACTCCCATCATGGGAAAACCCCCATGGCCTCGTTATGCCCTTCCATTCATAAAGGGGCCATCAGGGACAGAAACTCCAACCTGAGCGATCGTCTGATCCTCGCCCTGACTTCAGATGCACGAGATCTCGATTCAGGTCTGTAGATTGTGCCTGCCATGGCCTCACCCAGAAACCTAAGCCTAGCTTGTGTTCTCAGACTTTTGTCATCAGACTACTGGCCCACAAGCCCTCCAGTTTGGCAATCTAGAACAACAATGCAGCACTCTGCCTGCCCACCAGAAGAAAAACATTGTCCTCTGGGGCTACCCAGTAACCCCAAATGAGGATCAACCTCCACCGACCTTGGCTGTACCCCAAATACATAAGCTTACCAGGGCACTAATACCCTTTCTGACACAGCCTGAGCCTGGACCCCTGGCCCCTCCCAGACAGCTGGCCGCACACTGAGCACATCGAGCCGCCATGGCCTTAGGTCGTCATCTCTTCCCAACCTCGGTTTTCAGGTTTCAGAACCTAGACCTTATCTCCAATCACTGCCCAGGGTTGAAGGTGATGCAGAAATCAGAACTCCTTCCCCATGGCAAGAAATCTTGTGGTTGGCATGTTGTCCAACCTTCAGTGTAGTTGAAACCAGTGTGGCCCATGAGGCCCGGCCCATGCTCGCAGGCCACATTGGTCACAAACACACATTGTGACCCTCAGGCTGAGCCCAGTCCTCAAGTAAGGCCCCTCAGTGGCTGGATGAAGAGATAGCATATTGGTCTTGCAATGCCCCTAGGCCCCAATTTTTAACCATAGTTCGGGTTGTCCCTTCAGTCTTCCCCACGGCTTTGCTATGGAATTCCTCTTTTGGTGGGACACCTGAAGTAACAAATCTGAAATGTGTCCTCCTATCCCACAGATTGACGAAAAGCAATTGGGAATCGGGCCAAATCCTCAGAGAGGTAGATTCGTCCATGGCCCATGAGGCCTCCCCGACATTCCACGGCCGTCGCTGATACAAAATCCAGAGACAAAAGCCTAAGCTAGCGCCTCAGACTCGCACTTTCTTCATATCCTAAAGAGTTCTTCTCATGGTTTATAGATCGGGCCTGCCATACCTACGTCCCCAAACCTAAGCTGAGTTTGTGTTTCCAGACTTCTGTCCTCAAAGTCTTGGGCCACACACCCTCCAGGCTGGGCCGCTGAAGCCACACATTAGGAATGTGCCTACCAATCCATGGGAATTCTGCCCATTCCATGGTCCAAAATCGTACAAATTAGGAGAAACCTCCAAAGTCCCTGAGGCCATCCCAATAGTGTAGGTCGCCCGGAACAAACAAGGGCTGTCTGACTCCAGCTCATAATCGACCTCCACTCATACCATAGATGGATGTCCCCAGAGAAGAAGATTGAACCGGACAGGACCCTAGGCCATAATAGGATCAATTGCTTTGGGTTACAGGCATGTGGTTTCAAACGCCTGTTTCCAATATGAGCATAGGGGTTTTCCTGAGGCTCCGATCAGAACTCATCTCGTCTCCACAAGGAAACCTGTGCATGGGAGCCATGTCCAAAGCTTAGGAGAGTACTTCAGGGTCCCGGTGCCACCGCCCCATTCCAAGGCCCTCATGGACCCAAAAACACATTAGGACCCATCCTCAGGAAAGTCCGTTTCCTCAGCCACCCCGATTGCTCCGGCAGAGAGATCAGATGTAAACTGTCTTGTTGCTAGGAGACAATTGGAATGCTAGGCGGGCTTCCCAGGCATCCATCCGCGAACGGTGCTCTGGAGTCATTCCATATGGGATGTCCTGGAGATGTCCAACTGGTCTCAATTGTCCCGCAGAAGGAATCTTTGAAGGGGGCATCCCACGACTCCCAACGTGGGAAAACCTCAATGGCCTCGAGATGCCGCTCCCTTTATGAAGCAGCAGTCATGCACAGAAACTCCGACCTGAGCCAACGTCTGATCCTCGCCCTGACTTCATGCATGAGATATTGGTTCAGATCTGCAGGGGTAACCTGCCGTGCCCTCGCCCTGAAACCCAAGTCTAGCTTGTCTTCTCAGACTTCCGTCCTCACACTCCTGGCCCCGAAGCCCTCAAGTTTGGCAATTCCGGACCCACAATGCAGCACTCTGCCTGCCCTCTAGAAAAAAAATTATTGCCTCATGAGCTGCCCAGGCACCTTAAATGAGGATCAACCTACACAGCACTCGACTTTACCCAAATTATATAGTCTAACCTGGGCACTAATGCACTGTCGAACACAACCTGAGCCCGGACCTCCTGACCAACACTGGAAAGCTGACCGCACACTGAGCACATAAAACCCGCCATGGCCTTAGGTCATCATCTCTTCCCTACCTCAGTTTTCTGGCTTCAGAACCGAGACCTTATCTCCAATCACTGCCCAGGGGTGAGTGTGAAGCAGAAATCAGAACTCCTCCTTACCCATGGCAAGAACCCTTGTGGTTGGCACGTTGTCCAACGTTCAGTGTAGGAGAAACCAGCATTCACCCTGAGGCCCCGCCCATTCTTGAGTGCGACGAGGGCATACACACGCATTGTGACCCTCAGCATGAGTCCTGTCCCCTAGTAAGTCCTCTCAGTGGCTGGACCATTAGATGTCATAATGGGCTTGAGATGTCCCTAGGCCCCAATTTTTAACCAGATTTCTGATTGTCCAGTCTCCCCTCCCCAGGGCTCTACTCTGGAATCCCTCATTTGGTGGGACACCTGAGGTTAAAAAAGAAAACAACAACAACAACAACAACAAAAAAAAAAACGGACTTATTCCAGCCCACAGAATGACCCCAAACTCTTTGGACGGGGCCAAACCACCAGAGAGTAAGACTCGTCCATTTCCCATGAGGTCACCCCGAAATTCCACGACCATGAGTGACACGATATCCAGAGACAAAAACTTGAGCAGGAGCCTCACAGCCGCGCTTCTTTCAAATCCCGAAGAGACCTCCTCATGGTCTGTAGATCAGTCCTGCCATACCTATGAGCAGAAACATAAGCCGAGTCTGTGTTTTCAGACAACTGTCCAAACAGCCCTGGCCTACACAACCTACAGGCTCAGGCCCCTGGAGCCAAACCTGAGGACTGTACTTGCCCTCTCCAAGGGAATTGTGTGTGCCCATTCCAATGGCCACAAGCCTTCTAATAGGATAAACCTCCAAATCCCTGATCCATCTCAATAGTGGTGGCTTCCCAGGAAAAACAGGGGCAATCTGAGCCCAAATGAGCACATACCTGCACTCAGACCCATAGACAGATGTCCCCAGAGGTAAAAAGGAAAGAACAGGCCCCTAGGCACAAATCAGATCCATTGCTTTGGTTTCCAGGCATCTCTCCTCAGAGGCCTGGATTTCAAAAGCAGCATATAGCTGTTTCTTGACTCACCCATCAGAAAACATCTCATCTACACATGGGAAACTTGCACGTTGGAGCTGTGTCAAAGCCTCTGTTTAGGAGAACCCTTTAGGGCCCCAGTGCCACCGCTTCATTCCAAGGTCTCCATAGGCAGAAAAGCACATTAGGACCCATCCCCAGGGGTGTCCATTTCAACTCAGCGTCCTCGGTTGCTCCCCACAGATCCAGGAGATCTAACCTGTCTTGTTGCTAGGAGACAATTGGAATGCGAGGTGGGCTACCCAGCCATCCATCCTTAGAACCCTGCTCAGAATCATTGGCCTGGAGCCAAACAACAGGTCTCAATTGTCCTGCACAAGACTCTCTGCAGTTTGGAGCGTCTCACAACTCCCATCATGGGAAAACCCCCATGGCCTCGTTATGCCCTTCCATTCATAAAGGGGCCATCAGGGACAGAAACTCCAACCTGAGCGATCGTCTGATCCTCGCCCTGATTTCAGTGCACGAGATCTCGATTCAGGTCTGTAGATTGTGCCTGCCATGGCCTCACCCAGAAACCTAAGCCTAGCTTGTGTTCTCAGACTTTGGTCGTCAGACTACTGGCCCACAAGCCCTCCAGTTTGGCAATCTAGAACAACAATGCAGCACTCTGCCTGCCCCCCAGAAGAAAAACATTGTCCTCTGGGGCTACCCAGTAACCCCAAATGAGGATCAACCTCCACCGACCTTGGCTGTACCCCAAATACATAAGATTACCAGGGCACTAATACCCTTTCTGACACAGCCTGAGCCTGGACCCCCTGGCCCCTCCAGACAGCTCTCCGCACACTGAGCACATCGAGCCGCCATGGCCTTAGGTCGTCATCTCTTCCCAACCTCGGTTTTCAGGTTTCAGAACCTAGACCTTATCTCCAATCACTGCCCAGGGTTGAAGGTGATGCAGAAATCAGAACTCCTTCCCCATGGCAAGAAACCTTGGGGTTGGCATGTTGTCCAACCTTCAGTGTAGTTGAAACCAGTGTGGCCCATGAGGCCCCGCCCATGCTCGCGGGCCACATTGGTTACAAACACACATTGTGACCCTCAGGCTGAGCCCAGTCCTCAAGTAAGGCCCCTCAGTGGCTGGATGAAGAGATAGCATATTGGGCATGCAATGCCCATAGGTCCCCATTTTTAACCATAGTTCGGGTTTCCGTCAGTCTTCCCCACGGCTTTGCTATGGAATTCCTCTTTTGGTGGGACACCTGAGGTAACAAAACTGACATGAGTCCTCCCCTCTCACAGATTGACGAAAAGCAATTGGGAATCGGGCCAAATACTCAGAGAGGTAGATTCGTCCATGGCCCATGAGGCTTCCCTGACATTCCACGGCCCTCGCTGATACAAAATCCAGAGACAAAAGCCTAAGCTAGCGCCTCAGACTCGCACTTTCTTCATATCCTAAAGAGTTCTTCTAATGGATTGTAGATCGGGCCTGCCATACCTACGTCCCCAAACCTAAGCTGAGTTTGTGTTTCCAGACTTCTGTCCTCAAAGTCTTGGGCCACACACCCTCCAGGCTGGGCCGCTGGAGCCACATATTAGGACTGTGCCTACCAATCCATGGGAATTCTCCCCATTCCATGGTCCAAAATCGTACAAATTAGGAGAAACCTCCAAAGTCCCTGAAGCCATCCCAATAGTATAGGTCGCCAGGAACAAACAAGGGCTGTCTGACACCAGCTGATAATCGACCTCCACTCATACCTTAGATGGATGTCCCCAGAGAAGAAGATTGAACCAGACAGGACCCTAGGCCTAATAGGATCCATTCCTTTGGATTACAGGCATGTGTCCTCAAAAGCCTGATTCCAATTCCGAGCATAGGGGTTTTCCTGAGGCACCCATCCGAACTCAACTCGTCTCCACAAGGAAACCTGTGCATGGGAGCCATGTCCAAAGCTTAGGAGAGTACTTCAGGGTCCGGTGTCACCGCCCCATTCCAAGGCCCTCATGGACACAAAAACACATTAGGACCCATCCTCAGGAAAGTCCATTTCAACTCAGCCACCCCGGTTGCTCCCGCAGAGCCATGAGATCTAAACTGTCTTGTTGCTAGGAGACAATTGGAATGCGAGGCGGGCTTCCCAGGCATCCATCCGCGAACGGTGCTCTGGAGTCATTCCATATGGGATGTCCTGGAGATGTCCAACAGGTTTCAATTGTCCCGCAGAAGGAATCCTTGAAGGGGGCATCCCACAACTCCCAAAGTGGGAAAACCTCAATGGCCTCGAGATTCCGCTCCCTTCATGAGGCGGCCGTCATGCACAGAAACTCCAACCTGAGCCAACGTCTGATCCTCGCCCTGACTTCAGATGCATGAGATATTGGTTCAGATCTGCAGGGGGTACCTGCCGTGCCCTCGCCCTGTAACCCAAGTGTACCTTGTCTTCTCAAACTTCCATCATCACACTCCTGGCCCCGAAGCCCTCAAGTTTGGCAATTCCGGACCCACAATGCAGCACTCTGCCTGCCCTCTAGAAAAAAAATTATTGCCTCATGAGCTGCCCAGGCACCTTAAATGAGGATAAACCTACACAGCACTCGACTTTACCCAAATTATATAGTCTAACCTGGGCAATAATGCACTGTCCAACACAACCTGAGCCCGGACCTCCTGACCAACACAAAGAAAGCTGACCGCACAATGAGCACATAAAACCCGCCATGGCTTTAGGTCATCATCTCTTCCCTACCTCAGTTTTCTGGCTTCAGAACCGAGACCTTATCTCCAATCACTGCCCAGGGGTGAGTGTGATGCAGAAATCAGAACTCCTCCTTACCCATGGCAAGAACCCTTGTGGTTGGCACGTTGTCCAAAGTTCAGTGTAGGAGAAACCAGCATTCACCCTGAGGCCCCCCCCATTCTTGAGTGCGACGAGGGCATAGACACGCATTGTGACCCTCAGCATGAGTCCTGTCCTCTATTAAATCCTCTCAGTGTCTGGACCATTAGATGTCATAATGGGCTTGACATGTCCCTAGGCCCCAATTTTTAACCAGATTTCTGATTGTCCAGTCGCCCCTCCCCAGGGCTCTACTCTGGAATCCCTCATTTGGTGGGACACCTGAGGTTAAAAAAGAAAACAACAACAACAACAACAGCAAAAAAAAAAAAAAAAAAACGTACTTATTCCAGCCTACAGAATGACCCCAAACTCTTTGGACGGGGCCAAACCACCAGAGAGTAAGACTCGTCCATTTCCCATGAAGTCACCCAGAAATTCCACGACCATGAGTGACACGATATCCAGAGACAAAAACTTGAGCAGGAGCCTCACACTCGCCCTAATTTCAAATCCCGAAGAGTTCTCCTCATGGTCTGTAGGTCAGTCCTGCCATACCTATGACACGAAACATAAGCCGAGTTTGTGTTTTCAGACAACTGTCCAAACAGCCCTGGCCTACACAACCTACAGGCTCAGGCCCCTGGAGCCAAACCTGAGGACTGTACTTGCCCTCTCCAAGGGAATTGTGTGTGCCCATTCCAATGGCCACAAGCCTTCTAATAGGATAAACCTCCAAATCCCTGATCCATCTCAATAGTGGTGGCTTCCCAGGAAAAACTGGGGCAATCTGAGCCCAACTGAGCACCTACCTGCACTCAGTTCCATAGACAGATGTCCCCAGAGGTAAAAAGGAAAGAACAGGCCCCTAGGTACTAATCAGATCCATTGCTTTGGTTTCCAGGCATCTCTCCTCAGAGGCCTGGATTTCAAAAGCAGCATATAGCTGTTTCTTGACTCACCCATCAGAAAACATCTCATCTACACATGGGAAACTTGCACGTTGGAGCTGTGTCAAAGCCTCTGTTTAGGAGAACCCTTTAGGGCCCCAGGGCAACAGCTTCATTCCAAGGTCTCCATAGGCACAAAAGCACATTAGGACCCATCCCCAGGGGTGTCCATTTCAACTCAGCGTCCTCGGTTGCTCCCACAGATCCAGGAGATCTAACCTGTCTTGTTGCTAGGAGACAATTGGAATGCGAGGTGGGCTACCCAGCCATCCATCCTTAGAACCCTGCTCAGAATCATTGGCCTGGAGCCAAACAACAGGTCTCAATTGTCCTGCACAAGACTCTCTGCAGTTTGGAGCGTCTCACAACTCCCATCATGGGAAAACCCCCATGGCCTCGTTATGCCCTTCCATTCATAAAGGGGCCATCAGGGACAGAAACTCCAACCTGAGCGATCGTCTGATCCTCGCCCTGATATCAGATGCACGAGATCTCGATTCAGGTCTGTAGATTGTGCCTGCCATGGCCTCACCCAGAAACCTAAGCCTAGCTTGTGTTCTCAGACTTTTGTCGTCAGACTACTGGCCCACAAGCCCTCCAGTTTGGCAATCTAGAACTACAATGCAGCACTCTGCCTGCCCCCCAGAATAAAAACATTGTCCTCTGGGGCTACCCAGTAACCCCAAATGAGGATCAACCTCCACCGACCTTGGCTGTACCCCAAATACATAAGCTTACCAGGGCACTAATACCCTTTCTGACACAGGCTGAGACTGGACCCCCTGGCCCCTCCCAGACAGCTGGCCGCACACTGAGCACATCGAGCCGCCATGGCCTTAGGTCGTCATCTCTTCCCAACCTCGGTTTTCAGGTTTCAGAACCTAGACCTTATCTCCAATCACTGCCCAGGGTTGAAGGTGATGCAGAAATCAGAACTCCTTCCCCACGGCAAGAAACCTTGTGGTTGGCATGTTGTCCAACCTTCAGTGTAGTTGAAACCAGTGTGGCCCATGAGGCCCCGCCAATGCTCGCGGGCCACATTGGTCACAAACACACATTGTGACCCTCAGGCTGAGCCCAGTCCTCAAGTAAGGCCCCTCAGTGCCTGGATGAAGAGATAGCATATTGGGCTTGCAATGACCCTAGGCCCCAATTTTTAACCATAGTTCGGGTTGTCCCTTCAGTCTTCCCCACGGCTTTGCTATGGAATTCCTCTTTTGGTGGGACAGCTGAGGTAACAAAACTGAAATGAGTCCTCCTATCCCACAGATTGACGAAAAGCAATTGGGAATCGGGCCAAATCCTCAGAGAGGTAGATTCGTCCATGGCCCATGAGGCCTCCCCGACATTCCACGGCCGTCGCTGATACAAAATCCAGAGACAAAAGCCTAAGCTAGCGCCTCAGCCTCGCACTTTCTTCATATCCTAAAGAGTTCTTCTCATGGTTTGTAGATCGGGCCTGCCATATTTACGTCCCCAAACCTAAGCTGAGTTTGTGTTTCCAGACTTCTGTCCTCAAAGTCTTGGGCCACACACCCTCCAGGCTGGGCCGCTGGAGCCACAAATTAGGACTGTGCCTACCAATCCATGGGAATTCTGCCCATTCCAAGGACCAAAATCGTACAAATTAGGAGAAACCTCCAAAGTCCCTGAGGCCATCCCAATAGTGTAGGTCGCCCGGAACAAACAAGGGCTGTCTGACACCAGCTGATAATCGACCTCCACTCATACCATAGATGGATGTCCCCAGAGAAGAAGATTGAACCAGACAGGACCCTAGGCCATAATAGGATCCATTCCTTTGGGTTACAAGCATGTGTCCTCAAAAGCCTGATTCCAATACGAGCATAGGGGTTTTTCTGAAGCACCCATCCGAACTCAACTCGTCTCCACAAGGAAACCTGTGCATGGGAGCCATGTCCAAAGCTTAGGAGAGTACTTCAGGATCCGGTGCCACCGCCCCATTCCAAGGCCATCATGGACACAAAAACACATTAGGACCCATCCTCAGGAAAGTCCATTTCAACTCAGCCACCCCGGTTGCTCCGGCAGAGCCATCAGATCTAAACTGTCTTGTTGCTAGGAGACAATTGGAATGCGAGGCGGGCTTCCCAGGCATCCATCCGCGAACGGTGCTCTGGAGTTATTCCATATGGGATGTCCTGGAGATGTCCAACAGGTTTCAATTGTCCCGCAAAAGGAATCCTTGAAGGGGGATTCCCACAACTCCCAAAGTGGGAAAACCTCAATGGCCTCGAGATTCCGCTCCCTTCATGAGGCGGCCGTCATGCACAGAAACTCCAACCTGAGCCAACGTCTGATCCTCGCCCTGACTTCAGATGCATGAGATATTTGTTCAGATCTGCAGGGGGTACCTGCCGTGCCCTCGCCCTGAAACCCAAGTCTAGCTTGTCTTCTCAGACTTCCATCCTCACACTCCTGGCCCCGAAGCCCTCACGTTTGGCAATTCCAGACCCACAATGCAGCACTCTGCCTGCCCTCTAGAAAAAAAAAATTATAGTCTCATGAGCTGCCCAGGCAACTTAAATGAGGATCAACCTACAGAGCACTCGACTTTACCCAAATTATATAGTCTAACCTGGGCACTAATGCACTGTCCAACACAACCTGAGCCCGGACCTCCTGACCAACACCCGGAAAGCTGACCACACACTGAGCACATAAAACTCGCCATGGCCTTAGGTCATCATCTGTTCCCTACCTCAGTTTTCTGGCATCAGAACCGAGACCTTATCTCAAATCACTGCCCAGGGTTGAGTGTGAAGCAGAAATCAGAACTCCTCCTTACCCATGGCAAGAACCCTTGTGGTTGGCACGTTGTCCAACGTTCAGTGTAGGAGAAACCAGCATTCACCCTGAGGCCCCAACCATTCTTGAGTGCGACGAGGGCATAGACACGCATTGTGACCCTCAGCATGAGTCCTGTACTCTAGTAAGTCCTCTCAGTGGCTGAACCATAAGATGTCATAATGGGCTTGACATGTCCCTAGGCCCCAATTTTTAACCAGATTTCTGATTGTCCATTCGCCCCTCCCCAGGGCTCTACTCTGGAATCCCTCATTTGGTGGGACACCTGAGGTTAAAAAAGAAAACAACAACAACAACAAAAAATATACGGACTTCTTCCAGCCCACAGAATGACCCCAAACTCTTTGGACGGGGCCAAAACTCCAGAGAGTTAGACTCGTTCATTTCCCTTGAAGTCACCCAGAAATTACACGACCATGAGTGACACGATATCCAGAGACAAAAACTTGAGCAGGAGCCTCACACTCGCCCTTCTTTCAAATCCCGAAGAATTCTCCTCATGGTCTGTAGTTCAGTGTTGCCATACTTATGACCCGAAACATAAGCCGAGTTTGTGTTTTCAGACAACTGTCCAATCAGCCCTGGCCTACACAACCTACCGGCTCAGGCCCCTGGAGCCAAACCTGAGGACTGTACTTGCCCTCTCCAAGGGAATTGTGTGTGCCCATTCCAATGTCCAAAACCCATCTAATAGGATAAATCTCCAAGTCCCTGATCCATCTCAATAGTGGTGGCTTCCCAGGATAAACAGGGGCTATCTGAGCCCAACTGAGCACCTACCTGCACTCAGACCCATAGACAGATGTCCCCAGAGGTAAAAAGGAAAGAACAGGCCCCTAGGCACTAATCAGATCCATTGCTTTAGTTTCCAGGCATCTCTCCTCAGAGGCCTGGATTTCAAAAGCAGCATATAGCTGTTTCTTGACTCACCCATCAGAAAACATCTCATCTACACATGGGAAACTTGCACGTGGGAGCTGTGTCAAAGCCTCTGTTTAGGAGAACCCTTTAGGGCCCAAGGGCCTCAGCTTCATTCCAAGGTCTCCATAGGCACAAAAGCACATTAGCACCCATCCCCAGGGGTGACCACTTCAACTCAGCGTCCTCGGTTGCTCCCCACAGATCCAGGAGATCTAACCTGTCTTGTTGCTAGGAGACAATTGGAATGCGAAGTGGGCTACCCAGCCATCCATCCTTAGAAGCCTGCTCAGAATCATTGGCCGGGAGCCAAACAACAGGTCTCAATTGTCCTGCAGAAGACCCTCTGCAGTTTGGAGCTTCTCAAAACTCCCATCGTGGGAAAACCCCCATTGCCTCGTGATGCCCCCCCATTCATGAAGGGGCCATCAGGGACAGAAACTCAACCTGAGCGATCGTCTGATCCTCGCCCTGACTTCAGATGCACGAGATCTCGATTCAGGTCTGTAGATTGTGCCTGCCATGGCCTCACCCAGAAACCTAAGCCTAGCCTGTGTTCTCAGACTTTTGTCGTCAGACTACTGGCCCACAAGCCCTCCAGTTTGGCAATCCAGAACTACAATGCAGCACTCTGCTGGCCCCCCTGAAGAAAAACATTGTCCTCTGGGGCTACCCAGTAACCCCAAATGAGGATCAACCTGCACCGACCTTGGCTGTACCCCAAATACATAGGCTGACCAGGGCACTAATGCCCTTTCTGCCACAGCCTGAGCCTGGATCTCCTGGCCCATCCATGACAGCTGGCCGCACACTGAGCACAAAGAGCCGCCATGGCCTTAGGTCGTCATCTCTTCCCAACCTCGGTTTTCAGGTTTCAGAACCTAGACCTTATCTCCAATCACTGCCCAGGGTTGAAGGTGATGCAGAAATCAGAACTCCTTCCCCATGGCAAGAAACCTTGTGGTTGGCATGTTGTCCAACGTTCAGTGTAGTTGAAACAGTGTGGCCCATGAGCCCCCGCCCATGCAACCGGGCCACATTGGTCACAAACACACATTGTGACCCTCAGGCTGAGCCCAGTCCTCAAGTAAGGCCACTCAGTGGCTTGATGAAGAGATAGCATATTGGGCTTGCCATGCGCCTAGGCCCCAATTTTTAACCATAGTTCAAGTTGTCCCTTCAGTCTTCCGCACGGCTTGGCTTTGGAATTCCTCTTTTGGTGGGACACCTGAGGTAACAAAACTGAAATGAGTCCTCCCATCCCACAGACTGACGAAAAGCAATTGGGAATCGGGCCAAATCCTCAGAGAGGAAGATTCGTCCATGGCCCATGAGGCCTCCCCGACATTCCACGGCCATCGCTGATACAAAATCCAGAGACAAAATCCTGAGCAAGCGCTTCAGACTCGCACTTTCTTCATATCCTGAAGAGTTCTTCTCATGGCTTGTAGATCGGGCCTGCCATACCTACGTCCCCAAACCTAAGCTAAGTTTGTGTTTTCAGACTTCTGTCCTCAAATTTTGGGCCACACACACTCCAGGCTGGGCCCCTGGAGACACACATTAGGACTGTGCCTACCAATCCATGGGAATTCTGCCCATTCCATGGTCCAAAATCAAACAAATTAGGAGAAACTTCCAAATTCCCTGAGGCCATCCCAATAGTGTAGGTCGCCCGGAACAAACAAGGGCTGTCTGACACCAGCTGATAATCGACCTCCACTCATACCATAGATGGATGTCCCCAGAGAAGAAGGTTGAACCAGACAGGACCCTAGGCCATATTAGGATCCATTGCTTAGGGTTACAGGCATGTGTCCTCAAAAGCCTGATTCCAATACGAGCATAGGTGTCTTCCTGAGGCACCCATCAGAACTCATCTCGTCTCCAAAAGGAAACCTGTGCATGGGAGCCATGTCCAAACCTTAGGAGAGTACTTCAGGGTCCCGTGCCACCGCCCCATTCCAAGGCCCTCATGGACACAAAAACACATTAGGACCCATCCTCAGGAAAGTCGATTTCAACTCAGCCACCCCGGTTGCTCTGGCAGAGCCATCAGATCTAAACTGTCTTGATGCTAGGAGACAATTGGAATGCGAGGCGGGCTTCCCAGGCATCCATCAGCGAATGGTGCTCTGGAGTCATTCCATATGGGATGTCCTGGAGCTGTCCAACAGGTCTCAATTGTCCCGCAGACGGAATCCTTGAAGGGGGCAACCCACAACTCCCAACGTGGGAAAACCTCAATGGCCTCGAGATTCCGCTCCCTTCATGAAGCGGCCGTCATGCACAGAAAATCCAACCTGAGCCAACGTCTGATCCTCGCCCTGACATCAGATGCATGAGATATTGGTTCAGATCTGCAGGGGGTACCTGCCGTGCCCTCGCCCTGAAACCCAAGTCTAGCTTGTCTTCTCAGACTTCCGTCCTCACACTCCTGGCCCCGAAGCCCTCAAGTTTGGCAATTCCGGACCCACAATGCAGCATTCTGCCTGCCCTCTAGAAAAAAAATTATTGCCTCATGAGGTGCCCAGGCAACTTAAATGAGGATAAACCTACACAGCACTCGACTTTACCCAAATTATATAGTCTAACCTGGGCAATAATGCACTGTCCAACACAACCTGAGCCCGGACCTCCTGACCAACACAAAGAAAGCTGACCTCACACTGAGCACATAAATCCCGCCATGGCCTTAGGTCATCATCTCTTCGCTACCTCAGTTTTCAGTTTCAGAACCGAGACCTTATCTCCAATCACTGCCCAGGGGTGAGTGTGTTGCAGAAATCAGAACTCATCCTTCCCCATGGCAAGAACCCTTGTGGTTGGCACGTTGTCCAACGTTCAGTGTAGGAGAAACCAGCATTCACCCTGAGGCCCCGCCCATTCTCGAGTGCGACGAGGGCATACACACGCATTATGACCCTCAGCATGAGTCCTGTGCTCTAGTAAGTCCTCTCAGTGGCTGGACCATTAGATGTCATATTGGGCTTGACATGTCCCTAGGCCCCAATTTTTAACCAGATTTCTGATTGTCCAGTCGCCCCTCCCCAGGGCTTTACTCTGGAGTTCCTCATTTGGTGGGACACCTGAGGTTAAAAAAGAAAACAACAACAACAAAAAAAAATACGGGCTTCTTCCAGCCCACAGAATGACCCCAAACTCTTTGGACGGGGCCAAAACACCAGAGAGTTAGACTCGTTCATTTCCCATGAAGTCACCCAGAAATTACACGACCATGAGTGACACGATATCCAGAGACAAAAACTTGAGCAGGAGCCTCACACTCGCCCTTCTTTCAAATCCCAAAGAGTTCTCCTCATGGTCTGTAGTTCAGTCCTGCCATACTTATGACCCGAAACATAAGCCGAGTTTGTGTTTTCAGACAACTGTCCAAACAGCCCTGGCCTACACAACCTACCGGCTCAGGCCCCTGGAGCCAAACCTGAGGACTGTACTTGCCCTCTCCAAGGGAATTGTGTGTGCCCATTCCAATGGCCAAAACCCTTCTAATAGGATAAACCTCCAAAGTCCCTGATCCATCTAAATAGTGGTGGCTTCCCAGGATAAACAGGGGCTATCTGAGCCCAACTGAGCACATACCTGCACTCAGACCCATAGACAGATGTCCCCTGAGGTATAAAGGAAAGAACAGGCCCCTAGGCACTAATCAGATCCATTGCTTTGGTTTCCAGGCATCTCTCCTCAGAGGCCTGGATTTCAAAAGCAGCATATAGCTGTTTCTTGACTCACCCATCAGAAAACATCTCATCTACACATGGGAAACTTGCACGTTGGAGCTGTGTCAAAGCCTCTGTTTAGGAGAACCCTTTAGGGCCCCAGGGCCACAGCTTCATTCCAAGGTCTCCATAGACACAAAAGCACATTAGGACCCATCCCCAGTGGTGTCCACTTCAACTCAGCGTCCTCGGTTGCTCCCCACAGATCCAGGAGATCTAACCTGTCTTGTTGCTAGGAGACAATTGGAATGCGAGGTGGGCTACCCAGCCATCCGTCCGTAGAAGCCTGCTCAGAATCATTGGCTTGGAACCAAACAACAGGTCTCAATTGTCCTGCAGAAGACCCTCTGCAGTTTGGAGCTTCTCAAAACTCCCATCGTGGGAAAACCCCCATTGCCTCGTGATGCCCCCCCATTAATGAAGGGGCCATCAGGGACGAAACTCAACCTGAGCGATCGTCTGATCCTCGCCCTGACTACAGATGCACGAGATCTCGATTCAGGTCTGTAGATTGTGCCTGCCATGGCCTCACCCAGAAACCTAAGCCTAGCCTGTGTTCTCAGACTTTTGTCGTCAGACTACTGGCCCACAAGCCCTCCAGTTTGGCAATCCAGAACTACAATGCAGCACTCTGCCTGCCCCCCAGGAGAAAAAACATTGTCCTCTGGGGCTACCCAGTAACCCCAAATGAGAATCAACCTGCACCGACCTTGGCTGTACCCCAAATACAAAGGCAGACCAGGGCACTAATGTCCTTTTTGACACAGCCTGAGCCTGGACTCCCTGGCTTCTCCCAGACAGCTGCACGCACACTGAGCACATCGAGCTGCCGTGGCCTTAGGTCGTCATCTCTTCCCAACCTCGGTTTTCAGGTTTCAGAACCTAGACCTTATCTCCAATCACTGCCCAGGGTTGAAGGTGATGCAGAAATCAGAACTCCTTCCCCATGGCAAGAAACCTTGTGGTTGGCATGTTGTCCAACGTTCAAAGTAGTTGAAACCAGTGTGGCCCATGAGGTCCCGCCCATGCTCGCGGGCCACATTGGTCACAAACACACATTGTGACCCTCAGGCTGAGCCCAGTCCTCAAGTAAGGCCACTAAGTGGCTGGATGAAGAGATAGCATATTGGGCTTGCCATGCCCCTAGGCCCCAATTTTTAACCATAGTTCGGGTTGTCCCTTCAGTCTTCCCCACGGCTATGCTTTGGAATTTCTCTTTTGGTGGGACACCTGAGGTAACAAAACTGAAATGAGTCCTCCCATCCCACAGATTGACGAAAAGCAATTGGAATCGGGCCAAATCCTCAGAGAGGAGGATTCGTCCATGGCCCATGAGGCCTCCCCGACATTCCACGGCCATCGCTGATACAAAATCCAGAGACAAAAGTCTGAGCAAGCACCTCAAACTCGCACTTTCTTCATATCCTGAAGAGTTCTTCTCATGGTTTGTAGATCGGGCCTGCCATACCTACGTCCCCAAACCTAAGCTGAGTTTGTGTTTTCAGACTTCTGTCCTCAAAGTCTTGGGCCACGCATCCTCCAGGCTGGGCACCTGGAGCCACACATTAGGACTGTGCCTACCAATCCATGGGAATTCTGCCCATTCCATGGTCCAAAATCGTACATATTAGGAGAACCCTCCAAAGTCCCTGAGGCCATCCCAATAGTGTAGGTCACCCGGAACAAACAAGGGCTGTCTGACACCAGCTGATAATCGAGCTCCACTCATACCATAGATGGATGTCCCCAGAGAAGAAGATTGAACCAGACAGGACCCTAGGCCATAATAGGAACCATGGCTTTGGGTTACAGGCATGTGTTCTCAAAAGCCTGATTCCAATACGAGCATAGGGGTCTTCCTGAGGCACCCATCAGAACTCGTCTCGTCTCCACAAGGAAACCTGTCCATGGGATCCATGTCCAAACTTTAGGAGAGTACTTCAGGTTCCCGGTGCCACCGCCCCATTCCAAGGCCCTCATGGACACAAAAACACATTAGGACCCATCCTCAGGAAAGTCGATTTCAACTCAGCCACCCCGGTTGCTCTGGCAGAGCCATCAGATCTAAACTGTCTTGATGCTAGGAGACAATTGGAATGCGAGGCGGGCTTCCCAGGCATCCATCCGCGAAAGGTGCTCTGGAGTCATTCCATATGGGATGACCTGGAGCTGTCCAAAAGGTCTCAATTGTCCCGCAGACGGAATCCTTGAAGGGGGCATCCCACAACTCCCAACGTGGGAAAACCTCAATGGCCTCGAGATTCCGCTCCCTTCATGAAGCGGCCGTCATGCACAGAAAATCCATCCTGAGCCAACGTCTGATCCTCACCCTGACTTCAGATGCATGAGATATTGGTTCAGATCTGCAGGGGGTACCTGCCGTGCCCTCGCCCTGAAACCCAAGTCAAGCTTGTCTTCTCAGTCTTCCGTCCTCACACTCCTGGCCCCGAAGCCCTCAAGTTTGGCAATTCCGGACCCACAATGCAGCACTCTGCCTGCCCTCTAGAAAAAAAATTATTGCCTCATGAGCTGCTCAGGCAACTTAAATGAGGATAAACAAACACATCACTCGACTTTACCCAAATTATATAGTCTAACCTGGGCACTAATGCACTGTCGAACACAACCTGAGCCCGGACCTCCTGACCAACACACGAAAGCTGACCGCACACCTTGCACATAAATCCCGCCATGGCCTTAGGTCATCATCTCTTGTCTACCTCAGTTTTCAGGCTTCAGAACCGAGACCTTATCTCCAATCACTGCCCAAGGGTGAGTGTGATGCAGAAATCAGAACTCCACCTTAATCATGGCAAGAACCCTTGTGGTTGGCACGTTGTCCAACGTTCAGTGTAGGAGAATCCAGCATTCACCCTGAGGACCCGCCCATTCTTGAGTGCGACGAGGGCATACACACGCATTGTGACCCTCAGCATGAGTCCTGTCCTCTAGTAAGTCCTCTCAGTGGCTGGACCATTAGATGTTATAATGGGCTTGACATGTCCCTAGGCCCCAATTTTTACCAGATTTCTGATTGTCCAGTCGCCCCTCCCCAGGGCTCTACTCTAGAATCCCTCATTTGGTGGGACACCTGAGGTTAAAAAAGAAAACAAGAACAACAAGAAAAAAACGGACTTCTTCCAGCCCACAGAATGACCCCAAACTCTTTGGGCGGGGCCAAAACACCAGAGAGTTAGACTCGTTCATTTCCCATGAAGTCACCCAGAATTTACACGACCATGAGTGACACGATATCCAGAGACAAAAACTTGAGCAGGAGCCTCACACTCGCCCTTCTTTCAAATCCCGAAGAGTTCTCCTCATGGTCTGTACTTCAGTCCTGCCATACTTATGACCCGAAACATAAGCCGAGTTTGTGTTTTCAGACAACTGTCCAATCAGCCCTGGCCTACACAACCTACCGGCTCAGGCCCCTGGAGCCAAACCTGAGGACTGTACTTGCCCTCTCCAAGGGAATTGTGTGTGCCCATTCTAATGGCCAAAACCCTTCTAATAGGATAAATCTCCAAAGTCCCTGATCCATCTCAATAGTGGTGGCTTCCCAGGATAAACAGGGGCTATCTGAGCCCATCTGAGCACCTACCTGCACTCAGACCCATAGACAGATGTCCCCTGAGGTATAAAGGAAAGAACAGGCCCCTAGGCACTAATCAGATCCATTGCTTTGGTTTCCAGGATCTCTCCTCAGAGGCCTGGATTTCAAAAGCAGCATGTAGCTGTTTCTTGACTCACCCATCAGAAAACATCTCATCTACACATGGGAAACTTGCACGTTGGAGCTGTGTCAAAGCCTCTGTTTAGGAGAACCCTTTAGGGCCCCAGGGCCACAGCTTCATTCCAAGGTCTCCATAGACACAAAAGCACATTAGGACCCATCCCCAGGGGTGTCCACTTCAACTCAGCGTCCTCGGTTGCTCCCCACAGATCCAGGAGATCTTACCTGTCTTGTTGCTAGGAGACAATTGGAATGCGAAGTGGGCTACCCAGCCATCCATCCTTAGAAGCCTGCTCAGAAACATTGGCCTGGAGCCAAACAACAGGTCTCAATTGTCCTGCAGAAGACCCTCTGCAGTTTGGAGCTTCTCAAAACTCCCATCGTGGAAAAACCCCCATGGCCTCGTGATGCCCCCCCCATTCATGAAGGGGCCATCAGGGACAGAAACTCCAACCTGAGCGATCGTCTGATCCTCGCCCTGACTTCAGATGCACGAGATCTCGATTCAGGTCTGTAGATTGTGCCTGCCATGGCCTCACCCAGAAACCTAAGCCTAGCCTGTGTTCTCAGACTTTTGTCGTCAGACTACTGGCCCACAAGCCCTCCAGTTTGGCAATCCAGAACTACAATGCAGCACTCTGCTGGCCCCCCTGAAGAAAAACATTGTCCTCTGGGGCTACCCAGTAACCCCAAATGAGGATCAACCTGCACCGACCTTGGCTGTACCCCAAATACATAGGCTGACCAGGGCACTAATGCCCTTTCTGCCACAGCCTGAGCCTGGATCTCCTGGCCCATCCCTGACAGCTGGCCGCACACTGAGCACAAAGAGCCGCCATGGCCTTAGGTCGTCATCTCTTCCCAACCTCGGTTTTCAGGTTTCAGAACCTAGACCTTATCTCCAATCACTGCCCAGGGTTGAAGGTGATGCAGAAATCAGAACTCCTTCCCCATGGCAAGAAACCTTGTGGTTGGCATGTTGTCCAACGTTCAGTGTAGTTGAAACAGTGTGGCCCATGAGCCCCCGCCCATGCAACCGGGCCACATTGGTCACAAACACACATTGTGACCCTCAGGCTGAGCCCAGTCCTCAAGTAAGGCCACTCAGTGGCTTGATGAAGAGATAGCATATTGGGCTTGCCATGCGCCTAGGCCCCAATTTTTAACCATAGTTCAAGTTGTCCCTTCAGTCTTCCGCACGGCTTGGCTTTGGAATTCCTCTTTTGGTGGGACACCTGAGGTAACAAAACTGAAATGAGTCCTCCCATCCCACAGACTGACGAAAAGCAATTGGGAATCGGGCCAAATCCTCAGAGAGGAAGATTCGTCCATGGCCCATGAGGCCTCCCCGACATTCCACGGCCATCGCTGATACAAAATCCAGAGACAAAACCCTGAGCAAGCGCTTCAGACTCGCACTTTCTTCATATCCTGAAGAGTTCTTCTCATGGCTTGTAGATCGGGCCTGCCATACCTACGTCCCCAAACCTAAGCTAAGTTTGTGTTTTCAGACTTCTGTCCTCAAATTTTGTGCCACACACACTCCAGGCTGGGCCCCTGGAGCCACACATTAGGACCGTGCCTACCAATCCATGGGAATTCTGCCCATTCCATGGTCCAAAATCGCACAAATTTGGAGAAACTTCCAACGTCCCTGAGGCCATCCCAATAGTGTAGGTCGCCCGGAACAAACAAGGGCTGTCTGACACCAGCTGATAATCGACCTCCACTCATACCATAGATGGATGTCCCCAGAGAAGAAGATTGAACCAGACAGGACCCTAGGCCATAATAGGATCCATTGCTTTGGGTTACAGGCATGTGTCCTCAAAAGCCTGATTCCAATACGAGCATAGGGGTCTTCCTGAGGCACCCATCAGAACTCATCTCGTCTCCACAAGGAAACCTGTGCATGGGAGCCATGTCCAAACCTTAGGAGAGTACTTCAGGGTCCCGGTGCCACCGCCCCATTCCAAGGCCCTCATGGACACAAAAACACATTAGGACCCATCCTCAGGAAAGTCGATTTCAACTCAGCCACCCCGGTTGCTCTGGCAGAGCCATCAGATCTAAACTGTCTTGATGCTAGGAGACAATTGGAATGCGAGGCGGGCTTCCCAGGCATCCATCCACGAACGGTGATCTGGAGTCATTCCATATGGGATGTCCTGGAGCTGTCCAACAGGTCTCAATTGTCCCGCAGACGGAATCCTTGAAGGGGGCATCCCACAACTCCCAACGTGGGAAAACCTCAATGGCCTCGAGATTCCGCTCCCTTCATGAAGCGGCCGTCATGCACAGAAAATCCAACCTGAGCCAACGTCTGATCCTCGCCCTGACATCAGATGCATGAGATATTGGTTCAGATCTGCAGGGGGTACCTGCCGTGCCCTCGCCCTGAAACCCAAGTCTAGCTTGTCTTCTCAGACTTCCGTCCTCACACTCCTGGCCCCGAAGCCCTCAAGTTTGGCAATTCCGGACCCACAATGCAGCACTCTGCCTGCCCTCTAGAAAAAAAATTATTGCCTCATGAGCTGCCCAGGCAACTTAAATGAGGATAAACCTACACAGCACTCGACTTTACCCAAATTATATAGTCTAACCTGGGCAATAATGCACTGTCCAACACAACCTGAGCCCGGACCTCCTGACCAACACAAAGAAAGCTGACCGCACACTGAGCACATAAATCCCGCCATGGCCTTAGGTCATCATCTCTTCGCTACCTCAGTTTTCAGGTTTCAGAACCGAGACCTTATCTCCAATCACTGCCCAGGGGTGAGTGTGATGCAGAAATCAGAACTCCTCCTTACCCATGGCAAGAACCCTTGTGGTTGGCACGTTGTCCAACGTTCAGTGTAGGAGAAACCAGCATTCACCCTGAGGCCCCGCCCATTCTTGAGTGCGACGAGGGCATACACACGCATTGTGACCCTCAGCATGAGTCCTGTGCTCTAGTAAGTCCTCTCAGTGGCTGGACCATTAGATGTCATAATGGGCTTGACATGTCCCTAGGCCCCAATTTTTACCAGATTTCTGATTGTCCAGTCGCCCCTCCCCAGGGCTTTACTCTGGAGTTCCTCATTTGGTGGGACACCTGAGGTTAAAAAAGAAAACAACAACAACAACAAAAAAAAATACGGGCTTCTTCCAGCCCACAGAATGACCCCAAACTCTTTGGACGGGGCCAAAACACCAGAGAGTTAGACTCGTTCATTTCCCATGAAGTCACCCAGAAATTACACGACCATGAGTGACACGATATCCAGAGACAAAAACTTGAGCAGGAGCCTCACACTCGCCCTTCTTTCAAATCCCGAAGAGTTCTCCTCATGGTCTGTAGTTCAGTCCTGCCATATTTATGACCCGAAACATAAGCCGAGTTTGTGTTTTCAAACAACTGTCCAAACAGCCCTGGCCTACACAACCTACCGGCTCAGGCCCCTGGAGCCAAACCTGAGGACTGTACTTGCCCTCTCCAAGGGAATTGTGTGTGCCCATTCCAATGGCCAAAACCCTTCTAATAGGATAAATCTCCAAAGTCCCTGATCCATCTCAATAGTGGTGGCTTCCCAGGATAAACAGGGGCTATCTGAGCCCAACTGAGCACCTACCTGCACTCAGACCCATAGACAGATGTCCCCTGAGGTATAAAGGAAAGAACAGGCCCCTAGGCACTAATCAGATCCATTGCTTTGGTTTCCAGGATCTCTCCTCAGAGGCCTGGATTTCAAAAGCAGCATGTAGCTGTTTCTTGATTCACCCATCAGAAAACATCTCATCTACACATGGGAAACTTGCACGTTGGAGCTGTGTCAAAGCCTCTGTTTAGGAGAACCCTTTAGGGCCCCAGGGCCACAGCTTCATTCCAAGGTCTCCATAGACACAAAAGCACATTAGGACCCATCCCCAGGGGTGTCCACTTCAACTCAGCGTCCTCGGTTGCTCCCCACAGATCCAGGAGATCTAACCTGTCTTGTTGCTAGGAGACAATTGGAATGCGAAGTGGGCTACCCAGCCATCCATCCTTAGAAGCCTGCTCAGAATCATTGGCCTGGAGCCAAACAACAGGTCTCAATTGTCCTGCAGAAGACCCTCTGCAGTTTGGAGCTTCTCAAAACTCCCATCGTGGAAAAACCCCCATGGCCTCGTGATGCCCCCCCCATTCATGAAGGGGCCATCAGGGACAGAAACTCCAACCTGAGCGATCGTCTGATCCTCGCCCTGACTTCAGATGCACGAGATCTCGATTCAGGTCTGTAGATTGTGCCTGCCATGGCCTCACCCAGAAACCTAAGCCTAGCCTGTGTTCTCAGACTTTTGTCGTCAGACTACTGGCCCACAAGCCCTCCAGTTTGGCAATCCAGAACTACAATGCAGCACTCTGCTGGCCCCCCTGAAGAAAAATATTGTCCTCTGGGGCTACCCAGTAACCCCAAATGAGGATCAACCTGCACCGACCTTGGCTGTACCCCAAATACATAGGCTGACCAGGGCACTAATGCCCTTTCTGCCACAGCCTGAGCCTGGATCTCCTGGCCCATCCCTGACAGCTGGCCGCACACTGAGCACAAAGAGCCGCCATGGCCTTAGGTCGTCATCTCTTCCCAACCTCGGTTTTCAGGTTTCAGAACCTAGACCTTATCTCCAATCACTGCCCAGGGTTGAAGGTGATGCAGAAATCAGAACTCCTTCCCCATGGCAAGAAACCTTGTGGTTGGCATGTTGTCCAACGTTCAGTGTAGTTGAAACAGTGTGGCCCATGAGCCCCCGCCCATGCAACCGGGCCACATTGGTCACAAACACACATTGTGACCCTCAGGCTGAGCCCAGTCCTCAAGTAAGGCCACTCAGTGGCTTGATGAAGAGATAGCATATTGGGCTTGCCATGCGCCTAGGCCCCAATTTTTAACCATAGTTCAAGTTGTCCCTTCAGTCTTCCGCACGGCTTGGCTTTGGAATTCCTCTTTTGGTGGGACACCTGAGGTAACAAAACTGAAATGAGTCCTCCCATCCCACAGACTGACGAAAAGCAATTGGGAATCGGGCCAAATCCTCAGAGAGGAAGATTCGTCCATGTCCCATGAGGCCTCCCCGACATTCCACGGCCATCGCTGATACAAAATCCAGAGAGAAAACCCTGAGCAAGCGCTTCAGACTCGCACTTTCTTCATATCCTGAAGAGTTCTTCTCATGGCTTGTAGATCGGGCCTGCCATACCTACGTCCCCAAACCTAAGCTAAGTTTGTGTTTTCAGACTTCTGTCCTCAAATTTTGGGCCACTCACACTCCAGGCTGGGACCCTGGAGCCACACATTAGGACCGTGCCTACCAATCCATGGGAATTCTGCCCATTCCATGGTCCAAAATCGCACAAATTTGGAGAAACTTCCAACGTCCCTGAGGCCATCCCAATAGTGTAGGTCGCCCGGAACAAACAAGGGCTATCTGAAACCAGCTGATAATCGACCTCCACTCATACCATAGATGGATGTCCCCAGAGAAGAAGATTGAACCAGACAGGACCCTAGGCCATAATAGGATCCATTGCTTTGGGTTACAGGCATGTGTCCTCAAAAGCCTGATTCCAATACGAGCATAGGGGTCTTCCTGAGGCACCCATCAGAACTCATCTCGTCTCCACAAGGAAACCTGTGCATGGGAGCCATGTCCAAACCTTAGGAGAGTACTTCAGGGTCCCGGTGCCACCGCCCCATTCCAAGGCCCTCATGGACACAAAAACACATTAGGACCCATCCTCAGGAAAGTCGATTTCAACTCAGCCACCCCGGTTGCTCTGGCAGAGCCATCAGATCTAAACTGTCTTGATGCTAGGAGACAATTGGAATGCGAGGCGGGCTTCCCAGGCATCCATCCGCGAATGGTGCTCTGGAGTCATTCCATATGGGATGTCGTGGAGCTGTCCAACAGGTCTCAATTGTCCCGCAGACGGAATCCTTGAAGGGGGCATCCCACAACTCCCAACGTGGGAAAACCTCAATGGCCTCGAGATTCCGCTCCCTTCATGAAGCGGCCGTCATGCACAGAAAATCCAACCTGAGCCAACGTCTGATCCTCGCCCTGACATCAGATGCATGAGATATTGGTTCAGATCTGCAGGGGGTACCTGCCGTGCCCTCGCCCTGAAACCCAAGTCTAGCTTGTCTTCTCAGACTTCCGTCCTCACACTCCTGGCCCCGAAGCCCTCAAGTTTGGCAATTCCGGACCCACAATGCAGCACTCTGCCTGCCCTCTAGAAAAAAAATTATTGCCTCATGAGCTGCCCAGGCAACTTAAATGAGGATAAACCTACACAGCACTCGACTTTACCCAAATTATATAGTCTAACCTGGGCAATAATGCACTGTCCAACACAACCTGAGCCCGGACCTCCTGACCAACACAAAGAAAGCTGACCGCACACTGAGCACATAAATCCCGCCATGGCCTTAGGTCATCATCTCTTCGCTACCTCAGTTTTCAGGTTTCAGAACCGAGACCTTATCTCCAATCACTGCCCAGGGGTGAGTGTGATGCAGAAATCAGAACTCCTCCTTACCCATGGCAAGAACCCTTGTGGTTGGCACGTTGTCCAACGTTCAGTGTAGGAGAAACCAGCATTCACCCTGAGGCCCCGCCCATTCTTGAGTGCGACGAGGGCATACACACGCATTGTGACCCTCAGCATGAGTCCTGTGCTCTAGTAAGTCCTCTCAGTGGCTGGACCATTAGATGTCATAATGGGCTTGACATGTCCCTAGGCCCCAATTTTTAACCAGATTTCTGATTGTCCAGTCGCCCCTCCCCAGGGCTTTACTCTGGAGTTCCTCATTTGGTGGGACACCTGAGGTTAAAAAAGAAAACAACAACAACAAAAAAAAAATACGGGCTTCTTCCAGCCCACAGAATGACCCCAAACTCTTTGGACGGGGCCAAAACACCAGAGAGTTAGACTCGTTCATTTCCCATGAAGTCACCCAGAAATTACACGACCATGAGTGACACGATATCCAGAGACAAAAACTTGAGCAGGAGCCTCACACTCGCCCTTCTTTCAAATCCCGAAGAGTTCTCCTCATGGTCTGTAGTTCAGTCCTGCCATACTTATGACCCGAAACATAAGCCGAGTTTGTGTTTTCAGACAACTGTCCAAACAGCCCTGGCCTACACAACCTACCGGCTCAGGCCCCTGGAGCCAAACCTGAGGACTGTACTTGCCCTCTCCAAGGGAATTGTGTGTGCCCATTCCAATGGCCAAAACCCTTCTAATAGGATAAACCTCCAAAGTCCCTATTCCATCTAAATAGTGGTGGCTTCCCAGGATAAACAGGGGCTATCTGAGCCCAACTGAGCACCTACCTGCACTCAGACCCATAGACAGATGTCCCCTTAGGTATAAAGGAAAGAACTGGCCCCTAGGCACTAATCAGATCCATTGCTTTGGTTTCCAGGCATCTCTCCTCAGAGGCCTGGATTTCAAAAGCAGCATATAGCTGTTTCTTGACTCACCCATCAGAAAACATCTCATCTACACATGGGAAACTTGCACGTTGGAGCTGTGTCAAAGCCTCTGTTTAGGAGAACCCTTTAGGGCCCCAGGGCCACAGCTTCATTCCAAGGTCTCCATAGACAGAAAAGCACATTAGGACCCATCCCCAGGGGTGTCCACTTCAACTCAGCGTCCTCGGTTGCTCCCCACAGATCCAGGAGATCTTACCTGTCTTGTTGCTAGGAGACAATTGGAATGCGAAGTGGGCTACCCAGCCATCCATCCTTAGAAGCCTGCTCAGAATCATTGGCCTGGAGCCAAACAACAGGTCTCAATTGTCCTGCAGAAGACCCTCTGCAGTTTGGATCTTCTCAAAACTCCCATCGTGGGAAAACCCCCATTGCCTCGTGATGCCCCCCCATTCATGAAGGGGCCATCAGGGACAGAAACTCAACCTGAGCGATCGTCTGATCCTCGCCCTGACTTCAGATGCACGAGATCTCGATTCAGGTCTGTATATTGTGCCTGCCATGGCCTCACCCAGAAACCTAAGCCTAGCCTGTGTTCTCAGACTTTTGTCGTCAGACTACTGGCCCACAAGCCCTCCAGTTTGGCAATCCAGAACTACAATGCAACACTCTGCCTGCCCCCCAGAAGAAAAAACATTGTCCTCTGGGGCTACTCAGTAACCCCAAATGAGAATCAACCTGCACCGACCTTGGCTGTACCCCAAATACAAAGGCAGACCAGGGCACTAATGTCCTTTCTGACACAGCCTGAGCCTGGACCCCCTGGCTTCTCCCAGACAGCTGCACGCACACTGAGCACATCGAGCCGCCGTGGCCTTAGGTCGTCATCTCTTCCCAACCTCGGTTTTCAGGTTTCAGAACCTAGACCTTATCTCCAATCACTGCCCAGGGTTGAAGGTGATGCAGAAATCAGAACTCCTTCCCCATGGCAAGAAACCTTGGGGTTGGCATGTTGTCCAACGTTCAAAGTAGTTGAAACCAGTGGCCCATGAGGCCCCGCCCATGCTCGCGGGCCACATTGGTCACAAACACACATTGTGACCCTCAGGCTGAGCCTAGTCCTCAAGTAAGGCCACTCAGTGGCTGGATGAAGAGATAGCATATTGGGCTTGCCATGCCCCTAGGCCCCAATTTTTAACCATAGTTCGGGTTGTCCCTTCAGTCTTCCCCACGGCTGTGCTTTGGAATTTCTCTTTTGGTGGGACACCTGAGGTAACAAAACTGAAATGAGTCCTCCGATCCCACAGATTGACGAAAAGCAATTGGAATCGGGCCAAATCCTCAGAGAGGAGGATTCGTCCATGGCCCATGAGGCCTCCCTGACATTCCACGGCCATCGCTGATACAAAATCCAGAGACAAAAGTCTGAGCAAGCACCTCAAACTCGCACTTTCTTCATATCCTGAAGAGTTCTTCTCATGGTTTGTAGATCGGGCCTGCCATACCTACGTCCCCAAACCTAAGCTGAGTTTGTGTTTTCAGACTTCTGTCCTCAAAGTCTTGGGCCACGCACCCTCCAGGCTGGACTCCTGGAGCCACACATTAGGACTGTGCCTACCAATCCATGGGAATTCTGCCCATTCCATGGTCCAAAATCGTACATATTAGGAGAAACCTCCAAAGTCCCTGAGGCCATCCCAATAGTGTAGGTCACCTGGAACAAACAAGGGCTGTCTGACACCAGCTGATAATCGACCTCCACTCATACCATAGATGGATGTCCCCAGAGAGGAAGATTGAACCAGACAGGACCCTAGGCCATAATAGGAACCATGGCTTTGGGTTACAGGCATGTGTTCTCAAAAGCCTGATTCCAATACGAGCATAGGGGTCTTCCTGAGGCACCCATCAGAAATCGTCTCGTCTCCACAAGGAAACCTGTCCATGGGATCCATGTC
Organism: Mustela nivalis; assembly: GCF_964662115.1. Lineage (NCBI taxonomy): Eukaryota > Metazoa > Chordata > Mammalia > Carnivora > Mustelidae > Mustela > Mustela nivalis. The sequence goes on from NW_028136351.1 coordinate 595,137, forward strand.
CAAACTTTAGGAGAGTACTTCAGATTCCCGGTGCCACCGCCCCATTCCAAGGCCCTCATGGACACAAAAACACATTAGGACCCATCCTCAGGAAAGTCGATTTCAACTCAGCCACCCCGGTTGCTCTGGCAGAGCCATCAGATCTAAACTGTCTTGATGCTAGGAGACAATTGGAATGCGAGGCGGGCTTCCCAGGCATCCATCCGCGAACGGTGCTCTGGAGTCATTCCATATGGGATGACCTGGAGCTGTCCAAAAGGTCTCAATTGTCCCGCAGACGGAATCCTTGAAGGGGGCATCCCACAACTCCCAACGTGGGAAAACCTCAATGGCCTCGAGATTCCGCTCCCTTCATGAAGCGGCCGTCATGCACAGAAAATCCATCCTGAGCCAACGTCTGATCCTCACCCTGACATCAGATGCATGAGATATTGGTTCAGATCTGCAGGGGGTACCTGCCGTGCCCTCGCCCTGAAACCCAAGTCTAGCTTGTCTTCTCAGACTTCCGTCCTCACACTCCTGGCCCCGAAGCCCTCAAGTTTGGCAATTCCGGACCCACAATGCAGCACTCTGCCTGCCCTCTAGAAAAAAAATTATTGCCTCATGAGCTGCCCAGGCAACTTAAATGAGGATAAACCTACACAGCACTTGACTTTACCCAAATTATATAGTCTAACCTGGGCAATAATGCACTGTCCAACACAACCTGAGCCCGGACCTCCTGACCAACACATAGAAAGCTGACCGCACACTGAGCACATAAATCCCGCCATGGCCTTAGGTCATCATCTCTTCGCTACCTCAATTTTCAGGCTTCAGAACCGAGACCTTATCTCCAATCACTGCCCAGCGGTGAGTGTGATGCAGAAATCAGAACTCCACCTTAATCATGGCAAGAACCCTTGTGGTTGGCACGTTGTCCAACGTTCAGTGTAGGAGAATCCAGCATTCACCCTGAGGACCCGCCCATTCTTGAGTGCGATGATGGCATACACACGCATTGTGACCCTCAGCATGAGTCCTGTCCTCTAGTAAGTCCTCTCAGTGGCTGGACCATTAGATGTCATAATGGGCTTGACATGTCCCTAGGCCCCAATTTTTACCAGATTTCTGATTGTCCAGTCGCCCCTCCCCAGGGCTCTACTCTGGAATCCCACATTTGGTGGGACACCTGAGGTTAAAAAAGAAAACAACAACAACAACAACAACAAAATAAAACGGACTTCTTCCAGCCCACAGAATGACCCCAAACTCTTTGGACGGGGCCAAAACACCAGAGAGTTAGACTCGTTCATTTCCCATGAAGTCACCCAGAAATTACACGACCATGAGTGACACGATATCCAGAGACAAAAACTTGAGCAGGAGCCTCACACTCGCCCTTCTTTCAAATCCCGAAGAGTTCTCCTCATGGTCTGTAGTTCAGTCCTGCCATACTTATGACCCGAAACATAAGCCGAGTTTGTGTTTTCAGACAACTGTCCAAACAGCCCTGGCCTACACAACCTACCGGCTCAGGCCCCTGGAGCCAAACCTGAGGACTGTACTTGCCCTCTCCAAGGGAATTGTGTGTGCCCATTCCAATGGCCAAAACCCTTCTAATAGGATAAATCTCCAAAGTCCCTGATCCATCTCAATAGTGGTGGCTTCCCAGGATAAACAGGGGCTATCTGAGCCCAACTGAGCACCTACCTGCACTCAGACCCATAGACAGATGTCCCCTGAGGTATAAAGGAAAGAACAGGCCACTAGGCACTAATCAGATCCATTGCTTTGGTTTCCAGGATCTCTCCTCAGAGGCCTGGATTTCAAAAGCAGCATATAACTGTTTCTTGACTCACCCATCAGAAAACATCTCATCTACACATGGGAAACTTGCACGTTGGAGCTGTGTCAAAGCCTCTGTTTAGGAGAACCCTTTAGGGCCCCAGGGCCACAGCTTCATTCCAAGGTCTCCATAGACACAAAAGCACATTAGGACCCATCCCCAGGGGTGTCCACTTCAACTCAGCGTCCTCGGTTGCTCCCCACAGATCCAGGAGATCTTACCTGTCTTGTTGCTAGGAGACAATTGGAATGCGAAGTGGGCTACCCAGCCATCCATCCTTAGAAGCCTGCTCAGAATCATTAGCCTGGAGCCAAACAACAGGTCTCAATTGTCCTGCAGAAGACCCTCTGCAGTTTGGAGCTTCTCAAAACTCCCATCGTGGGAAAACCCCCATGGCCTCGTGATGCCCCCCCCCATTCATGAAGGGGCCATCAGGGACAGAAACTCCAACCTGAGCGATCGTCTGATCCTCGCCCTGACTTCAGATGCACGAGATCTCGATTCAGGTCTGTAGATTGTGCCTGCCATGGCCTCACCCAGAAACCTAAGCCTAGCCTGTGTTCTCAGACTTTTGTCGTCAGACTACTGGCCCACAAGCCCTCCAGTTTGGCAATCCAGAACTACAATGCAGCACTCTGCTGGCCCCCCTGAAGAAAAACATTGTCCTCTGGGGCTACCCAGTAACCCCAAATGAGGATCAACCTGCACCGACCTTGGCTGTACCCCAAATACATAGGCTGACCAGGGCACTAATGCCCTTTCTGCCACAGCCTGAGCCTGGATCTCCTGGCCCATCCCTGACAGCTGGCCGCACACTGAGCACAAAGAGCCGCCATGGCCTTAGGTCGTCATCTCTTCCCAACCTCGGTTTTCAGGTTTCAGAACCTAGACCTTATCTCCAATCACTGCCCAGGGTTGAAGGTGATGCAGAAATCAGAACTCCTTCCCCATGGCAAGAAACCTTGTGGTTGGCATGTTGTCCAACGTTCAGTGTAGTTGAAACAGTGTGGCCCATGAGCCCCCGCCCATGCAACCGGGCCACATTGGTCACAAACACACATTGTGACCCTCAGGCTGAGCCCAGTCCTCAAGTAAGGCCACTCAGTGGCTTGATGAAGAGATAGCATATTGGGCTTGCCATGCGCCTAGGCCCCAATTTTTAACCATAGTTCAAGTTGTCCCTTCAGTCTTCCGCACGGCTTGGCTTTGGAATTCCTCTTTTGTGGGACACCTGAGGTAACAAAACTGAAATGAGTCCACCCATCCCACAGACTGACGAAAAGCAATTGGGAATCGGGCCAAATCCTCAGAGAGGAAGATTCGTCCATGGCCCATGAGGCCTCCCCGACATTCCACGGCCATCGCTGATACAAAATCCAGAGACAAAACCCTGAGCAAGCGCTTCAGACTCGCACTTTCTTCATATCCTGAAGAGTTCTTCTCATGGCTTGTAGATCGGGCCTGCCATACCTACGTCCCCAAACCTAAGCTAAGTTTGTGTTTTCAGACTTCTGTCCTCAAATTTTGGGCCACACACACTCCAGGCTGGGCCCCTGGAGCCACACATTAGGACCGTGCCTACCAATCCATGGGAATTCTGCCCATTCCATGGTCCAAAATCGCACAAATTTGGAGAAACTTCCAACGTCCCTGAGGCCATCCCAATAGTGTAGGTCGCCCGGAACAAACAAGGGCTGTCTGACACCAGCTGATAATCGACCTCCACTCATACCATAGATGGATGTCCCCAGAGAAGAAGATTGAACCAGACAGGACCCTAGGCCATAATAGGATCCATTGCTTTGGGTTACAGGCATGTGTCCTCAAAAGCCTGATTCCAATACGAGCATAGGGGTCTTCCTGAGGCACCCATCAGAACTCATCTCGACTCCACAAGGAAACCTGTGCATGGGAGCCATGTCCAAAGCTTAGGAGAGTACTTCAGGGTCCCGGTGCCACCGCCCCATTCCAAGGCCCTCATGGACACAAAAACACATTAGGACCCATTTTCAGGAAAGTCCATTTCAACTCAGCCACCCCGGTTGCTCCGGCAGAGCCATCAGATCTAAACTGTCTTGTTGCTAGGAGAGAATTGGAATGCGAGGCGGGCTTCCCAGGCATCCATCCACAAACGGTGATCTGGAGGCATTCCATAGGGGATGTCCTGGAGCTGTCCAACAGGTCTTAATTGTTCCGCAGAAGGAATCCTTGAAGGGGGCAACCCACAACTCCCAACGTGGGAAAACCTCAATGGCCACGAGATTCCGCTCCCTTCATGAAGCGGCCGTCATGCACAGAAACTCCAACCTGAGCCAACGTCTGATCCTCGCCCTGACTTCAGATGCATGAGATATTGGTTCAGATCTGCAGGGGGTATCTGCCGTGCCCTCGCCCTGAAACCCAAGTCTTGCTTGTCTTCTCAGACTTCCGTCCTCACACTCCTGGCCCCGAAGCCCTCAAGTTTGTCAATTTCGGACCCACAATGCAGCACTCTGCCTGCCCTCTAGAAAACAAATTATTGCCTCATGAGCTGCCCAGGCAACTTTAATAAGGGTAAACCTACACAGCACACGACTTTACCCAAATTATATAGTCTAACCTGGGCACGAATGCACTGTCGAACAAACCTGAGCCCGGACCTCCTGACCAACACTCAGAAAGCTGACCGCACAGTGAGCACATAAAACCCGCCATGGCCTTAGGTCATCTTCTCTTCGCTACCTCAGTTTTCGGGCTTCAGAACCGAGACCTTATCTCCAATCAATGCCCAGGGGTGAGTGTGATGCAGAAATCAGAACTCCCCCTTACCCATTGTAGGAACCCTTGTGGTTGACACGTAGTCCAACGTTCAGTGTAAGCGAAACCAGCATTCACCCTGAGGCCCCGCCCATTCTTGAGTGAGACGAGGGCATACACACGCATTGTGACCCTCAACATGAGTCCTGTCCTCTAGTAAGTCCTCTCAGTGGCTGGACCATTAGATGTCATAATGGGCTTGACATGTCCCTAGCCCCAATTTTACCCAGATTTCTGATT